>NC_090921.1:481033250-481689320 GCF_040938575.1 Ambystoma mexicanum
TCCCTAATTTTTAGCCAGTTCATGTAAGCTCTGGTTCCACAGGGCCAATTGCTATCCATCAGTACAGCAGTTCCTCCATTCATTTGTGGTACTTCGAACGTCTGCTAACATCCTTTATTTTCTCTGACTCAAACCAGGCCTTCATTCCTGAAGCATGCTGTCACTTTCTTTAACGTGATTATGGACATTGGTCCTACTTCATTGTCAACCCATTTTAGTAGTTTTTAATACTTGGCCCATGAGCATCTCTCACCTTTTATCATTATCGATCTATAAACCTATGCACTTATGGAGTGTGTGTGGTATTTAAAGCCCCCTTTATTTCCTAGGTCATCCTAACCCATTTATGTGCAGTGCCATGTACACTTTTTACCTTAAATAAAGGCAATCTAATCCTGATTTCTTCAATGATGGAACCATTTGATCTGCTTATCATCTTATCTATATTCAGTTGAGGGGAGAGGTTGGCAATCCTATGCAATGATAACATTAATTCTTCCCATCCTTTGCTAGTAGCAAATCGTCCATATACCAACAACAGAGGTCTCTCCCAGCATTTTGGTACTTTTTATTCTCCTCATTTCGACAACCTTTACCTGTTCTCCAATCAAGGGTGAATAGACAAGCTTCTTGTTAGTCAAACCTATCTGTTTCCAATTTTTTGTTAGTTTTCATCCGTCTCCTTATGGGAATGTTCTCCTTGATCACCATCGTAGGGTTGCCCATCTTCCTTCGAATTGTCCTCTGGTTGTACACGCTGCTAGATGACTGAGGCATTTCATATCATGAGCAGATATTTCTCTTGCAATAAATGGTCTGGCTATGCCATGGTACGTCATGGTATAAGGGATGAGAGAACATACGTAACAGCTTTCCTCTGACATTTTCACCCACACCTTTCTCATGTGCTAATACCACACGTTAGTCTCTAAATGGTCAGAATTATCAAGATATGAGTTTATATCCTCATTATCATCTGCAGCATCTCTTTTTGCACAAACTGTTTGTTCAGAAATATTAGGGAACAGATTTATTGTAGCTGGGCTAGGAATTATCACAGAAGTACCATTACCTAACATTTCATCAGCATTATTAATGATTATTTTCCTAAATGCCACAATAATAAGAAAGAAAAGACAAACCATACTACAGAATGATACTACAATGATCAACCCAAATTAACTTATTGACCTTCTTCTCACAGTCATAGTGCCTCATGTACTTTGATATATTCTAATGTTCTTCTCTTTTTCAATGTGTGCTGAAATCACTTTTATGAAATGTTTCCTTTTTCACAACAGATAATGCAGAACAATTTCAGTTACAATTCAAAAATAATAGGACAATTTTTAGGATCCCCAAAAAATGTGAGCGCATCCACGTCTTATCTTACTAAAGCTAGTTAGGACGGGATAATATAAGTGAAAAGAATAGTTAGAAATGTGCGCAATGTTACAATTTTTGGTTTCATGAAGTGATATTTATATAAACATTATTGTTTAGTTTCTGGCACATTTACTCTAGAATTGCTGTAATGTTTCAAGCAATCAGACAATATGTTATACAATCTATGTCTCTTTCTTTTTGATGTGTAGTTCTGTTTTTAATTCAGCTATAAAAAGTCTCTGGAACAGCCTCAAGTCCATTCACTTCCTTTTAAACTTTAGGAAATGTTGCTTGGCTGCCGAATATTTCAAATCCATTGAATATTTGTCTTTGCCTTAGCTGATCTGGTCTTTATATGCAGAACCTCTTATCTTGCTTCTCTGTCATTGGCTGCTGGAGGGATATGTGTCTCTCCTTTGTAGAGCTTCACATCATTCAGATGCAGCCATGCTCTTCTACCTTTTAATTTTATCAGGGTAGGTGTGACCTCCTCTTCCAAATAGTGTAGAGTAGCAGCTGCATGCAGCTGCAGGAAATCCCATCCCCTACCTCCTATATTTTGGAAGCCTGAGATTGTGCCGTATTTGACACCAGCAGTTGTGCCAATACTGCAGCGTATATTCAAAAGAAGGTAACCATTGAGACGACCCTATCAAATGAATCCCGGAAGAGACAATATTCTGAGGGAGAAACTCCCTGAAGGAAAAAGAGCACAAAAAGAAGTCTGTGCTGTCATACAAGAGTATGAACAACGTCTTAGGACATTGGTCGAAGAGAATGTATAGATCCTACAGAAACTCAGGACCAAGTAAAGAGTCAAGTGAACTTTTAAAAATGAAAAAGGAGCTTACACGTGCACCAAGTGCTACAGAGAATCAACTGTTAAATAATTGTACACACGCTGAAACGCAATGTAGACTAAGTCATCATAGAAGCTGTCTATATCTAGTGAATAGAATGTCGGCGAAGCCTGCATTGTATAGAAGCTGTACATCGGTATCATGAATTTTAGTAAACCAGGACCCATGAACAGTGAAGAGAAAAACTATGTTGCAGCAAGAATAAGCTGAAATTGTGGAGCTGCATGGCGAGGTTGTCTGGCCTACAGTCAAGATTGAAGCAGCCAAGATCAGCTATTTATACTGGAAAGGAGCGAACATACAAAGGATGAGTCATCCCTTGTAAAAGTGCAAAGAAAGAACATCAAGAGTGTCAAGTTTAATTAATTTAAGACATTTAAAAGCTGCAAAATGGACCACAGTGTGGTCTCCTGTCACATGAGCCAAGGATGAAAATAGAGTTGAACTTGGAGTCCTAGAACAACAATAGCGAGTGCCCACACTCCCATGTATTCCCAGAGACAAGGATACTTTTCAAGGCCAAGTTCAAAGACAATCTTCATGGCAGAAGGCTTGGGTGATGAGAAATGTTGGGCTAATTGGATGGGGAGGTAGAGTCAGGCCCACCTACCTGCACCTGGGTCTGGGCTTACATGCTGCTAAGTGAACCGAATGTTCCAAACATGGCACAAGAGTGCCAGCCAATTCTAGATGTCCATATAACGAAGGACCTTATAATTTGAAGACCATATAGTAACTGTGTACTTGATGGTTTTAAAGATGACATGTTTTAGAGGTAGGCATATATTGTCCACCTGGCAGTGGGCAGGCAATCACAATCCTAGTTCCTATATAACGTGTACATAGATGTTCCCCTTAAGCCTATCCCGATCCCCAGTAAGTTTTTGATTATTTGCCACATAGTTTAACATCACTTCTAATGTATTTTGAGTATATAATCATGTTTTTATGAAAAGATTGTTGAGAGAAATCAAGCGTCTGTCTGTTGATGTTTGTTGTAACTCCCTGTTGTAGATAATTGTTAATAGAATAGTACTTTGCTATCTTCCTGAGTTGGTTCGGTTATTTGGACTCAGAGTTATTAGGTGAACTCATCCATTGCAAGCACGATCTTAAATGACCCTAAGCTCAATAGGGTCCCTCGAAGCGGGGCTTATTCTAAGTGTTCACAAAACCTTGTGCTAACACCTGGTCCCCTAGGTACAAACTAGGTTTTTTCAATAGTTCACTCTCACACCAAGTCAACAATGTCTCAAAGTCCTGCCACTACCACCTTAAAACCCTTAGGCGCATCTTTCCATATCTCTCATTTCCCAACAGACTCTCTGCAGTCCAATCAATCGTTATATCAAGACTGGACTACGCAAACCCTCTATACCTTGGAATCCACGCCTACCAACTGAATAAGCTCCAAAGGGCATAAAACGCAGCAGCCAAAATGCTACTTCCGCTCGGTCCAAGAGACCACATCTCCCCAGCACTTAAGACACTGCACTGGCTTCCTGTAGCCCGTAGGGTGGCTTTTAAAACCTTATGCCTCTCCCATCGAGCACTGCATAAAACTGGACCTCAATATCTTCAATACAAACTGAAACCTTATCATCCCACTCGCACCCTAAGATCGAGCACAGCCGGCCTCCTAGTAATTCCTAAGACAAACTCAGTCAGGTTAGGCGGATCATCATTCACAGCCCTGGCCCCAACCCTGTGGAACTCGCTCCCACCCCACATCCGCCTAACTGAGGATCGAGCGTCCTTCCGCAAACTACTGAAAACCTGGCTCTTCCCCCAAAACCAACCGGTTTCCAAACTAACAGCATCACAATGACACCTACCCAACAAACTACCAGATGCGAGAAATTGACAGCTAATAAACTCGAATGTAAACTAGAAAGACAAACCGAACTAAACAAGTAAAGTAGATCAAAACAATGAAGTAGATAATATGAATAAATCATTGGGAATGTAAGTAGATCTATACTGTGGAAATGGAGATAATGATTCATAATGACAATGAATGTGCGTAGAACTGATGACTATACAGAACGAATGAATGTATAGACCGGATGAGCGTGTAGAGCGGATGAGTGTGTAGAACGTATGAGTAGGTAGAGCGGATGAATGTGCAGAGTGGATTAGTGTGCAGAGCGGATGAATGTGTAAAGCCGATGAGTGTGGAGAGCGGATGAGTGTGGAGAGTGGATGGAGTGTGGAGTGCGTATGGAGTGTGTAGAGCGGATGGAGTGTGGAGAGCGGATGGAATGTGGAGAGCGGATGAGTGTGGAGAGCGGATGAGTGTGGAGAGCGGGCGAGTGTGGAGAGCAGACAAGTGTATGGAGCGGCTGAGTGTGGGAGCAGTTGAGTGTGGGAGCGACTGAGGTTGGGAGCAGCTGAGTATGGGAAGAGGCTGAGTGTTGGGAAACGGCTGAGTGTGGGGAGCAGCTGAGTGTGATAAGCGGCTGAGTATTGGGAAACGGCTGAGTGTGGGGAGCAGCTGAGTGTGAGGAGCGGCTGAGTGTGGGGAGTGACTGAGTGTGTAGACCGGCTGAGTGTGTAGACCGGATGAGTGTGTGGACCGGATGAGTGTGTAGACCGGCTGAGTGTGTAGACGGGATGAGTGTGTGGACCGGATGAGTGTGTGGACCGGATGAGTGTGCGCACTGGCTGAGTGTGCGGACCGGCTGAATGTGTGGAGCGGCTGAGTGTGTGGAGTGACTGAATGTGTGGAGCGGCTGAGTGTGTTGAGCGGCTCAGTATGTGGAGCGGCTGAGTGTGTGGAGTGGATGTGTGTGTGGAGCGGATGTGTGTGTGCAGCGGATGTGTGTGTGGAGCGGATGTGTGTGTGGATCGGATGAGTGTGTGGACCGGATGAGTGTGCGGACCGGCTGAGTGAGTGGACCGGCTGAATGCATGGAGCAGCTGAGTGTGCGGACCGGCTGAATGTGTGGAGCGGCTGAGTGTGTGGAGCGGCTGAATATGTGGAGTGGCTGAGTGTGTTGAGCGGCTGAGTGTGTGGAGCAGCTGAGTGTGTGGAGTGGATGGGTGCGTGGAGCAGATGTGTGTGTGGAGCGGATGTGTGTGTATGGAGCAGATGTGTGTGTGTGGAGCGGATGTGTGTGTGTGGAGCGGATGTGTGTGGGTGGAGCGGATATGTGATGTGGTCATGTGTGTGTGTGTGGAGCGGATGTGTGTGTGTGGAGCGGATGCATGTGTGGAACGGATGCGTGTGTGGAGCCGATGAGCGTACAGGGTGGATGTGTGTGTGGAGCGGATGTGTGTGTTGAGCGGATGAGTGTGGAGAGCGGATGAGTGTGGAGAGCGGGCGAGTGTGGAGAGCAGACAAATGTATGGAGCGGCTGAGTGTGGGAGCAGTTGAGTGTGGGAGCGACTGAGTGTGGGAGCAGCTGAGTATGGGAAGAGGCTGAGTGTTGGGAAACGGCTGAGTGTGGGGAGCAGCTGAGTGTGGGAAGCGGCTGAGTATTGGGAAACGGCTGAGTGTGGGGAGCGGCTGAGTGTGAGGAGCGGCTGAGTGTGGGGAGTGGCTGAGTGTGTAGACCGGCTGAGTGTGTAGACCGGATGAGTGTGTGGACCGGATGAGTGTGTAGACCGGCTGAGTGTGTAGACCGGATGAGTGTGTGGACCGGATGAGTGTGTGGACCGGATGAGTGTGCGGACTGGCTGAGTGTGCGGACCGGCTGAATGTGTGGAGCGGCTGAGTGTGTGGAGTGGCTGAATGTGTGGAGCAGCTGAGTGTGTTGAGCGGCTGAGTATGTGGAGCAGCTGAGTGTGTGGAGTGGATGTGTGTGTGGAGCGGATGTGTGTGTGCAGCGGATGTGTGTGTGGAGCGGATGTGTGTGTGGAGCGGATGAGTGTGTGGACCGGATGAGTGTGCGGACCGGCTGAGTGAGTGGACCGGCTGAATGCATGGAGCAGCTGAGTGTGTGGACCGGCTGAATGTGTGGAGCGGCTGAGTGTGTGGAGCGGCTGAATATGTGGAGTGGCTGAGTGTGTTGAGCGGCTGAGTGTGTGGAGCAGCTGAGTGTGTGGAGTGGATGGGTGCGTTGATCAGATGTGTGTGTGGAGCGGATGTGTGTGTATGGAGCGGATGTGTGTGTGTGGAGCGGATGTGTGTGTGTGGAGCGGATGTGTGTGGGTGGAGCGGATATGTGATGTGGTCATGTGTGTGTGTGTGTGGAGCTGATGTGTGTGTGTGGAGCGGATGCGTGTGTGGAACGGATGCGTGTGTGGAGCCGATGAGCGTACAGGGTGGATGTGTGTGTGGAGCGGATGTGTGTGTTGAGCGGATGAGTGTGTGGAGCAGATGAGTGTGTGGAGCGGATGAGCATACAGAGCGGATGAGCGTACAGAGTGGATGAGTTAAACACCTGATCTCAAATGCCTGACACGAATAAAAGTGCACTGAACAGACTTGATCACATAGAATTGCGTAACGTACATAATACGCCTTGGAATACTGGGGACATTAGAAAGAGCATATATCCCATCATACCACACCCCACGCTTACTCTCTTCTTTACACCACCACTCAACTGGAAAACAGAGATACTATGACACCATTCGGTATAACTATTCTCATATCAACATCTCCCGCTCACTCCCCATCACTCTATGTAAACACTGCTGGTTACACACCCCCCAGCGAGGCGTTTCTACTCAGGCCTAACGCAGCCACATTTGGTCTGGATAAATCCTGCCAGAGCGAACACATACTACTGATCTCTCAACCACCACACCTACCGCTATGAAGCAGCTACTACACGAATTCCGCACCAGCTGCATACATACCTGGTGCGCACACGCACCTTTGGACTCTTTCAACTCTCTCTACTGACCCGGACTTTGGTTCTCAAGGGTGTTCAAACTACCAGCTCCTTCAGACCATACCAATGGTAAATAAGGCACTATATAAATGCAAAACAACATAACATAACATAACTTGGATTGATGGTTTGGCTGTCTTCTTCAATCTTCTTCGACCCTTCCCTCTAATTTTTAATCTGTTGAGAAATGAAAGAAACACTAGCGGTCATTTTTGTAAAATAATAATGCTTTTTATCACCTAGAGCCTTCGCTACACTGTAGGCATCAGTTTCATGTTCTAGTTTGAGGAGCAAGGGGTATTCTCATATGACGCCTGGTCACCAACTCATGGGGAGTCAGGTGGTTATCTGAACGAGGCTGGTTCCTCAGTGCAAACAAAGCAAGGGCCAGACAATACAGCCACCCCTTCTATAGAGTCATCATCAATTTAGCTATCCTTTCTTTGAGGAGTCTGTTCAATCTCTCACAGAGACCATTGGCCTTTGGGTGATAATCAGATGAACATACAAATCACACAATCTTACTAGGCATTGTGTCATTCAGATGGCGCAAGTGCGACAACACAAAGTGCAGGGGGAAGTGATGGGGGAAGTGCCAGGGAAAGGGAAAGGGGAAGTGTAACAGGGGCGTATTGCTCTGAGTAGGTGCAGCCAAGGCCGTGTGGCTCTGGGTAAGGGCAAGGAGGCAGGGGTGGTAGAGGTTACAGTTATAGCCCCATTAATCTGTGGTAGGCCCAGAGGCAGTGCAGGGTTGATTGATCAATTATGAGTCTGGTAACCAGTGAGGCACTGAGGGTAGCCAAGTCAGCGAGTGATGTGACTATAGCAATGGGCTATGAAAATCAGCTGACTAGTGATGCTGCAGGAACAGTGTGGCGAGCATGGAGGAATTTGTTCCACGATATATAGCAGGCAAAGAAACACAGGTGTGCACCCAGGGCCCCCACGGGACAGGCACACAAACAAGTTTTATTTTTTATTTATTTTACAGAGGAGCAGGTATTCATTAAAGTAAAGGTGAGAGCATCAATCATTTCAAACCGTCACACGTTTGTCTGCATTGGAAATAGTGAGTGCTACTATTGAGAAAAACATTATTGATGTCACACGTTATTTACGATTGTGCCAAATAAGCAGCAGCACTGTATAGGACCCCTGCAGATGGGGGATAAACACAGTATTTACAAGGAAGGAGTAGACTGAGAGAGGAGGATACTGATTATGGCTGTGGCAGGGGTTCCCAGATCAATAGTGTTTATGGCTAGTCCTTGCCCAGTGAAAATAAAGTGGGCTGCTTGGAAGAAAGGATTTATACATTATGTAAAGGCGGGTTGCGGGAATAACATTTCTGCTGAGCATAAGGTTTCTCTCTTGATGCATTTTCTCGGAAATGAAGGACAGAGAAATTACAAAACTTTAACAGAAATTCCGGACCTGGATCAGGAAAGTGGCGTCAATGAATTTGACAATGCACTGGTGAAACTTGATTGCCATTTTGATGTCAAGACTAGTACCGTGTTAGAAAGGTATAACTTTGGAGTAAGGGAGCGGCGAGAGGGAGAGAGCATGGAGGAGTACATTACAGCACTGCACCATCTTGCTCTGAACTGCAAATTTGGAGAAAAGCTAGATGAGCACATACATTATTAGTTCATGATCCATTGTTCAAATGATAAAATAAGAGAGGAAATATGGTTAAAAGATTAACCAGTTCTGGAGGAGGTGGTGGCAATAGCAAAAAGGGTTGAGCACACAATGAAATGTGTAGCGAGATAAGCAAGGTAGGAGAATAGACCCATATCAAATGGAATATTAAGAGTGGATGAACCCATTAAGGAGTATAGGAATGTAAAGGAACAAGGGAAGGAAAGTGTTCAAAAGGGATTTGAAGCAGGGGATGAGAGAAGTAATAAATAAAAAGGTACCAAGATGGATACGAGATTATGTTTTTGCTGTGCCAGTGCAAATCATTTTGCAAACTCACCGGTATGTCCCGGTAGGAGGGTAATGTGCAATAAGTGTAAGAGATGGGGTCATTACGCAAAATGCTGCAAAAACTGTGCGTTGGCAGGTGGAAAGAAGGTATTCTCTGTGGGTGAGGACATTAGCCAATCATCTGGTGACGAGGAGGAGGAGGAGTGGGTAGATGCTGTTACAGTTAACATGGTATAATGTGCAGTGGCGAAGACAGTTGTGATAGTCCATTCGCCAATATTGGTGTGAATGGGAAGATTGTCAGTATGCTGGCCGATTCAGGAACAAAATTGTTGCTTATGTCCCATGAAGGTTACGAGGATGTTGTGGGTGGCAAGTTTGAGAACCTAGCACCATCAAATAAAAGACCTGGTGGTTACAATTGTGGAAGGATTGACATCATAGGGTACTTCATGGCGTGTCTGAAGTTTAAAGGGAGTGAAGCACAAGGGAAGATATATGTGACGAGGAATGGGGAAACATTTCTGGGATGGAAGGAGCAGAAAATTCTAAAGATAATACTTAACCCCAACACGCACGAAAAAGTGTTAAATGTGACAGAAGGTGTAAGTGTGGTTCACAGTTTTCCAAGTGTGTTTTCGAAGAAGATTGGGTGTGTGAGGGGAATGGTACACAAAATTGTCCTGAAGGAGGGAAGTAAGGCGGTTGAGGTTGAGGGAGTCGGGCATAATTGAATCCGTAAAAAGTGTTGAGTGGATGTCACCATTAGGTGATGTAAAGAAGTCCAGTGGAGAATTGAGGTTATGTTTCGACCTGAGGGTGTTGAATAAGTGTGTAGTAGCGGAAAGACACCCCTTGCCCAGAATGTCGGAGATGTTAGCATCAATTGGTTGTGCAAAGTACTTTACCAAATTGGACATGGCATCCGCCTACCACCAAATACAACTTGATCAGTCATCAAAAGAACTTACAGCGTTTATTACCCATGAAGGTATTTTTCAATTTTGCAGGATGCCTATTGGCTTAGTATCAGTGTCCTTGGTCTTCCAAAAGGTGATGGACAAATTGTTGAGGGGCATGGAAGGGGTACAGTGTTTTCAAGATGACATCTTGGTGTGTGGTGATACCTGGGAAAGACATGAGAGAACGTGAGAAAGGTGGTGAGGATACTGGGACAGAGAGGCATAACGTTAAGGGCGGAGAAGGGTACATTCGGGAAGGATGTTGTGGAATATTTGGGAAACGAGATATCTGTGGCAGCACTGCGGCTGAGGAAGGAGTTGGTGGATGACATTAAAAAAGTGAGGTCACCCAAAGGGAAGGGGGAGTTGCACTCTTTCCTTGAAATGATAGATTTCTATCATAAATTTGTGAACAATTTTGCCAAGAAGGTTACCAAAATGCGAAGTTTGCTCAAGAAAGGAGAGGAATTTGATTGGGATGCCGAATGTGAGGAGGAGTTTCAGGGAATAAAGAGAGAAATTGATATGTCAAAGGCTTTGGCGATGTTCGACAAAGGAAAGAAGTGCACCATTTCAGTAGATGCCAGCAATGCTGAGATTGGTGCGGGTTGACCCAAGTTGGGAAGGATGGCTAGGACATGGTCATTACCCATGCATCGAGAATGCTTAAGGAAGGTGAAAGGAATGACTCCGTCTTAGAGAAAGAGGTGTTGGTCTGTCATTGGGGGGTCAAAAATGTTGTCATTTTGTGTGGGGAATGGAGTTCACTATATGAACTGATCACAGACTAATCAAGTCCATCTTTGAGAAGAAGGGGCAGGAAAAAAGTATCAAGAAGGGAGGCATGTAGGATGTCTATGTTACAGGGGCACACATTTGATGTGGAGGTTATTTCAGGGCATATCATGTGTCGCGACTTTGTGAGGATGAGTGTGAAACCCAGGATGTGGTGATGGAGGTTAGAATTACAGATATGGTTTTCGTGTCACATGATGGGGTAATCACTCGAGAGGATTGGGTAAATTCGCTGAGGGCAGATGAGACCTGAGTGCGTGTTATACACTTTGTTCAAGAAGAATGGCCGCAGAAGAGGCTTTTTAATGGGGAGGAGAGGTCTTTATGAGAGGTGAGTTAAATGTGTGGGATGGCATTTTGTATCGCTGGGATCATGTGGTGGTGGTCCCTAATGCCCTAAGGAGGAGATTGGTGGAGGTCGGCATGAAGGACATATAGGGGTATACAAAACCAAAGCAGTTCTGAGGGGAGAGTATTGGTGGCCGGGATTTGATCGTGATGTGGAAAGAATCGTAGGACGATGTGTTGAACGTCATGTTTCTGGTAAGAATATAGTGGCTAAGCAACAGCCCGTGGTAAATGTTGATGCTCGAGGCAAGGTATGGAGTGATTTGGCAATGGAAATTGTAGGGCTACTGAATATGTGGAGTGGTTATGTTATGTGTATAATTGTTTTGGTGGATCTGTTCTTGAGATGGACGGAATTTCAGATTGGGCGGGACATAATGCGCAGAGCATAGTTATGTTTTTACAGTGTATTTATGAGAGGGAAGGGTTTCCTGTGTCGGTCTTGACTGAAAATGAGAGACATTTTGTTGGGGGACATTTCCAAGAGTACCTGAGATTGTGTGGTGTGAGACATAAAAGAACAGCATTGTACCAACTTCAGACCAATGGGATGGTAGAAAGAGTCAATCACTGTGTGATGGAAGCAGTACAGATGGCGGGAGCATTTGGAAAGGACAGAAAAATGACAGTAAGAGATAGGTTGTATGCTTTACGATTAGCCCCTCGTGTGCATACAGGGGTGAGTCCTTTTGAGTCAATGAGGGGAAGAAAGCCCAACACCAGGGTTTCACTGACATGGTTGGGTAGGGCACAAGAATCAGCTTGTGTAGTGGACGAGGTCAGAGAAAGGATGGTTGGGAATACAAAATGAGAGGGTTTGAAACGTGAATGAGAGGTTGGGACGGAAGAAGCTGAATACTGAAGTGGGAGATTGGATCTGCATCAAGAAGGAGGTTATTAAAAGGAAAGGGTATGTGTTGTACATTAAACCTGTGTAGGTGACACAGGTTTTGAACGTTGCAGTAAGGTCTGTGGTGGGCAAGTGTGGAATATGGCCAGGGTGGCAAGGGTGAAATTGATGCCACAGTGGAGGTGTGTTGAAGAGAGCCAAGGCAACTAGCTACCTCCGGCAGCTGTGTATTTCACTTGCTCTGTATTTTCTTTCTGTGATATGATTATTATGACATTGCATCTTATGATTCTGTAGAATGTTATTCTTTTGACTACAGTCAATTGGTTTGCTGTACTGCTGCATACAGGTTGTTTTTTGTATTGTTTATGTATCTTCTTAATAAACTACTTTCACATCAATCAAGAAACATGTGGAGTCCATCCTTACAAATACCTATTACTGGCTCTCCAATGGGGACATTCTCTCCATAGTGCTGGGCATTGTTGTATTTATGAAACCTTGAAGAAATTGGAAAGGGTAGTATGGTGGAAAACCATGAAAAGTGACTTTCAGGGTTATTTACAAGGATATAGAGTTTGTGCAAGATCAAAATCACCTCACCAACCACAGATGGGTTTGCTACACCCTTTACCAATCCCTGACACCCCATGGCAATGTTGCTCTATGGATGTTGGATGTTAATACAGACTTACCTAAAAACAGAAAGGTATACAGTGATCTGGACAGTGGTAGATTCCTTATCCATATTAGGACATTCCCTAGCTCTACCCCAGGTCCTGTCCACCCTACAGTTAGCAGAGGGGTTTATTCAACACATATTTAGATTCTACGGTCTATCTTAAATGATCATAATGGATGGAGGTTCCCAGTTTATGTCAACCTTCGGGAGAACCATCATTAAATCTCTGGGAGTGGCCACCTCTTATTCTACAGCATACCATCCTCATAGTGATAGCCTGACAGAATGGGTGAATCAAATTATAGGCCAGTACATACTTTGTTATTCCAGGAAACATCCTAATAATTGGGTATCTCTATTACCATTGGCTGACTATGCTTATAATGATGCCCATCATGTTTCCCTCCAGAGTACTCCATTGCATGTGACATTTGGTTATCACCTGGTTTCCTTACTCTCCAGTACTTCTTATGTTTGTACCTTACCAGCAGTCCAAGATATGGCCATTCATCTCCAAGAAGGGGTCAAAAAGGCATATCAGCATCGGTACAGGCCCAATAAGATGCAAAGAAAAAGGCTGACAAACAACTCACACTTAGACCCGCATATACTCCAGAGTTTCTGTTTGACAAATATAAATATATACATCGGATCTTTTGTCATTGAAAGGACAATAAAATAATCCCTGTGAAAATTAAATTGGACCTTCCCTCCACCAATAAGATACACACTGCCTTTCACGTTTCCCTTAAAACCAGCAAACCATTCACAAAACTACCCCGATCGCTTCCCCTCCAGACCCCCAAGGGTAGGTTCCGAAGAGGAGTTTGAAATCACCAAGTTTCTGGACTCTAGAAGTTATAGAAATTGGATTGAATACTTTGCGGATTTGAAGGGTACCTGCAAAAGATATACATTCCCCAGGATTATTAGGATTGTTCAATAAGAACCAGCAAGGGAAGCCAGGAGAAATGGGTTCTAGGATCCAGAGAGGGGGACCTAGAAGGGGGCATACTTTGAGGACCCCACGTTTTACCAGGCCTCATGTGCCCCTTCTTCTCAGGTGATTATTGCAGAGTAGACTTGAAGTTATCTTGTGGCTGTAGCATGTGTACCTGTGTTGATATAAACTCGTGACATGCATTGCCCACTGTCTACTTGCACGTAAAGCTCTCTTATGCCCAATAGTGCATGCCCACATCCTTCCACCACTTCAGTATGAGGGTACATTTGATACGGCTGTCTGAGTGCATAACGTCTCTCATACGCTCAATGTGGTACTTTGATAATACCTAGTGTTACACATAAAGCTCTTCTACTGGTGTTCACCCCATTTTATGGAGGTAAGGGGGCAGACACTAGGGATGATGTCACCTGCTCCTCTACATTCCCCCCTCTGGTGGAGTCCTCGACAACCTCCCCAGTTTTTGTCACCTTTTTCTTCGTAGAGTGTTTTCTTTGGGATCCATGTCTTCGTTACCCCCCTCAGGTGACCTGCCTTCTTGATATGCACATCCACAGTCCAAGTCATGTGGCAACGCTCCCCACATGGTTGATAGAATATCCAATATCCTACATACTTCTTATAATCATTTGGATAGTAGAACGTCATTCCCAGGGATTATATGGGACTCATTTTTATGTGTCCATGGGTTCTACTCTCATCTTGTATGTTGTGTTTCTGGTGTTACTGGTTTCAGCATTTATGTCACTCATTACCTTCATCCCACCAGCTTTCTTTGCCGTCTTCTGGCATTGTCCAATGATGAATCTCGCTACACAGAATCCCAGCATCACCAAAACCAATATTGCTCTTAACAGCTTGAAGGCATTTGCCATCAAGGTCAGAATCCATGGAAACAGGGACAAGAACCTAAGAACCAATCATCTTCTGTTGTCACATCTGATTTCTATCAGCTATGTATGCAGGTTCGATAACATAGTTATTGCCTGTGTCAGGGTCCCATTTTCTCTATCATGGGCTGGTGTGCATGTACGGCAAGATGGCCAGATCTTGGTGCAGACACCACCTTTCATTACTATAATCAAGTCCAAGACATACCTGTTTTGGAGGGTCATCAATCGAATAGCCCTTAATTCTTCTCGAATCACATTAAATCCTTGTATCATTGTATTAATTGTTTGCAGAAATTCCCATCTAGTGATCTGTAACCATTTGGCATTCACTGCAGTATGAGGTCCTGGCATAACTATAGATGTAAGTACCATTGTCATTTTGCAAAATAGTTTATGCTCATCTGGAATATCATTATAAGCCTTTATCGATTTTTTATGAGAAATAGTTCTCTCTCTTCATCAGGGAGAGCTTAAGCAACCCTTTTCTTCTCTGGTGCACATTCATATTTGTAAATTCCTCAATATAGAGATAACTCTGGGGGATCACTAATGCAGGAACATGATCCTCCCTAATTTTTAGCCAGTTCATGTAAGCTCTGGTTCCACAGGGCCAATTGCGATCCATCAGTACAGCAGTTCCTCCATTCATTTGTGGTACTTCGAACGTCTGCTAACATCCTTTATTTTCTCTGACTCAAACCAGGCCTTCATTCCTGAAGCATGCTGTCACTTTCTTTAACGTGATTATGGACATTGGTCCTACTTCATTGTCAACCCATTTTAGTAGTTTTTAATACTTGGCCCATGAGCATCTCTCACCTTTTATCATTATCGATCTATAAACCTATGCACTTATGGAGTGTGTGTGGTATTTAAAGCCCCCTTTATTTCCTAGGTCATCCTAACCCATTTATGTGCAGGGCCATGTGCACTTTTTACCTTAAATAAAGGCAATCTAATCCTGATTTCTTCAATGATGGAACCATTTGATCTGCTTATCATCTTATCTATATTCAGTTGAGGGGAGAGGTTGGCAATCCTATGCAATGATAACATTCATTCTTCCCATCCTTTGCTAGTAGCAAATCGTCCATATACCAACAACAGAGGTCTCTCCCAGCATCTTAGTACTTTTTATTCTCCTCATTTCTTGTTAGTCAAACCTATCTGTTTCCAATTTTTTGTTAGTTTTCATCCGTCTCCTTATGGCAATGTTCTCCTTGATCACCATCGTAGGGTTGCCCATCTTCCTTCGAATTGTCCTCTGGTTGTACACGCTGCTAGATGACTGAGGCATTTCATATCATGAGCAGATATTTCTCTTGCAATAAATGGTCTGGCTATGCCATGGTACGTCATGGTATAAGGGATGAGAGAACACACATAACAGCTTTCCTCTGACATTTTCACCCACACCTTTCTCATGTGCTAATGCCACACGTTAGTCTCTAAATGGTCAGAATTATCAAGATATGAGTTTATATCCTCATTATCATCTGCAGCATCTCTTTTTGCACAAACTGTTTGTTCAGAAATATTAGGGAACAGATTAATTGTAGCTGGGCTAGGAATTATCACAGAAGTACCATTAGATAACATTTCATCAGCATTATTAATGATTATTTTCCTAAATGCCACAATAATAAGAAAGAAAAGACAAACCATACTACAGAATGATACTACAATGATCAACCCAAATTAACTTATTGATCTTCTTCTCACAGTCATAGTGCCTCATGTACTTTGATATATTCTAATGTTCTTCTCTTTTTCAATGTGTGCTGAAATCACTTTTATGAAATGTTTCCTTTTTCACAACAGATAATGCAGAACAATTTCAGTTACAATTCAAAAATAATAGGACAATTTTTAGGATCCCCAAAAAATGTGAGCGCATCCACTTCTTATCTTACTAAAGCTAGTTAGGACGGGATAATATAAGTGAAAAGAATAGTTAGAAATGTGCGCAATGTTACAATTTTTGGTTTCATGAAGTGATATTTATATAAACATTATTGTTTAGTTTCTGGCACATTTACTCTAGAATTGATGTAATGTTTCAAGCAATCAGACAATATGTTATACAATCTATGTCTCTTTCTTTTTGATGTGTAGTTCTGTTTTTAATTCAGCTATAAAAAGTCTCTGGAACAGCGTCAAGTCCATTCACTTCCTTTTAAACTTTAGGAAATGTTGCTTGGCTGCCGAATATTTCAAATCCATCGAATATTTGTCTTTGCTTTAGCTGATCTGGTCTTTATATGCAGAACCTCTTATCTTGCTTCTCTGTCATTGGCTGCTGGAGGGATATGTGTCTCTCCTTTGTAGAGCTTCACATCATTCAGATGCAGCCGTGCTCTTCTACCTTTTAATTTTATCAGGGTAGGTGTGACCTCCTCTTCCAAATAGTGTAGAGGAGCAGCTGCATGCAGCTGCAGGAAATACCACCCCCTACCTCCTATATTTTGGAAGCCTGAGATTGTGCCATATTTGACACCAGCAGTTGTGCCAATACTGCAGCGTATATTCAAAAGAAGGTAACCATTGAGACAACCCTATCAAATGAATCCCGGAAGGGACAATATTCTGAGGGAGAAACTCCCTGAAGGAATATGAAAAAGAGCACAAAACGAAGTCTGTGATGTCATACAAGAGTATGAACAACGTCTTAGGACATTTGTCGAAGAGAATGTATAGATCCTACAGCAACTCATGACCAAGTAAAGAGTCAAGTGAACTTTTAAATATGAAAAAGAAGCTTACACGTGCACCAAGTGCTACAGAGAATCAACTGTTAAATAATTGTACAGACGCTGAAACGCAATGTAGACTAAGTCATCATAGAAGCTGTCTATATCTAGTGAATAGAATGTAGGCGAAGCCTGCATTGTATAGAAGCTGTACATCGGTATCATGAATTTTAGTAAGCCAGGACCCATGAACAGAGAAGAGAAAAACTATGTTGCAGCAAGAATAAGCTGAAATTGTAGAGCTGCATGGCGAGGTTGTCTGGCCTAGAGTCAAGATTGAAGCAGCCAAGATCAGCTATATATACTGGAAAGGAGCGAACATACAAAGGATGAGTCATCCCTTGTAAAAGTGCAAAGAAAGAACATCAAGAGTGTCAAGTTTAATTAATTTAAGACATTTAAAAGCTGCAAAATGGACCATAGTGTGGTCTCCTGTCACATGAGCCAAGGATGAAAATAGAGTTGAACTTGGAGTCCTAGAACAACAATAGCGAGTGCCCACACTCCCATGTATTCCCAGAGACAAGGATACTTTTCAAGGCCAAGTTCAAAGACAATCTTCATTGCAGAAGGCTTGGGTGATGAGAAATGTTGGGCTAATTGGGTGGGGAGGTAGAGTCAGGCCCACCTACCTGCACCTGGGTCTGGGCTTACATGCTGCTAAGTGAACCGAATGTTCCAAACATGGCACAAGAGTGCCATCCAATTCTAGATGTCCATATAACGAAGGACCTTATAATTTGAAGACCATATAGAAACTGTGTACTTGATGGTTTTAAAGATGACATGTTTTAGAGGTAGGCATATATTGTCCAACTGACAGTGGGCAGGCAATCACAATCCTAGTTCCTATATAAAGTGTACATAGATGTTCCCCTTAAGCCTATCCCGATCCCCAGTAGGTTTTTGATTATTTGCCACATAGTTTAACATCACCTCTGATGTATTTTGAGTATATAATCATGTTTTTATGAAAAGATTGTTGAGAGAAATCAAGCGTCTGTCCGTTGATGTTTGTTGTAACTCCCAGTTGTAAATAATTGTTAATAAAATAGTACTTTGCTATCTTCCTGAGTTGGTTCGGTTATTTGGACTCAGAGTTATTAGGTGAACTCATCCATTGCATGCACGATTCTAAATGACCCTAAGCTTAATAGGGTCCCTCGAAGCGGGGCTTATTCCAGGTGTTCACAAAACCTTGTGCTAACACCTGGTCCCCTAGGTACAAACTAGGTTTTTTCAATAGTTCACTCTCACGCCAAGTCAACAATGTCTCAAAGTCCTGCCACTACCACCTTAAAACCCTTAGGCGCATCTTTCCATATCTCTCATTTACCAACAGACTCTCTGCAGTCCAATCAATCGTTATATCAAGACTGGACTACGCAAACCCCCTATACCTTGGAATCCACGCCTACCAACTGAATAACCTCCAAAGGGCACAAAACGCAGCAGCCAAAATGCTACTTCCGCTCGGTCCAAGA
The DNA here is from genome assembly GCF_040938575.1 of Ambystoma mexicanum. Classification (NCBI taxonomy): domain Eukaryota; kingdom Metazoa; phylum Chordata; class Amphibia; order Caudata; family Ambystomatidae; genus Ambystoma; species Ambystoma mexicanum. Next base: position 481,052,001 of record NC_090921.1, read on the forward strand.
GATCACATCTCCCCAGCACTTAAAACACTGCACTGGCTTCCTGTAGCTCGTAGGGTGGCTTTTAAAACCTTATGCCTCTCCCATCGAGCACTGCATAAAACTGGACCTCAATATCTTCAATACAAACTAAAACCTTATCATCCCACTCGCACCCTAAGATCGAGCACAGCCGGCCTCCTAGTAATTCCTAAGACAAACTCAGTCAGGTTAGGCGGATCATCATTCACAGCCCTGGCCCCAACCCTGTGGAACTCGCTCCCACCCCACATCCGCCTAACTGAGGATCTAGCGTCCTTCCGCAAACTACTGAAAACCTGGCTCTTCCCCCAAAACCAACCGGTTTCCAAACTAACAGCATCACAATGACACCTACCCAACAAACTACCAGATGCGAGAAATTGACAGCTAATAAACTTGAATGTAAACTAGAAAGACAAACCGAACTAAACAAGTAAAGTAGATCAAAACAATGAAGTAGATGATATGAATAAATCATTGGGAATGTGAGTAGATCTATACTGCGGAAATGGAGATAATGATTGATAATGACAATGAACGTGCGTAGAACTGATGACTATACAGAACGAATGAATGTATAGACCGGATGAGCGTGTAGAGCGGATGAGTATGTAGAACGTATGAGTAGGTAGAGCGGATGAATGTGCAGAGTGGATGAGTGTGCAGAGCGGATGAATGTGTAAAGCCGATGAGTGTGGAGAGCGGATGAGTGTGGAGAGTGGATGGAGTGTGGAGTGCATATGGAGTGTGTAGAGCGGATGGAGTGTGGAGAGCGGATGGAATGTGGAGAGCGGATGAGTGTGGAGAGCGGATGAGTGTAGAGAGCGGGAGAGTGTGGAGAGCAGACAAGTGTATGGAGCGGCTGAGTGTGGGAGCAGTTGAGTGTGGGAGCGACTGAGTGTGGGGAGCAGCTGAGTGTGGGAAGCGGCTGAGTGTTGGGAAATGGCTGAGTGTGGGGAGCGGCTGAGTGTGAGGAGCGGCTGAGTGTGGGGAGTGGCTGAGTGTGTAGACCGGCTGAGTGTGTAGACCGGATGAGTGTGTAGACCGGCTGAGTGTGTAGACCGGATGAGTGTGTGGACCAGATGAGCGTGTGGACCGGATGAGTGTGCGGACTGGCTGAGTGTGCGGACCGGCTGAATGTGTGGAGTGGCTGAGTGTGTGGAGTGGCTGAATGTGTGGAGCGGCTGAGTGTGTTGAGCGGCTGAGTATGTGGAGCGGCTGAGTGTGTGGAGTGGATATGTGTGTGGAGCGGATGTGTGTGTGCAGCGGATGTGTGTGTGGAGCGGATGTCTGTGTGAAGCGGATGAGTGTGCGGACCGGCTAAGTGAGTGGACCGGCTGAATGCATGGAGAAGCTGAGTGTGCGGACCGGCTGAATGTGTGGAGTGGCTGAGTGTGTGGAGCGGCTGAATATGTGGAGTGGCTGAGTGTGTTGAGCGGCTGAGTGTGTGGAGCAGCTGAGTGTGTGGTGTGGATGGGTGCATGGAGCAGATGTGTGTGTGGAGCAGATGTGTGTGTATGGAGCGGATGTGTGTGTGTGCAGCGGTTGTGTGTGTGTGGAGCGGATGTGTGTGGGTGGAGCGGAAATGTGATGTGGTCATGTGTGTGTGTGTGGAGCGGATTTGTGTGTGTGTAGAGCGGATGCGTGTGTGTAACGGATGCGTGTGTGGAGCCGATGAGCGTACAGGGTGGATGTGTGTGTGGAGCGGATGTGTGTGTTGAGCGGATGAGTGTGGAGAGCGGATGAGTGTGGAGAGCGGGCGAGTGTGGAGAGCAGACAAGTGTATGGAGCGGCTGAGTGTGGGAGCAGTTGAGTGTGGGAGTGACTGAGTCTGGGAGCAGCTGAGTATGGGAAGAGGCTGAGTGTTGGGAAACGGCTGAGTGTGGGGAGCAGCTGAGTGTGGGAAGCGGCTGAGTATTGGGAAACGGCTGAGTGTGGGGAGCGGCTGAGTGTGAGGAGCGGCTGAGTGTGGGGAGTGGCTGAGTGTGTAGACCGGCTGAGTGTGTAGACCGGATGAGTGTGTGGACCGGATGAGTGTGTAGACCGGCTGAGTGTGTAGACCGGATGAGTGTGTGGACCGGATGGGTGTGTGGACCGGATGAGTGTGCGGACTGGCTGAGTGTGCGGACCGGCTGAATGTGTGGAGCAGCTGAGTGTGTGGAGTGGCTGAATGTGTGGAGCGGCTGAGTGTGTTGAGCGGCTGAGTATGTGGAGCGGCTGAGTGTGTGGAGTGGATGTGTGTGTGGAGCGGATATGTGTGTGCAGCTGATGTGTGTGTGTAGCGGATGTGCGTGTGGAGCGGATGAGTGGACCGGATGAGTGTGCGGACCGGCTGAGTGAGTGGACCGGCTGAATGCATGGAGCAGCTGAGTGTGCGGACCGGCTGAATGTGTGGAGTGGCTGAGTGTGTGGAGCGGCTGAATATGTGCAGAGGCTGAGTGTGTTGAGCGGCTGAGTGTGTGGAGCAGCTGAGTGTGTGGATTGGATGGGTGCGTGGAGCAGATGTGTGTGTGGAGCAGATGTGTGTGTATGGAGCGGATGTGTGTGTGTGGAGCGGATGTGTGTGTGTGGAGCGGATGTGTGTGTGTGGAGCGGATATGTGATGTGGTCATGTGTGTGTGTGTGGAGCGGATGTGTGTGTGTGGAGCGGATGCGTGTGTGGAACGGATGCGTGTGTGGAGCCGATGAGCATACAGGGTGGATGTGTGTGTGGAGCGGATGTGTGTGTTGAGCGGATGAGTGTGTGGAGCAGATGAGTGTGTGGAGCGGATGAGCATACAGAGCGGATGAGCGTAAAGAGTGGATGAGTTAAACGCCTGATCTCAAATGCCTGACACGAATAAAAGTGCACTGAACGGACTTGATCACATAGAATTGCGTAACGTACATAATACGCCTCGGAATACTGGGAACATTAGAAAGAGCATATATCCCATCATACCACACCCCACGCTTACTCTCTTCTTTACACCACCACTCAACTGGAAAACAGAGATACTATGACACCATTCGGTATAACTATTCTCATATCAACATCTCCCGCTCACTCTCCATCACTCTATGTAAAAACTGCTGGTTACACACCCCCCAGCCAGGCGTTTCTCCTCAGGCCTAACGCAGCCACATTTGGTCTGGATAAATCCTGCCAGTGCGAACACATACTCCTGATCTCTCAACCACCACACCTACCGCTATGAAGCAGCTACTACACGAATTCCGCACCAGCTGCATACATACCTGGTGCGCACACGCACCTTTGGACTCTCTCAACTCACTCTACTGACCCGAACTTTGGTTCCCAAGGGCGTTCAACCTACCAGCGCCTTCAGACCATACCAATGGTAAATAAGGCACTATATAAATGCAAAATAACATAACATAACATAACTTGGATTGATGGTTTGGCTGTCTTCTTCAATCTTCTTCGACCCTTCCCTCCAATGTTTAATCTGTTGAGAAATGAAAAAAACACTAGCAGTCATTTTTGTAAAATAATAATGCTTTTTATCACCTAGAGCCTTCGCTACACTGTAGGCCTCAGTTTCATGTTCTAGTTTGAGGAGCAAGGGGTATTCTCATATGACGCCTGGTCACCAACTCATGGGGAGTCAGGTTGTTATCTGAACGAGGCTGGTTCCTCAGTGCAAACAAAGCAAGGGGCAGACAATACAGGCACCCCTTCTATAGACTCATCATCAATTTAGCTATCCTTTCTTTGAGGAGTCTGTTCAATCTCTCACAGATATCATTGGCCTTTGGGTGATAATCAGATGAACATACAAGTCACACAATCTTACTAGGCATTGTGTCATTCAGATGGCGCAAGTGCGATAACACAAAGTGCAGGGGGAAGTGATGGGGGAAGTGCTAGGGAAAGGGAAAGGGGAACTGTAACAGGGGCGTATTGCTCTGAGTAGGTGCAGCCAAGGCCGTGTGGCTCTGGGTAAGTGCAAGGAGGCAGGGGTGGTAGAGGTTACAGTTACAGCCCAATTAATCTGTGGTAGGCCCAGAGGCAGTGCAGGGTTGACTGATCAATTATGAGTCTGGTAACCAGTGAAGCACTGAGGGTAGCCAAGTCAGCGAGTGATGTGACTATAGCAATGGGCTATGAAAATCAGCTGACTAGTGATGCTGCAGGAACAGTGTGGCGAGCACGGAGGAATTTGTTCCACGATATATAGCAGGCAAAGAAACACAGGTGTGCACCCAGGGCCCCCATGGGACAGGCACACAAACAAGTTTTATTTTTTATTTTTTTTACAGAGGAGCAGGGATTCATTAAAGTAAAGGTGAGAGCATCAATCATTTCAAACCGTCACACGTTTGTCTGCATTGGAAATAGTGAGTGCTATTATTGAGAAAAAACATTATTGATGTCACACGTTATTTACAATAGTGCCAAATAAGCAGCAGCACTGTATAGGACCCCTGCAGATGGGGGATACACACAGTATTTACAAGGAAGGAGTAGACTGAGAGAGGAGGGTACTGATTATGGCTGTGGCAGGGGTTCCCGGACCACTAGTGTTTATGGCTAGTCCTTGCCCAGTGAAAATAAAGTGGGCTGCTTGGAAGAAAGGATTTATACATTATGTAAAGGCGGGTTGCGGGAATAACATTTCTGCTGAGCATAAGGTTTCTCTCTTGATGCATTTTCTCGGAAATGAAGGACAGAGAAATTACAAAACTTTAACAGAAATTCCGGACCTGGATCAGGAAAGTGGCGTTAATTAATTTGACAATGCACTGCTGGTGAAACTTGATTGCCATTTTGATGTCAAGACTAGTACCATGTTAGAAAGGTATATCTTTGGAGTAAGGGAGTGGCGAGAGGGAGAGAGCATGGAGGAGTACATTACAGCACTGCACCATCTTGCTCTGAACTGCAAATTTGGAGAAAAGCTAGATGAGCACATACATTATTAGTTCATGATCCATTGTTCAAATGATAAAATAAGAGAGGAAATATGGTTAAAAGATTAACCAGTTCTGGAGGAGGAGGTGGCAATAGCAAAAAGGGTTGAGCACACAATGAAATGTGTAGCGAGATAAGCAAGGTAGGAGAATAGACCCATATCAAATGGAATATTAAGAGTGGATGATCCCATTAAGGAGTATAGGAATGTAAAGGAAAAAGGGAAGGAAAGTGTTCAAAAGGGATTTGAATCAGGTGATGAGAGAAGTAATAAATAAAAAGGTACCAAGATGGATAAGCGATTATGTTTTTTCTGAGCCAGTGCAAATCATTTTGCAAACTCACTGGTATGTCCCGGTAGGAGGGTAATGTGCAATAAGTGTAAGAGATGGGGTCATTACGCAAAATGCTGCAAAAACTGTGCGTTGGCAGGTGGAAAGAAGGTATTCTCTGTGGGTGAGGACATTAGACAATCATCTGGTGACGAGGAGGAGGAGGAGTGGGTAGATGCTGTTACAGTTAACATGGTATAATGTGCAGTGGCGAAGACAGTTGTGATAGTCCATTCGCCAATATTGGTGTGAATGGGAAGATTGTCAGTATGCTGGCCGATTCAGGAGCAAAATTGTTGCTTATGTCACATGAAGTGTATGAGGATGTTGTAGGTGGCAAGTTTGAGAACCTAGCACCATCAAATAAAAGACCTGGTGTTTACAATTGTGGAAGGATTGACATCATAGGGTACTTCATGGCGTGTCTGAAGTTTAAAGGCAGCGAAGCACAAGGGAAGATATATGTGACGAGGAATGGGGAAACATTTCTGGGATGGAAGGAGCAGAAAATTCTAAAGATAATACTTAACCCCAACACGCACGAAAAAGTGGTAAATGTGACAGAAGGTGTAAGTGTGGTTCACAGTTTTCCAAATGTGTTTTCAAAGAAGATTGGGTGTGTGAGGGGAATGGTACATAAAATTGTCCTGAAGGAGGGAAGTAAGGTGGTAGCGGTCAACTTCCGCCCAGTTCCGATGGCTCTCTGGGATGGTGTGAGAGAAGAACTTAAGAGGTTGACGGAGGCGGGCATAATTGAATCCGTAAAAAGTGTTGAGTGGATGTCACCATTAGGTGATGTAAAGAAGTCCAGTGGAGAATTGAGGTTATGTTTCGACCTGAGGGTGTTGAATAAGTGTGTAGTAGCGGAAAGACACCCCTTGCCCAGCATGTCGGAGATGTTAGCATCGATTGGTTGTGCAAAGTACTTTACCAAATTGGACATGGCGTCCGCAATCCACCAAATACAACTTGATCAGTCATCAAAAGAACTGACAGCGTTTATTACCCATTAAGGTATTTTTCAATTTTGCAGGATGCCTTTTGGATTAGTATCAGTGTCCTTGGTCTTCCAAAAGGTGATGGACAAATTGTTGAGGGGCATGGAAGGGGTACAGTGTTTTCAAGATGACATCTTGGTGTGTGGTGATACCTGGGAAAGATGAGAGAACGTGAGAAAGGTGGTGAGGATACTGGGACAGAGAGGCATAACGTTAAGGGGGGAGAAGTGGACATTCGGGAAGGATATTGTGGAATATTTGGGAAACGAGATATCTGTGGAAGCACTGCGGCTGAGGAAGGAGTTGGTGGATGACATTAAAAAAGTGAGGTCACCCAAAGGGAAGGGGGAGTTGCACTCTTTCCTTGAAATGATAGATTTCTATCATAAATTTGTGAACAATTTTGCCAAGAAGGTTACCAAAATGAGAAGTTTGCTCAAGAAAGGAGAGGAATTTGATTGGGATGCCGAATGTGAGGAGGAGTTTCAGGGAATAAAGAGAGAAATTGATATGTCAAAGGCTTTGGATATGTTCGACAAAGGAAAGAAGTGCACCATTTCAGTAGATGCCAGCACTGCTGAGATTGGTGTGGTATTGACCCAAGTTGGGAAGGATGGCTAGGACATGGTCATTACCCATGCATCGAGAATGCTTAAGGAAGGCGAAAGGAATGACTCCGTCTTAGAGAAAGAGGTGTTGGTCTGTCATTGGGGGGTCAAAAATGTTGTCATTTTGTGTGGGGAATGGAGTTCACTATAAGAACTGATCACAGACCACTCAAGTCCATCTTTGAGAAGAAGGGGCAGGAAAAAAGTATCAAGAAGGGTGGCATGTAGGATGTCTACGTTACAGGGGCACACATTTGATGTGGACGTTATTTCAGGGCATATCATGTGTCGCGACTTTGTGAGGATGAGTGTGAAACCCAGGATGTGGTGATGGAGGTTAGAATTACAGATATGGTTTTCGTGTCACATGATGGGGTAATCACTCGAGAGGATTGGGTAAATGCGCTGAGGGCAGATGAGACCTGAGTGCGTGTTATACACTTTGTTCAAGAAGAATGGAAGCAGAAGAGGCTTTTTAACGGGGAGGAGAGGTCTTTATGAGAGGTGAGTTAAATGTGAGGGATGGCATTTTGTTTCGCTGGGATCATGTGGTGGTGGTCCCTAATGCCCTAAGTAGGAGATTGGTGGAGGTCGGCATGAAGGACATATAGGGGTATACAAAACCAAAGGAGTTCTGAGGGGAGAGTATTGATGGCCGGGATTTGATCGTGATGTGGAAAGAATCGTAGGACGATGTGTTGAACGTCATGTTTCTGGTAAGAATATAGTGGCTAAGCAACAGCCTGTGGTAAATGTTGATGCTCGAGGCAAGGTATGGAGTGATTTGGCAATGGAAATTGTAGGGCTACTGAATATGGGGAGTGGTTATGTTATGTGTATAATTGTTTTGGTGGATCTGTTCTTGAGATGGACGGAATTTCAGATTGGGCGGGACATAATGCGGAGAGCATAGTTATGTTTTTACAGTGTATTTATGAGAGGGAAGGGTTTCCTGTGTTGGTCTTGACTGAAAATGAGAGACAATTTGTTGTGGGAAATTTCCAAGAGTACTTGAGATTGTGTGGTGTGAGACATAAAAGAACAGCATTGTACCAACTTCAGACCAATGGGATGGTAGAAAGAGTCAATCACTGTGTGATGGAAGCAGTACAGATGGCGGGAGCATTTGGAAAGGACAGAAAAATGACAGTAAGAGATAGGTTGTATGCTTTACGATTAGCCCCTCGTGTGCATACAGGGGTGAGTCTTTTTGAGTCAATGAGGGGAAGAAAGCCCAACACCAGGGTTTCACTGACATGGTTGGGTAGGGCACAAGAATCAGCTTGTATAGTGGACGAGGTGAGAGAAAGGATGGTTGGGAATACAAAATGAGAGGGTTTGCAACGTGAATGAGAGGTTGGGACGGAAGAAGCTGAATACTGAAGTGGGAGATTGGATCTGCATCAAGAAGGAGTTTATTAAAAGGAAAGGGTATGTGTTGTACATTAAACCTGTGTAGGTGACACAGGTTTTGAACGTTGCAGTAAAGGTCTGTGGTGGGCAAGTGTGGAATATGGTCAGGGTGGCAAGGGTGAAATTGATGCCACAGTGGAGGTGTGTTGAAGAGAGCCAAGGCAACTAGCTACCTCCGGCAGCTGTGTATTTCACTTGCTCTGTATTTTCTTTCTGTGATATGATTATTATGACATTGCATCTTATGATTCTGTAGAATGTTATTCTTTTGACTACAGTCAATTGGTTTGCTGTACTGCTGCATACAGGTTGTTTTCTGTATTGTTTATGTATCTTCTTAATAAACTACTTTCACATCAATAAAGAAACATGTGGAGTCCATCCTTACAAATAACTATTACTGGCTCTCCAATGGGGACATTCTCTCCATAGTGCTGGGCATTGTTGTATTTATGAAACCTTGAAGAAATTGGAAAGGGTAGTATGGTGGAAAACCATGAAAAGTGACTTTCAGGGTTATTTACAAGGATATAGAGTTTGTGCAAGATCAAAATCACCTCACCAACCACAGATGGGTTTGCTACACCTTTTACCAATTCCTGACACCCCATGGCAATGTTGCTCTATGGATGTTGGATGTTAATACAGACTTACCTAAAAACAGAAAGTTATACAGTGATCTGGACAGTGGTAGATTCCTTATCCATATTAGGACATTCCCTAGCTCTACCCCAGGTCATGTCTACCCTACAGTTAGCAGAGGGGTTTATTCAACACATATTTAGATTCTACAGTCTATCTTAAATGATCATAATGGATGGAGGTTCCCAGTTTATGTCAACCTTCGGGAGAACCGTCATTAAATCTCTGGGAGTGGCTACCTCTTATTCTACAGCATACCATCCTCATAGTGATAGCCTGACAGAATGGGTGAATCAAATTATAGGCCAGTACATACTTTGTTATTCCAGGAAACATCCTAATAATTGGGTATCTCTATTGCCATTGGCTGACTATGCTTATAATGATGCGCATCATGTTACCCTCCAGATATACTCCATTGCATGTGACATTTGGTTATCACCTGGTTTCCTTACTCTCCAGTACTTTGTACCTTACCAGCAGTCCAAGATATGGCCATTCATCTCCAGAAAAAGGGGTCAAAAAGGCATATCAGCATCCGGTACAGGCCCAATAAGATGCAAAGAAGAAGGCTGACAAACAACTCACACTTAGACCCGCATATACTCCAGAGTTTCTGTTTGACAAATATAAATATATACATCAGATCTTTTGTCATTGAAAGGACAATAAAATAAACCCTGTGAAAATTAAATTGGACCTTCCCCCCACCAATAAGATACACACTGCCTTTCACGTTTCCCTTAAAACCAGCAAAACATTCACAAAACTACCACGATCACTTCCCCTCCAGACCCCCAAGGGTAGGTTCCGAAGAGGAGTATGAAATCACCAAGTTTCTGGACTCTAGAAGTTATAGAAATTGGATTGAATACTTTGCGGATTTGAAGGGTACCTGCAAAAGATATACATTCCCCAAGATTATTAGGATTGTTCAATAAGAACCAGCCAGGGAAGCCAGGAGAAATGGGTTCTAGGATCCAGAGAGGGGGACCTAGAAGGGGGCATACTTTGAGGACCCCACGTTTTACCTGGCCTCATGTGCCCCTTCTTCTCGGGTGATTATTGCAGAGTAGACTTGAAGTTATCTTGTGGCTGTAGCATGTGTACCTGTGTTGATATAAACTCGTGACATGCATTTTTCCACTGTCTACTTGCCCGTAAAGCTCTCTTATGCCCAATAGTGCATGCCCACATCCTTCCATCACTTCAGTATGAGGGTACATTTGATACGGCTGTCTGAGTGCATAACGTCTCTCATACGCTCAATGTGGTACTTTGATAATACCTAGTGTTACACATAAAGCTCTTCTACTGGTGTTCACCCCATTTTATGGAGGTAAGGGGGTGGACACTAGGGATGATGTCACCTGCTCCTCTACATTCCCCCCTCTGGTGGAGTCCTCGACAACCTCCCCAATTTTTGTCACCTTTTTCTTCGCAGAGTGTTTTCTTTGGAATCCATGTCTTTGTTACCCCCCTCAGGTGACCTGCCTTCTTGATATTCACATCCACAGTCCAAGTCATGTGGCAACGCTCCCCACATGGTTGATAGAATATCCAATATCCTACATACTTCTTATAATCATTTGGATAGTAGAACGTCATTCCCAGGGATTATATGGGACTCATTTTTATGTGTCCATGGGTTCTACTCTCATCTTGTATGTTGTGTTTCTGGTGTTACTGGTTTCAGCATTTATGTCACTCATTATCTTCATCCCACCAGCTTTCTTTGCTGTCTTCCGGCATTGTCCAATGATGAATCTCGCTACACAGAATCCCAGCATTACCAAAACCAATATTGCTCTTAACAGCTTGAAGGCATTTGCCATCAAGGTCAGAATCCATGGAAACAGGGACAAGAACCTAAGAACCAATCATCTTCTGTTGTCACATCTAATTTCTATCATCTATGTATGCAGGTTCGATAACATAGTTATTGCCTGTGTCAGGGTCCCATTTTCTCTATCATGGGCTGGTGTGTATGTACAGCAAGATGGCCAGATCTTGGTGCAGACACCACCTTTCATTACTATAATCAAGTCCAAGACATACCTATTTTGGAGGGTCATCAATCGAATAGCCCTTAATTCTTCTCGAATCACATTAAATCCTTGTATCATTGTATTAATTGTTTGCAGAAATTCCCATCTAGTGATCTGTAACCATTTGGCATTCACTGCAGTATGAGGTCCTGGCATAACTATAGATGTAACTACCATTGCCATTTTGCAAAATAGTTTATGCTCATCTGGAATATCATTATAAGCCTTTATCGATTTTTTATGAGAAATAGTTCTCTCTCTTCATCAGGGAGAGCTTAAGCAACCCTTTTCTTCTCTGGTGCACATTCATATTTGTAAATTCCTCAATATAGAGATAACTCTGGGGGATCACTAATGCAGGAACATGATCCTCCCTAATTTTTAGCCAGTTCATGTAAACTCTGGTTCCACAGGGCCAATTGCGATCCATCAGTACAGCAGTTCCTCCATTCATTTGTGGTACTTCGAACGTCTGCTAACATCCTTTATTTTCTCTGACTCAAACCAGGCCTTCATTCCTGAAGCATGCTGTCACTTTCTTTAACGTGATTATGGACATTGGTCCTACTTCATTGTCAACCCATTTTAGTAGTTTTTAATACTTGGCCCATGATCATTTCTCACCTTTTATCATTATCGATCTATAAACCTATGCACTTATGGAGTGTGTGTGGTATTTAAAGCCCCCTTTATTTCCTAGGTCATCATAACCCATTTATGTGCAGTGCCATGTGCACTTTTTACCTTAAATAAAGGCAATCTAATCCTGATTTCTTCAATGATGGAACCATTTGATCTGCTTATCATCTTATCTATATTCAGTTGAGGGGAGAGGTTGGCAATCCTATGCAATGATAACATTCATTCTTCCCATCCTTTACTAGTAGCAAATCGTCCATTTTTTTTTTAAAACGTATTTTATTGATTTTAGTGGAAAAAAAAACGTGCAATACAACAAGAAATCAAACAGTGGTTCAAACAAAGGAGGGGACGGTGCAAGGGGGGCAGGGGAGGGGGAGGGAACAAACAAATCAACAACAGTCTTCATGTTACAGCGAACTCACAGTGGATGGATGGGTTAGGGCCTGCGACCCGGAATTTCAGGATGCAGGGGGGGTCGCATATGAAGGCTGTCCCTCCAGTGCTAGCTTCAGGGGATAGTGTCAGTGTGATACTGCGAGATTTCAGGGGGGTTTGTAGTCGGCGCTGAAGCGTATGTCTCTGAGGACGGCCTTCCATGATTCCAGGGTGCCGCATTCGGCTTCGCCGCTTAACGTGATTCCCTCTTGCAAGGCCCTGGTTTCTGCAACTGTCCATCTCTCGAGTTCTTTGAGCCATCGTTCATGCTGGGACCCGACGGCGTCTTCCAGGCCATTGCAATTGTTCTCTTGACCAGGATGCATTAGATGTCCATTAGTCTGACAGCATGCTTGGACTTGCTAGGTCTGGGGTAAATCCCTAGGAGGCACTCCCCGGGGTCCATTTGTACCTCGTCATTCCGACGTCCATGCAAGTCTGTTTGGCTTTGGACCATAGTGTCATCGCCTTAGTGCAAGTCCAGAACATGTGGATCATGTCCGCTTTATCATTCCCACACCATGGGCATGCAGGGGAGGATGTCTTATTGAAGGAGGCGACCCTGTGAGGGGTCATGTATGTCCTGTACAGGACGTTCAGTTGGATCTGACCGAATCTGGTATTCCTGGACACTTTTTTGGGAAATATTAGCGCTCTCTCCCATTCTTTATCCGTGATCGAGGTCCCGAGATCCGCCTCCCATTTCGCTCTCAGTTCTTTGCCTTTAGGGTTATGTTTGTCGCATGGTCTGCTGTAGAGTCTGGAGACTGGTCTCCAGCCATCCGAGAGGTCGTGCATTTCCTGAAGTAGAGGGTCAGGGGAGGGTTCCTCCGGCCAGCCTGTCCACTGTTTCTTGGCAGTCTGTTTAAGGCAGTGGTACCAGAGGAACTGGCCTGGGGGTATTCCCTCGGCGGCCTCAAGAGATTCAAAGTCCCTGAATTCCCCTTCCTCGTACATGTTGCCCCATGTGTATATGCTGGCTTCTTCCCACCTCCTTGCCGTAGAGAGGTCGGCATCCGTTCGGCAGGCATCTGCTAAGATGGGGTTATCCGGGGAATATGGGTGTTGTACTCTCCTGATGTAACAGGACCTGGCCCATATCTTCCTTCCCAGGTCAATCAGTTGTGAGATGACCAGGGATTGCCGTGTAGGATGCCACAGGGTCTCCTTGGGGATCACATTGTTCGAGGATTGCCTCAGTAGTTCCGTCTCAGCCGAAGATTCGTCCGAGAGCCATTTCGTTATGTGACTCAGCTGGGCGGCCAGTTAGTATAACTGGAGATCCGGCAGCTTTATTCCACCCTCTTTGTGTGGTAGGGAGAGAACAGATAGTGACAGTTTGTGCCTGTGGGGGCCCCAAAGGAAGTCCCTGATGATAGCCTCCAACTTCTTGAAGAAGGGCGGTCGAACGTAATGACAAATGTTCACAAAGAACTATAGGAATCGGGGGAGTACGATCATCTTGACTATTGCTGCCCTGCCCACCATGGCCAATGGGAGCTTGGACCAGAATTTTATGGAGCGTCGAAGACTCATGATGGCGGCCTCAGTGTTGTGTTCGTGCGTGAGTAGCGAGTTATGGCTTACATTGATCCCCAGGTAACGGAACTTGACCAGTTGCCAACCTATTCCTATCACTGGAAGTTTGCTTTCTGGAATGTTGCGTAGGCCTGCCAGGGGAAAGGCAGAGGATTTTCTTCTGCTGAATCGGATCCCCGAGTACTTCGCGTAATTATCTAGTACCTCCAGTGCTATCGGTGCGTTAAGCTCGGGAGTGCTTAGGTAAAGGAGGACGTCGTCTGCGTATAGAGATATTATGTGGTGTTTAGTGCCCACCTTGATACCAGCGTCGAAAAGCTGCTGCCTGAAATACAATGCAATCGGTTCCAGGCCCAGTATGTACAGCATGGGCGATAGCGGACACCCCTGTCTCGTTCCCCTTTGTATTTCCCAGGCTGCTGATACCATTCTTCCCGTTTTCACTCTCGCCATTGGGGAATTATAGAGGACCTCGATCCACCTGATGAAGCCCCCTCTGAAGCCAAATCTTCTCAGGACCTCCCTGATCCATTCCCAGTATATGGAGTCGAAGGCCTTAATAGCGTCGAGCGACAACACCGCCAGATCCTCGTCCCTCTCGTATGTTTCAGCCATTACATGCTGTAGCCTCCTGAGGTTAGCAGTGGTGTTACGCCCAGGCACAAATCCGTTCTGGTCTTCATGGACAATGGATCCCACCACTCTGGCCAGCTTGCGAGCCAATATGGATGTGAGGATCTTGGCATTGTAGTTTAGCATGGCCAGAGGGCGGTAAGACTCACAATCGGTGGGCGATTTGTGCGGCTTAAGCATAGGGACGATTATGGTTTCTTTCATGGTGTTGGGGAGAATCCCATTCATGTATGCTTCCTGGTAGACCTCGTGGAGAACTGGGGTGAGGATGGACTCATACGCCTTGTAAAACTCAGGTGGGAGGCCGTCGCTGCCAGGGGCCTTGTTGTTAGAGAGGGACCTGATCGCCCCTTGTACGTCCTCAAGAGTGATCTCCATCTCCAGTTCCTCTCTCTGCTCGAGTGAGATGCGTGGAAGTTCTATCTCCTCGAGTGTGTCTATAATGTCTTCAGTAGAAATTTGCGTCTTGTGAGCATACAATTCGGTGTAAAATTTGGCAAAGGCTTCATTGATCCCCAGCTGGGTCGTGTGGGATGTCCCATCGGCATCCCGTATTTCCACTGGGAGATGTTTGGGGTGTTCCCGTTTGCAGAGCCAGGCCAGTAATCTCCCTGGTTTATCCGATTCTTTGTGGGATTGGGTGGTGTGTGTGGCGAAATCAAATTTCTCTAGTCTTTCCCATGCTTGTCGACATTCCGCGCGGGCTTCCTTCAATTTGTTCTCGGCCTCTGTGGAGTTGTCGTGAGCAGACTCTAGTCGGGAGATCTCAGCTTCTCGTGCTTCAAGCGTTCTCTGTAATTGTCTGCGAGTACCACCGGCTCTCGATATAATTTCACCTCTGGTCACCACCTTCATAGCTTCCCATAATGTGCCCCAGGAGAATACCGACCCCATATTGATTTCCAGGTAATCTTCCAATTTTTCGGCAAGGTCTTCCCTGAACTCAAGATCTTCAAGTGCTGCAGTCGGCATCCTCCACATGGGGATGGGGGGTCTGGGGCCCCTCAAGTGCCATAGCATAGTCAGTGGGGAGTGGTCGGAGATCGTTCGCCCCAAGTACTCTGTAGCTGCAGCACGTGGGGCAAGCTCCTTGTTGATGAACAGATAGTCAATTCTTGTATGGACTCCTTGAGGGGCTGAGTAGTGGGAGTAAATCCTATCAGCCGGATGATGTTCCCTCCAGATGTCCACTAGATTGAGCTGCTCCAGAGTTTCCCTCAGGGCACGGGAAGCAAGGTTGGTCGGGTGTGGGGGGGGCAGCGATCTGTCGGCGGTTGCGTCAGCAACACAATTGAAGTCCCCTCCCCATATGAAGGTGCGGGCCCGGTGTCGAATCAGCTTTGTAATCATTGTGGTGAGGTACGCTGGTATTCCGTGGTGTGGGAAATAGGAGTTGACCAAGCAGACTGGGTTCTGTTCCATTGTGCCCCAGATCATTACGTATCTCCCTTCTTTATCTTGTTCACTCCCCTCCATCTGGAAGGGCACATCCGGGCTTATCCATATTAGCACCCCTCTGGCATATTTGGAATAGGGGGACCCTCTCACAGTCCCAGCCCATCGGTCTGCAATCTTGGACATGGCCTCCGTCGTGAGGTGAGTCTCTTGAAGGAGTGCAAATGATACTTTCTTCCTCTTAAGATAGGATTGTATACGATTGCGTCTGAGTATGAGCCCATACCCCTCACGTTCCATGTCATCACAGTGAAGTGTGCCGCCATCGGGTCCGAGTTTTGGATTTAATGCGGGACTCGGTCACCGGAGTCCGGCCCAGCTTTAGTCCTCCGTAGGTGGGCTGCGGGGGGAACGACACTAAGTTCCAGTCGTCGGGGTCGCGACCCGGACCCATCTCGGTCTTTGTTGGCAAAAGAAGCATGAAGACTGTACAACTAATAAAACTAATAACAAAACTCAAACTGGTGCGCCCAGCGACTACAACATTGTCGTGGTGCTCAGGCGCTCTCGAGCCGTCGGAGCCCATCCGGGAGTCGGGCGCGAGCTGGGTCAGGCGGGTGCCTAGACTGGGTGAATTCTACGCTGGGGGTGGGGCGAGGGCCTGGCGGCGGAGCCGAGCGAGGCCGTTTCCAAGTAAAAGACTGAAGTTGGATTACCTTCTGAGTTCCAGCGTCATGTACAATGATTCTCACTGTTATTGGGGGTCGCTTGTGAGATCAGGGGGGGTTAGGCCTCATTCCGTGAATTGTCCTTGCCATCCGCCAGATTATTGTCCTCTAGCCACATGTTGGCTGCCTCTGGGTTATCAAGGAATACCAGCCGCTCTTTGTAGACGACCCTGAGGCGTGATGGATATAGCAATCTGTATTTTAGGTTCAGTTATCGGAGCCTAGCTTTTATCGGGACAAATGAATTCCGCTCTCTCTGAACCTTCTGCGTGTAGTCCGGATAGATAGAGATTTTGGAGTCCCCTCTCTCGATGGGGCCCCCCTCCCTGGATCGCCGTAAGATAGTTTCTCTATCCTGAAAGTTCAGTATCTTGGCGATTATAGGTCTGGGGTGCGATCCAGGGGGAGGGCGCCTCTGGAGGGATCTATGGGCCCTCTCGACTGAGAATCCCTGGGTCAGTTTGCCGGCCCCTATTCTTGCAGCAGAAGGGTTTCGACGAAGGATGTGGTATTTGCCCCTTCGTTCCCCTCCGGGACACCCAGGATCCTGATGTTGCTCCGTCTGGCCCGACCTTCGGCCTCCTCCGCCTTTTCCTCCAGGAACGCAACTTTCCTCTTCAGGAGGGCAACTTCTGAATTCAAGGCTGTGGTGGTTGAGGATGTTTCCTCCATCGACTTTTCGACGGTCGCAACCCTTTCCGCCAAGTTGCGAGCGTCTTGGCGGATCAGTTGAATTTCAACCTTGAATTCATCGATCTTAGAGTCAATGTGCGTTTTTAATGAGGCTATGGCATCAAGTATCTGCGAGTGGTTATCGGCGGCCACCTCCTCGCTCGTCCGGGCGGCTTCAGAGGAGCCGGCCCCGGCCAGAGCGGGGGTCTTCACCTTAGCGGAAACAAAGGAGTCCATGGTGGCGGCTCTGGACTTACTCTTGGCGGCCATCTTGAGGTGATGGTTACGGATGTCCTAGGCCTCGAAGAATAGATCACTTGCGGAGTTGCTAGTGGGGACCCCTGCCCCCTGTCCAGCCGAACCCCGGGCCGTGAGCTGTGTTCCGCCCCCGTGTCTGGTCGTGCGGCCACAGAGGCGAGTTTCAGAGGTGTAAGGGTGGGCGGGAAGCCGCGTGCCTTTTCTTGTGGAGCTGAATCGGTAGAGTGACCCGAGCCGGGCCAGTCCTCTGTCAGACGGGCGGCACCAGGGGGAGTCGTTTCACTTTCTCGTGCTTCCGCTTCACCCCGTCAGGCCTGGAAGTCCGCTGGAGGAGGGGTACCCCTTGTAGGCTCTGCTATGCAGTGCGAGGCGCCATCTTGGATCCGAGTAGGGCGGGAGGGAGAAGAGCCGTTTTGGGGCCGCAGCCGCGTCCGGGGGTCCAACTCGGCAGGCCGAATAGTTATTCAGGTGCAGAATCGCTTCCCCCAACCGCACATCCCTCTGTAAGGGCTGGGGCCGCGCGTGAGCTGGAGAAAAAGGATAAGGAAACGCGTCTCGGCCGGAGCTCGGCAGATCAGCTACCGCTCGCCATCGGCTCCAAGCCACGCCCACCACAGCAAATCGTCCATATACCAACAACAGAGGTCTCTCCCAGCATCTTGGTACTTTTTATTCTCCTCATTTCGACAACCTTTACCTGTTCTCCAATCAAGGGTGAATATACAAGCGTCTTGTTAGTCAAACCTATCTGTTTCCAATTTGTTGTTAGTTTTCATCCGTCTCCTTATGGGAATGTTCTCCTTGATCACCATCGTAGGGTTGCCCATCTTCCTTCGAATTGTCCTCTGGTTGTACACGCTGCTAGATGACTGAGGCATTTCATATCATGAGCAGATATTTCTCTTGCAATAAATGGTCTGGCTATGCCATGGTACGTCATGGTATAAGGGATGAGAGAACACACGTAACATCTTTCCTCTGACATTTTCACCCACACCTTTCTCATGTGCTAATACCACACGTTAGTCTCTAAATGGTCAGAATTATCAAGATATGAGTTTATATCCTCATTATCATCTGCAGCATCTCTTTTTGCACAAACTGTTTGTTCAGAAATATTAGGAAACAGATTAATTGTAGCTGGGCTAGGAATTATCACAGAAGTATCATTACCTAACATTTCATCAGCATTATTAATGATTATTTTCCTAAATGCCACAATAATAAGAAAGAAAAGACAAACCATACTACAGAATGATACTACAATTGTCAACCCAAATTAACTTATTGATCTTCTCACAGTCATAGTGCCTCATGTACTTTGATATATTCTAATGTTCTTCTCTTTTTCAATGTGTGCTGAAATCACTTTTATGAAATGTTTCCTTTTTCACAACAGATAATGCAGAACAATTTCAGTTACAATTCAAAAATAATAGGACAATTTTTAGGATCCCCAAAAAATGTGAGCGCATCCACGTCTTATCTTACTAAAGCTAGTTAGGACGGGATAATATAAGTGAAAAGAATAGTTAGAAATGTGCGCAATGTTACAATTTTTGGTTTCATGAAGTGATATTTATATAAACATTATTGTTTAGTTTCTGGCAAATTTACTCTAGAATTGCTGTAATGTTTCAAGCAATCATACAATATGTTATACAATCTATGTCTCTTTCTTTTTGATGCGTAGTTCTGTTTTTAATTCAGCTATAAAAAGTCTCTGGAACAGCGTCAAGTCCATTCACTTCCTTTTAAACTTTAGGAAATGTTGCTTGGCTGCCGAATATTTCAAATCCATCGAATATTTGTCTTTGTCTTAGCTGATCTGGTCTTTATATGCAGAACCTCTTATCTTGCTTCTCTGTCATTGGCTGCTGGAGGGATATGTGTCTCTCCTTTGTAGAGCTTCACATCATTCAGATGCAGCCATCCTCTTCTACCATTTAATTTTATCAGGGTAGGTGTGACCTCCTCTTCCAAATAGTGTAGAGGAGCAGCTGCATGCAGCTGCAGGAAATCCCACCCCTTACCTCCTATATTTTGGAAGCCTGAGATTGTGCCGTATTTGACACCAGCAGTTGTGCCAATACTGCAGCGTATATTCAAAAGAAGGTAACCATTGAGACAACCCAATCAAATGAATCCCGGAAGGGACAATATTCTGAGGGAGAAACTCCCTGAAGGAATATGAAAAAGAGCACAAAAAGAAGTCTGTGATGTCATACAAGAGTATGAACAACGTCTTAGGACATTTGTCGAAGAGAATGTATAGATCCTACAGAAACTCATGACCAAGTAAAGAGTCAA
The DNA here is from genome assembly GCF_040938575.1 of Ambystoma mexicanum. Lineage (NCBI taxonomy): Eukaryota > Metazoa > Chordata > Amphibia > Caudata > Ambystomatidae > Ambystoma > Ambystoma mexicanum. The sequence continues at coordinate 481,071,587 of NC_090921.1, forward strand.
GTGAACTTTTAAATATGAAAAAGAAGCTTACACGTGCACCAAGTGCTACAGAGAATCAACTGTTAAATAATTGTACAGACGCTGAAACGCAATGTAGACTAAGTCATCATAGAAGCTGTCTATAGCTAGTGAATAGAATGTAGGCGAAGCCTGCATTGTATAGAAGCTGTACATCGGTATCATGAATTTTAGTAAGCCAGGACCCATGAACAGTGAAGAGAAAAACTATGTTGCAGCAAGAATAAGCTGAAATTGTGGAGCTGCATGGCGAGGTTGTCTGGCCTAGAGTCAAGATTGAAGCAGCCAAGATCAGCTATATATACTGGAAAGGAGCGAACATACAAAGGATGAGTCATCCCTTGTAAAAGTGCAAAGAAAGAACATCAAGAGTGTCAAGTTTAATTAATTTAAGACATTTAAAAGCTGCAAAATGGACCATAGTGTGGTCTCCTGTCACATGAGCCAAGGATGAAAATAGAGTTGAACTTGGAGTCCTAGAACAACAATAGTGAGTGCCCACACTCCCATGTATTCCCAGAGACAAGGATACTTTTCAAGGCCAAGTTCAAAGAAAATCTTCATGGCAGAAGGCTTGGGTGATGAGAAATGTTGGGCTAATTGGGTGGGGAGGTAGAGTCAGGCCCACCTACCTGCACCTGGGTCTGGGCTTACATGCTGCTAAGTGAACCGAATGTTCCAAACATGGCACAAGAGTGCCAGCCAATTCTAGATGTCCATATAACGAAGGACCTTATAATTTGAAGACCATATAGAAACTGTGTACTTGATGGTTTTAAAGATGACATGTTTTAGAGGTAGGCATATATTGTCCACCTGACAGTGGGCAGGCAATCACAATCCTAGTTCCTATATAAAGTGTACATAGATGTTCCCCTTAAGCCTATCCCGATCCCCAGTAGGTTTTTGATTATTTGCCACATAGTTTAACATCACCTCTAATGTATTTTGAGTATATAATCATGTTTTTATGAAAAGATTGTTGAGAGAAATCAAGCGTCTGTCCGTTGATGTTTGTTGTAACTCCCTGTTGTAGATAATTGTTAATAAAATAGTACTTTGCTATCTTCCTGAGTTGGTTCGGTTATTTGGACTCAGAGTTATTAGGTGAACTCATCCATTGCATGCACGATCCTAAACGACCCTAAGCTCAATAGGTTCCCTCGAAGCGGGGCTTATACCAAGTGTTCACAAAACCTTGTGCTAACACCTGGTCCCCTAGGTACAAACTAGGTTTTTTCAATAGTTCACTCTCACACCAAGTCAACAATGTCTCAAAGTCCTGCCACTACCACCTTAAAACCCTTAGGTGCATCTTTCCATATCTCTCATTTCCCAACAGACTCTCTGCAGTCCAATCAATCGTCATATCAAGACTGGACTACGCAAACCCCCTATACCTTGGAATCCACGCCTACCAACTGAATAAGCTCCAAAGGGCACAAAACGCAGCAGCCAAAATGCTACTTCCGCACGGTCCAAGAGACCACATCTCCCCAGCACTTAAGACACTGCACTGGCTTCCTGTAGCCCGTAGGGTGGCTTTTAAAACCTTATGCCTCTCCCATCGAGCACTGCATAAAACTGGACCTCAATATCTTCAATACAAACTAAAACCTTATCATCCCACTCGCACCCTAAGATCGAGCACAGCCGGCCTCCTAGTAATTCCTAAGACAAACTCAGTCAGGTTAGGCGGATCATCATTCACAGCCCTGGCCCCAACCCTGTGGAACTCGCTCCCACCCCACATCCGCCTAACTGAGGATCTAGCGTCCTTCCGCAAACTACTGAAAACCTGGCTCTTCCCCCAAAACCAACCGGTTTCCAAACTAACAGCATCACAATGACCCCTACCCAATAAACTACCAGATGCGAGAAATTGACAGCTAATAAACTCGAATGTAAACTAGAAAGACAAACCGAACTAAACAAGTAAAGTAGATCAAAACAATGAAGTAGATAATATGAATAAATCATTGGGAATGTAAGTAGATCTATACTGCGGAAATGGAGATAATGATTGATAATGACAATGAATGTGCGTAGAACTGATGACTATACAGAACGAATGAATGTATAGACCGGATGAGCGTGTAGAGCGGATGAGTGTGTAGAACGTATGAGTAGGTAGAGCAGATGAATGTGCAGAGTGGATGAGTGTGCAGAGCGGATGAATGTGTAAAGCCGATGAGTGTGGAGAGCGGATGAGTGTGGAGAGTGGATGGAGTGTAGAGTGCGTATGGAGTGTGTAGAGCGGATGGAGTGTGGAGAGCGGATGGAATGTGGAGAGCGGATGAGTGTGGAGAGCGGATGAGTGTGGAGAGCGGGCGAGTGTTGAGAGCAGACAAGTGTATGGAGCGGCTGAGTGTGGGAGCAGTTGAGTGTGGGAGAAACTGAGTGTGGGAGCAGCTGAGTATGGGAAGAGGCTTAGTGTTGGGAAACGGCTGAGTGTGGGGAGCAGCTGAGTGTGGGAAGCGGCTGAGTATTGGGAAACGGCTGAGTGTGGGGAGCGGCTGAGTGTGAGGAGCGGCTGAATGTGGGGAGTGGCTGAGTGTGTAGACCGGCTGAGTGTGTAGACCGGATGAGTGTGTGGACCGGATGAGTGTGTAGACCGGCTGAGTGTGTAGACCGGATGAGTGTGTGGACCGGATGAGTATGTGGACCGGATGAGTGTGCGGACTGGCTGAGTGTGTGGAGCGGCTGAGTGTGTGGAGCGGCTGAGTGTGTTGAGCGGCTGAGTATGTGGAGCGGCTGAGTGTGTGGAGTGGATGTGTGTGTGTGGAGCGGATGTGTGTGTTCAGCGGGTGTGTGTGTGCAGCGGATGTGTGTGTGGAGCGGATGAGTGTGTGGACCGGATGAGTGTGCGGACCGGCTGAGTGAGTGGACCGGCTGAATGCATGGAGCAGCTGAGTGTGCGGACCGGCTGAATGTGTGGAGCGGCTGAATATGTGGAGTGGCTGAGTGTGTTGAGCGGCTGAGTGTGTGGAGCAGCTGAGTGTGTGGAGTGGATGGGTGCGTGGAGCAGATGTGTGTGTGGAGCGGATGTGTGTGTATGGAGCGGATGTGTGTGTGTGGAGCGGATGTGTGTGTGGAGCGGATGTGTGTGGGTGGAGCGGATATGTGATGTGGTCATGTGTGTGTGTGTGGAGCGGATATGTGTGTGTGGATCGGATGCGTGTGTGGAGCCAATGAGCGTACAGGGTGAATGTGTGTGTGGAGCGGATGTGTGTGTTGAGCGGATGAGTGTGTGGAGCAGATGAGTGTGTGGAGCGGATGAGCATACAGAGCGGATGAGCGTACAGAGTGGATGAGTTAAACGCCTGATCTCAAATGCCTGACACGAATAAAAGTGCACTGAACGGACTTGATCACATAGAATTGCGTAACGTACATAATACGCCTTGGAATACTGGGAACATTAGAAAGAGCAGATATCCCATCATACCACACCCCACGCTTACTCTCTTCCTTACACCACCACTCAACTGGAAAACAGAGATACTATGACACCATTCGGTATAACCATTCTCATATCAACATCTCCCGCTCACTCCCCATCACTCTATGTAAACACTGCTGGTTACACACCCCCCAGCCAGGCGTTTCTCCTCAGGCCTAACGCAGCCACATTTGGTCTGGATAAATCCTGCCAGAGCGAACACAAACACCTGATCTCTCAACCACCACACCTACCGCTATGAAGCAGCTACTACACGAATTCCGCACCAGCTGCATACATACCTGGTGCGCACACGCACCTTTGTACTTTCTCAACTCTCTCTACTGACCCGAACTTTGGTTCCCAAGGGCGTTCAACCTACCAGCGCCTTCAGATCATACCAATGGTAAATAAGGCACTATATAAATGCAAAATAACATAACATAACATAACTTGGATTTATGGTTTGGCTGTCTTCTTCAATCTTCTTCGACCCTTCCCTCCAATGTTTAATCTGTTGAGAAATGAAAGAAACACTAGCGGTCATTTTTGTAAAATAATAATGCTTTTTATCACCTAGAGCCTTCGCTACACTGTAGGCATCAGTTTCATGTTGTAGTTTGAGGAGCAAGGGGTATTCTCATAAGACGCCTGGTCACCAACTCATGGGGAGTCAGGTGGTTATCTGAACGAGGCTGGTTCCTCAGTGCAAACAAAGCAAGGGCCAGACAATACAGCCACCCCTTCTATATAGTCATCATCAATTTAGCTTTCTTTGAGGAGTCTGTTCAATCTCTCACAGATATCATTGGCCTTTGGGTGATAATCAGATGAACATACAAGTCACACAATCTTACTAGGCATTGTGTCATTCAGATGGCGCAAGTGCGACAACACAAAGTGCAGGGGGAAGTGATGGGGGAAGTGCCAGGGAAAGGGAAAGGGGAAGTGTAACAGGGGCTTATTGCTCTGAGTAGGTGCAGCCAAGGCCGTGTGGCTCTGGGTAAGTGCAAGGAGGCAGGGGTGGTAGAGGTTACAGTTACAGCCCCATTAATCTGTGGTAGGCCCAGAGGCAGTGCAGGGTTGACTGATCAATTATGAGTCTGGTAACCAGTGAGGCACTGAGGGTAGCCAAGTCAGCGATTGATGTGACTATAGCAATGGGCTATGAAAATCAGCTGACTAGTGATGCTGCAGGAACAGTGTGGCGAGCACGGAGGAATTTGTTCCACGATATATATAGCAGGCAAAGAAACACAGGTGTGCACCCAGGGCCCCCACAGGACAGGCACACAAACAAGTTTTATTTTTTATTTTTTTTACAGAGGAGCAGGGATTCATTAAAGTAAAGGTGAGAGCATCAATCATTTCAAACCGTCACACGTTTGTCTGCATTGGAAATAGTGAGTGCTACTATTGAGAAAAACATTATTGATGTCACACGTTATTTACGATAGTGCCAAATAAGCAGCAGCACTGTATAGGACCCCTGCAGATGGGGGATTAACACAGTATTTACAAGGAAGAAGTAGACTGAGAGAGGAGGATACCCATTATGGCTGTGGCAGGGGTTCCCGGACCACTAGTGTTTATGGCTAGTCCTTGCCCAGTGAAAATAAAGTGGGCTGCTTGGAAGAAAGGATTTATACATTATGTAAAGGCGGGTTGCGGGAATAACATTTCTGCTAAGCATAAGGTTTCTCTCTTGATGCATTTTCTCGGACATGAAGGACAGAGAAATTATAAAACTTTAACAGAAATTCCGGACCTGGATCAGGAAAGTGGCGTCAATGAATTTGACAATGCACTGGTGAAACTTGATTGCCATTTTGATGTCAAGACTAGTACCGTGTTAGAAAGGTATAACTTTGGAGTAAGGGAGCGGCGAGAGGGAGAGAGCATGGAGGAGTACATTACAGCACTGCACCATCTTGCTCTGAACTGCAAATTTGGAGAAAAGCTAGATGAGCACATACATTATTAGTTCATGATCCATTGTTCAAATGATAAAATAAGAGAGGAAATATGGTTAAAAGATTAACCAGTTCTGGAGGAGGAGGTGGCAATAGCAAAAAGGGTTGAGCACACAATGAAATTTGTAGTGAGATAAGCAAGGTAGGAGAATAGACCCATATCAAATGGAATATTAAGAGTGGATGATCCCATTAAGGAGTATAGGAATGTAAAGGAAAAAGGGAAGGAAAGTGTTCAAAAGTGATTTGAAGCAGGGGATGAGAGAAGTAATAAATAAAAAGGTACCAAGATGGATAAGAGATTATGTTTTTGCTGTGCCAGTGCAAATCATTTTGCAAACTCACCGGTATGTCCCGGTAGGAGGGTAATGTGCAATAAGTGTAAGAGATGGGGTCATTACGCAAAATGCTGCAAAAACTGTGCGTTGGCAGGTGGAAAGAAGGTATTCTCTGTGGGTGAGGAAATTAGCCAATCATCTGGTGACGAGGAGGAGGAGGAGTGGGTAGATGCTGTTACAGTTAACATGGTATAATGTGCAGTGGCAAAGACAGTTGTGATAGTCCATTCGCCAATATTGGTGTGAATGGGAAGATTGTCAGTATGCTGGCCGATTCAGGAGCAAAATTGTTGCTTATGTCACATGAAGTGTATGAGGATGTTGTGGGTGGCAAGTTTGAGAACCTAGCACCATCAAATAAAAGACCTGGTGGTTACAATTGTGGAAGGATTGACATCATAGGGTACTTCATGGCGTGTCTGAAGTTTAAAGGGAGCGAAGCACAAGGGAAGATATATGTGACGAGGAATGGGGAAACATTTCTGGGATGGAAGGAGCAGAAAATTCTAAAGATAATACTTAACCCCAACATGCACGAAAAAGTGTTAAATGTGACAGAAGGTGTAAGTGTGGTTCACAGTTTTCCAAGTGTGTTTTCGAAGAAGATTGGGTGTGTGAGGGGAATGGTACACAAAATTGTCCTGAAGGAGGGAAGTAAGGCGGTAGCGGTCAACTTCCGCCCAGTTCCGATGGCTCTCTGGGATGGTATGAGAGAAGAACTTAAGAGGTTGAGGGAGGCGGGCATAATTGAATCCGTAAAAAGTGTTGAGTGAATGTCACCATTAGGTGAGGTAAAGAAGTCCAGTGGAGAATTGAGGTTATGTTTCGACCTGAGGGTGTTGAATAAGTGTGTAGTAGCGGAAAGACACCCCTTGTCCAGCATGTCGGAGATGTTAGCATCGTTTGGTTGTGCAAAGTACTTTACCAAATTGGACATGGCGTCCACCTTCCACCAAATACAACTTGATCAGTCATCAAAAGAACTTACAGCATTTATTACCCATGAAGGCATTTTTCAATTTTGCAGGATGGCTTTTGGCTTAGTATCAGTGTCCTTGGTCTTCCAAAAGGTGATGGACAAATTGTTGAGGGGCATGGAAGGGGTACAGTGTTTTCAAGATGACATCTTGGTCTGTGGTGATACCTGGGAAAAACAGGAGGAGAAGTGTACATTCGGGAAGGATGTTGTGAAATATTTGGGAAACGAGATATCTGTGGAAGCACTGCGGCTGAGGAAGGAGTTGGTGGATGACATTAAAAAAGTGAGGTCACCCAAAGGGAAGGGGGAGTTGCACTCTTTCCTTGAAATGATAGATTTCTATCATAAATTTGTGAACAATTTTGCCAAGAAGGTTACCAAAATGAGAAGTTTGCTCAAGAAAGGAGAGGAATTTGATTGGGATGCCGAATGTGAGGAGGAGTTTCAGGGAATAAAGAGAGACATTGATATGTCGAAGGCTTTGGCGATGTTCGACAAAGGAAAGAAGTGCACCATTTCAGTAGATGCCAGCAATGCTGAGATTGGTGCGGTGTTGACCCAAGTTGGGAAGGATGGCTAGGACATGGTCATTACCCATGCATCGAGAATGCTTAAGGAAGGCGAAAGGAATGACTCCGTCTTAGAGAAAGAGGTGTTGGTCAGTCATTGGGGGGTCAAAAATGTTGTCATTTTGTGTGGGGAATGGAGTTCACTATAAGAACTGATCACAGACCACTCAAGTCCATCTTTGAGAAGAAGGGGCAGGAAAAAAGTATCAAGAAGGGTGGCATGTAGGATGTCTACGTTACAGGGGCACACATTTGATGTGGAGGTTATTTCAGGGCATATCATGTGTCGCGACTTTGTGAGGATGAGTGTGAAACCCAGGATGTGGTGATGGAGGTTAGAATTACAGATATGGTTTTCGTGTCACATGATGGGGTAATCACTCGAGTGGATTGGGTAAATGTGCTGAGGGCAGATGAGACCTGAGTGCGTGTTATACACTTTGTTCAAGAAGAATGGCCGCAGAAGAGGCTTTTTAACGGGGAGGAGAGGTCTTTATGAGAGGTGAGTTAAATGTGATGGATGGCATTTTGTTTCGCTGGGATCATGTGGTGGTGGTCCCTAATGCCCTAAGGAGGAGATTGGTGGAGGTCGGCATGAAGGACATGTAGGGGTATACAAAACCAAAGGAGTTCTGAGGGGAGAGTACTGGTGGCCGGGATTTGATCGTGATGTGGAAAGAATCGTAGGACGATGTGTTGAACGTCATGTTTCTGGTAAGAATATAGTGGCTAAGCAAGAGCCTGTGGTAAATGTTGATGCTCGAGGCAAGGTATGGAGTGATTTGGCAATGGAAATTGTAGGGCTACTGAATATGGGGAGTGGTTATGTTATGTGTATAATTATTTTGGTGGATCTGTTCTTGAGATGGACGGAATTTCAGATTGGGCGGGACATAATGCGCAGAGCATAGTTATGTTTTTACAGTGTATTTATGAGAGGGAAGGGTTTCCTGTTCGGTCTTGACTGAAAATGAGATACAGTTTGTTGGGGGACATTTCCTAGAGTACTTGAGATTGTGTGGTGTGAGACCTAAAAGAACAGCATTGTACCAACTTCAGACCAATGGGATGGTAGAAAGAGTCAATCACTGTGTGATGGAAGCAGTACAGATGGCGGGAGCATTTGGAAAGGACAGAAAAATGACAGTAAGAGATAGGTTGTATGCTTTACGATTAGCCCCTCGTGTGCATACAGGGGTGGGTCCTTTTGAGTCAATGAGGGGAAGAAAGCCCAACACCAGGGTTTCACTGACATGGTTGGGTAGGGCACAAGAATCAGCTTGTGTAGTGGACGAGGTGAGAGAAAGGATGGTTGGGAATACAAAATGAGATGGTTTGAAACGTGAATGAGAGGTTGGGACGGAAGAAGCTGAATACTGAAGTGGGAGATTGGATCTGCATCAAGAAGGAGGTTATTAAAAGGAAAGGGTATGTGTTGTACATTAAACCTGTGTAGGTGACACAGGTTTTGAACGTTGCAGTAAAGGTCTGTGGTGGGCAAGTGTGGAATATGGCCAGGGTGGCAAGGGTGAAATTGATGCCACAGTGGAGGTGTGTTGAAGAGAGCCAAGGCAACTAGCTACCTCCGGCAGCTGTGTATTTCACTTGCTCTGTATTTTCTTTCTGTGATATGATTATTATGACATTGCATCTTATGATTCTGTAGAATGATATTCTTTTGACTACAGTCAATTGGTTTGCTGTACTGCTGTATACAGGTTGTTTTTTTGTATTATTTATGTATCTTCTTAATAAACTACTTTCACATCAATCAAGAAACATGTGGAGTCCATCCTTACAAATACCTATTACTGGCTCTCCAATGGGGACATTCTCTCCATAGTGCTGGGCATTGTTGTATTTATGAAACCTTGAAGAAATTGGAAAGGGTAGTATGGTGGAAAACCATGAAAAGTGACTTTCAGGGTTATTTACAAGGATATAGAGTTTGTGCAAGATCAAAATCACCTGACCAACCACAGATGAGTTTGCTACACCCTTTACCAATCCCTGACACCCCATGGCAATGTTGCTCTATGGATGTTGGATGTTAATACAGACTTACCTAAAAACAGAAAGGTATACAGTGATCTGGACAGTGGTAGATTCCTTATCCATATTAGGACATTCCCTAGCTCTACCCCAGGTCCTGTCCACCCTACAGTTAGCAGAGGGGTTTATTCAACACATATTTAGATTCTACGGTCTATCTTAAATGATCATAATGGATGGAGGTTCCCAGTTTATGTCAACCTTCGGGAGAACCGTCATTAAATCTCTGGGAGTGGCCATCTCTTATTCTACAGCATACCATCCTCATAGTGATAGCCTGACAGAATGGGAGAATCAAATTATAGGCCAGTACATACTTTGTTATTCCAGGAAACATCCTAATAATTGGGTATCTCTATTACCATTGGCTGACTATGCTTATAATGATGCGCATCATGTTTCCCTCCAGAGAACTCCATTGCATGTGACATTTGGTTATCACCTGGTTTCCTTACTCTCCAGTACTTCTTTTGTTTGTACCTTACCAGCAGTCCAAGATATGGCCATTCATCTCCAAGAAGGGGTCAAAAAGGCAAATCAGCATCCGGTACAGGCCCAATAAGATGCAAAGAAGAAGGCTGACAAACAACTCACACTTAGACCGGCATATACTCCAGAGTTTCTGTTTGACAAATATAAATATATACATTGGATCTTTTGTCATTGAAAGGACAATAAAATAAACCCTGTGAAAATTAAATTGGACCTTCCCCCCACCAATAAGATACACACTGCCTTTCATGTTTCCCTTAAAACCAGCAAAACATTCACAAAACTACCCTGATCGCTTCCCCTTGAGACCCCCAAGGGTAGGTTCCGAAGAGGAGTATGAAATCACCAAGTTTCTGGACTCTAGAAGTTATAGAAATTGGATTGAATACTTTGCGAATTTGAAGGGTACCTGCAAAAGATATACATTCCCCAAGATTATTAGGATTGTTCAATAAGAACCAGCCAGGGAAGCCAGGAGAAATGGGTTCTAGGATCCAGAGAGGGGGATCTAGAAGGGGGCATACTTTGAGGACCCCACGTTTTACCTGGCCTCATGTGCCCCTTCTTCTCGGGTGATTATTGCAGAGTAGACTTGAAGTTATCTTGTGGCTGTAGCATGTGTACCTGTGTTGATATAAACGCGTGCCATGCATTGCCCATCTTGTAATGGCTGTCGTCTCCTTCAAAGCCCTCCCCAACCAAGATAGCCCCTTCTCACTTCCTGGGGAAAGTACAGTGGAGACAGTACACCTCCGGTGACTCCCTCCTCAAGATGGTGATTCCGATAGCAGGCCATCGTCCATTCCAAGATGGCTGCCATGATTCTGAAGCTCAATGCAGAAGGGGCGTAACAGAGATCACAAGCCGCTAACTCTCCGTATAAAGCACCAGTAAGCCAGCAAGACAAATAATTTTGCTACGGAGACAATCACTCACGTTTTTCTAGGTAATTAGCTTTTTTCTTATTTTTGAGAAACGCTATACTAGTTTCATTTCATATGATTATTGTTGTTACCCATTCTTTGAAGGCTTGCTACTCCATGAGTTATCTTCCAGTTACTAGTGGTTTCTGCTGGTTCATGCTATGGTCCATAGCTCTCAAGGTAATTATAATAGAAGAGGGTGTTGCCCGGACTGGGCCTGTGAATAAGGACGCAAGACCGGAGCTCAGGAAATAACATCTAACTTTATTTAATACAAACTCAGAACCCATTGATTCTCTCTCCTCCCCCTTCTCCTTGAGCGTCACCAAACTCCTCCCTCCTGCTTCAGAGGCCGCTATCCTTAAAGCGGCAGTGCCAGTAACACCACCCCCGGACAAATGTCCAGACCTCTGGGTCAACACTCTTCAACCCAGCCGGTTGACTTCCGGATAAGGCGTTGGGGCCGGACGCTTTCCTCACCACTGTCCTCTGGTGACAGAGACTCAGCTGCTGGTACCGTAGGGTGACGTGGGGGAACTCACATATCATCTTGGGACTCCTTCGGGTCTGGGTCCGGTTCGGGTCGAAGTGGCTCAAAGTCATCTCTCCTGACCAGTTGCTTGAACAGTGAGCTATTTCACATGACTTCCCGGTCCTCATTTTGGGACGTCACCATTGTCCCTTTTACGGCCACAACGTTCATTGGCTTCAGGGCATATCGGGAGTCTGTCTTCTTGATCATTGGCTGCTGGACCAGGACCTCGTCCCCAATCTGGAACTCCTTGGTCATTGTTTTCCGCCTCATGTCTGACTATTGCCTGGTCCTCTCCTTCACTTCGGTGTCTCAGCGTATGACTTCCGCGTCCTCTCCATCGAGAGCTCTGGCATCCCTCACAATCCGAGTGTGCATATTGTAATGTACCATCAGCTCAGCTGGGGTTTTGTTGGTGGCTTTGTGTGGTGTGTTGCGGTAGTCGCATAGCAGCCTGCACAGCGCCTGGTGGGGGCTAGTGCCCTCGCTGCAGGCCCTTTGCATCGTCTTTTTGATTGTGGCCATGAAGCACTCTGCCATTACATTTGCCTTTGGCCACCTGGGGGTTATATTCAGGTGTTTGAACCCCAGATGTTTAGCAAAAGCTGCAAACTCTTGGCTGTTGAAAGGTGGACCATTGTCCGTGTTAGGCAAAGTTAGAATGCAGTACCCTCTGGGAACACTACACACAACTATGACTACAGGTATAGGCAACCCAACCTTTGGTATAAGCTTGTACTACACAGCTTTGGTAGCATGTTGAGTAGCCAGGCTTTTCTCAAGAGGCGAAATGTGAGCTATAGTGGAGTTACACAAAGATTCACAGTTACAGGTATTCAAATAAACTCTTACACTCAAGGTTTCTTGCATAAACATTTAATATTTTTTTTTTATTTATTTATAGAAAAACTACTGTTTGAACAAAGAAAAATATATCAAACTTTTGTTTCTAGAGCAGGGAAAGAGAAAGAGACCAGCACAGCTACTCCAAGGTATTAAACATCTGCTTTCAAAATCATATCGAGGTAGTTCATGGTAGCACAAACAAATTTTGTATTATTTCCAGATATGAGTTTAGCTTCATCTATAGGGGCAATTTTCCAAGATGTAATGAACGTTGCTTGACGGTCTGACAGCATTCGATTAGCAGATGTTTAGTTTCAATCGATTGGCCGCAGAAACGGCAGAGATTGTCATGCAGAGATTTATCTTTTCTTTGCCAAAGGATTTCTTTGGTTTTTAGAGTGTTTATTCGAAACCTTAGACATTTTTCTCGATAATTTATTTATCAGTCAATTATAAAGCCTTCTTCAGAAGGGAGCAATAGAATAGTAACACACAAATATACTTCAATACTGTACACTTTGAGTTTCTGAATCAGACAAGGCCCTTTTGGGATGGCCCACAGACACAGCGTGCACCCACAGGTGACTTCAGTAACAAGGGTGCTGGGGACATCAATACCTTACTGTTGGCATTCATAATACTCTTAATAAGTTGGTAAAAGGCAAAGGTCATAAGAACACAACAGACTACAAATATTCCAAAGCAGTGCAGATACATTTACAGTTCACTGGAAGAGTCATTCAATTCAATAGGCTAAGCCAAAGTCAATGGGCAAAAGTCTTGGATAGGATAAAGCATTTCTGGTAAGTAATGGAGAAGTCTTTGCACAAGTTCTTAGAAGAATCAAATCAAATGCAGGGCAACAAGCTGATTAGACTTGTGAGTTGTGGATCTTACAAGAACTTCTACAATAAGAGGTAAGTTGGCTTAGACTTGTTTTAAGGCACACTTGTAAAGAAGAAAAGAGGCAACTGATGAATTCTGTTCCTGTGCATCTCTGCAGAACTCGCTGTTCCTGGTCCTCAGTCGTGGAGACAAGAGGGAGGACGTCAGGTGGCTACTGCACTGCACTGGCACTGTCAAAACTGGCAACCGGCAAACTTTACTTTCAGTGGCTGTTCCGCATTTCAGCTACTTGCAGTACAGCAAATAGCAATAAGCATGGTTCCTGGCTATCAAAGTGGACTGTCCTTGCTTCTGGGGTCCTGCACTCTGAGGGGCTCAGGCTTGGTCAGTCCTGCTTTGTGGGAGTCTGGAGGATCTTCCAAAACCTTTAGGCCAGCTTAAAAGTAACGCACACAATCCGGTGTCCCTCTCCCTGGCCATACGGTGCCTGCAGCAACTCTGAGGAAATTCAACCAACTCCGAGATGAGTGTCCAGGTGCCTTACTTTGGAGTTGATTGGTCCCACCAACTCAAAGGGAGAAGTCGTCCTTGCAGGGGCTTCTCTGTCGATGCAAACTTGACGGTTCAGACCTGCAGCAGGGCTTCGCCAGTCAAACCAATGGTCCAGGAGTTGCAGCAGCCGTCCTCCTCAAGCCCTTCTTTGGTTCCTTCGTCAAGTGGTCGACTCTGCCTTCCAAGCCAAAAGATTCACCTTTTATTCAGTTCTCTCCCATTGATTCCAGCCTAGCTGTCACTCACCCAGCAGGGTGGCTGTCCTTGCCGGACAGTCATCCAGCCAATCACCACAGAGTGCATTTGGGTATTCTAGGAGACTAAGCACAGGGCGTTTCAGGCACCCCCCTCACTTCCTGCCTTCCCCAGACACTTGGGCGCCAGAGGCGGGTTTCTCTTAGAAACCCTGCCAAAGGCGAAAAGAACAGAGACCAAACCTGGTTTGGCACGCAGATAACCTCTCTTGAAGGACCTTCCCACAAAGACCTGGCGAAAAAGGAAGACCGGGCCCCATTTTAGCAAAGATGGCTGGATGCCATTTTGAAAAAGATGGCTCCTGCGGTTACTTTACCAGAGCCGCGAACGGTTGCGGTAAATGCAAACCGAGGTAGTTCAAAACAAAACCACTCCCACCAGCCAGTCAATTGAGGAAATGGTAACATAAAAATGTTACATGAGCATTTAGACACAGGGGATACCTAGAAACCCCTCCAGCACTTTATTGTAATATAGGGTGTGCTGGGTCTAGCAAGTACACTGCTAAGTAAAGTTAATTTCACTTTACTGCTCTTGGAAACAGTAGTTGATCCCAGAGAAGGTATTTAAACCTTGGGAAATCTGAAAGACTTCCCTGTGCCACTGCACTGAAGGTGCTGTGTTACACAACGTAAAAGATCATGCTTATGGGGTTTGTCAGACTCCATGACCAAAAGAAACACAGAGGTATAATTCACACAAAAATACATGATCGAGTTGGGAAAAAGGGTCTCACTCTCTCCAGGTAAAAAAATGAAGTCCTCAAAATCCAGCAAAGTTGATGGGGGTCTCTAAATTGGAGAGAATTAGCACATTTTTGGGAATTCTCCCTAACACTCGTCCCCCCCAGACTAAGGGACAGGATCCATCCCTGAATGAATCTCCTTACTATAATCGGTCATACCTGCTGGAGACACCATCAGTACTTTGGTGATTGCACCCTGACCTGTTTTCAATGGTAAAATCAAACCCCTGTAGGCTGATTGACCATCTTAACAATTTAGGATTCTCCCCCTTCATCTGCATTAACCATCTCAAGGGTTGGTGGTGTGTTTGAATCACAAAAGTAGATCCATACAAGTATGGTCTAAACTTTTTCAAAGACCACACAATGCCAAAACATTCACGTTCTATGGTTGCCCACCTTGTTTCAGGTTCCTTCAGCTTCCTACTGATGAAGGAGATGGGGTGTTCCCTGCCTTTCTCATCCATCTGATTCAGAACTGCACCTATACCTGTTTTGGAAGCATCTGTCTGTACAATAAAGGATTGGCTGTAGTCAGGAGCTCTTAACACTGAGCGGAGCTGGCACAAGAGAAGATGGTGGCCGCAGAGGCTGGGCTCCTGTGAATGGACGAGGAACGGGGGGAGGAATCCCAGAGAAGATCTGAGATCCCCCAGTTTGTGGACTGCCTACAGCTTTGTGAATGCACATCCAGGAAAGAGGAAGCAATTTGAAGAGCCATTACAGAAGCAAAGATTCAAATTAGTTACTGCACGACACGAGGAGGAACTCATCTAAAATGGCGGCCTCATTGTTTTGATTACACGTTGCCTAGTAACATGCAACACATCTGATTGGCCAACAGGACTAGCTGAGCGCTACTTCCGTGTGCCCCTCTCACCAGAAGGCAAAAGCCGGAGCCTCCCTACAAAGGGCCGACTCTATGGGCCTTGCCTGTCTGTGCCTGTCCGTGACAGGACGAGGCACACCCCAATACTGTCCACTCCCCACCCTACGTGATCCATGAAGTGTACTCGGCAGCTAATGCATATGCTTCGCAGCGCCACTGAGCCCCGCACCATCATAGATCTACATGACGCTTGACACCTTCAGCCTTTCACCAGGATGAACCATAGATCGATCGTCACTGCAACAGACTGCAATTGCCCAAACACCATCACTACAGCAGCAATCTAAAGGTACCGCCCTCGCCCTCCAGCTCACGTTGTGGCATTACCTGTGACTTTGTCCTCTGTACTTTTCTAATGTCCGAAAAATACATTCCATCTACTAGCGTAGTATTCCATATCTGAACCTTGCATTTCAGCTGCCACTGTGCCCTCCACCTTTCCAGTTCCTAATTTGAGACTGTGAGTCCCGCTAACCTATTATCCCATAGCAATACTGCAGCAGGGTTCCGCCTTTCAAACAGGCATTACTCCCCAAGTATGGTATGCCTAGTATCACCACATGCTATCATCCCGCTACCTCCTCCAATGTCTTTAAGTTTTAGTCAACATCCAATGTGTTAATGGTCACGTGTGTGACACATAACTTCTTGTACCTGCCCTCGCTAACGCATGTCGGCTGCATAGAGCATCCCTGCATCGATGCGGCTACTTACTTACTGCAGTATACCTTCTCTACTTGTATCTAGGAATATGGTTGCTTCGATCATGCTGTTTTTGTCCCTCATGTTCGCTTTAGTGAAACTACAAGCACCTTTACCTGCCTTTCCATTGCTGTTATCGCCTGTACGGCTTATTTTGTTTATGTGCAGTTGCTTACTACTACTACTAACTAGCGCCACATAATTGCTTCTGATGCTGCCTATGTGGTCCCTGGCTGCTGGCTATATACCCGCCCTTACTGCTCTGATAACTGTCTTCTCGGCCCTAACGGTCCTGTGCTCTATTGCTCACATTGTCCTACTAGCATTATATGTTATTTAGATGGCCAGGTGCCTCACTACTGGGTCGTTGCCTGCCCCCGACAGTATTAGCTGATTCATCTGTATCCTAACTGTACCTTCATGCTTTTAACATGCAAACCCATCTCATTTTCCAATTATTGTTTCTCTGGCAAATTACATTAGCTAGTAGGTTGCATGCTATGTTATAGGTCCCCACTCTTGACCTATCATTGTTTTAATAATCATGACCCCACACCCCTGCGCTTACCCGATGCAAATGCTCCTCTTATTTGTCCTGTCATACTCTTTGTGGGCACTTACCTTCGTAATTCAATCTCCAATATCTAGTTTAATTGTAGCTATCAATCCACTCGTAGGAACATTCGTCACTACCTACAGGCCTATGGCGATCTTTTCACTTAAACAGATAGTGGCACCGCACAATGACACTAGACATGGCATGGCACCTGTGCCTTGCGATAGCCTGCCATACTTGAATGCTGGTCCTTACAACATGTACCTCAATTCCCCTGCCTCATAGTTAGATCACTTCACCAAGAAACCTACACCTAACCAACCTTGCTCTACTCACTTAAGAAACAAGAGGCTAGTTACCAGATTTCCGAGCATGATTGGGCACACTAAGCATCCTTACTCCTGGTTGAAACGTATGACGCCTAGCCCTCTCCTCCAGACTCCCACCACATCTACTTCCAAGACTTCTCAGATGCCTCAAGTTCCATTAGGCAAAGCCACACAGATTAAGGCTGCTATGGTCAACGCCAGGTCCATCGCAGCACATGCACTTGACATTGCTGACCTTATCATGACACAGGAGCTTGACTTTATTGCTATTTCTGAGACCTGGCTGCATGCTGCCTCCGGCCCTGCACTTTCCCTAGCCATTACCCCTGAGTACACCATCTCTTAATGTGAGCGTATCTCCAGAGGAGGCAGAGTTGCCTTCATCTATAACAATTCCCTAGGACTGAGAGCATTACCTAGTACTAACATGGAATCTGCTGAACTGCTCTCGGTCAAACTTCCCCTATCTGCTAACCAAACGGCCACTGTACATTTAATTTACAGACCACCAGGCACTGCCACATCATTTGTGGACGACATTACTTCCTTAGTACTTGACAAAGCTAAAACCAATTCGCAAATTATCCTTCTTGGGGACCTCAATCTAGGATACCAAGACCCTAAGGACCCTACAGCCATTGACTTCGCCAACACTCTAACCGATTTAGGATTCTCCCATCACATACAGGAACCTACCCACATTAAAGGGAGGTCTTTAGATTGGCCAAGTGACGCTAACTGCAATATCAACCTACTCTCTAATTCTCCATGTGCATGGTCGGATCACCACATTATTACCTTCAACATTGAGGCAGTACGACTAGAAACAAAAAGTACATAACGAAGGAGAAGTTACTCCCCCTCATACTTCCTACCCTTAATAACGTCACTGATTCCTGCTCTGATCCCACTACTTTAGCTGACACCTATAACCACATGGTGCTTTCAGCTATAAACTCCATCGCCCCCCTTAAACTTAGGAAACCTAAAGCACATGTGCACCTCAATTTGTGGTTCACACCACAGTTAAGAGTGCTTCGCAAAGCGAAACGCAGTGCGGAAACTCGATGGAAAAGTCACCCATCTGATGCCCACAATTATGGACTCTTCCTAGCCACTCTTAACTACAAAGAAGCCATACTCCAGGACAAAAAAGAGTCCTATAATAATCTCATCTTGTCAGCACAATCTAATACTAAAGAATTATTCAAAGTTCTTAAGGAACTTGAGTCTCCCGCATTACCCCCAGACTCTTGCACTAAGGACAGTAATTGGTGCACTAATTTACAGACAGCATTAATGGACAAAATTGCATCCCTCCAAACTTAAATTAGAGGTAAACAAACTCTCTACAGTCAGACAGTCCTCAGCCCACTTTTACGACTGTTACTTGCCAGGCCAACTTGAACCGTAAACCGTTCACCTTCTCCCCTCTTACTATCTCTGAAGTAGAAGGAATTATGAACAAACTTAAACCTTCCAATTGTCAAGACGACCCATGCCCGGCTTCTATCATCAAGGAAGCCTCTCATGACTTAGCTGCCTTCATCACAGCCTTCATAAATGCTTCGTTCAAAACTGGTATAGTCCCCGACAACCTCAAGGATGCTTGGGTGATCCCTCTGCCTAAAAAAAAATCCCTTGACCCAAATATACCGACAAACTTTAGACCTATCACTATGATCCCTTTCTTGCTCAAGATTCTAGATCATGCAGCCTATCTGCAGATCCAAGAATATCTTGAAACTAAAAATCTCCTAGGTCTGAGACAATCTGGTTTTTGCCTGAGACACGGAACTGAAACAGCTTTGATCGATCTTAAAACTTAAATTGAGGTACTAAAACATAATGGCAAATTAGCTCTGCTCTTACTTCTCGATCTCTCCGCTGCATTCGATCTGGTCAATCATCAAATTTTTTGCCAACATCTCAAATCTGCGGCCTACTTCTCTGACTATGCCAATGCTTGAATGAACTCTTTTCTAAGCAATAGATCCATGCGGGTCTTCTCACCTACAGCATCTGCGGACCCTTCTCTTATTCACTGTGGTGTCCCACAAGGCTCTTGTGTGTCGCCGACACTCTATAATGCGTTCACCAAACCTCTCTTTGATGTGCTTGATTATCTGGGAGTCTCATACACTAGTTATGCTGATGACACCCAGATACTCATCCCTATCACAGGGGATCACACAGCCGACACCAAATCCTTGAATGATGTCTACCTGGTTATTCAGGCCTGGATGGCTCAACATGAACTTTGCCTCAATGATGACAAGACTGAGATCCGAATATTAGGCTCAACACAACGTCTTAATAAACTAGACCAGTCCTTTAAGTTTTTCACCATTGATGGCAATGTCATTAAGGTTTCCAAGGACACTAAAACTCTAGGTGTCTATCTGGACTCGGCTCTCTCATTGAACAGACAAACTAATGCAATAAGGTCAGCCTCTGCATATACTTGTAAACTCATCACTGCCTGCAGACCTTTTCTGAACTCCCCTAACTGCATTACTTTGGCAATAACACTCATTATGTCTAAGATCAACTACTGCAGTGCCCTCTACCTGGGGACTAGCCAGTCTAACATCAACAAATTGCAAACTACCCAGAATAATGCCATCAGAGCGGCACTCAATATCCTCAGGCATTCCCATATTTCCAACGCCAGATCACATCTACGCAGGCTCCCTGTAAAACATAGAATCTCCCTGAAAACCTTAGCCTTGACACACAAATGTCTGTCCAACAAGACCCCTTCCTACCTCTCCAACCGTCTCACTCTCCGTACCTCCACACCACCTATTAGAACTGCACAAGCTCACAGCCTCACTCTGCCCAGATTCATACTCCAAAAAGCCGGAGGGTTGAGCTTCCCTGTCATGGCCTAGAAGCTCTGGATCTCCCTTCTTGTCCCCATCAGAACTGAGCCTTATTTCCAAGCTTTCAAGAATAAAACCAAATCTTGGCTCTTCACTCAGAATATATGATGCACCTTATACAGGGTCTGTTCCCAAACCTTCAGGGTCGTTCTACTTTTTGGATATTTATGTATATTCTCTGTATATTTCTTTTGTTTATATCTGTATTGCATTGTATTCATGATTCCAGTTTAAGACTACAGCTCTCTCCTGTATCATCTTGTAAACAGGTGGAGCTTGAGTTTGTCATTGTTTTGTACTGTATAGTAACTGGGTATGCAAAATGATGCGCCCAGATGCCCCTGGGCCTGACTGTGCTTTACAAATAAACTAAATACAAATACAAATTAAGACTGGAGCTTGACAAAGAGCTTGCTTAAATCCTTCAAATGCCTTAGTGCACTCCTCATTACACCAGACCTTCTTGGGGAATTTGGGTGAGGAGATCACATTTAAGGGAGGAGCTATGGCCCCATAGTTCTCAATGAAGTTCTTATAGTAACTAGTGAGGCCTAAAAAGGCTCTCATTTGGGTTTGAGTAGTAGGGGTGGCCCAGTCTTGTACAGCCTGTTCTTTGCTAGGCAATGGCCTTATTTCAACTCCTCCAACCTCATGTCCAAGGTAGACCACTTTACTCTGACCAATTTGACATTTACTTGCCTTTATGCTCGGATTGGCCTGCTCAGGGGCCTGCAATACATATTATAGGTGGTCAACATGTTCTTTCCAAGTAAGGCTGAACACTGCAATGTCATCCAAGTATGCCATGCAAAAGTCCCTCATGCCATTCAGAACCTGATTCACCATCCTTTGGAATGTAGCAGGTGCATTCTTTAATCCAAAAGGCATCACCTTAAACTGGGATAGGCCTCCAGGGGTTGTAAATGTAATGTTCTCCTTGGCATGATCTGTCAGAGCTATTTGCCAATAGCCTGAGGTTAGGTTAAATGTACTGAGGTACTTGGCTGAACCAAGTTTGTCCAGCAGCTCATCTGTCCTGGTTAAAGGATGGGCATCAGTCATGGTGACTGCATTAAGGGCTCTATAATCGACGCAGAATTTCAACTCCTTGGATCCTGCCTGGTACTAGCACAAATGGCCTAGACCAAGGACTTGCAGATGGCTATATTACCCCAAGATCAAGCATCTTGTTGACCTCTTCCTTTATGTGGGTTCTTAAATGGTCTAACATTCTGTAACTTATGCTTTTAACAGGTAGACAGTCACCAGTGAGAATCTCATGCTGGCCCCAAGGGGTCAAGCCTGGTGATAGTGAAAACAGAGAGCCAAACTGATTTAACAGGGCTTTGCACTCCTCGTGTTGTTCCAGTGTCAGATTAGAAGAGAGATTAACTCCTTCTGTCTTTCAATAGAAAGTTTGTCCCCTGAGGAGGTGAGGTAGAGGCTCACTCTCCTCCTCCTCCTGATCAGAGGCTAGAAGCAAAGCTCTCAGGCCTGGTCTAGAGACATAGGCCTTTAGACAGTTGGTGTGAAAGACCCTGGGGGCCTCCTTAGGATTTCCCAAGTCCACCAAATAATTGACCTCTCCAAGGTTTCCCACACCCTTAAAGGGTCCACTCCATTTGTCCTGCAAGGCCCCCTGCCTTGTAGGCACCATAACTAGAACGCGCTGGTCTTGAGTAAACTCAACCATGTTGTCCTTCTGGTCGTACCAATGCTTCGCCAGAGCCTGACCTGCTTTTAAGTTTGTTGAAACTTCTGTCATCATTTATGTCATTCTTCTTTGGAGAACTAACACATAGTCAGTGACTCTCACTGGCTTGTAGGAAGGATCACTCTCAAACCCCTCCTTGATTAGGGTCAACGGACTTCTAACCGGATGTCCATAGAGAAGCTCAAAAGGACTGAATCCAACCCCTTCTTGAGGGACTTCTCTATAAGCGAAGAGAAGGCATGGAAGTAGAAGGTCCCACTTTCTTCTAATGGGTTCTTCTAAAGCACCTGTCATGCTCTTCATAGTTGTATTAAACCTTTCTACCAACCCATTCGTCTGAGGATGGTAGGCTGTTGAGAACTTGTAGGTAACTCCACAGTTTTCCCACATGGCCTGCATGTAGTGGGGCATAAAATGTGATTCCCTGTCAGAGACAACCTCCTTAGGAAAACCTACTGTGGTGAAAATACCAAGTAGGGCCTTAGCCACTGCTTGAGCTGTGACAGTCCTCATAGGTATGGGTCAGGAGACCTGGTAGCATGGTCTACCACAACCAATATAAATTGGTTGCCTGAAGATGTGGGAGTGTTAAAGGGACCAATAATGTCGATTCCTACCCTCTCAAAAGGAACTCCCACCAATGGGAGGGGCACCAAAGGTGCCACATTTTTGGCTTCACTCTTGCCAGATGTCTGACAAGTGTGACAGCTTCTACAGAATTTATCTACATCAGACCCCAATTTAGACTATAGAAATATAGAGAAATCCTTTCCTTGGTCTTCTTAAAACTTAAGTGACCAGCTAAAGGAATCTTGTGAGATAACTATAGGAACTTAGGTCTCACCTTCTGAGGCAATACAAGTCTCCTGTAGTCTCCTGGGGTAGACTCAGTAGGTTCACTGTAGAGGAGGCCATCCTCCCAGTACAACCTGTGCTTCCCTGGCTCTTGCCCTTCCAGCTGGGTACCTGCAGTTGGCGAAGTCCTTCAAGAGTAGGACACTCTCTTTGACCTTTTCTGAAGTCTGCCCTACCGGGGCCACTTTCTGCCAGTAAAGACTGCAGCTCAGGATGGTCTTTAGGATCCGGATCTCCAACAGGGGGAAAGTCTTCTTCCACCTCTGAATCTTCAGCAGCTGACTCAACCACTCATGGTTGGTTCTCACACTCAGCCTCAGCTGGTGGAGTAGTCACAGGCATGACCTTGGACTGTCCGCTCGGGGAAGTCCTGGTTAGATGCACAGGAATGCTATCTTTCTTGTTTCCTGAGACCTTGGGTTTCCCCTTTGTCTTCGTCTTCTTGGAAATATAAGTTGGCTTTTCCTGTGGACTGGGTGTTATATGTTCTTCTGTAATAACCCACTGAGAGTTATTTAAAGTGAACTCTCTGGCCTTCCTTGTCTGCTCTTGCTTCCTTTTACTGGGAGGCCTGGGGGTGCTTGATACAACTCCAAGAGTTTTTAAGTCATTCCCCAGCAGGACTCTTCCAGGCACTTCACTTTGTACACTAAAAGGTATTCTTACAGTCATGTTGTTGCACTGGATGAGAGCTGGTAGTATTGTGTCAGGATTCGGAGTGGGAAATATGGGGTTAAAGCTGCAACTCCCACCAGCTTATTGTGGTTGACAGAGGGACTCACTATGGCAGAAGTGTGATTTACAAATGCCAATAAACATACACATGAAATAACATACTAGTTGTGTCTTGACATGACACACGTTTAAGTGTGTCTTTAATCACAATCTTCATTTACATATTTCTCTGATTCTATATGTATATATTATGTGACTGGCAGTTAAAATAATAGTTTCCAAAACATCACATCGTAATCAAACTGTGCCTGAGACAATAAGTGTCAGGGCTGAGCAATGGTAAACGCCCCCACAAATATAGCATAGATGTCTCAACCAATTGGGGATTGTGGCAAGCTGGAATGCTCACTCTCCTCATTGGCAGAGCTAGCATCTGGGTTGCATCCAAGGCATAGCAATAGAACCCACAGGATTGGTCTGTACGTGAACTTTCTAAATAATAACATCAGTGGGTTTGTTAGAGCTCCCACGATCATGGCCTGGAATACACTGGGCCTCATTACGAGTATGGCATAGTGACATAGTGGTAAAAATTGTTGGTAACAGTTTTAATGCCATTTTCACCATGTTGCACTTGCCAGCTTTGGCGTTAGGTTGGAGGAAATACCTTGGCTGGGGGTCTTTTCTCCAAACTCTTGTGGAGTCAAAAGTGGCTCTATAATGGCATATTACACTGCCAACCCGCCAGAGTCACAATATGGCCGCTTTACTGGCAAAACGAGAGGCAGTAAATGCAAATGAGTGTGGCGGCGTTACCATCTGTTACACTTCTAATGCGGCCCATTGACCTTGGCCTTCCGAGTGAAAAGGGGTCCTCACTGGAAAAGGTAGGCCATGGGTTCTCCAAATACAGTAAAACATAAATCAGGGTGGGCAGTTATGCAGCCTTGCACAGGGTCCGTAGCGTGATCGGGTGGACAGTGACACAGGCCCTTGTCAGACAGTGCGCAGCCAAGACGACACAGAAGTGCTTCACTGTAGAGAATAGAGGTACATCAGCTTCTGAAAGGCAACTATGGCAACCACCTCATCGGCAGGTTCTTGGCGGAAATCCCAAGTCAGAGAATCTTGACTTTGGAATTGTCCAAGATAGAGACGCCATCGGAAAAGCATCTGCTTAGACCTTAAACAACAACGCTGTGCTCCTCCGCATGAATCTATGATTGTATTGCTGGCATTTCAGGCTGAAGCTTATCAGCATCACTTCTGCCCCTAAACGTCCAGGCACACCAAGCTTTCAACTGTCCACAAATTCTGCTGGCAAAAGCCATGGTGGTGAGGCCTGCTCCCAGCCCTCTGCACTCCACTGAGGGTAGATGGGTATTCTAGTGTAAGCTTTGGCTACATTGGAACTAGGGTGGCGGGTGCGGGAAAAGGAAGAGGAATGTGCCACAGTTATTTTACCTTGTTCATTATAGGGAGAAAACGGTTGCTGGAATCTCTGAGTGAACCTCATCCTCTGCATTTGATACAAATGACAATATGCTCTACACACCTGTCTGCAGAAGGATTCCTTTGAGAGGAAGTGGAGAAGTGCCCGTTAACACACATTGCCTGTCCAAGCACAGCCACCCGGAGTGCCTTCAGTACCAGGTACATCCTTTGGTACTGAGGGAGGCAACACCCAGCTGATCTGTTTAAGGCTTGTGTTATATTATTAACTAACTGCACATAAATGAATTATGAGGTTCACCAATCCAGAATTGGCAGTCCTGTAAATGCATCCTCCGTACCTTTGGCGTGCCATATCAGAAAGGAGCTTGATTGCTGCACATTTGTTGTGTGGCAAGCATGTCCATGACTGTCCCCTCGTTTGGTTGCTCTCTGTGAGACCACAAGTTGGTCTGTAAGCGCAGGGAGATTTGGAGAGGTTCAAAGATGGTCCACCTTAGGTTCCTGATGCCCCAGTGTACATAACCGCTATGCTAAAGTTAAACACGCACTTTAAAGGAACAGCTAGTCCATGCTTCAGTGGCAAGGGTGTACAGTGGATGGCAATGAGAGGGGCAAAGAGAGAAAGAGAGAGAGAGAGAGAGAGAGAGAGAGAGAGAGAGAGAGAGAGAGACAGACAGACAGACAGACAGAGACAGATAGGATGTGGGACATAATTACTGAGTTCGGGAAAAGATGGATTCAGGGGGAGAGATTAGTCCAGTGTTCCAAAGGTTTCTGCAGTGTTATATACACTTTTAACTCAGCACATTTGCACATGTCCTTTCTAATGTGCACAATGTATATTTTAGGATGTCTTATGTGGCACATCATATTTAAAACGGCACTTTTGTATGCAGATAAAAACTGAAAGGAGTGCTAATCCCCATTCCTTTTATTTTTATTTTTTTTGTTTTGTTTAACTTAACCTTTTACAATAATACAAACACAAACCTTCAACAAACAATGCACATTGACAAACAAAATCCTAAACCATGACACAATTCAATCAGACAAAAAACACTTCACACACTTAAATATAAAACCCATCAGCACCTACATTATTAACAATTTGAAAAGAAGATTTAAAAGAACACTATAGAATACCAAGAGAACAAAATGCATCAGTCTCCTTCCTACCTAAAACATTTACATTTCTTACCTGAGGCACTCAAAGTCCTTGTCCAAAAATTATAGAACAATCTCACATCTTTCTAGCATTTGGATTACCGCTATTGTTTTCTGCTGCGAGTAACCTTCAATCAGACTTTCCCAAAATGTGTCTTGCAGACAATATATTGGTTTAGACAATAATCTATTAAACAAAAGCAATCTAGCATTCCCGGTGCCATCACAGGACATAGGCAAATGTTTAGTGGATTGAGCTTCCGGGTTTTTGCAACTGTGACAGAGTTTTAAGGCCAATTCTCCTTGTTCTCTTTTTGGCAGTACTTCACCTATATGGATGACGTTTAGTCTTAATCTTAAGAATTTATTTCTAATTCTCCAGTCCGGAAACTTTATTAGGCACTTACTTAAGAAACCCAGTTTTCTCTCAGCTAACTGTAATTGGCTGGGATGGGCCCCCGAGCGAACCCCCATGATTGTATGGATCCAATCCATTTCATCGCATTTCTTTTTCGCTTTCACAGGATTTTCTGGTACCAATTTTTTCTCTATATCTGCATCTAATCATAATTTTTCCACCTGAGCACTTAAAGTTGAAAGCATTTTCTATTTGTTTCATTCTAGGTGAGCTTTTATGTTGGAATAAAGAGAATCATCATACTTTGTATTTAACTGTTGGAACAATGATATCAATTTAAAGCCTACATGGGAGTTCAGGGATTTTAGGCCCAACTCGTACCTGATATTGATCATCGAAAGGCTCATTGGAGTCCTAGATCCCCATTCCATCTCTCCAGCTGTCTCTGTCATTCTTTTTGTTTAGATGCTAATGCCCCAAATCTTGATCATGTCAATTCTGCATGCAGATCACCACAAACCAAGATATAAACTTCAGTGTTTTCACATGTAATTGCCCCAGCAAAGGTGTTAAGATTATAGTTTGCTGCAAAAAGATAAATCCGCAGTTAAAGTGTAGTATATGTTTTCTAACCAGAGGGATGGAGTCAAGGAACAATGAAAATATAGGTAGACAGACAGTTTGTGTCGGACAACTATGTAGGCTGGCAAATATATCAGCAGGATGGTAGGTTGCTATGTACTATATATTCACACATACATTCTGCTTGTTATACCCTTTGGACTAATTGTAAATATTGTTCAGAGAAGGAAGAATGCATTAGCTTTAGAAGTCCCATAGACGTCTTCATCAAATGGTGCAGAGGGAGGTGATTAGCAAATGGACGCCCACATTAGAGAACATTTTCAAAGTGAAGTGAAAAGAAATCTGAATATGAAATTCATTGGCTGAAGGAAAAGTGTGCATGGAATGCAGGCGTGGTGTGGCAGTCTTATCTAAAGGACAATACAAATATGGAAGCAAAGATAACCTATCAGTTTACACTGAAAAACAGGACACATTTGTAGCAAAGAGTTATATTTGAAGAAAAAGAACTTGTACATGTTGAAAGTATTATGTTCTCGAAGTTACACACAAGCAGTCATGATGTGGGACCCAGAAATTGACAACAATTGGTGATGTTCATTTAGAAACACATTGAAGTAAAATGTTTAAAAAGAACATACATAGCAGGGTGTGGGTTGTTTTTCCATCACACAGGGTCGGAATGTGTGTTGTGCAGCCTCTATGAAGTGTCAGGAACATACATGGGTTTCAATAATGCTGCTAAGTTTTACTGGCTGTGATTCAACATGGCACTACAATATTTGGTCCCTAGGTTTAGCTTGGCAGTCTCCAATGTTACCACAGTGTGCCTCAAGTTTCACAATGGCTTCCAGACCTTTATACAATGTGTCAAATACAAAATATGTTACTCTTTTCTGAACAGTGCAATTTCTGCTGTTTTTTTTCAGTGTATGTCATGCCCGATAATGCGTGCAAGCTGCTATCACTGGCTTCCCTTTTGGTACCCCCTGGCATCGCCCCCACCCGTCCAACTTCTGTAGTGCCTGGAAATCAGGAATTATATTTTTCATCTGACAGAGCAAGCCAACTAGATGCAGAGAGAAAAGGGAAGTTCCTGAATCGAGGTTTGCTCAGGAAAAGAGATAGGTGCACAGTGAGAGTGGATCAGGTGAAGGGAGGAGTTCAACAAGATATTAGATGGTTGCAGGTAGAGAAATAGTGGGTGCAGGGAGATAGAGGGCTTCAGGGAGAGATAGAGAAGAGTGCATGTAGAGAGAGAGTTAGGGATGTCATTTGAGGTCGCCAGGGGTCACAACTGCGACCCCTGCGGGCCACAGTTCCAACCCCTGGGGGCTCCAGTGCGATCCCAACTTTTTCCAAAAATGAAAAAAAAAGAAATTTTGTTCATATAAAAATAAAACGGTATCTCCTGGTGTACGGGGACACCTGTGATGTGCAGGGTCCCTCCAAACCAGCTTTGGTGGGTCCCGACCCAGTCTTCACCCGTCAGGGTGAATGGTGGGCCAGGGAGGCACTCAGTAGGGGGTTGGAGCTGTCCGTGGCATGTGGCACGTGTCACATGCCAAGTTCAGCACCAACCCCTATTCCCTCAGCCCTGGTAGCTTCCTGGTTCCTGTTTGTGAGCGGCACGGAGGAGATGAGGATGGCCTGGAAGGACAGATCGAAGCTGCAAGAAAAAGTTAAGAAGGTTTAAAAAAATAAATATGTTGTGTACTTTGCATGTGTGACGTGTGTGTCAGATTTATGCATTTGAATGTTGGGTGAACGAGAAGTGATGTGATGTGTGTTTTTGAATGTTCTGGGTGGGTGGGTGGTCGCCTGAATAGAGAATGCAATGAGTGGATGTGAGTGAAGGTGTGAGTGACTAGGGGGTTAATGAGAAGTGATGTGATGTGTGTTTTTGAATGTTCTGGGTGGGTGAGTGTGTCTGTGTAGACAATGCAATAAGTGGATGTAAGAGAAGGTGTGAGTGACTGGTGGGTGAATGAGAAGTGCTGTGATGTGTGTTTTTTAATGTTCTGGGTGGGTGGGTGTGTGGCAGTGTAGAGAATGCAATGAGTGGATGTACGAAAAAGTGTGAGTGACTGGTGGGTGAATGAGAAGTGATGTGATGTGATGTATGATTTTGTGATTTTGAATATTCTGGGTGTGTGATTGTGTGCCTGTGTAGAGAATGCAATGAGTGAATGTAAGAGAAGTTGTGAGTCACTGGTGGGTGAATGAAAAGTTATGTGAAGTGTGTTTTTGAATGTTCTGGGTGGGTGGACGGGTGCCTTTGTGGAGAATGCAATTAGTGGATGTAAGAGAAGGTGTGAGTGACTGGTGGCTGAATGAGAAGTGATGTGATGTGGTTGTGTTTTTGAATGTTCTGGGTGGGTGTGCCTGTGCCTGTGTAGACAATATAAGAGAAGGTGTAAGTGAGTGACTGGTGGATGAATGAGTACAAATGTGATGGTGTGTTTTTGAATGTTCTGGGTGGGTGACTGTGTGCCTGTGTAGAGAATGCAATGAGTGGATGTAAGAGAAGGTGTGGGTGACTGGTGGGCAAATGAGAAGTGATGTGATGTGTGTTTCTGAATGTTCAGGGTGTGCGGGTGTAGGCATGTGTAGATAATGCAATGAATTGATGTAAGAGAAGGTGTGAGTGACTGGTGGCTGAATGAGAAGTGATGTAATGTGATGTGTGTTTTTGAATGTTCTGGGTGGGTGTGCCTGTGCCTGTGTAGAGAATATAAGAGAAGGTGTAAGTGAGTGACTGGTGGATGAATGAGTATGAAGGTGATGGTGTGTTTTTGAATGTTCTGGGTGTGTGGCTGTTTGCCTGTGTAGAGAATGTAATGGACGCAGGTAAGAAAAGGTGTATGAGTGAGTAACTGATGGGTAAATGAGCATGAATGTGATGGTGTGCTTTGAATGTTCTGGGTGGGTGACTGTGTGCCTGTGTAGAGAATGCAATGAGTGGATGTAAGAGAAGGTGTGGGTGACTGGTGGGTGAATGAGAAGTGATGTGATGTGATGTGTGTTTCTGAATGCTCAGGGTGTGTGGGTGTGTGCATGTGTAGATAATGAAATGAGTGGATGTAAGAGAAGGTGTAAGTGACTTTGTGCATGAATGAGAAGTGATGTAATGTGATGTGTGTTTTTGAATTTTCTGGGTGGCTGGGTGGGTGTGTTCCTCTGTAGAGATGCAATGAGTGGATGCAAGAGAAGGTGTGATTGACTGGTGGGTGAATGAGAAGTGATGTGACGTGATGTGTGATTTGGAATTTTCTGGATGGGTGGTTGTGTGCCTGTGTAGAGAATGCAATGAGTGGATGTAAGAGAAGGTGTGAGTGACTGGTGGGTGAATGAGAAATGATGTGATGTGATGTGTGTTTTTAAATGTCCTTGGTGAGTGTGTGTGCGCCTGTGTAGAGGATGCAATGAGTGGATGTAAGAGAAGTTGTGAGTCACTGGTGGGTGAATGAGAAGTGATGTGATGTGTTTTTTAAAAGTGCTGGGTGGGTGCGTGTGTGCCTCTGTAAATAATGCAATGAGTGGATGAGTGTGTGCCTGTGTAGCGAATGCAATGAGTGGATGTAAGAGAAGGTGTAAGTGAGTGACTGGTGGGTGAATGAGTATGAATGTGATGGTGTGATTTTGAATGTTCTGGGTGGGTGGGTGGATGGTCGCCTGAGTAGAGAATGCAATGAGTGGATGTGAGAGAAGGTGTGAGTGACTAGGGGGTGAATGAGAAGTGATGTGATGTGATGTGATGTGTGTTTTTGAATGTTCTGGGTGGGTGAGTGTGTCTGTGTAGCGAATGCAATAAGTGGATGTAAGAGAAGGTGTGAGTGACTGGTGGGTGAATGAGAAGTGATGTGATGTGCTTTTTTTTAATGTTTCTGGGTGGGTGTGTAGCTGTGTAGAGAATGCAATGAGTTGATGTAAGAAATGTGTGAGTGACTGGTGGGTGAATGAGAAGTGATGTGATGTGTGATTTTGTGAATTTGAATATTCTGGGTGCGTGATTATGTGCCTGTGTAGAGAATGCAATGAGCGGTTGTAAGAAAAGCTGAGAGTCACTGGTGGGTGAATGAGAAGTTATGTGATGTGTGTTTTTGAACGTCCTGGGTGGGTGGACGGGTGCCTTTGTTGAGAATGCAATTAGTGGATGTAAGAGAAGGTGTGAGTGACTGGTGGCTGAATGAG
The DNA here is from genome assembly GCF_040938575.1 of Ambystoma mexicanum. Taxonomy (NCBI): domain Eukaryota; kingdom Metazoa; phylum Chordata; class Amphibia; order Caudata; family Ambystomatidae; genus Ambystoma; species Ambystoma mexicanum. The sequence goes on from NC_090921.1 coordinate 481,102,510, forward strand.
AAGTGATGTGATGTGGTGTGTGTTTTTGAATGTTCTGGGTGGGTGTGCCTGTGCCTGTGTAGAGAATATAAGAGAATGTGTAAGTGAGTGACTGGTGGATGAATGAGTATGAATGTGATGGTGTGTTTTTGAATGTTCTGGGTGCGTGGGTGTTTACCTGTGTAGAGAATGTAATGGACGGAGGTAAGAAAAGGTGTATGAGTGAGTAACTGATGGGTAAATGAGCATGAATGTGTCATAATTCCTGCCCCTCATGTCCCCAGCCTTATTACAAGATGTCAGGCTGGAGCCAGGCCACAATCACCTACATCGCCCTCAAGGGCCTCTCCATCCCTCCAAAGACCCACTTGGAGTCAGACTTGGCGCTTGTGGCACCAGACTCACTCACTCCCATAGGATAACATTGGGGATTGGACTTGTAGTGCATTGATGGGGACAAGATGGATGCCCCCACATATTTCGGTTCCCAGAACTGCATGTGCAGTCTAGTCTTGTGGGTGTGGTTCAGCCCAGAGACACCTGGGATACCCAGAGACTATTTAAGTCACGCCCAGGCTGAGAAACATGCTTTGCGTTTTCTGCACCTGCAGCGTGACACTCACCGTGTTCGGATCGGTCTCCAGTAGGCCTGCATCTTTCTTCTGCGCTCAGCTCATGCAAGAACAAGAACACCGTTAGGAACAGCCTTACCTTGCGGCGCTTCTGTCCATCATTCATTGCTCCTTCTGTTCTGCGGGCATCTTCGGCGGTGTCATTCCCATCCCAGGACGCCGCTTCCTAAGGAAAAGGGAAAAGAATAGAAAAAAGGCATTAGTAAGCATTCTACAAATCTTTGCTTATTTTTAAATACTGTACGAGCTTCAAACGCTTACCTGAATCCCAGCCACTCTGAGGGAACTCTGTCTCCGGAACTTCTCATCCATCTGCAAGAGGGAAAAGGCACTCCTGGTTAGCGTGGAAACATCTAGAGGCACTGCATACCGCGCTTACTCACCGCTTTTGTTCTTCAAATTCGGCATCCACGCTGAAAACGTCGCGGCCCCTAAAAGACAAAGAAAAAGAACTCAGTTCAATACAAATACGAAAGGGGTCCATCGCGCTCTCACTCACCTTCAGCGCTACTCATCTCAGCAGCATGCCGCCATCCCCGGACGCCGGCCATCATCTAAGGAAGGAAAGGAGCGAAGTTAGAGAACTGTTCAAAAGACTCATTATACTTACCTGGACTCTTGCCAGTGAAGTAACTAGGCAGCAACGAGCCCGGATCAATCAACGCGCCCCTGCGCTGAAAGCGGGGTGGAGAGCACACCATCCAAGAAAACAAGGTGAGCTGTGGATCAAAGGGAAGGGTTGGACCCCGGGGAAGAAGGGGTTCAAGCACACAGAGACAATAGGGAGTTAAACTCTACCAATCCTGTGTTTCAGGCCCAGTCTCCAGTCGAATAGCCTCCAGGGAAGGATTTGAGGTCGTAAGAGGTCAGAACAGGCTGAGTGACGTCCCCGTGGATACCAGGTGAGCGTTGCAGAATATGATGGTGTTCTTTGAATGTTGTGGGTGGGTGACTGTGTGCCTGTGTAGAGAATGTAATGAGTAGATGTAAGAGAAGGTGTGGGTGACTGGTGGGTGAACGAGAAGTGATATGATGTGTGTTTCTGAATGTTCAGGGTGTTTGGGTGTGTGCCTGTGTAGATAATGCAATGAGTGGATGTAAGAGAAGGTGTGAGTGACTTGTGCGTGAATGAGAAGTGATGTAATGTGATGTGTGATTTGTAATCTTCTGGATGGGTGGTTGTGTGCATTTTTAGAGAATGCAATGAGTGGAGGTAAGAGAAGGTGTGAGAGACTGGTGGGTGAATGAGAAATGATGTGATGTGTGTTTTTGAATGTTCTTGGTGAGTGTGTGTGCACCTGTGTAGAGGATGCAATGAGTGGATGTAAGAGAAGTTGGGAGTCACTGGTGGGTGAATGAGAAGTGATGTGATGTGTTTTTAAAAAATTCTGGGTGGGTGTGTGTGTGCTCCTGTAAATAATGCAATGAGTGGATGAGTGTGTGCCTATGTAGAGAATGCAATGAGTGGATGTAAGAGAAGGTGTAAGTGAGTGACTGGTGGGTGAATGAGTATGAATGTGATGGTGTGTTTTCGAATGTTCTGGGTGGGTGGATGTGTGCCTGGGTAGAGAATGCAATGAGTTGATGTCAGAGAAGGTGTGAGTGACTGGTTAATTTTTGCTGCATCCTTTATTGACTTTGCTTGTTTTACTGGTATTTTCGGGCCGAGCCAAGTTCATGTGTGTCATTCCCTGGCTAGAAATACATTTTGGTGCAGTCAGTCTAGCCATTGCTTACTGTGGCATGACATTTATTACTCTGCATCTTCAAAAAAGCAAGCATGATAAATAGTGTCACCTCGCTAGACTGATGTGTTGGTTTAGCGGGCTGAATATTGTAGCATGACTTCTTATTATCTGAGCATCTATGATGAATCAAGCATGATAAGTGTTCTTATGGGTTTATACTGGCTTACATTGCAACCAATTTGTACAGATTTTCATTTTGTGACATGTCACTTTTAATGGCCAAACCAACGGGAGTATGTTCCTACATAGGAATGATGGCATTATTGGCAGAGTAAGTTTTCCGCACAGTGCTAGTAATGATACTATAAAAAAAAAAAACTTAAAGCAAATATGCGTATGGTCTTATATGGGAATATTAGCATATGTTGGTGCAACCAGCATGTAAATGTATGGGCACAGCCAGCATGAACATTATTTTTATACTGCCAAATATTGCAGGGTCCGGCACGATAATGCAATGGGAAATACCTGTGCACTTTTGGTGACATGCATCTACTGTACTTGTTTTCATGATTTACCCTGCACTCTTCAAAACCGGTATTTAGCCTTTTATCCAAACTGTTGGCTTTTTACCCAAATTTTCACAGAAAGTGTGCAGTGTAATGCACCATTATTCAAAAATGTTCTCAGTGGAGGGAGGAGAATCCCCCCGACCCTCCCAAAACCCATCTTGTTAGTTTGGGTTTCCTCGCTACGCTCGGTCTCAATCACAAACTTGTGGCAAATATTTACACCTTCCAAAAAAACTTACCAGCCACTCGTGGTGGATGGCCTATTTGTGGAACAGGCAGAGTCCCCTTCTTTCTATGTTAGGTTCACCATTTAAGCTTTGATGCTTTGATAAAAAAACATACTTATTTATTTCACTTGCAGTAGTGCATGCCCCTCCAGCAACAAAGTCTTCATGTACATTGCACGTGGTACGGACCGGCCCAGGTTGTGGCGTGCCCTGTGCTTTGTTAAGGAGCCTGGGGGCTCTCACTCCTTGGCTCACAGGGGAGCTGCCAAATTTTGTGCTACACCATTGGGCACCACTAGGACTGACAAAGGGGTAGTGTGCAGTGCACGCCTTGAAGTCTGCCAGTGAGTCCCCGGGTGAGAAGCAACTTGTGGTTGTTTTCAATTTAAAATAACTGTGTAGTGCCATGGATTTATGTGTGCAGCAATGATATTTGATTAAATGGTGTTTTTTTTAAAGTTCTCTGGCACCCTGTATTACGCTTAGATAAAAAAAAAAAAACCTATGGGTGTCTTGGGTATATTGAAAGAACCTTTGCCAGGTATTATACTCCTGCAAAGATAATATTATCAGGTGCACCCCCCTGTGGGCACACAGACCAGTCTAATTTGTTTCTTCTAGCATAGTGGTAGCTGACTCATAGATACATTTATAACCAGGGAAATATATTGATACTAAAGGGTAATTGATAGAATTTTGCACAAAAGTGGCGCACGCGACTGGCGCACAGTGTGCGCGTGCGAATGTCTGTGCCAGCCGCGTGCGCTAAAATCGATTTCCGCGCACTACGTATTCATGGATTTTAGCCTCCAAAACCAGCCGTGGCGCAGAGTGGTGCAGCGACCCTGCAGGAGCACAAGTTACACCCCCAAGAACGCCCTCGCGCAAGGAAAAGCGATCAAAATTCCCAAATCAGCGCAAAGGGCTGTGCTAACCCTGGACCAGTTTACAGGGCTGCCAAACAGCAAACGCCAAGCGGGGTACGTCTATTACTGGGGCGCCTGAAATTTCACACGCGAAAGGGCCTGTGCGAGTGGGGTACATGTATTACTGGGGTTCACGGGAAGTTTCACACATGATTTCAGCAGGGTACGTGTATTACGGGGTTTGCGGGAACTTTCACCCGCGAACGGGCCTGTGCGAGTGGCGTACGTGCATTACGGGGGTGCATGGGAAGTTTCACATGCGATTGGGCTGGGTACGTGTATTTCAGGGGTGCGCGGGAAGTTTCACACGTGATTGGTCTGGGTACGTGTATTTCAGGTGTGCGCGGGAAGTTTCACACGTGATTGGCCTGGGTACGTGTATTTCGGGGGTGCGCAGGAAGTTTCACACGCGATTGGGCTGGGTACGTGTATTTCGGGGGTGCGCGGGAAGTGTCACATGCGAATGGCCTGGGTACGTGTATTTCAGGGGTGCGCGGGAAGTGTCACATGCGATTGGCCTGGGTACGTGTATTTCAGGGGTGCGCAGGAAGTTTCACACGCAATTGGCCTGGGTACGTGTATTACCGGGGTGCGCGGGAAGTTTCACACGGGATTGGCCTGGGTATGTGTATTTTGGGGGTGCGCGGGAAGTTTCACACGCGATTGGGCTGGGTACGTGTATTTCGGGGGTGCGCGGGAAGTGTCACACGCGATTGGGCTGGGTACGTGTATTTCAGGGGTGCGCGGGAAGTTTCACACGCGATTGGGCTGGGTGCGTGTATTTCAGGGGTGCGCGGGAAGATTCACACGTGATTGGAGTAGGGTACGTGTATTACTGGGCTGCGCATGAAGTTTCACACGTGATTTTGCTGTCAGAGCGGGGAACGCGTATTTCGGGGGTGCGCGGGGAGTCCTACACGTGAATTGGCAGTGTGGGTCTGCCCAGGTGTCCCCTCTACCCCCTCCACTGCCCCTGCAGGCAGCCCACACCACAGGGGACTACCCTGCACCCCTGGTCATGTCCCCCAGGCAAGCCACATGTCACGTTGCAATATGATCACCAACTCATGTCTCCCAGCACCCCCACCCCCCAGCAGTCAGGGGCACCTGCCAGCATGCCCCCACACATGTCCCCCTGCACCCCCACCCCCCAGCAGTCAGGGGCACCTGCCAGCAGGCCCCCACACATGTCCCCCTTCACCCCCACCCCCAGCAGTCAGGGGCACCTGCCAGCAGGCCCCCACTCATGTCCCACACATGTCCCCCTGCACCCCCACCCCCCAGCAGTCAGGGGCACCTGCCAGCAGGCCCCCACTCATGTCCTACACATGTCCCCCTGCACCCCCACCCCCCAGCAGTCAGGGGCACCTGCCAGCAGGCCCCCACACATGTCCCCCTGCAACCCCACCCCCCAGCAGTCAGGGGCACCTGCCAGCAAGCCCCCACTCATGTCCCCCAGCACCCCCACCCCCCAGCAGTGCAGGGGCACCTGCCAGCAGGCCCCCACACATGTCCCCCAGCACCCTCACCCACCAGCAGTCAGGGGCACCTGCCAGCAGGCCCCCACACATGTCCCCCAGCACCCCCACCCCCCAGCAGTGCAGGGCACCTGCCAGCAGACCCCCACACATGTCCCCAGCACCCCCACCCCCCAACAGTCAGGGGCACCTGCCAGCAGGCCCCCACACATGTCCCCCAGCACCCCCACATCCCAGCAGTGTAGGGCACCTGCCAGCAGGCCCCCACGCATGTCCCACACATGTCCCCCTGCTCCCCCACCCCCAGCAATCAGGGGCACCTGCCAGCAGGCCCCCACACATGTCCCCCTGCACCCCACCCCCCAGCAGTCAGGGGCACCTGCCAGCAGGCCCCCACACATGTCCCCCTGTACCCCCACCCCTCAGCAATCAGGGGCACCTGCCATCAGGCCCTCACTCATGTCCCACACATGTCCCCCTGCACCCCCACCCCCAGCAGTCAGGGGTACCTGCCAGCAGGCCCCCACACATGTCCCCCTGCACCCCCACCCCCCAGCAGTCAGGGGCACCTGCCAGCAGGCCCCCACTCATGTCCCCCAGCACTCCCACCCCCCAGCAGTACAGGGGCACCTGCCAGCAGGCCCCCAAACATGTCGCCCAGCACCCCCACCCCCCCAGCAGTCAGGGGCACCTGCCAGCAAGCCCCCACTCATGTCCCACACATGTCCCCCTGCACCTCCACCCCCCAGCAGTCAGGGGCACCTGCCAGCAGGCCCCCACACATGTCCCCCTGCACCCCCACCCCCCAGCAGTCAGGGGCACCTGCAAGCAGGCCCCCACACATGTCTCCCTGCACCCCCACCCCCAGCAGTCAGGGGCACCTGCCAGCAGGCCCCCACTCATGTCCCCCTGCACCCCCACCCCCCAGCAGTCAGGGGCACCTGCAAGCAGGCCCCCACACATGTCTCCCTGCACCCCCACCCCCAGCAGTCAGGGGCACCTGCCAGCAGGCCCCCACTCATGTCCCCCAGCACCCCCACTCCCCAGCAGTGCAGGGGCACCTGCCAGCTGACCCCCACACATGTCCCCCAGCACCCCACCCCCAGCAGTCAGGGGTACCTGCCAGCAGGCCCCCACACATGTCCCCCAGCACCCCACCCCCCAGCAGTCAGGGGTACCTGCCAGCAGGCCCCCACACATGTCCCCCTGCACCCCCACCCCCCAGCAGTCAGGGGCACCTGCAAGCAGGCCCCCACACATGTCTCCCTGCACCCCCACCCCCAGCAGTCAGGGGCACCTGCCAGCAGGCCCCCACACATGTCCCCCTGCACCCCCACCCCCCAGCAGTCAGGGGCACCTGCAAGCAGGCCCCCACACATGTCTCCCTGCACCCCCTCCCCCAGCAGTCAGGGGCACCTGCCAGCAAGCCCCCACTCATGTCCCCCAGCACCCCCATTCCCCAGCAGTGCAGGGGCACCTGCCAGCTGACCCCCACACATGTCCCCCAGCACCCCACCCCCAGCAGTCAGGGGTACCTGCCAGCAGGCCCCCACACATGTCCCCCAGCACCCCACCCCCCAGCAGTCAGGGGCACCTGCCAGCAGGCCCCCACACATGTCCCCCATTACCCCCACACCCCAGCAGTGCAGGGCACCTGCCAGCAGCCCCCCACTCATGTCCCACACATGACCCGCTGCACCCCCACCCCCCAGCAGTCAGAGACACCTGCCAGCAGGCCCCCACACATGTCCCCCAGCACCCCCACCCCCCAGCAGTCCGGGGTACCTGCCAGCAGGCCCCCACACATGTCCCCCAGCACCCCCACCCCCAGCAGTCAGGGGCACCTGCCAGCAGGCCCCCACTCATGTCCCACACATGTCCCCCTGCACCCCCACCCCCCAGCAGTCAGGGGCACCTGACAACAGGCCCCCACTCATGTCCCACACATGTCCCCTGCACCCCCACCCCCCAGCAGTCAGGGGCACCTGTCAGCAGGCCCCCACTCATGTCCCACACATGTCCCCCTAAACCCCCACCCCCCAGGCAGTCAGGGGCACCTGCCAGCAGGCCCCCACTCATGTCCCCCGGCACCCCCACCCCCCAGCAGTGCAGGGGCAACTGCCAGCAGGCCCCCACACATGTCCCCCCCCGACAGGTCATCACACTCCAGACCCATGCCCCTCATGGCCACCCAAATCCCACCCCAGTCCAAACACCCCACATTGAATTCCCAAAGTCATGATAATAAATACATAACAAGCATGGCCATGAATCAATGTCCCTCAGACCCACGCAATGGTGACACATGACTGTGAAAAGATCAACATTGTGACATGCACAAAACAAAAGAGATGAGACCACATCAGTAAAGTATATAATAAATGTGTATTCAATAATTAACCAAATGAATTTAAAAAAAAACACACAATAATGGAAATAATGAAGAAAAAGCTGCATTTCCAAAATATTTAAAAAAAATGTGTGAAAGCAGAATCAAAATCAATCCAAGAGCAAATGGGTCCAAAGAGTCCGTCCGTCCAACCAAATACAAAGTGTAAAAATAATACACATCCATTGATCCATGGTAAATAAGAAACTTAAATTAAGTGAAATCCAGTGTAGAACTATATACAAAGTACAAATCCAGGGTCCATGAGCCCAACCATTGAAAGGAAACCTACAAAAACCCTACCTAATGAACAACTATATACAAAAAGGTGGGGCATTGTCCAAACGCCCCAAATGAAATGAAAACCAAAAGGAAACCTAACACTAATTAACTATATACAATGGCAGCGGGCTAGTCCGACGGCTCACTTCCTGATTTCCCGGGCCAGGGCTTCATCGAACTCCTGCTCGATGTCACGGAGGCGGTCCTCTTCTAAGGCCCCGAGGGTTCACAGGGATGATGACATCCGGACCTCCAGGTCCCTGTGAATTGCCTCGGGGCACTCGGCTCGTCTCAGAGCCCTTTGCATGGAGTTCTCCGCCCTGATCATCGTGAGCCGTGCCTCTTCCGCCCGCTGCCGCTCCGCATCTATAGCATGGCCTAACCGATGCCACACGGAAGACACTTCCCGTCCTGGGTCCTCCTGCCCTCCGGCCGATGCCTGCCCCTCCGATGTCGAAGGCCCCGAGCCATCATGGCTCCCACCTTGTTGCTGCTGCTGCTGTGCCTGTGACCGTTCCCTGGCTCCTGCTGCCTGCACATCCTCCTCCGGCTAGGGTGCAGTTGTTGAGGTGGCCCACCTGCTGGACGTCCGACTCCCGACTGTGGCAGGGATGTGTCCTCCACCAGCCTGGCCGCATGGTCAGAGGCAGCTCCACAGGGTACCCAGGTGATACATGGGCGGGAAGATGGCACGGAGGACGACTGGCGCATAGGGGTTTCAGGTGAGGAGGGGGTCAAAGCAAGGTTCAGCAAACGGAGGAATCCGGCCTGGGTGACCTGTGTCAGTAGGCTGACGTGGTCAACAAGCCATTCGAGATGACCTACAGTCTCCCCATGAAAAGACTTGAGGTCACCTCGCATGTCCCGTTGACACAATGCCACCCCACCCAGGACAGGCTCAACCCGGTCCCGGATAGCCACGTCCGCAGGGAGAGGAAGGCCAGTTGTTGTAAGCGGATCCCCTCCCTGAAAACGGGTCTGGACGTAGGCATCCCTGCTGGTGAGGGATGATGCAGTCAGAGGATCGGGGACAGGATTACACACAGGCATCTCTGCGGCGGCCGGTGCTGCCTCCTGTCCCTGCCCCTGCACTGCACCACTGGCACCAGTGGAATCCCTACCTCCAGACCCCATCTCTGTCCCTTGCGTGGCCTCCTCCTCCACCAAACCCCCACCAACCTGGATGACTCCGTGCCATCTTCCTTCGTCGGACTCTGTGGGGTCTCAGCTGCCCCTTCTGCCGCCTCTTGGACCTACCCTCGGCAGCTGTGGCCTGGGACGCGGCACTGGACTCAACACTCCCTGACGAGATCACAACCTGGGAGGGGAGCCGGGCCTTGCGTCTCCGGCTGGTGGTGTGTTCCCCGCCGCTGTGCTCCACAGCACCCTCTCCGCCCTCTTCATCAGTTGACGCTGCAGACAGGGAGAGATAGGAGACAGGCATCAGGGCACTGTACAATGGACTGATACACACATGCCAGTTGCACATGAGTGGCAGTGTCAAACTTCAGACATGGCATCACAATCCCCAACACACATGGCATGTCAACTCACACACCTGAGCAATTCCACAGCCATATGGCAACAGCCAGCACCATCCATACACATACAACAGCATGAGCAGCCAAACGTGAGCCAGACATCACATGAAACACAGGGAGTGCACTAGACATGCACACACGCCACCAAACTTACATGCATGTGTACACCTCCACCAACTGTCGCAGTGATGAGATTGGCATCCATGTCGCATCTGGCAATCAGTCTTCTACATATCAGTGTCCCAAGCATCCATGTTGCATCACTGTTGCACCCTTGTGAAATACACACACATGCACATGTACACGGTGCAGATACATGCAGCTGGAACCGACATCCATGTGTGACACCACAGCCATGCCAACTTACATACACAGTCATTCAAGCATGTGTGCTCACACATCTGCATTTGGTATGCAAGCTTACACACACATGCACCATCCATGTGTCTCACACATGAGAGGACTCGCATGTGTTAGCCTCACGGCCCTGTACATACACATCCATACATGGCCCTACAAAACCACATGTGCAACCTGCACACTACTGGCACACCACCACACGCACAGCTTACAATCAGTATGCATGTACACTTACTGCTCGACTCCAGACGGGTCTGCCTCTCAAGGATCTGGACGTGGAGCACTGGGGATATGCGCTCCAGGACCCTCATTTGATGTTCCGACAGGTGGCCCCGGCTCCCCTTAGCATCCGCTGCCTTCAAGGGGCGCCGGGCCTTGTTGAGGGTCCTGGACCTGAAGCCCTCCCAGCGCTTCTTGACATGTGTGAATTTTCAGACTGCCACCCCCTCCGTGTTGATGGCAGTCACGATGTCCGTCCAGATCCTGGTTCGTCCTTCCTTGTCGGTGCGCAAACTTCCGAAGAGGGCATCATACTGCTCCAGGACTTGCTGCACCAGGACACCAACTTCGGTGGCAGTGAAGCTGGTGGCCCTCTGCCTCTCTGGCTGGGGGTTGCCAGTGGTCTCAGATGGTGGTGTGCCCGACATGGCAACCCCAGAGGCAGGCATGGGTGGGCAACTGGATCCTGGGGCTCGGCTGTGGAGCGATGGTATCCCAGTCGGGAGTCTTCAGTTCCAGCAGGGGTGGTCACAGCAACTGCACCCCTGCAGATGGCTGATGTGCAGGCAGCAAATAGCAGGGCACGTGGGCAGCAGGCAGGCAGCAGCAGATGGCAGGTGGGAGCGTGCTCGGCGCTCTTGGGGGCAGGAAAATGGCCTTCAGGGCAGGAGCGTGGTCTTCTGTGCGTTTTCGCGTGGCCAGCTTGATACGGAGTGATTCGGCACATGAAAATGTTGCACGTCAGCGTGTAATTCGAGGAAAGGGCCTTAGCACATAAGCTCGTCAGCGCACGCACACGATTCCATTGGACCAAAGGCCCTTAGCGCGTAGGTGCGTAAGTTACATTACGCGCACGGGCGTTTCCCTCATAGCACGTGATGACAGAGCACACGTGGAAAAACTGCACGTCCGAGTGTCATCGCGTGTAATTGGATGAAAGCGCCCGTGTACACGCGTCTCTGACGTTTGGGTGTGGGCCGGTTTAAAAGCTGCGTGTAGGACGCCATTTCCTTGTACGTGCTTTTCGTGGAGAGCGAGTGGGTGAAATCTGTACTTCTTGTCGGTTCACACGCGATTACTTCACATCGTTTCTAGTTCGTACTCCCTGTTACCTCTGACAGCTCTTTTCTGATTTTTTGTTGGGCCTTTTCTTCAAACAGAGTTCACTTCTCCTTTTGTCCTGTCTCCTCAGACAGCATACAATTATTCTTTTGGCGGGGGTGTTGCCAACGCGCACACGCGCGTATTTTTCACATCCTTTTTCCAGGCAGACGGTGAGTTATGCACGTACTTAGCAACTGTGCTTGCCCCGTGTGTCGCGTTCCCCTTCAGAGTTCATTGTAGGCTGCGTGTATTACGCGTATGCTTATTTTTGTGTTTCTGGGTGCCACAGCGTAATGCGAGTTCATTTTTTCACGCACGTGGTCTACGAGGGGTTGGGTGCACGTTTATTTTAGATTTTGGGCTGCCTGTGCGTTGCGTGACCCGTCATCTTCCCCCAGGGGTCACAGACAGCCTTGTTAGAGCACTAGGGTACGAATTCCATCTGGTATCCTACACCTTTGACCTCCAATTGCCCAGGACAATAGTTTACTGCAACTCCCATACGCACAACAACATCAGTGCCATGACTGGGAGGCGACCAAGCGGTAAGGGAGGCAAAGGTGGCCGACCCTCAAAAGGTGGGCGTGGTGGGCGTGGTAGGGGACGTGGCCAGGATTTGCAGGGTGCCCCTATGCCCCCATGTGTGGAGGAACAATCAGGGACACCCATGCCCCCCCGTGGTTGAGGGAAACGTGGCTGACACCATCCAAGCTCAGCCCTTGTTGGACTAGCCCATTGTGGCACCTGACCTGGCACAGGATGACTCCCTGGCTGACTTCCAGGTCAGCAAGTCTAGGCCACGTGTGGCGGTGCAAGTTGTTGTCACCAATCCACGTGGATCTGGGGCAGCTATGTCATCTGCTGCCCCAAGTATGCAGGGCGGGGAGGCTGCAGGGGCAGCTGCAGCTCCATCCGCCCCAGCTATGACTCTCCCATCCAGGACAGTATCAGTCCCAGTCCATCAAACTGCCGTTCCCCCTGCCAACATTGCCCTGCAACCAATGCCTGCATCAAGAACTGTGGTCATTGTGCATTCCCAAACTCCTACTACCCAGTCCACCGGTGATTCTGCCCCTACTGACCAGAGCAGCGTAAGCCACTATGGCTCTGCTCCACCTTTAAAGAAGAGGAAGAAGGGTGCCCTGGCACGACAGGCTGAGACCCCAGACACGGCTACACACTCCGGTACCTCAAGGAAGCCTTGCTTCAATGATCCGGAACTTGATGCACTTGTGCGCTATGTGTCGGCACATAGACACAAAATGGTGGTGACTGCAGGGTGCAAGACCACACCTGGTCAACGTAAGGCACACTGGCAGACCATCGCCGACCACATAAGTGCCCTTGGATTTGTGAGGCACTCAGCTGATGATTGCTACAAGCGGTGGAATGACCTGAAACGCAGAGCAAAGAACTAGCTGTTCTCAAATTATGCCGCTACTCTGGTGACTGGCGGTGGGTCTCCACAAGAGGACAATGAACTCACTGAACATGAGTCTGTTGCTGGGGCCTTCGTCACAGAGGAACAGATCCAAGGTGTGGGAGGACTACCTGATTATGAAACATTGTCCGGTGAGTGCCCATGCATGTGTGTGTAATGCATGTGTTTATTGTTTGGGTGACGGGTTCTGATTGAGTGCCAGGTGAGGGTGTGTGTGCCTGAGTGGTATGGGTCACCCATGTGCTGCATCCAAAACATTCAGCGGCCTTGGATTTGGGTGTGACAGTATCCCTTCTGCCCACCTTAGTAATTTGGATCAACATTGCGGCAGTTGCCCTTGAAGTGACATCTTGCAACAACATTGTTTGTATTTTTCAGTATTCGTTTAGGCTGATTGTTTCAATTCTCCCACTTTGGCTACGCATTCCTCAGCCCTATTGTCACATTTGTGACATGCTTTTGTCATTGATGAACCCCACATTGGACCACATGTGTTACCTTGTTAGATGAATGATTTGACCATTCAGGCTAATTGAGTATTGGCCTGATCACAGGAATGTATGGGGCCTGTTTGAATGTGGAACATGTTAGTTGTTTCCTGTCATGTTGAAGTGACAAACCATTGATGTGTACATCGGCCAGAAATCACTGTATTTTTGTACACTGGATGTGTTGCAGTGTGTGGCACATGCCTATTTTGTCACACTCACATGGATGGCTGACAGTATTCATTCACTTACATGTGGAATTTACCATGGCTATGGTACATGCCATCTGTGTGATGGCATGTGTCATGTATGTGTATTGGACATGCCACTCACAGGTCAATGTGTGATGGCAGTGCTACCCAGCATGCAGCAAATGTGTTGCTCTTCCATGTAGGTGTCATCAGTGCCTGCCTTTTGGGTCCCCTTCAAACTCAGTGACAGTGCATGCATGGGAGGGTTATAGTCATGTGGGACATGTGTAAATCATGTAAATCATGTACTGGTTATGTAGCTTGTCAGGCCTATTTGTGTGCTATGGTGCTAATGCCTGTTTCCATTTTTTGTCTTTCATGTTTTTGCAGGGGATGACGCACTTGATGCTGTTGAGGTTGAGGAGATGGTGCAGACCCAGGAGGAATCTCAGGCACGACCGGGCACCAGTGGGGGACGTGGTGTGGTGGTGGGTGAGAACCCAATCTTGCTGCAGAACATTCTATCGAGGGATGCCTCTGGGTGCACCTCCCCAGACCTCTATTCAGGTGCTGATTTGGATGATGAGACCTATGTGGCATCACAGGTAAGTGTTTTTGGCAGGGATTCTGTTCTGTCCAACCCACCTGTACCAGGGGTAGAACCCTATATGGGGATGTCAGTGTTGGTAAGTCCGCCTTTGGCGGTTACGGATGCAGACTCACACTCCACAACATCTGATCCTGTTCCTGGGCCAGCAGATCAGAGGGGGAATGCAGTCCTGCAGCCTCAGGCAGTGCCGGCACAGCAAGGCACAGATCGCCTTGCCCCAAACAGGTGTGGTGCCTGCCGACGCGGTGGCCGTATGCCACCAGGCCGTACGCCACCAGGCAATACTGCATGGGAACAATCCATTTACGGTATGGCAACCCAACAGGCAGCATCAGTTAAGATGATGGCTCAAGCAATGGAGAGGGTGGCCACTTCCATTGTCCCCCCTGAAAGGCAGATGGAGCTACTACAGCAGGCAACAGACTCCATTTGCAAATCACACAGGGAGTACATGTTGGCATCCAACAGGGACAGATGGGCGGCACTGGAGACTCTATGCCACATGATATGAATAGAGTCCCAGGGCCACAGGGAAGCCCTGAGGGTAGAACTCCATCACCTCAGGGAGACTCTTGTTGACCTTGAGGCTTCCACTAACTTGAGGACCGAACGGCAGCTGGAGTGGCTCACATGTTCACTCTCAGCTGAGATGCAGGCAACTCGGGAGGAGATCCGTGCATCACGTCAGGTGCTGCATGGGGATCTCCGCACTATAATCCTCCAAAACGAGACCTTCCACACCCGCATGCTTACTGCCATGGAGGACCATACCAGGGCTGTGTGTGGGCTGCCTCCCATTGCACCACCACCTCCTCTGGCAGCACCACCTCCTGTGGCAGCAGCAGAGGGTGATGATAGCGACAGCAGCAGTTCTCCCACATTGGGAGAAATGGCCATGAGCCCATGGAGGTGTTTTTTTTCCCAACATCCACACAGGTGGGTGTTGGTGCGCACCCTGTCCTCGGACCTCCTGAGTGGCCTCCCTCACCCCCGGCCGCCACATGGCCATTTCCGGCTGGGCACATTCAGGCTTGTCCTGAGTTTGGGTTAGATGCTTGGGTTCGTGAGACACACACCCCTCCTGCTTCTCGTTTCCATGGGCTTGCAAAGGGTGAGCCCAAGTGACATTGACTTACACGGTGACGTAGGACTCCCATGAGCTGTGTGGGCAGTCTGTAGTCAATACTGTGTATACATTCCTAGTGGATATTGTTGTTGAATTGTACACTGCATGGTGTATTGCTAGGTGCTTGTGCATCCATGTCTTTCGCCTAATTTGCAGGTTAATTCCTCATGTCTTCACAAGGCCGTCTACTTTGGAGATGGAGTTCATGTTGTAAGCAGTGCACTTGGACATTTGCGTGGCAGCAGCACTGTACAGTTGGAAGTGGCCGATGTGCTGGCATGATCAGGTTGTAAGACTACCACTACTTTAACTTAGTACTGTCATGTTTATGCTATGTTTGAGGTTGTGTAGCTGCATTGTATTGTTGGAAAGTATTTGGTCATGTGTGTTGTTAGTTCTACATTACTGGGAGCATATTGTGTGTGGGCAGTTTCCATTGAGGACACTGTACTTTGACACTTGTGTGATGTTTTAGGGATTGCTTTGTTTGCTCTCACATAGCATGACATGCCATGGTGTGTTGGGTGGCCGTGCTGGGGAGGGGTTGGGTGACATGGCACTGTTGTCATGTTGTATTTTGTAAGGGGGTAATGATTTTTGCAGCATAGACGTGTGTCTTTTGATGACACAGCATTGGTGGTGTTTGTGTAGGTAGGGCACACAATGTAACACTTCCAGGTGACCAATCTCAGGCTGGTATTGTTGAGACAGTTGACTGTCCCTTATTTCATCATCATTGATTGTCAGCTGGCATGTGCCAGGGCTGTGTGCACTCCACAGGGGTGTGATTTTAGGTGAAGTAATTATCCACCAGCTGTGTACGGGCTGCCTCACCCCGTGCCCTTTCCCCTCCCATGCGCAGAGGGTGTGCTTGTGGTTGGGGATGTGGGGGCACCACCATGTCTACGGGCAGGCCCCGGCGTGTTGCAACGGGAGCGAAAGCGTGACTTGAGCACTCCGAATGTGCGCTCCACTATGCCCCGGGTTGCAATGTGGGCTGTGTTGTATCTTACCTCGGGTGGCGTGGTGGGGTTCCGAATTGGCGTCATCATTTGGGTGCTCAGAGGGTAGGCACTGTCCCCTGGGGAGGTAGTGATGGGTATCATTAGTGGGGTTGTGACATTGCTCAGTATCGGACATGCATGCATGTGCTGTGGCATTTATACTCACCAAGCAGCCATGTGTAGCCATGCCGCCCAGTTTCTATTTCCCGGTTTAGGGTTGACATTCTGTAGATGAAACTGTCGTGGGTGGACCCTGGATAGTTGGCATACACTGAGGTGATGATTCCCTTGGCATCACATACTACCTGCACGTTGATGGAATGCCAGTGCTTGCGGTTTCTATAGATGTGCTCAGATGTCCTGGGGGGACGTAGAGCCACATGGGTGCAATCAATGGCACCTAGCACTTTGGGAAATTGTGCCACCCCGTAGAAATCCTGGACGGCAGCCTGCCTTTCTGCAGGTGTTCTGGGCAGGTATATGTGCCTGCGGACTGAGGGGCGTGCAGTGATGATGGCCAAGACCTGGTGTAGACAGTGTGACTGCGTGGCCTGTGACACCCCCCCACTATGGCACTTGTCCGCTGAAATGATCCAGTGGTCAAAAAGTGCAGTACATTAAGGACCCAAGCTGAGTGCTTGGGAGCACAGAGTGGGTGATGTGAGGTCATCCTCCCACTCACTGACCAGGTCGAGTATTATGTGAGGTGGAAACCTGTACCTCCCATACACCTGGTCATCAGCCATCCCAAAAAGGCTTGTTCTGGGTGTAAAAATTCTGTCCCTGACTATCCTCCTCCTCCTCTTGCGGTATCCCACGGCCACTGCTGCTAGGAACGGTATATTAATCTTGGCGTCTGAGCTTGTTTGTTGTTTGCGTGCACTTTTATGCTGCGCGGGTCGACGTACGCCTGCTTCCTGCTGGCGTACGTCTTTCCGGATTGACGCGTCTTATTTGGCGCATGCCTTAGCCCCGTTCGATTCCATTAATACGTGTTGTAGGCGAGCGTGTGGCCGTTCCGCACACTTGCCTCCTGTACTTCCCCGCCCACCCCAGTAATACACGTACCCCACTCGCCCAGGCCCAGTCGTCTGTAAAACTTCCTGCGAGCCCCTGAAACACGTACCCCGCTCGCCCAGGCCCAATCGCATGTGAAACTTCCTGCACACCCCCAAAATACACGCACACGCTATTTTTGACACCGCAGGTGTAAGTGTTTGTCACGTACCCCTTTGCACGTCATTTGTCCTAGAGGGCCACAGTATGGGACATTCATCAGAACTGTATATACATGCTTTTTGTTAGCACACATTTTGGCGCACATTTTTTTCATGCGCAGGGACGCTACCGCCTGCCTTCGTGTGGCGGACGTGTTTAGGCCTGTGCGAGTCTTTGCCCGTGCGCTGGTTTGCCCTATTCGATTCCATGAATACTTGTTGTAGGCGAGCGTGTGGGCGTTCCGCGCACTTGCCTCCAGTACTTCCACCGTGACGCCCACATTTTCACCCGTTGTTCCCCATTCCGCGTGTCACGCCCTGTGTTACGCCTACTATTGTTATGTGCGCCGCGCTATGTGCGCTTTCGCTGTGGCCGTAGCGCACGCCGTTAGATGACCTGTGCGCCGGCGTGCGCCACGCAGATTTTCAGCGCACATCCCAGATTTTACTCGCGCACGGACTTCCATGAATCGATGTGCGCGGGTTTCGCTGCGATTTTTGCACTTGCACTGCGATTTTCGCACTTGCACTGCGATTCGCACGGTTTCGCACGCTTGCGCGGGAATTTTCAGCACACATTAATTCCATGAATCAGCCTGTAAATCCTGGTCAATTATTTCATTGTCAGGCCTTGCTCGTTCAGCATGTTGCTCCTGTTTAAACAGCAGCACACTCCTCACCAGATCAATGCTTTTTTGGCTTGTTTAACACAGCAACACCACAGATAAGGAGTACTTCTGTGTCCATTGATCTATAGATGTTTCATACACAGAAACATACATTGATCAACTACCTGTAGCCTGCATTAGAGATTTCGGTTACCCAGTTACAAGTACTGCATTATGTATGTTTTTACATATAAACCCCACGTTGAATCTGGAAAATGACATTCCCCAAATGTGTGATTGTGGACAAATCACGCCTCCCTCTGTGCCTTCGTTCTTAGGGTGCTAGATGCATCTGAAAAACCTGAAGGTCATCTGCCATCACTTCCCGTGATGTCACTTGGGGGCAGGATCAAATGGCATCACTTCCTGTGATGTCATCTGCGGGTCAAGAGTCATGTGATGTCACTTCCTCTACCCCGGCATACATTTTGGTGAAATGACGTCCCTGCTTGTCTCTTCTTTCACTGTTGATCTCCTGCTCATTGAATTGCCTTTGGATGTGAAATGTGATGCTGCAGCCTTCATGCTGTAGTGCGTATTTTCTGTGCGCCCTTCACAGATTGTATAATGAGTCATCATGCTATATCCATTACCAGATTTTAAGTTGTGCAAAGCTTTGGTGCTAACACTGCTAATCTGGTGACTATGTACTTTGAATCTACCTGTTTTATGGTGATAACTCACAGGGTCGGACTGGGACATACAATTGTGTCGGGCACCAATGAAAAAGTTGCCCACTGTTGCAAGTGGCAATTCCTTCCTTTTGTGACAGACTGAACAGTAACCAAGGGGCAGTTTTTGATGAAATATGATGCAAGTTAAATAATATTTATTCAACAACAAGGATCAAAACAACTAGCCGCATAGTGAAGTAACTCATCAAACTGGCCCACACTAAAAACGGTATGCATATCGTATATTTAATTATTTAAAACACCTAAAAATGTTTCAGTTTTGGTCATAAAAGTGCTGTAGCCCCATCTAGTGAATGAAGTAGGAGTTCAGGGTGATTCGACTTCCAAAGCCCTCATGGTCATATCTGGCAGCTCACCAAATTTCTGGTCACCTAATGCCTGCCCTCAAGAGAAATAGATCCTCCTGATAAGGGTAGAAGGTGCACAGAGAGAAATGTATGCACCGGGTGTCCTTCCTGTGCGTGCACGCCGCCTGCGCTTGTCGTGAGAGTAGACATTACTCAACTCGCTCTGTTCCTTTAAGAAACTCAATTATAGGAACGGTGCAGAGCTGTCAGACAGGAACATTAGTTGTGCATTCAGAGGCAAAGCACTCTCCCTTGTTAATGTCAACATTTTTAAGACTGGATTTACACGGTTGGAACAGGGCCTGGGCCAACGATGCTTCTGCGGCGTTCCTGGGCGAGGAAGTGGTAGGGCACAGCCGTAAAGATCTGCCAAACCTCCTCATCCCTCTCTCCCTGCCTCTGGTGGAGCCAGTCCAGGGCTTGCACTCTGATGCCTTGCCCAGAATCCCAAAGACGCTGGCTATTCCGCTCTTGTGTTGGTTAGATTTCCTGAGAGAGAGCCACCTCACTCTGCCCCCGCCTTCCCGCCAACGTCTCTGAGAGAAACGTCGCGCAAAGGCTTTTTGATCGACGTGTTTTTCTTTGCACATAATGCTCCAAAAATGATATTTTGCCCAAAGTGTCAGGCTGAGATAAACTATTTTCACTGCTCATAAAAGCTTTGATATTTTAATGCTCGCTTCCGTCTATCCGGGCAGCAGTAAAAGGCGGCATTAAGTATTCTCGGCTGGCAGGGTGTTTATCGAAACTCCAGCCCATTTGTCTATTTCTTTTCATGACGTTTGTCTTGTTTTGTATCTGTCCTGTGGGTCCTTTTGTTGTTGTTTTTTTCCTCTTGCTTTTAGATTTTCCTTGACTTTTTGCCCTATTTTCCTGGCACTCTCTTCCACTCTTTTGGGATGCTTGTGGTCGCATGCAGAAGGCATGTGATCTAACAGTTTGGGCTGGATGGCCCCTTTTGAGGTGGGACCAAGCCTGATTTGCACATGGTCTTTCCCCTTTTATAACGTCTTGGCAGGCTAATCAAGATGGTCTGCATGGTTGCCCCAAAGCCATGCCAGAGGTTAAGATAAATTCTAAACCTTCCAGTCATCGCGTCTTTTGTTATAGAATGGGTATGCCCAGACGTCTTTCCTGTGCCTACTGGCACTAGAGACCCAAGCTACTACTCACTGATGAGGCCCAACAAGACGAAACATGTTTGGGGATGTTTGTGGTCTCATGCAGAATCGATGTGGCCAAGCTGTTCGGGCAGGACTGCCCCTTTTGGGGTGGGATCAAAGCTAATTTGCATATGGTCTTTCCCCTTTTGTAAGGGCTTGACAGACGAAGAACGATGGTCTTGAACGTTGCCCAGAGCAATGCCAGAGGTTAAGATTAATTCTAGACCTTCCAGCCATCACCTCTTTTGTTTTACTCTAGTCACCCCGAGTGGAACTGGCATGCCCACACATGGCTCCCATGCCTACTGGGCCTAGAAACCCAAGCTACTCCTCACTGATGAGGCCCAACAAGCCCGAAGCATGTTTGGGGATGCTTGTGGTCTCATGCAAAAGGGATGAGTCCAAGCAGTTTGGCTGGACTGCCCCTTTTGGGTTGGGACCAAGCGTGATTTGCATGTAGTCTTTCCCCTTTCGTATTGGCTTGGCAGGCGAAGAACGGTGGTCGGAGGATTGCCCAGAGCATTGCCAGAGATTAAGATGAATTGTGAACCTTCCAGCCATCACCTCTTTTGTTTTGCAGTAGTCACCTGAGTGGGACGGGTATGCCCAGATGTGGGTCCCGTGCCTGCTGGGCCTAGAGAACCAAACTACTCCTCACTGATCATGCCCAATAAGGCCGAAACTGTTTGGGGATGCTTGTGGTCTTGTGCAGAAGGGATGTGATCAAATAGTTCGGGCTGGACTGCCCCTTTTCGGGTGGGATCAAGTCTGATTTGCATATGGTTTTTCCCCTTTTTTAATGGCTTTCCAGGCGAAGAATGATGGTCTGGAGGGTTGCCCAGAGCAATGCCAGAGGTTAAGATTAATTCTAAACCTTCCAGTCATCACGTCTTTTGTTTTGTGGTAGTCACCCAGAGTGGAACGCGTATGCCCAGACATGGGTGCCATGCCTGCTGGGCCCAGAGACCCAAGCTACCCCTCACTGATGACGCTCACCAAGGCTGAAACATGTTTGGGGATGCTTGTGGTCTCATGCAGAAGGGATGTGGCCAAGCAGTTTGGGCTGGATTGCCCCATTTGGGTTGCAACCAAGCCTTATTTGCATATGGCCTTTCCCCTTTTGAAATTTCTTGGCAAGCGAATCACAATGGTCTGCATGGTTGCCCACAGCAATGCCAAAGGTTAAGATTAATTCTAAACCTGCCAGTCTTCACGTCTTTTGTTTTGTTGTAGTCACCCCGAGAGGAATGGGTATGCCCAGATGTGGGTCCTGAGCCTGCTGGCACTAGAGACCCAAGCTACTACTCACTGATGAGGCCCAACAAGGCCGAAACAGGTTTTGGGATGCTTGTGGTCTCATGCAGAATGGATGTAGCCAAGCAGTTTGGGATGGACTGCACCTTTTGGGGTGGGACCAAGCCTTATTTGCATATGGCCTTTCCCCTTTTGTAATGGCTTGGCAGGAGAATAACGATGGTCCTGAATGTTGCCCAGAGCAATGCGAGAGGTTAAGATTAATTCTAAACCTTCCAAACATCACGTCTTTTGTTTTGTGGTAGTCACCCAGATTGGAACGGGTATGCCCAGATGTTGGTCCTGTGCCTGCTGGCACTAGAGACCCAAGCTACTACTCACTGATGAGGCCCAACAAGGGTGAAACATTTTTGGGGATGCTCGTGGTCTTTTGCAGAAGGGATGTGGCCAAGCAGCTCGGGCTGGACTGCCCCTTTTGTGGAGGGACCAAGCCTGATTTGCATATGGTCTTTCCCCTTTAGTCGTGGCTTGGCAGGCGAAGAAAGATGTTCTTGAAGGATGCCCAGAGCAATGCCCGAGATTCAGATTTATTCTAAACCTTCCAGTCATCACCTCTCTCGCTTTGCTGGGGTCAACCCAAGTGGCACGGGTATGCCCAGATATGGGTCCCGTGCATGCTGGGCCTAGAGACCCAAGCTACTCCTCAATGATGAGGCCAAAAAAGGCTCAAGAATATTTGGGGATATTTGTGGTCTCATGCAGAATGGGTGCGACCAAGCAGTTTGGGCTCGACTTCCCCTTCTGGGGTGGGACCAAGCCTGATTTGCCTATGGTCTTTCCTCTTTTGAAATGGCATGGCAGGTGAAGAACGATGGTCTGGGGGGTTGCCCATAGCAATGCTAGAGGTTAAGATTAATTCTAAACCTTCTAGCCATCACCTCTTTTGTTTTGCTGCAGCAGTTATAGGTAAGAATGCAGGGGGTAGCCCATCTCCACCATTTGGGGGTTGCCAGTGGATGCAACTGCAACACCTGCAGTCTCCCTTGCTACCCCTGTGGTCTCCCTTGCTACCCCTAAAAATGACAGAAAAGAGAGCAGGTGGTCGATCGCTTTCCTCAGCGGGGTCCCTTCTTTGGAATAGCCTCCTCCTCACTCTTCGTCTTGAGCAGGACCTCCTTAAGTTTCGGAAAAGCCTCAAGACCTTCTTCACCTCTTCCTTCACTCCCTCTCTCCCCTGCTAATTGCACAGTAGCTTGACTGAAGTGCAGTGCCTTAATAATCCTTGTGGCCCTCACTTCCCACTTCTTATCATCTCAGTTGCTGTCCGTCCTCTGTACTTTCTTCGCCTTACCCTCCCCATTGGTGCTTGCACTTACCTTTTCTTCATAGCACTTCACCTGCTGCTCACCATGAGCACCAAAGCACCTATCCCATACCCCTCTCCACTCCATACTTGCACGTTTTGAACACTCACAAGGCATAGTAGGTTTGTCTTCTCCTCCCCATTTCTCTTCTTTTTGTTGTATTTAATTAATTTAATTATTTATTGTTGTTATAATGACATTGGGCCTCATTATAAGTTTGCCGGTCCCGGAACTATGGTTCCGGTAAGCATGCCGGTACCGTAGTGCCCAGACCGGCAAACTACGAGTTCTGCTCGCGGGTGCCTTTCTGCTCGCCAGGTCGGACCTAGGGGGCAGAAAGGCACCCGCCAGCACAACATGTCGAATGCACCAGCACCATTAAAAACAGTGCCAGTGCATCCAACCTCCCCATTCCCATTCAGGCCTATTGGGCCGAATGGGAATGGGGAGCATCTTTTTTCCGGTGCCCGCAAATGGGCAATTCCCATGTCCGGCAGGGCTGTAATGACCCGGTAATTGCCCATTTGCGGGCACTGGAAGAAATTGTAAATTTGGCGGCAACCTGCCTGTTTTATCGGCAAGGCTACCGCCAAACTTGTAATGAGGCCAACTGTCTCTCATCCCCTGTCCCCACCTTGTTGCCCTGTGGGCGCTTTGAAACAGTATGTGCCTCCTATATAAGTGCCTAACAAGTGAACAATACATAAATAAATAAATGATTCCTTCCATTATTATTCTCCTGAGGATTGTTGCCAGGTGCCACCAACAATGATAGGCACATTGCAAGAACTCCCATCAGACACAGAGTGATGTGTGGGGTACATTTAAGGCCTAACACAGAACCCCTCTACAACATAAAACTACATTGGAAATAATGCCACAAAACGGCTGTGCTTTTCTTTCCATGGTGCATATGTGTGGCGAGCACTGAGTACCAGAAGGCCACCAAAAGAAGTGCTCTGCATTGTTTTTCCCTTCATTTAAATCATCTGAAAATTACCTATATGCAGAACGGCACCACATTTGCAGTTCTGTTTTCTGAATACTAAAACTGCACACATGACAACCAAGACGGCTTTGCAATTTGCTCTTGATTTCATTTTAAAACATCACAAAGTTGTGCCCTTCATGAAAACCCACCCTGGCATGCTTTATTTCTGCTGAGTACCAAGAAGAGAGGAAATACATTTCCAGAACAGCTGATGTACTGGGAAATCATTTGAAAGGCATAGAATTTGGTTTTCCATTTTAACACGGATTGTGTTTTCTTTTGCTATAAACCATTGTGCACAAACTGCAGTAAATGAAAGAAATAACGCAGTGTTTCTTTTTCTCATGTCAATTTCAAAGAATTCCTTTGCAGTATATCACTCTGGGTCCAGAAACTGACTGTATTTGTAAAAGCCCACCAGAAGGTTAATTGAAGTGAAACTATGGTTGACAGAAAACCGCATTTATAATCTTGAAATGCAAGGAAACAAACACATGTGTGAATCTGGTTTTGCAAAGCAGGAAAATGCCTTTTGAAAGTGAAATGTTAAATGACACCCTGTGCTTGCCCAGAAATGTGATTGAATATGTGGGTTCACTATAAAATGTACATTATATTATTCCCCAAAAGATCTGGTTTCTGTAGAAAGAAGAAAAAAGAATTTGTAACCAGCAGAACAGGTTTTTGGCCCAAGCATTTACTTCAAAGGTATCCTGCCTTCCATGGGAAAAGAATCACCTCAACAAGTGAACCAGCCCCCATGGGCAAATGAAAGGTCCAAAGTGTGGAAGTTCACGGCCTCGTTCATCCCTGCCAGAATGAACAGAGGAGGCCAGTTGGGCTGGGCATAACAGTGAGGTGCAGTTTCCTCCAAATTTGAGATTTTGCTCCATAACTCACTTTTGTAAAAAAAAAAAAATAGCCTTGTGAGACAAAGGAGGTCATAAAATGCACAGAGCCTGTGTAAAATAAGAAATTGCAATTCTGCCATGTGTGTTTTCTTGTGCATTTTTTTAACCCACAATCACCTGTTTTCACGTTGATTTGGTGCCCTGCTTAGCAGTCTGTAAGCTTCTGTGTCTCTTAAGTGGAGCCACACACATTTCTGTCATAGCTATCCTACCGCAATTGTAAACTGAGATACAAGTAACAATTGAAATCCAAGCATGCCATTTTGCTCATTTTGAAGGTTTTCATTTTCTTTTCGGGCCTCCCATCTTGGGGTGGTGGACTGTATTTGAAATCTGATTGTTCCTCTTCATTCTGACTCCTTGTCACTGTTTTCTATCCACAAAGAATTAAGTCAGCAGGTGTTTGGGGAAGTGTTGCAGGGGGAGTGCTTAAACTGTGTGCTATCTGTATTTTGCAGAAAAGTAATTTTGTTTCCATTTCGATTAAAGGTTATGTATCTTATGTTAGGTGTGTGAAGTAACTGTATTGTGGGATTTTTGTATGTATACAGCCACACAGTAGTGGCTGCTGCCCTAATTTTGATTTGCTTGATTTATTGTGAATTCTAAGAATGAATACATATTTAATTGTTACACACCGGCCTGGCTCATAGTCCATTGTGACACAGGGTATTTGTTAAGGTGGGTGTGAGACGGGTTGGGTGTCTTCTCAAAGTAGAACCAGAGAATCAATAAACATAAAAAAACATTTTTATTTTGCGCCACCTTCATTGTCAATGGAAAGATTCCCTGGGTGGAGTGTGCCGTGTCATAAAATCCATTACAGATATGAAACACATTTTTTAACCAATGATAGCGGCTAAGGATAAAACCGCCACTCAGTGTTCTTCAGACCGAACGTACTAATACCCATTGAAAAGACTGCAAAGGAGAAAACAGCAAGAGGTGCTTTCCAGAAAGCATTTTGATGTATGACGAGTGTGCACATTTATTCACAATTAAGAGTCAATTCAGTTGGACAGAAAGCTCATATTGAACACCTTTTGGAGGTGAGGAAATCAATTAACATGTATTTACTCCAAATTCACCCAAGAACTCAGTCAAGAGAGGAGTCAGTTGGGGCGTGTGCTAGGTGCCGACGCAACTGGATCCCTGATTCTGTGCTCCTGCTCCAGCAACCTTTATTCAATATATTAACAGCTTCTTTACACACTATGGGCCTCATTACGACCCAGGCGGTAATTAATGGACATTACCGGCATGGCGCAACTAACGTGTCTGTGCTGTCCAGAAACCGTTAAAAGCGGTACATTACGACCTCTCGGGCACGAGCATTGTGCCATGTCGGTAATGTAATCTGCGCCATGCCGGCAACATCCCAAAAACGGCACCTACCGGCATCGTATGCCGTGCAAGATGCACTACCGCCACCCTACCCACCGATATTAGCGATCACCGCAAATAGCGGTGACCGCTATTAGCGGTGACTGTAAAGAAGCGGATCTGGAAGTTACGCCATCGCACCGGAACGGGAAAGAGCACGGCGGCCATCTTTAAAAACACAATCCATTGCCATCCTCCACAACCATTGCACATCTGACCCCGAGACCCGCCACAAACCTTCACCCACATCCACCCATCGTCAGAATGCCGAAAGTTGCTAAAAAAAGTTGCGATCGGCTGCGGCAGGAGCTCTTCACTAGGGAAGACCTCACCATCTTGGCGGAAACCCTACAGGAAAACGCGGACGTTGTATTCTCAACTGAAATGACCAGACCGGCAATAGCACGGAAGAAGGCCATATGGGACCTAGTCGCACAGCGGGTCAGTGCAGTTGGAACAACACCCCGCACCACAAGACAGTGCCGGAAAAGGTGGGACGACCTCCGGCTCCGTGTAAGGAGTATACTGTCTGCCAACAGAAACTTGGGCATGGCAACTGGTGGAGGAGCAGACTCACCGATAAAATTGCAGCCGTGGGAGGAGATATGTGCCACAACCATTGGCATCGAGAGCATCAAGGGGGTCGGAGAAATGGAGAGAGGAGCCCCCACATCAGGTGACACAGGTAGGTGCCTCAAATCAAGCCATGCAAAACTCTCTGAAGTCCAGTTTCATGGGAAGCACAATGTTGCCTAATAGGGTTAACGCGACACATCATCAGAAGACTGCCTACAGGCATTATTGACCTACACCCTTTACACATGCAGTATGCACAGTCTCACTGTAGACACCCACATTCCTGCATGCTTCTCCCACCCAAAAGGGAGACAACCTGTATGTCACTGCCTCCAATGTGCACCATCTAGTTATCAAAATGATGGCAGTCATCACAATGCCCGCTTGTCCGCAGACCCATCAATAACACTTTCCCTCCTTTGCTCCACCACAGGCTCCCATTCGGACCTTGGCGAGGAAGATACTGGCACCACACCTGCCAAGAAGGCCAGGCCCGAAGTGACACCACACCAACCCTCCACCTCTGCTGGACCAAACAAACCCCCACAGCAGCCAAAATCAACGACCACAACACAGGCCAGGGCATCAAGGCAAGCAGCACGGTACCACCAGCAACAGAAATCCAACAACTGGTGGCCACTGAAGGGACTGTATCTGCAGGAAGCAGCATGATTGGGGAGACTGCTGCCATTGCAGCTTGCTCGGATGGTGATGTGGGGAATGATGATGATGTCGTAGAATGTCCCCCCACTGCCCACCTTCATTCCCCCTACCTGTTACCATGTAGCCTGCATGATCATGGCACACAGGGGCGATCCCTTGATGACTCCTGGCCAGCCACTCCATGCCCAGTGGAAGGTGTGGAGGAGGGGAGCAGCCCAATGAACACGCCACTGGCATTATCCAATGCCCAAAAACACCAAGAGTCGCTGGACCAAATCTTAACACGCCAACACCAACTGTCCTCACTCCTGACTCAGCATGTGGCCGAATGTGGAGGTGCAAGTGCGGAAATGCTAAAATGTGCCAAGACTGTGAAGGCAGCCATTCAATCCTCCACCAAGGATATCTGTGCCAAACTTGCCGCGGTGCGGCACATGCTCTCGGAGCTTGCACAGACAATGAGGGACATGCGTCCTAGTGAGCAGCCGAGTACCTCCTCCGTTGCCAGTTCTGCCCAAAGCAGCCCCATCCGCAGGTCGGCCAGGAACCTGCGGAGTACAGGCAGGGGTGCCCTGGGGGCCGGCAGAGGGGGCTGCCAATAGAGGCCGCCCAGTGGAACAATCCCACATTAGGCACTTCATCACAGGCATCCACGCACTTTTGCGGGGAGTTGAGGGGGGAGGGGGGAGTGGGTGTTTTGGGGGGTTGAGGGGGGAGGGGGGAGTGGGTGTGTTGGGGGGTTGAGGGGGGAGGGGGGAGTGGGTGTGTTGAGGGTTGAGGGGGGAGGGGGGAGTCGGTGTGTTGGGGGGTTGAGGGGGGAGGGGGGAGTGGGTATGTTAATTGAATTCACATTTACAATACAATTTTTGCTTGAGCACAAATCACATGTGTGGACATTGCTCATTGCGTATGTGACCTTTATTGGTGAACAGTCCACAGTGTGCATATTCCAGACACACACAGTGCCCCAATTGCCATCTCCATGTGACACCCCCCATCCGTGTGTGCTAGAAACATTGGTTGATCAGAGTCAGACGCATGTCACGTCCCTCCTGTGCATCGCTGCCTCCCTGAGGTGCTGCCCCATCCCCACCCTCCTCATCCTCATCGTCAGGTGGTTGCAGTTCAGCATCAGGGGGCAGGGGCACATTCCGTCTGATGCACATATTGTGTAGCATGACACATGCCATGACGATCTTTGCCACCTTATCATGGCGGTACAGGAGTGCCCCACCAGACCTGCTGAGGCAGCGAAACCGTGCCTACAATAGGCCAAATGTCTGCTCAATCACCACACTGGTTTGTGTATGTGCACGATTGAAGTCCTCCTCGTGCTGGGTCTGTGGGTTCCGGACTGGGGTAAGGAGCCACCTCTTCAGGGGATAGCCTGCATCACCTGTATGTGTGCAACAATGTATGTGTCAGTCATGACATCAAATCTCAAATCATGACGTGCCACCATGGCATGCATTCATCTCTTACTTTGTACCACATTTACATGAACAAATGGAGTCACACTATGTCACCTGTATATGTGTATTGCTCTCATGAACTGTTTTGCATGCCATCAACCAGTGTATGCAGGGGGGTCCAGTGCCTTGTGAGTGCCCATCCACTGTGTTAGTCCATGGCGTTTGTTTTGTTGACCTGGCAGGTGTCCAGTGATATCAACGCTCTCATCATGGCAACATTGCTGTCAGCCTCATGATGACCCCACTGAGCACAACTAATGTTGCTAGGCAATTTTTTGGGTCCTCTGTGTCTGTGTAGTGGTGTATTGATGTTTTTGTCCGTCATGTGCCTCTTTTGTGCGCAGTTAAGGGGGACTGGCCTTTCAGTTGATGGTGTTTGGTGCTGTGTATTGGCTGAAGTCATTGCATGTAGGTGCATTTTGTTGAGGTCGATGTGGTCCGCTTCGGTACAGTGCACTTGCAGATGGTTGTGTCATGGTTGGGACACACCTTCATTCACATGGTAGGGCTGCTTACATCGGGCATTATGTGTTCAGGTGTCAGTTGACGTTTGGCCTGCTTTAGGGTATGAGCTGGCTCCATTGCCTCTGGTACTCACAGCCAGGTAAGGTATGCATCAATCCCCTCCATTTCAGCCAGTTAAGGTATGCATCACTTCCCCCCCTTTCAGCCAGGTAAGGTATGCATCACTCCCCCCCTTTCAGCCAGGTAAAGTATGCATCTCCCCCCCCCCCTTTCAGCCAGGTAAAGTATGCATCTCTCCCCCCCCTTTCAGCCATGTAAAGTATGCATTGATACGTCAATCACCTACCCACTTCACATTTCAATGGCCATGACATGAGACTCACCGAGTAGCCAGGATCTTGGCCCTGCATGTCGCTCCATGTAGCGTGGTATTGTGGAGTTACGCAGGACCATTGAATCATGGGTTGATCCGGGGAATCGGGCACAACAATATGTGATGATCCTGTTGGAGTCACATACCATTTGCACGTTGATTGAGTGGAATAGTTTACGGTTGCAGTACGCTACCTCATTGGCATGTGGGACCACCAATTCCACATGGGTGCAATCGATGGCACCAATGCAACCAGGTATGCCGGCTAGTGCATGGAAACCCACTTTGTTGTTTGCACTCTCCTGGGCAGACCGTGGTAAGGAAATGTGGTCGTCTGTATGCTTGAGGAGGGCATCGAGCACTTGGATCAGCGTACGTGAGAATAATGGTTGTGAAATGACATGCAAGTGCCCCACTGTGTGCTGGTAGGTGCCTGTGGCCAGGAAGTGGAGCACGGACACTACCTTCAGTAGGGGGGGGTGGCGGTGGGTGTTTCAATCATGCTGACGATGTCGTTGTGTATCATGTTCACGATGGTGGTGATGGTGTCCCGGTCCAAACGGTACAAGGTGTGGATCTGCTCAGCGGTGAGGTTGAATGGACTGGCTCTGATGCGTGGGATTGGGGGCTCCCTGCGTGGTGGCATTGGCTGTGCTGGTGGGGCTTGCTGGCCCTGCCTTGCCCTCTTTCTCCTCCTGCGTCTCCTCTGTGCTGCCTGTTGTTGTTGTAACACTTGCATTGCAATCAGGTCCTCCAGCCCCAACATTGCTAGTCCTATTGGAATCATTGTGGAGTGTGACTGGGTGTGGGAAGGGGTGGGGTGTGCTCTTTTTGTACTTGGTGAGTCTGTATTGCCTCCACCTGTGCTGATTGTGTGCACCTGTGGCAGCTGGGAACACTGCACATGGCCATTTACGGTTGGTCGGCGATGGTGGTATTTGCACTCTGGCGGTAAGGTACTTTACGGCCTTCGCAAGGGCGTTAAGAGCATGTCCGCTTGACTCGTGATGTTCCCCAATTTGCGCCATGCTGCTATTTCCGGCATGGGGGGGTCGCGTGCCCGCGCCCTTGGTGCTGTTAGAGGCACCGTTAACTATGGTGCCGCTAATTGCACTTACTCGGATCGTAATCGGACCTAGCGGTAAGCGATGCTGGTAATCCTTTACCGGCATTGTTTTCCACTTACCGCCAGGGTTGTAATGAGGCCCATATAAGTGTGTTTAAATTTAATCCCACATACCTGACAATGATAATGCTGCATGTGGAAGTCGGGGCCATGCTGTGAGAGGAAGCAAAGAGAAAACAAAAGTACCAGCGAATGCAGCCTGCAGAAACGAGCTTGCGTACAGAGGGAGTCGATGTTTCCTCTCAGCTGGCATGGATGACGTGACTGGGATACACGGCTACTGCATGGAAGTCCAGTTTTCTCCACAAAAAAGTCACGCTTGCTGTTCTTCAAATACAGATACTTAAATAAGGTGCTTTTGACACACGGTTGCCTTCAATATTAAGGAGAAAGGTTAATACAAGCAGGTGTTACTTATTATAACCTGCTGCCTGACGGCAGACACATATTTGGTGCAATTCATTATAAAAAGGGCTTATCATTTCTGGTGGCTCCCTCATTATTAAGTACATTTCTGGCATAAACTTTCTGTAAACGTGGTGTCATTAATTCTACCACAGTATGGCCTCAAAAAAAGGGCAACCTAAGGAAGTGCTCTTAATTTCGATCATTACCACCTGGCAATGCGAATCCATGGGAAACACTTGCTGTGGATTGGCTCGTTTCCGAGCCATACCACAGTGTAATCCTGTGGACGCACTTGCGTGCATCGCGTGCCGAGTGTCGTTGTCTTTTTTTTTCAGGTGTCCATGGAAAGGGAGAAGGGACGACACGTAGTCCCTTCTCCCTTTTCCAAGGTGGAAATTTTTTGTGTTTACTTTTGTTTTCAATGTAAGTGAATGGGCGCCATGGAAAGGGAGAAGGGACTATGTGTAATCCCTTCTCTCCTTCCATGGTGGCCATTTTCTTTGTTTATCCCCATTCATAATTATCCCCTCCGCCGGCAGGCGGGAACGCCGGCCTCTCAACAAAGGCCCGCACTAAGGCCCCTGTTTGCCCCCTGTTCGCCTCCGGAGCCTTGGAGCCAGTGTCTACTTGGACCTCTAATCCATTGTGAGTAGAGGGGTTACCCTCAGTCTACACTATTGTGCTCTCTGGTATGTCTTCTGCTACTCCGCAATCACAAACATTTAAACTCGGTTTTTCTTCACCCTCGATAACTGTTTGCTACATACACTTATGCCTCCAACTCTGTTGCCTCTTTGCGTTACTGCCACCTCTCAATAGTACAGTCACTTTCTGCCCCTAATGTGGTATGTCTCATGACTGCTACTGGCTGTGCCCTTTGGTCGTTAACCAACCACTGCAATTGTGTTGTGCCTTATGGTCATTAACTGACCACTGCAATTGTGTTGTGCCTTATGGTCGTTAACTGACCACTGCAACTGTGTTGTGCCTTATGGTCGTTAACTGACCACTGCAATTGTGTTGTGCCTTATGGTCGTTAACTGACCACTGCAATTGTGTTGTGCCTTATGGTCGTTAACTGACCACTGCAACTGTGTTGTGCCTTATGGTCGTTAACTGACCACTGCAATTGTGTTGTGCCTTATGGTCGTTAACTGACCACTGCAATTGTGCTGTGCCTTATGGTCGTTAACTGACCACTGCAATTGTGTTGTGCCTTATGGTCGTTAACTGACCACTGCAACTGTGTTGTGCCTTATGGTCGTTAACTGACCACTGCAACTGTGTTGTGCCTTATGGTCGTTAACTGACCACTGCAATTGTGCTGTGCCTTATGGTCGTTAACTGACCACTGCAATTGTGTTGTGCCTTATGGTCGTTAACTGACCACTGCAATTGTGTTGTGCCTTATGGTCGTTAACTGACCACTGCAACTGTGTTGTGCCTTATGGTCGTTAACTGACCACTGCAATTGTGTTGTGCCTTATGGTCGTTAACTGACCACTGCAATTGTGCTGTGCCTTATGGTCACTAACTGACCTCTGCAATTGTGTTGTCCCTTATGGTCGCTAACTGACCACTGCAATTGTGTTGTGCCTTATGGTCGTTAACTGACCACTGCAACTGTGTTGTGCCCCGGTCACTAACAGACTAGTGCTACTGTGTAAATGTCATATGGTCGCCCTCGCATTCCTTACCAGACTACGCGCGCTTAGACCCTACCAGGTCAACATGCCCCCTACCAACAGTCTAACTACTGCAAACTCACCACTGTACTCTTTCAGTACCCTACTGACCAGACTGCTGCCTACCCTTCTCATCCTTATACTGCACCCTGGCTGCACTGCACTATACCATACCACCACCTCTATCTACCACTCTTACTTGCATCATACCTCAACTATGCCATCCCACGCTCACCACACCAACCCTTATCTTAACAACCCAGCCCTCTGGATCCAGCACTTCGCCACCAGACCTTTACCTAACCTACCCTGCTCTATCTCCTTGAGAAATGCTAGACTTGGCTCGCGTCTCACCCACGCTTCCCATCATTTAGCTCACCGCATCAAACTGCCTCTCCCTTTGTCACCACCTACACTTTCACCTAATCTACCACCATCTTCCAACTCCCCTAACTTAAACAACATCAAAGGCGCGCTAATCAACGCCAGATCACTCCCGGCTCACGCCCTAGAAGTAGCTGACTTGATCCTCAACCTTGACCTCGACTTTATAGCAATCACTGAAACCTGGCTCCACCCAGCTTCAGGTCCTCTTCTCTCCCTCGCTATCCCTCCTGACTACAACATTATCAGACATGACCGTAATTCCATCCAATCTAAAGGAGGTGGCATCGCCATCATCCACAAAAACGCTCTGAACTTCCACCTCTCAGCCACACATCACTCCTCCACTCTGGAAGCACTGACAGCTAAACTAGCTCTCACACCCAACCATTCTATCACCTTTCATCTACTCTACCGGCCACCCGGCCCACTATCTACCTTCGCGGAGGACCTCTCCAACATCTTCACACACAACACCAAAGCTACCTCCCAGGTCATGATACTGGGGGATTTCAATTTAGGCCTCCACGACCCCAAGGACACCGCTGCTTCGTCTATTGACAACATCCTCACTAATGCTGGATTCACTCAGTTCCTAAACCAACCTACCCACAACAAGGGCAGAACCCTTGACTGGCTAGCCGCCCTCAACTGTCCCATCAACATCACCTCTAACCAACAGTGCGCCTGGACAGACCACAACTTAATTACATTCAATATTGAGTCCAAACCTATCAGCCTCCCTCACAACATTGCCCCGGCTATGGCCACCCGTAACAAACGCAACATTACCTGCGATAGACTCCTCCCCCTCCTCCTTCCAGCTCTTAATGTTCGGGATCCATCATGCTCTGACCCTACGGCCCTGGTCGACACTTTCAACCGGGCCATGCTTACAGCCTTAGACACCATTGCACCATCGAAACTGAGAAAATCTAAACCTCGAGCCCACCTAAACTCCTGGTTTACACCCCATCTCAGAGCACTACGCAAAGAAAAACGAATTGCAGAATCCCACTGGAGAAGCAATCACTCTCTAGCTAACAAATCACGCGTACTCCTGGCCACCCTTAACTACAAGGAAGCTATATTCCAGGCAAAAAAAGACACATATAACAAACGCATCGAGCAAGCCAAATCTAACACCAAAGAATTGTTTAAAATCCTAAAAGAACTTGAAACTCCTGTTACCCCACCTGACACATGTACCAAAGATAGCACCTGGTGCTCCAAAATCCAAGAAGCTCTCCTAGGTAAGATTGCCACTCTCCAAATTAAAATCAACAACAAACAATCTAGCCTTCAATCCAACCCTCTACAGATCCCTATACCTACCATAAACCCCTCTATCACAGACTCTTTGACTCCTTTTAGCTTCTCTCCACTCTCCATTCTCGAAGTGGAAAAGATTATCACTAGCCTTAAACCGTCCAATTGTCAGGGTGACCTTTGTCCTGCACCTATTATTAAGGAAGCTGCTCACGACCTAGCACCTTTCATCACTACGCTCATCAACTCCTCCTTTAGCTCTGGGATTGTACCGGACAATCTTAAGGATGCATGGGTCATCCCGCTTCTGAAAAAACCTACCCTCGATCCCAGTATACCCACAAACTACAGACCAATTACCACTGTACCTTTTTTACTAAAAATCCTTGACGGCGCGGCCTACCTACAAATTCAGGAATACCTTGAATCAAATAAACTTCTGGGACTCAGGCAATCAGGCTTCCGGCCTCGCCATGGCACTGAGACCGCCCTTATTGACTTAAAAACGCAGATCGAAGATCTCAAAGACAAAGGCAAACTGGCGTTATTACTTCTCCTGGACCTCTCTGCTGCTTTTGATCTTGTCAATCACAAAATTCTCTGTCATCACCTCAAATCAGCCGCACACTTCTCAGAAAATGCCGCCACTTGGATCAGATCCTTCCTGGATAATAGATCTATGCGTGTGTTCTCCCCACTTGCGGCCGCACCACCCGCTCCGGTCTCTTGTGGTGTGCCTCAAGGGTCCTGTGTCTCACCCACGTTATATAACGTGTTTACCAAACCCCTTTTTGATATTTTGGACCATTTGGGCGTCACGTATACCAATTACGCTGACGACACACAGATACTAATCCCCATCACAGGAGACTACACAACTGACTCCCTTGCCATCAACGCCATCTACCAGGTCATCCAAGCGTGGATGGCCCAGCACGGCCTCTGCCTAAATGATGAAAAGACAGAGCTCCTCATTCTTGGTTCACCACAAAAACTCACTAAACTTGACCCTGCCTTCAAGTCTTTCACCATTGATGGGAACACCATCCCGATTGCTAAGGACACGAAAACCCTAGGGATTTACATCGACTCAACCCTATCCTTGACTAGACAATCCAACGCAGTCTCATCTGCAGCAGCGCATACTTGCAAGCTCATCACCGCCTGTCGCCCGTTCCTAACCACTGCCAACAGCGTAACCTTGGCCAGGACCCTTGTACTATCCAAGGTTGACTACTGTAATGCCCTCTATCTAGGTACTAATCTCCGCAACTTAAACAAGCTACAAACTGTCCAAAACAATGCGATCAGAGCGGCCCTTAACATTCCTAGGCGCCAGCATATATCTGACACCAGGCGCAACCTGCACTGGCTCTCTATCCCACAGCGCATCTCCTTGAAGTCCTTGGCTCTCACAAACAAATGCCTCCACAACCAAGCCCCTCGCTACCTGGCAAACAGATTCTCTTTCCACAATTCCACCAGACCTCGCAGAGCGGCCCAAGCCAACTGCCTTGACATCCCGCGTTTTAATCTCCAAAGATCTGGTGGAACCAGCTTCCCCATCCTGGCAGCCAAACTTTGGAACTCACTCCCCAATGACCTTAGAGCAGAACCTTCCTTCCTGAAATTCAAATACCTTACCAAAGCATGGCTATCCGCCCAAGACTGCTAACACCAGCTTACTGCCCTACTTGCACTTTGACCTACTCTGCATCCCTTATTAACTATCCTGTAAATCACTGCCTTATCGATATTCATTTGAATGTATACTTTGTAAATTTTGTAAATCTTCCTGTAATAATCTTGTAATACTCTGTCACATTGCCTTGTCATGCTTTCATCTTGTTGTAACTAAGTTAAGCGCCCGGTTGCCCCTGGGCCTGGTGCGCTATAGAAATAAATAAAATACATAAAAAAATACATAAATTTACTATGGCCGCCACAGAAACAGAAAATGGACTACGTTTTATGTCCGCGGCAGCCATTTTATTTGTTACTATTTCAAACTTTTTTTTGGTTGCGAAACGCAACGTGCCTTGCAGCAGGGAAAAAAAAAAACATTAGTACCCAGGTCTAACAGGCCTGTAACTATGGCCGCGGGGGCATTACCTTGGCCGGTAATGGCCCGCTGTCTCAGGCTTATTGCCTCAATAATGCTTCTAAAAGACAGAAAAGTGACTCTCCCATACCCAAGGATCACATTTATGACCCGGTCATGCAAGCCATTTCAACAGAGTTAAGACTTCATGGAAACTACAACGGCAACATTGCCAATGTTAGATGATAAATGGTCAAATTCTGAGTCAAAAATAGATGAAGTAGAAAGGAGGGTCAGTAATGCTGAATACTTGACCTGGAGAGTGGCTACCCGTGAAAATACATTTACCTACTTGTAGAAGCAAACTAAACATTTGGAAAATAGGAATAGGAGTGATAATCTACGGATTGTAGTCCTTCCAGAAAATATTGAAAAGCATAATACCATTCAATTCCTGTACTATATGCTTCCTCTACTCTGGGAGCTCCCAGCTTCCTTGCAGTTCAATATTCAAAGGGCTCATTTGGTTGGACCCATAACCGCTGCACACAACGCTCCCAGAACTCAAATTTTTGCCTTACTTGACTATACTCATATTTTACTCATTATGGATAAAGCAAAGCAAAAAAGGCAGCTCATGTGGGATGGCACCAACATCTTTATGTCTCAAGATGTATCTAATGCCACTGCAGCAAGAAAAAAAGAACTACTAACATTCAGACCTGCTATAAGGCAACGAAATTCCAGATATGGAATCATTCATCCAGCTATTCTAAAGGTCACTCTCAATGGTCATAGGTTTGTCTTCCAAAATCCACCTGACCTGAGTAACTTCATCCATAGCCACAGAAGAGAGGACATTGATATATCCAGACCACCTACGTGAACCTATTTATGTGGTATGAAGCCAAAATGAACACGTGACTTTCTCATCATAGTGGGGCAGGCCCTTTGCGGGTCCGGCTCCTCTACCCTACTCTTCATTGTTTCACTGCCAACATGGTTTGGTGTGGTCGTTTCCCGTTAGCGACTATTCCGTTGAAGGTTATTCGGTTTACACAGAAGTTTAAGGAATCCATGTTTTTTCTGTTTGTCAACCCCTTTCCCTTCTGTGTCTCTCCATCTAGTCTTGTATTGCAAATGCAGATCTTTTTTAGCATTGTTATTTGTATGGCTGCCACTTATTTTTGCCTTTTGCAGTAGAGTACTTCATGTCTTTGTACTAAATACTCTGATATTGTGGGCTGTACTTCTATGTACTTTATCCCTAGTTTGATCTATGTCTTTTAATATAACGTCATGGAACATTAAGGAATTGCACAATCCTATCAAGAGACAGAAGGTGTTCTCCCATCTCAATTGAGCCAAACCATCCATAGCATGTATACAAGAATCTCACTTTTCACAAGCTGAAGCGGTGAAAGGGAAACAAACACCTTTGGGTGGGCCGTTCTTGCGTGCAGCGAATGGGAAAAAGAATGGAGTTATTACCCTTATCAACAAACATTTCCAATGTAAGGTCATAGATACTCAATCAGATGATGTGGGTTCTTGTCAAGTTACTTATTGATTCCATTGAATACTTCATCTTAAATGTATATGCCCCAACCAATTCTGACCCTGCATTCTAGATTCAGTTGAGAAATGATATTCTCAACTACAATCCCAATAACCTTATTGTGTGTGGAGGCTGCAATTAGATTATAGATCCTTATCTTGGTAGGAAATCTAATGTACAGTTCAAGAAAACTAAACCCCACTCACAATTTGCCAATTTTGTTTCTGAATTAGGTTTAATTGATGCATGGCGTATGTCCCATCCTTCTGATTTAGACAACACGTTTTACTCTAACCCTCATGGCTCTTTCTCAAGAATTGATTATGGTTTTATTTCCAAATCCATGACTAATCACCTGTTAGACGCAAACATATAATTTATTATCTTGTCAGACCATGCACCGGTTCACATTCAATTATCCGATCTATGAAATGTATATAAACCTAACAGATGGAGATTTAATTCTGCCCTCTTGAAAGATGAACAATTTACAGAATTTATTCAGAAACAGCATTCCCATTTCTTCTCAGATAATCCGAGTGCTGATACCTCCATTGTTAATAATTGGGATTGCTACAAAGCAATACTCAGAGGGCATATCATCTGTTATACTGCCTTCAAAAAGAAAAAAAAATAAACAAGAAGCGGATGACATTCTTAAAACAATTAAATCTCTTGAATCCAAATATATACATACTAACTCTGCATCTATCTTTCAAAAAATCACTAGACTTAGAATACAGTACAATAGTATAGCTACTAGATATTCATGTGCTAATATTTTAAAATACATATAAAAAATGTTTCAATTCTCTTATGAATCTAGCAAATCTCTAGCAGCTTATCTTAAATTTAAAAGGTAAAAAGCCAAAATGTTAGTTATTAAAGACAACAACGGTTACAGAGTCTTTTCAGCTAAGGATAATTTTTCAAGCATTTTCTAACTTTAACAAAAAGTATACACTTCTGAAGCTTCACCTAATAACGCTCATGCTCAAGACTTTCTTCAGCATGTACACCACAACTCATACTCTAACACAGACTTTCACGCATTAAATGCCATCATATCTTCTAACGAAATATATAAAGCTATTAAGGACCTCAAAAAAGGTAAAGCTCCTGGGCCTGTTGGTTTTCCAATTGATTTCCTTACCCATTTCAAGGATCACTTAATACCTGAACTTAATGAACTTTATACTCTATTCATTGATAACGAAAAAGCAATGGGAATCTTCTCTGAAGCAATGTAATTGTATTCCCTCAACCAAACGAGGACACTGAACTGACCCAAAATTACAGACAAATTTCTTTACATCAATACTGATTGCACATGTTTCACTAAGATTCTAGCCAATAGACTTCTACTGTTCCTTCCAAATTTAGTTAAAAATGACCAGGTATGACATGTTAAAGAAGACTATCATCAGCCAATATTAGATTTTTTATTAACATTCTTGACACCATTCAGAAATCCACTGACCCATATGCAGCCATAGCACTAGATGCAGAAAAAGACATTGGTAGGGTAGACTGGAACTACATATTTGAGGCCCTAAAATGGCATGGCATTAATGATCCCTTTATACCCATGGTTAAGGTGCTGTACTCCAACCCTAAAATATCAGTCTTCATAAACAGACAAATGTCATAATTCTTCCCATTATACAGAGGTACACGTCTAGGCTGTCCCTTCTCCCCAATCCTCTTTATTCTTGTGCTAGATCCTTTCTTAGAGGCAATACTTCATGAAAATATTATAATTTGTATCTACTATGGTGGTATTCAGATTAGAACTTCCGCTTATGCTGATGATATATTGTTACTTATATCAGACACATGTTTGCAAATTTTACTTAGCACTATTACGCAATTCTCCCTTGAATCAGGAAACAAACTCAATACAGATAAGTCCAAAATTCTACGACTCAATATACACTCTACTAAATATCACACTCAATCAATTGGTATGAAATGGTGCCCGTCTGGTTTCAAATATTTGGGCATACACATATCATTCTCCCTCAAAGATATTATTAAGCACAATACTGAAACTATCCCTTCCAGAATAAAGGAATTTATTAATTCATGGTCCCCCCATTTCTTTATCATGGCGGGGCATATTAGAGTCTGTCAAAATTATAATTTCCCCAATTATACCCTATGTCCTATACATGCTCCCAATCTCCTTCCCCGCCTTCTTTCTTTAAATCACTGGACTCCTCTATTCTCAAATTTCTTTGGGGAAAAAATAAGCAAAGAATTTCTTTATGTAAACTCAAAAAGCAACGAGCAACGAATGGTGGAGTGGGCCTCCCAGATAAAAAAAATATATATATATATCATATGGCATTTGTATTACACCAAGCACAATTGTGGTTCACTCCTATTCATTCTAATGCACCTAATTGGCTTCTTTTAGAGAGAGCAATAGTTTCCCCCCATACTCTTGCTAACTACCCCAATATCAAGAGAAATAATGTATATTTTACCAGCGCTAGCATTAATATCTCTGTCCAATATCTTCGATCTGATTTATTTCCTTCCATTACAAAAACACCTCTGTTTATTTCACAATACATTTGGATGAATCCCTTAATAAAAGTCAGCAAAAGAATTATCTGTTCGAGACCATGGACCTCTACAGGTATTACATATGTTGAACAACTGTTTATTCAAGGCACTCCACTTTCTTTTGATGAGATTGTAACTAAATTCCATTTGCCAATGTTATGTATCCAGCAATATTTCAGTTTGATTGATGCCATTATGGAAAATGATGATCTTTTAATATCTACAGCTATCCATCCTCAGGTTGTAAGATTACAACATCTGTCAAACTCTAGGGTTTTGGCTTCCATGTTTTATAAGATATTGTTATCGTTATTAACAAATGAAGTTGCATGGAATTGTCTAGTGGCATGGAAACAAGATTGCTCCCTAAATGATTCCCAACTTTTCTGCTGGCCTCTTGTGTGGAATAACATTTCCAAGGCTATTTCTTCAGCCAGCCTACTCCAAACGTTGTACTTCTTCCAACATAGAGCCTTCATTACCCCATGAATTTTGTTCAAGGGTGAAAATTTACAAAACAATAACTGCTGTAGTTGTCTTCATACTCAAAGCTCCTTTAAACATATCATTTTTGAGTGTACTGATCTTAAAGTATTTTGAAAAAAGAATTCTCCCTTACCTTTCTTTTTCTTGGTAGTGCAGCTACACAGCCAACACATGATTGTTATTTGTTTGATCTCCTAATTGAAATAGTAATTCAAGTTATAACCTCTAACTGGAAAGAGCTTAGGCATGTACATTTCCAGACATGGTGGAACTCTGAGAGCAATATCCATAGAATGGAAAAATGTAATGCTATACCCACATTTTTACCGCTCAACCATGAATTGAAATGGCAACCATTTTTAGATTTTTTTAGAGAAATCAACTTCTACTTA
Organism: Ambystoma mexicanum; assembly: GCF_040938575.1. NCBI lineage: Eukaryota > Metazoa > Chordata > Amphibia > Caudata > Ambystomatidae > Ambystoma > Ambystoma mexicanum. The sequence goes on from NC_090921.1 coordinate 481,144,229, forward strand.
GCAAATATGATATTAGTCTGCTGATATAGTTCATCTCACTTAATACCTTCCTGTCCCTTCCTTTTGTTTATGTTTGTCCTGTGTGTCCTCTGTGTGTTTAAGTTCAGGTAACTTCTTTTGCCACAACTATGAGTTCATCTTAATTTGTACTTTTGTGCATTAAACAATATACTGTATATTTTCTCATATAGGGCTCTAAAATGATGTAACTTTATCTTATATAGTTATTTGTTTATTACATGCTTATCTTCGTTGGTTCCAGTATATATATTGCAAGCTTTATATGCTTATTGAGTTCAGTACATTATTTAAACAAAAAAAAATGAGGAGTCAGGTTTTGACAAGAGACAACAGCATAAGCTAGCTGTAAATTCTCTTGACATGTAGGTAATAGTAGTGTCAACAGCAAGCCATGGGTTGCTTGAACCAATTGCGTTTGCCTGATGAATGCCCATATTAAAGAGTGTTTGGAGCATGTGGGGCAAACAAAAGCCACATAAGCATAGTAGAAAATAAGGTTTTGCCATTTAATAATGTGTTTATTATTTGGAGGTTAAAAATGTATATAAAAATAATTTATCTATGTTGTGTGTATGTGAATTATTTTGTAATTCAGGCCCCCCCTTGTCCCACAATTTTTCTAAACATATTATTAAATTACAAGTAAAATTCTTTTTAGGATATTTGTGGTGTTGATTCATCATTTAGGGAAAACATATGGGCATAGAAGTGCAGACAGAACTGAAGAAGGGATAGCCGCTGAACGGAGGGATCTAGCCCTGATACAAGATTGCCAAAATGATAAATGCCTAACGGCTTAGCGACATTCAACTCGGCTGCTGTATTCAAGATAAGAAGTCCACACCTTTCAGCTCATTCTAATGGTGCCAGAGCATATGTATGGTCTCCATTAGTTGGACAAAAGGCTCTGCATTAGACACCGCAAAGAAGATTAATCACAAAATTGAATCTTGCGTTAAAGAAGATTGCCTTGATAACGACAAAAGTCGAAACACGTGCCGGCTGACATCTTGCAAAAATAAACATAGTGATAATATATCCCACATTTGAAGTGTATATGGACTTTGACTTTGGAGCTCTTTGTACTTGATAGCAGGGCAAGAGCATGTCACGCCTGTTACACCTTGAACCATATTTTCATTGTAGGAGCAGGTGGGTGCACCTTCACTGTAACATTGGCGACGTAGCTCAGCTCGTCTCATGTATAAGTGGGCATAGCGCACAACCACAGGTCCTATACCCATTCTCTTTTGTAGCTTGTTAGAACTGAATAAGGGATGGACAATTTGTACAAGATTGGATAATATTCTGAGAGTTTTTTTTTCTTAATTTGTGAGAATTATGAGAACAATCCAAGGAGCTCAAGTAAAAATAGAAAAAGCATATCCATCCCTGTTCATGTAATAAAAAAATAAAGTGGGACAGCAGCTGATCATACTGTTACACAAAGAGATGCACAGAAGTGGTCCGAATATTCTTCTATGCACAGTGAGTTCCCCAGTACCTGTTCCAAATATGTTCACTCATTTTAGAGTGCAGCTCATTTGTGAATTGGGATGTAGTTTCATACATGTGTGAAAACACCCTCTTTCAAACCCTGATTTGTAAAATGGCACACAGGGCAGTGTGCCTGAATGTGCACATCTGATACACACTCAAACATCCCCCTGGTGAACAAGACACCTCAGTGTTGGTGCCATTGGAGACCTTTTCTTCCCTCCGTGTGGGCAGCCTGTGCTTTGTGGGCCACTCGCTTGCAGCTGCAAGGTGTGCGTGCTCCATGACCAAGGTATGATCTCTGAACACGCAGGCTTCCCGTACCTTTTCGGATGCTTATCTTGATTTCGGCTTGCCCGGGTTCATTTTGTTTCTTGAAAAGACCTTCCTCTAACCCCTCATAGCAAATGACTAAGTAGTTATAAACCATTGTGACATTGAGCAGGCAGGTGCCCAGCCGGGTGAAGTGTACCCAGAAAAACGATACCAATCACCCTGCTCTAGAGTAGAATGCTTTTAGGTAGGAATGGTGTTTTTGCTACGATTCCCTTGAGTGCATAAACCAGCAAATGTAGAGCAAATATAGATACTGGTGCCAATTGCACCACTGTGCAAAGGCCTAACTGTGCTGGGTGATGCTCCCTTTCCAAGAAAAGCCCTGCTCACACCACAGTGGTGATCAATGCTCCTCATCTCCTAGGACTATATTGGGGTGCACAAATTGTTACGTCAGCGGTCTGGGTGTACCACACAAGTCCCATACCGTGGGCCGAACTATCAATGCAAATGGGCAGGTGGTTGGGGCATCAGTCCACGAATTTGAGTTAAAAGAAATGTTTTTAAAGTGTAATTTCTATGTATTACTTTTTTTTACTGTAAGACATTATACCTAGCCCTTTTAAAACTGCACATATGATGCAAAGTCAAAAACTGGACTACAGAGGATCACACACCTAACATGACAGATTTAGTGACATGACAGATTTAGGCCAGGTAACACATCACCATTACATTCATGTAACTTGGATGGACAGAAATTATGTAGGGGCCGCATTTGGCACAGGGGCCGCGTGTTGTTCACCACGGATCAAGAAATGCCCAAGGAGTGAAAATAAGGACCAATGCTGCAAACGCCACTCAGAGTAGGAAGCACAGCGTGATTGGTGAAAGGACGGCATTAATCCTAACCATTGCGTTCCCTGGCACGGGTTTAAACGTCAGATAATTTAATTTCGGCCGTGGCCTAAATAGTGCTGAGTGTGACCTGGCAAATTCAATTGGATTAAAACTAGAATTCTTAAGAAACAAGGTCCATGCTTGCCTGTTTATTTGAATGTCTGAATGTATGACTGTCTGAGCTTAGGAAATCATGCTATTTACCCGGCTGCCTAATAGTACATTTCCCTGATATTTGCCTGACAGCCTAACAAATAACACATATTCTCTGCCATTTGCCAGGCTGTCAGACAATCACTACTAAGTACCGTTACATAGGCACGGCTTTGGATATTTATTCAGATTCAAGTTTGAAATGCTACCAACTTTATGAAATCTAAACGCATTATCACGCTACCTAAATACCTCTGTTTAGCTCAAATATTTCAGTTGTACAGTACTGCACTGATAATGTGAGTGAATGGACTCCATTAAGAACTCGAGTCTAGTGCACTTTTTTTTTTCCTCCATCATGAAACAGAACATGTTCAGGTTCTAATCACCTCCCACGCGTCTCTACTGTGCTTCTCACCGGGTTGCTGGGAGTGAAGGGAACGATTAAGTTACAATGGACTGACTTTTTGAAACGGCCATACCCTCGATTGAAATGGGAATCAGTCCGGGTTTGTTATTCGCCTATGACTCAGGACAGCTTTCTCGGCAAAGCTAAGGACCCAATAGGGGTGACTAGGGGGGTCATGGGCACGCCTTTCCGCCATCTGATTACACCTGTGCAATCGCTCTTCACTCTTCATGTTCCATGTGCAAGTAGCAGAAGAAAGCAAGTCGGCTGAGTGCTCGGCTCGTGTAGGGGACTCAGGGGAGCCCTGGAAAAGCCTTGATTTGTGATCAGTTTTCGGACACTACTACTGGGGCTGGGATCCAGCTAGCCCCAGCTCACGTAAAGCCCATGCCATGATCCATTGTCTTGGGAATATAAACCACTGCAGGATTTCTGGGCCCTATCAGTGAGCTTTAGCTTAATTCGTTAGACGCAGTGAGCAGAGACTTATATCTAAGCATACCCCCTCCAATACACAGAGCCTAGTAATACACCCTGAACAGTGATAAAGAGAAAGCTTTGAATTAATCAATACCAACGGTGTTGCACTTGCCAGCTTCCATTTCATTATGTTCGCCCTGTCTGCACCATACAGAACTGGACAGTCATATGCACATCACTCTTGGTTCTGCCAGCAATGGGGGCAGTGCAGCTCGAGCTGCTGTGCAATTTACAAGGTTGACGTGAATAACAGCAACCCCAAAAATGTTTCCTCATTATTGGACCTCCTTCGCGAGGTGCAGCTTAGTTCCTGTGGAGCAGTGGACCTGGTGATGCACGGTTACCCCAATTTCAATTCCATGCCCAGGCTAGAAATCATTGATGATGCCCAAGGAGACTGAAACATGCCTGGGGTCACTTGTTGTCAAAGGCAGAAGTGGGGTGGCATTGCCATTGCGGTCCTACATGGGCTACCACTTTTGGGGTGGGACCAACACGGATTTCACTTTGCTAATAGCTCCGCAGTCTGAAAACAAATACCAAGTACAATTGCCACAGGTAATGATTAATATTGGTGAAGTAGTTTGATGGAGACGCGAACGTCCTGAAAGGCAGTTGGCTCGAAGTCCCTTAAATATCACATTTGTTTCTGAAATGCGTCCACAATCATCCATTCCAGGAGCTGCGGGCCAAATAAGTCTGCCATTTCGCACAGGGTCCTGCAGTGGCCCTTCTGCCATGCTTGGCCTGGAGGGCCCTCATAGTGCTGAATGGCATGTTAAACCTTTCCCTATTTGCCGTGAACTACTCGCAGAAAAAGGAAAACAAAAGAAACAAAGTGCTTCTATTTCCAGCGAGAACGAGATAGAAATAGAAACAATATTGTGTTCTAGTTATAGTTCAAGTGCGCCACTCGTGAACGAAATGAAAAACATATTGTCCTGTTTTCAGCACAAGCACACATGGTTGCACTACAATTATAAAAAGGACAAGGTCGGCTTGCCAACCGGGCCATATTTGTTTTTCATTTCTATGGGTGATGGGTCGGCTCACGCTTGAAATGTAAAACAAAGCCTTTACTGACTATGTGAGCATGTGGCAGCATTTCCCTAGGAGGGCTAATCAAGTAATTGGGAGGAGAGAAGTCCAAGGCAGCATACAGTTGTCAAAATGATGCACCGAGAGTGCCAGGGGAGAGAGGTATTGACACGTGTGTCCCCTCCATGAGTGGCCAATGACCATGAACATTCATGTCTTTTGGGCGAAGGGGGGGTTTCAAACATGCCAGGTTATGCATATTTCCAAGCTTTCAATCCATTGTTTGTTGAAGTCGCAAGATCACCCTAGATGAGACGAGCAAACTGAAATGTGGGTGCCAAGCTTGCAGCGCCTTGGGGTCAAGAACATGACTGACACCTGTCTGGGGCATCTTGCTGTCCCGTGCAGAAACGAGAAGAATTCGCAGTTTGGACTGAACTGCCCCTTTTGGGAGTGGGACCAACAAGCACATGCCCTCCACGTCCTGTAATTGCACAGCAGGCTCAACAAGATGGATTGGACGGCTGCCCGAAGGAATTACCAGTGGTTATGATTAATTCAAAGCCTTCAATCCATCACTTTTTTAGTTTTTTCACTGCACCCTGCAATCAGAATAACACACCCATCAATCAGTGAAAACAGTATGTTGCCTGTGAAGAGGAACGGTACGTCAAAAACCCTTAGGCCATTGCAGGGACCCTGCTGCAATTGCTTCACACAACACTAGCTACACCATGCACACCCACAGAAACAGAAAAGGACCAGAGAGGTCCAGCGAAGGAAGTCAGATTGTATATCAGATACCAGATTGTAACCACGTGAGCCTCCTCGACGCCAAAGAACATTAAATCCTTATTATGCACTGGGTGGAAATTCCAAACCACAAAGTAAATACAAACAGAAGTTGAAGAATATGTTCCCCTTCTCTGCCAGTGATGCTTTTCAATGAATCCATTGACAAGAAACACTTGTGTACAGGGGTGTCATACATGACTTATCATATCATATTATATCATGAGAGGAGCAGAGGGAGTAGAATACCATTAGCTGCGTAAGCCTCACAGTCCCAGCTACTGCCTGGAAAACATTTGGAAAATATTCTGGGGCTGTAACGGATATCCTTATGTACAATTCTCTGCCCACATCTCGGATGTCTCTAAAAAGTCAAACTTCCTACTTCACATCCTCAGAGGTATTCTGCCTTTCCTCTCCTTCTCCCAGAAGCTCACTGTCTCTCGAGCCCTGGTTCTTTCTAGGTCAGATTATTGCAACAGCCTCTTTCTAAATCTACCTGCTTCTACTCTCTGCCCTTTGCAACTTATCCAGAACAGGACTGAGAGACTTGTCCTTGGCCTCAAGCCCTGGGATCATATCTCTCCAGCCCTGAATTCTCTCATTTGGCTCCCAGTAGCTGCAAAGCTGGAATTCCACACCCTTTGCATTGTCCACAAGGCTTTCTGGGGCCTGGAACCAAAATACCTTCAGCTGTCCCCCCGCAAATACCTTCCCTCCCAAGCTCTTTGCTCCTCTACCTCTAACTCCCTCAGTGTTGTTGTTTTTCAAAGAAACAAGCTGGGGGTAGATCTTTGTCTTCTGCTGGTGCCTCCCTCTGGAACACCCTCACTGCCACTCTGAAATTTGAGGAGAACCATATCCAGTTCCGGAAGCACCTCAAGACCTTCCTCTTTGCTTCTGCCTGCGCTCTTCCTCTCCTTTGCTGATCTGTTTTGTCTGGACATCGTGCACTTGGTTACCCTCTAACTTTCGGGCCCAGGTAGCTGTTCATCCAGCCACCCAACGCAGTGTCTCCTGGCAATCCCTTGCACTGGGGTCCGTATCTGTAACCCTACAACCCCCCTTTTTTTCTGCACTCATCAGACACACCCTGTCTGTTGCCTTAAACCTAGCACTTGCCACTTGCTGGCTGCACTACCAATGTTTGTTGCATTTTATTATTTATTTATTTGATTTTATTATTTATCTTTATTTGTATTTATTTGTATTCCTTTGCTCAGCACTTTCCACTTCTTCCACCCTCCCATGCACTCTCCCCTTTCCCTCTCCCATGCAATAACACGTTCTCAATGTCACTGGGCCTAGTTAGATTGTTGTTTTGTTCTTCCTTGTTCCCCTCCCTTGGCTCGTTGCGCTCTGAATCACTTGTGTACGAGCGTTATGCAAATAAAATATCAATATCAATATAAATTCTAGAGAAGTTGTTTGCATGTGAGAACAACCACCTGATTGTCCTTAGAGCATCACTACTGATGGGGTCGTTGACTGACTAACCCCATCAAGTGCAAGAGGTCATGTGCACCTGAAACATTATATGCAACAAAGCCACCGATGCAGGTGCGGTCTGCAATACAAACATTCACATAGTAAACTGTAGGGGCCTGTTCTCTAGATTGACCCTTAATGCCATGATCCCAAGCAACAGTGGCCCTCCATGCACCATGGCAATAGCCCCGATCACCAGCACATGCTTACTTGATGGGTGTGACTCACGCAGGCTTTTACTCAAGCGTGTGTACCCAGAGGTTCCCCGCTAAGACCGTGCCCTGTCTAGCAGGATGTGTGTGAAAATCATTGGACCCAAAATAGTGTCCGTTATCATGAATGGGCATTTCAGAAGGCACTTTAACAGCGGACGTGCGATACATGGAAATTAATCATTCATTATTAGAAGCGTCATGACTACTGATACATTTTTAAATGGCCTTTGCTAGGTAAAAATGACGGTAACATGTACTACTTGGGTGAAATTTAACCAGGAACCCTAAATACAAATGGCTATCACCCACTTCTAGAGGCGTTACGTTAATTCTTCAGGTAAAGGATGTGAGGTGCTTTTGTCCAACACAGGTTTAAGATGTCTGATTTGCTAATATTGAGAATTAGATGATTCAAACTGGCATGTTTAACTATTTAACCAGAGCATCAATCGAACGCTGAAGGCCAATAGGTGTGTGGTCCTTAAAGGAGCACGGACCAATATCCAGCATGTAGCAGCAGAAGTGGCAGAAGAGCACACGACCGCTCAGCCCAGCAGACAGCAACGCAGTAAAACACTTTGCCACACTTTGTTTAAGCTTTAGGAACCAGGTCTCCAACCTTCGGACTACATCTCCCACCAGCCCTAGCCAGCAATGCCAACTGAAAGTGATCAGGGGAGCTGTTTCCCAAACATCTGGAGAGCCACACGTTGCAGATTTCTGCTTTAAAACAAACCAGGGAGTTGAGTTTGTCTGGTGCTGACCTTAGAGGGGTTTTGTATTTCGACAATAGCTGGTGATGATTGTTTGTCAGTATCAGGTTTGGCCAAAATTAAGTGGATTAGTGAACAGTTTGACCGGGCCTGCAACATCAACAATCATTTCTTCCTGTTGATTAATACCTGAGGCAGTGTTTCACAACCAGGTACTATACAGTCTTAGAACACAGCTGCACCCTTCCACCATATTTGCCAACTTTTGTAAACATTATTGGTAGGGTTTAGGAACGCTCAACGTTGTCCGCTTTTCTTTTAAACATTGACTTTCTCTAATTTAATTGATCCACTACTATGGACACAGTAGCCAGACAGGTGGGACTCAGGTACCGATTTTGTTGGTTGTGTAGTGGACTGATGTCACTATTTGCGGTAGGGCTTATTTTAGTTAGCAAAAAGAATGGCAGCGGAAGGTCATCCCTTAAGTATTGGTTGGCTGCATTGTGTCACTTCCTAGCATTGCAATGGCAATGCTGGTGAGGTGTTCTGTAAAAATGGCATAGTAAGCACATCTTGCATGAGGCTCAATTTTGTCCATGTTTGTGCCCACGTGTGGGCACACGTGTATGGGATGTGTTCTATTCCCCCAGGCAGTGCCACAGAGCCTAAAGAAGGACAGCTAAGGTTGCTCACTATTCTTTTGTAGATTTTCACAGCAGAAGAAGTTGGCAGTATTGTAAACTGTCTGCACTCTGTGCCACATATCCCCAGGCCATTTTTGGGATGTCATATGACCTACATTTTTCATTTACGGTACCTGAAAGAACATTCTCAGTCACCATATCCAAAGGAAATTTTGGGATGCGGATATCACCTGCATTTTCTGTCTGTAGTCCCTGTAGAAACACCCCCATACATCAAGTCCCAGAGATGTATTTGTGGACGCAAATGTGGCCTGCATGATACGTCAATAGTATTTGAAAGTGCACCCTCCTGTTTGGGGAGCAGGCATGCGTTTTTGGAGAAACCTGCACTTCCCACATTCTGCCTGGTGAACAATGATTTCCATGCTGGCATCAGCTGCAGCTTCTGAAAGAAGGTCTGATCTCGAACCTTCTAGAAAAAGGCCAACGGTAGAAGTAGCAGCCCAGACCTTGAATGAGAAGACGTATCAAGGAGTCATTTTACCCTATGAGGGTCATTATCTTTAAATTGTCAGGCCTTCTACTGCCCCAGCTTAAGCATGAAGGAATCATTTTACTGCTAGACACATACAGAAGGTTGGACCGGAAGTGAACATCCATACTATAACTTTTTATTGAGTGGCCACCCTCAACACAAGGAGTTCCTTCCCTCCCCAATCAAGGTGTCACACAACAAACTGTTAAATGTCAATTCTTTGATCAGCCCTATTTCCGAGTCATCTCATGCCCCTTGGATCCCTTCCCCTGTGCCACCAATGAGCCAAGAATCATGCCGGTGTACAGGAAATATAGTTGTATTTATTTGAATTATAGGAACTGGAGCTAATACTAAAACGACAAACGCAAACTTCTTTGTGGCACACAATTAAACTTCTTTTTACATTAAAAAAATCACACAGGTTGATTGGGAAAAACACAAATCACAATACTTTACATATATCGATTTGAATTCAAGAAATAACACTGATCGATTAATAAAATCAATTTACATATGCAGAGCTGTGCAATATCGGGTTTCCTACATGCTTAAAAGGCTTTGTTTATAGAGTTATACAAATGCATATGGTAATTATTATTTCACCCACATTATTGCTTTAAAATAAACACAGGGTGATTTATCAATTTATTTTCAGACCCCCACTACTTTTGTCTGTGTTGGGGAAGCCGGACAGAAACATTGGAATGATTTAGGAATTTTAGATTTCAGACCATCCTCCTCTTAAAGGTCTATGTTGGGGAAGTCAAACTGAAACATTGGATTTTAGTTTAGAGACCAGGACACCCCTCTTCCTTAAAGAATTCGGGGTCACAGGACAAATAGGATTACACAATTAAATACAGGCTACAGTTTTCACAGTGCACTGTTAATGAAGGTTGTTCATTTCGAATTTTAATAAAAAATTACCCTGGAGTGTCTTGCTAAATGGAATTAATTAAATGATATTCCGTCAAATAGGCAAAGGATCTACACAGTTTTGCCTCTCACCGCCCCACTATCAAGGGAAAGTATTTAAGGCAAGCAGATTCCCCCATCCTTTGGTTTCAAATGGCTCAATTCTACTTACATTGAAAAACCTCTGTTTAAAGTTCAGGAAAGCCAGCTGTGTTTCAGACCCCTCTTTGAGGACAGGGCAGGGTTCTGGTCACACCGCTCTCAAGGACGGTCCCCATTTCTTCACCATAAGGCCCAGTCACCTTTTAGACCTCCCCAGGAAAAGACAGCACCAACCCTCTTCCAAGCTCAACCCAGATGCAATGTCAGCAAATCTCCTTTGGTGTTTCCTTGCGGCTGTCAGGTGGTAATTTCTAGCAGCCCTTCCCCTCTCTCATAGTACATCCACTTTATATACCAGTGATGACACCATCAAGATTTCAATATTGGGACATGCCCTGCAAAAATTCTTGCAACCAGGATTGGACAGTTACCCTTCTCTACCCTCGCCCGCCCCAAGTCCAGCCTCTCACTAACGATTGGTTTAGGAGTGTAGAACAGAAATATGACAACGCCCATTTGAAATCACCTTTTTTTCCATGTCAACTATTTGTCAGAAAATTGTTATGGAAAACTTCATAATTTACTATTAACTGCCACAATATATTGCTTCAGCTAATCATAGGAAATTCAATAAAATGACAGCCGTGTCCGCACCATGTTGCACCATCATGTTGCACGGGCGTGTAGCAATTTTCTGCCATTCATACAAAAAGCATAATAGTTATTGACATGGAACTTACCTAATTTTACCCTTCAGTAGTTTGCCAACTCTTAAATTCTGGACATGTTCAGAGCAGCCAGGAACACATTTTAGCTTGCCATTACAATTCCCTAAATCGCAGGTGGATGAATTTTATTTCAACAAAATCACCTGGAATGTATCTTAAACATGACTCATAAATGAATGCAGTATGCCTTGTGGCTGCTGAGAAAAATGCATAAATTATGATAGTCCTTTAAAATTAATAGAACATCTTCATGTTTTGCAACTGTTCTCTCCTTCCTTCCGGCCATTTGCCGGTCTGTTATTTGAAGTTGGTAGGTTGCCAGTCATAAATACTTGGGAGGCATCTGATACACAGAGATCCCCCACTGCAGATAATGGAGCTAGGCTGGAGCCTGTGATGTCACAAGGCCCTGCTGACATCTGCCATCCTGTCCAGTTATCTGAAGTTGACCACCATTTTGTTCTGAAAACCTATTTTCTTGTATTTTATTTCAAATGTCATCTTCCCTTGATTGTAGCTCCTCATACATTCCAGTCACACACTGGCTAGGCAATTTGCCATTCACATAAATTAGCCTTCAGAGAAAACAGGTCTGGGGAAAGTTTGTTTTCAACACCCTTAAGGGCAGGCCACACATTATTGCAGTTGTAAATAGCTGGGATGCATGAGCCAGGCTTGAAATGGGGGAGTCCTTTGTGAAGTCTGCACAACAACAAGCAAAAGGGTCTGCCTGAGCTCTAAATGAAATAGCGATGTTACCCTTACCCACAGAAACAAAGTAGCCTTTTCTTTTCAAGTGTTGCCAGTATTTTGCATGTGAAGCATGACATACATTACATTTTGCCAACACACACTGGGGGGGTAATTCATAGAATTTAGCGCACAAGTGGCGCATGCGGCTGGCGCACAGTGTGCGCGTGCGAATCTCTGTGCCAGCCGCGTGCGCTAAAATCCATCTCCGCGCACAGCGTATTCATGGATTTTAGCTACCAAAACCAGCCGTGGCGCACAGTGGCGCAGTGACCCTGCAGCAGCGCCAGTTACGCCCCCAAGAACGCCCCTCGTCCAGGGAAAAGCCATCAAAATCCCCAATCCAGCGCAAAGGGCTGCGCTAACCCTGTACCAGCATGGCAAGCGGGTATGTGTATTAATGGGGTTTGCGGGAAGTTTCACACACGATTGGCCCTGTGCAAGCAGGGTACGTGTATTACTAGGGTTTGCGTGAAGTTTCACACGCGATTTCAGCAGGGTACGTGTATTTCAGGGGTGCGCAGGAAGTGCGATTTCAGCAGGGAACGTGTATTTCAGAGGTGCGTGGGAAGTTTCACACATGATTTCAGCAGGGTACGTGTATTTCAGGGGTGTGCGGGAAATTTTACACTCGATTTCAGCAGGGTACGTGTATTTCAGGGGTGCGCAGGAAGTTTTACACGCAATTTTGCTGTCAGAGCGGGGAACGCATATTTCGGGGGTGCGCGGGGAGTCCTACATGTGAATTGGCAGTGTGGGTCCTCCCAGGTGTCCCCTCTACTCCCTCCACGGCCCCTGCAGGAAGCCCACACCACAGGGGACTACCCTGCACCCCTGGTCATGTCCCCCAGCACCGCCACCCACCCAGCAGTGATGGGCACCTGCCAGCAGGCCCCCACTCATGTCCCCCTGCACCCCCACCCCCCCATCATTGACAGGCACCTGCCAGCAGGCCCCGACACATGGCCCCCTGCACCTCCACCCCCCCATCATTGACAGGCACCTGCCAGCAGGCCCCGACACATGTCCCCCTGCACCCCCACCCCCCGATCATTGACAGGCACCTGCCAGCAGGCCCCGACACATGTCCCCCAGCCAACACGTCATCACAATCTAGATCCCTGGCTCCTATGGCCACCCAAACCCCACCCCATGCCACCCCAGTCCAAACACCCAACCAAGCTTTACATCCACTCCAAATTGAAATCCCCATTACATGATAGATCATAAATAAGCAGCATGCGCATGAGTACAAGTCTGTCACACCCACACAATGGCAACACATGACTGAGAAAACCCACATTGTGACATGCATGAAACCAATGAGAGAAGAGCACACATTGAAGTAAGAAACAAAAATGTATTCAAGTCAAAATGAAGGGAATGAAATCAAAACACACAATAATGCCAATAATAATCAAAATGCAGCATGTCCCAAAAAATGATAAATAAATAAAATGAGAATCCAAATTAATCCAAATGAAAATGTGTCCAAAGTCACCGTCCAACAAAGCAAATCCAAAGGGAAAGAAAGGCTTAATATCCATTGCTCCATGGTGAAGAAAAAAAAAAGATGAAGGAGAAAAATCCACTGTAAAACTATGTACAAATAGCAAATCCAGGGTCCATGAGCCCAACGACAGAAATGAAACCTACAATGAAACCTACCTAATTACTAACTATATACAAAAATGTGGGGCATAGTCCATGCACCCCAAATGAAAGAAAAAAGAAATGAAACTTAACACTAATGAACTATATACAATGGCGGCGGGCAAGTCCAACGGCTCACTTGTTGATGTCATGGGCAACTCCTGTTCAATGTCTTGGAAGCGGGCCTGTTCTCTGGCCCCGAGGTCTTGCAGGGATAACGCCATGTCCACCTCCAACTCCCTGCGAATTCCCTCGAGGCACTCAGCCCACCTCAGCGCCCTGCGCATGGAGTTCTCCGCCCTGACCATTGTGAGCTGTGCCTCCTCCACCCGCCGCCGCTCCGCACCTATCTGCTGGCCCAACCGCTGCCACACGGAAGACAATCCCATTCCAGGGTCCTCCTGCCCTCCGGCCGATGCCTGCCCCTCTGATGTAGATGGCCCCGAGCCATGATGCCTCCCACGTTGAGCCTGTCGCTGCCTCCGACGCAACTGCCTCTGCCAGCACGACGGCATCCAGGCTGATGGAATCCACCAACGCTGTCATGCACGTGCCCTGCCCGATGATGCCGGCACATCCTCCATCTGCTGGGGTCCAGTTGCTGTGGTGTCCACCCCTGCTGGACCTCCGACTCCCGACTGTGGCAGGGATGGGATCCCCACCGAGCTGACTGCGTTGGTCAGGGCAGGTCCACGGGGGGCCCTGGTGGCATCTGGGCCGGAAGACGGCATGGAGAATGACTGGCGCATAGTCTCCACAGAGGAGGAGAGGGCCGCCAGAGTGGCCGACACATGTACAAAACCCCCGACCATGGACACTCCCAACTGGGCCACGTTGGCACGCTGCTCTTCGTGATGACGTGCATGCTCCCCCCGGGAAGCACACACGTCATCACGAATGTCACGCGTGTGCAACGCAACACCAATCAGGACCTTCTTCATACGGCAGGGGTCCCCTCGTCCGCAGGTAGAGGAGTGTCAGATGACATCGACATCCCCCCTACCTGCGGACGGGCCTGGAATGGGGCATCCCTGCTGGTGCATGGTGGTGCAGTCACAGTGTCAGGGACAGTGACATGCACAGGCCCCTCCACGGCGACCTGTGCTGCCTCCTGCCCCTGCCCGTGGACTGCACCACTTGCACCAGTGGTTCCACCCCCACCAGGCCCCATGTGCGGCTCAGTAGCGGCCTCCTCCTCCTCTGTGGAAACCACCAACCTGGATGGCTCCACACCGTCTTCCGCTGTTGCAAGACCCTGTGGGGGCTCACCCACCCCTTCCGCTGCAGCCGTAGTGACAGACGCAGCACCAGTCCCCTCACTCCCGGACGATGGTAAATTCTGGGAGGGTTACTGGGCCTTGCGTCACCGGCTGGTGGGGGCATCCCCGCCGCTTTGCTCCACAGCGCCGTCTCCGCCCTCTTCATCACTTGCCGCTGTGTAGAGGGAGACATAGAACACAAGCATCAGGGTACTGTACAATGGTCCCCTAGACAGGAAGCAATAGCAGATGAGTGGCACTGTCAAACATCACTTCCATCATGTCCCTCCACAACACATGGGTCAGTGCAGGCAAAACACATGCAGTAACAGGCATGGTGCATGCAATGAACATTAGCATACATGTCCAAGGGACTCTTGAAACATAAAATGCTGGTTTGAAACTCACATGCATCATGGGTCATGCCTATCACATGCACACACTTCACCGTAGTTTCATCCATCTGGCCTCATATACCCCAGACACAGTGGATACAAGGATGAGTAGGCTGCATCAGTGATTCTGAACATTGTCACAGACATGTGTCATGCAACCATGGCATTTACAAGTCACAGACACGCAAGTCAGACACAGAGACATGGACACAATACATGTCCATGACCGCAGCACCCATCTCTCACACCCCATCCATGACCAATAACAGAGACAGGCATGCATTAATGTGTGCATTCCGCATGCTGCTCTGCATGTTGCATTGTAACACATGCACCTACCATGTGGTTCACACATTACTGGTCTCACATGCATGATCATGATGTCCCTGCACACACACATATGTACATGGCCTATGTCACACATACAGGCAAGTATCAGACAACCAGCACCCTGCAACATGCCCTGTCTCACACAGCAATGCTTGGCCACTTACCGCCCAACTCCAGACGGGTCTGCCTCTAAAGTATCTGGGCATGGAGCGCTGGGCCTACGCGTTCCAGGACCCTCATCTGGATGGTACTCATGCTGCCCCGGCCCCCCTCCACGAGGCGCCGGGCCTTTATGAGGGTCCTGGATCTCAAGTCCTCCCAGCGCTTCTTGACTTGCTTGATGTTGCGGGTTGCCACCCCCTCCGTGTTGATGGCAACCACAAAGTCGTCCCAGATCCTATCCCGTCCTTCCTTTTTGGTGCGTGATGTTCCAAAGAGGGCATCATAATGCCCCAGGACATGCTCCACCAGGACACCAACTTCCTTCTGACTGAAGCTGGTGGCCCTCTGCCCCTCTGGCTGGGGTGCGCCAGTGGTCTCAGATGGTGTTTGCCCCGACATGGCGACCCCCGAGGCAGGCGTGGGTGGGCAACTGGGTCCTGGCGCTGGGATGTGGAGTGATGGTATCCCAGTTGGGAGTCTTCTGTTCCAGCAGGGGTGGACACAGAGACTGGACCCCTGCAGATGGCTGATGTGCAGGCACCAAATAGCAGGGCACGTGGGCAGCAGGCAGTCAGGCAGCAGCAGATGGCAGGTGGGAGCGTGCTCGGGGCTCTGGGGGTCAGGAAAATGGCCTTCAGGGCAGGAGCGTGGTCTTCCGTGTGTTTTCGCGTGGCCAGCTTGATATGGAGTGATTTGGCACGTGAAAAAATTGCACTTCAGCGTGTAATTCGAGGAAAGGCCCTTAGCGCGTAAGCGCGTCAGCACACGTTCGCGATTTCATTGGACCAAAGGCCCTTAGCACGTAAGCGCGTCTGTGACGTATCGCGCACGGGCGTTGCCCTTTCGCGTGTAAAACTTCCCGCGAACCCCAGGAATACACTTACCCTGCTGAAATCGCGTTTGTGAAACTTCGCGCGCCCCACCTGAAATACACGTACCCTGGCCAATCGCGTGTAAAACTTACCGCGCACCCCTGAAATAAACGTACCCTGCTGAAATCGCGTGTGAAACTTCCCACGCACCCCCGAAATACACGTACCCTGCTGAAATTGCTTGTGAAACTTCACGCGCACCCCTGAAATACATGTACCCTGCTGAAATCGCGTGTACAACTTCCCGCGAACCCCAGGAATACACGTACCCAGGCCAATCGCGTGTAAAACTTCCCGCGCACCCCTGAAATGCACGTACCCTGCTGAAATTGCGTGTACAACTTCCCGCAAACCCCAGGAATACATGTACCCAGGCCAATCGCGTATGAAACTTCCCGCACACCCCTGAAATACACGTACCCTGCTGAAATCGCATGTGAAACTTCCCACGCACCCCTGAAATACACGTACCCCACTCAGTATATGCGTGCTTTTTATTTGTGCACACTTTTGTAATGCGCAGGGACGCTACCGCCTGCCTTCGTGTGGCGGACGTGTTTAGGCCTGTGCGTGTCTTTGCCCGTGCGTGGGTTTGCCCTATTCGATTCCATGAATACGTGTGGTTCGCGTGCGTGTGGGCATTCCGTGTACTTCCCAGCAGTACTTCCCCCGTTACGCCTTCTTTTTCACGCGTTATTCCCCATTCCACGTGTTACGCCCCCTGTTACGCCTACTTTTGTTGTGTGCACTGCGCTATGTGCACTCAGCGCACGCTGTTTGGAGACGTGTGCGCCAGCGTGCGCCATGCACGGATTTGGCGCACAACCAGTGGGAAAGTAGCGCAGCGCCTTCCTTGAATCGCACGCGTGCGCATGCGCTTGCTTTCTCACGCTTGCGCCTCCTTGCGCCTGCTTGCGCTGGGATTTTCGGTGCACGTTTGTTCCATGAATCGGCCCCTAAGTCTTTTCCCTGACATGTTTCTGTTAGCAGGGGAACTTTTTTCTCATGTCTTGCATAAAAACTGCAAATGCATTTGCAAAGACATTTTAGTGTCAGTGTTTGAAAATCCTGTTTTTCATGTGAAGGGGGATTTTGAATTTCTTCTGTCACTGTGAATTAAAAGGCTGCTTTTCCTTTTGTAATGACAGATAGGCACTTTTCACATAGAACTTCCTTGTGTTGCTTCTATAAACCCCCACAACCTGCCTTAATAGGCCTATTTTAGGTGCAAAGATCTTTTTATGAGGGCTAGCAGGTCATTTTTCCAGTAGGCCCTTCAGTTCTGTTATTTGGGACCTTTGATTAAACCCCACAATAATGCCATTACTCTGCTGGTGAAGATTGTGGCTGTCCTGCACTCTTCTCAAGGGACGGTGGCTTTGGATTTGTTTTAGTAATGGTCCAAACAAAATAACATGGTAATATTCTCTTCTTTGCACTGGGTGCTTTAAATGTGTTCTGCTCTTGCAGATTTACAGCACAGGTTGCCTTGGAAAACGATTCATATAGCATCTCATATCACAACTTGCCATTTGAGGTGCTACTTGAGCGATCCTACCGTTGTTTTGTACTTCAACTCCCATCATCCCTAGGTTGCGTAGTCCCTGGTGAAAGGCTATGGGGGCTGTACTCCGAAACATCTGGAGTAACAAGTAAAGTGTAATTCCTGATGATGTGTTCCTGGCTGACATCACATCGGCTGCTGGTAATTGTGGTTCCTGCTTAGGTATGTTGGGGACCGAATTTGCCAGACTACATTCTTTCAATTCTCTGGTTGATGTTGGGCATGTTCCTGATGCAGGAGTAGTTGTTGCTCCTTCCTCTTGCTTTTTCAAGAGCAGACTCAAGGCCGTAATTGCTTGACTGCTGTTTGTGACCGCATGATTTATGCCTATGGGGAAGTGTAATGTGGTCTTCTGGAAGCAGCACATGATGTAGGGTTCCTGGCCATGTCATCTGGCAAGGGTAACATTACTGTTGTCTGGTTATGTAAGTACTGAGCAATGATTAAACAATCCACAAAGCCCCATGTTACTTGCTCTCAGCAAAGGTGCTGACCATGCATGTGCATTCTTGCTGTGAGTATCCACAATCATGCACTTCTCATTGGCAGGAGAATGCCTCTGCATGGCTCATGATATTTGGGGCAAGACTGTTGTACGGGTGTTGTTCAGAGAGTGCCTTTGTGTGTGGCCAACCAAGCAGGTGCAAACATCTTTCACCATCTAGTGCAGTGGTCCATTATCATAAGGTATGGAAGGCATGCCTTCATGTGGGTACCTATTGTCACCCCCATGGATGTCCAGTGGAGTTCCTCTGCCCTGTCAATGTGCAGCACAAAGGACTGCTTAGTCATCCATACCCAAGTACAGTGTGGCAGGTGCTTTGTTCACGCGTTCCCTTTCCACGTCAGGGTATTTTGGCTCTGCATGTAAGCATACTGCCCTGGCTGCATCTTCTGTCAAGTCCTCTGCTGCACACAAAGGAATGACAAACATATTGCAAGCGCACCCTCCGTCCTGTCTATGAAAGCAATGATGTGCAATGCACAGTTTCCTGTTTTGGTGCATCCCCTATGTGCGGTGCTCTATTACTTCCCTGCTAGGATGGTGCTTTAGAAAACCTGTCCATATAGGCATGTTTAATGTGTGCTACTATTTTTACATCATAGCTCTGTTTCTTATGTGTTTCAAGGAAAGAACTCGATCTATATGGAAGTCACTTAGAGCAGCCCATCACTCCCCTCTGCTGTGCTCTCATGCCTCCATGGCTTTCTCTTTCTCTTTACTCAGCGCCTTACATCATACCATCTCTGTTTTGCGCTCTTCCACCACCTCCTGTTTGTAGAGCCGACATCAGTGGCATCCTCCACAATCTTTTTCCTTAGGGTATTTTTGACCTGTAGGGGCGTTTCATGTTCCCTTGCTCCAGTCATCACAGGCTCATGTTCACATACCTCAGAAGCAAGCATCTCAATCTCCATACTGGAAAATGTGCTTTTCCTCTTCGTAGGCATGGTGACTGATCTCCAAAAGTATACCCCTTGTGGAACCGATTCCAACATTTCGCCACAAGATGACAGGGAACCTGCACATAAACCAGGAAATCCAAGGTACACCATTAGAGCTTCTGAAAATGTTCAAGGAATGTACTGTACACAGTGGGCTTCCAGCAGGCAGCTTTAGTTTATTTGTTTGTTTGTTTGTTTATTATTTCTAGAGCGTGCCACACCCTGGGATATCTGGGAGCTTTACAAGACAGCTTAAGGTATATACATACATTAATAAATTTGAGAAGGCATTATTACAGAGTGATATAAGTACATGTAATACTGGTGGTGTAAACAGCATAACAGCATATCAATACAATACAAAGTCCATAGGAGCACGAGGAGCTAGGCGTGCGCCGATCCAAAAATATCAGTGAAGGAAGTTATGAGCATAGGTAAGGGGCCTAGTACATTTAGTTTATAGGTATCAGGTTAGGGCCCTTGAAGTTAGTATGCAATGTCCTTAGTGAAAAGCCATTCTTTGGTGTTAGATCTGAAGCTCTGTAGACTAATGTCAGTGCTCAGGTTGGGTGGCAGGGCATTCCATGCCTGGGCTACTTGGACCGGGAAGCTAGTGCCTCCAGCTCTTTCAAGGTTGAAGCGTGGTGAGACAATGCAGCAAGAGTTAGCTGATCGCGTAGGTCTAGATGATGTTTTTCGAGCAATTTTGTCTGTGAGGTGTTTGGGGGCAGCATTATTATGTATTGGTTATTTGTAATGTGCAATATACACAATATGTTTCAAACCACATCAAGATGGGGGAAGTAAGAGGAAGAAGGTTAAAAACAAAACGTTCTTCAAAGGCCTTGAAGCATCCGGAACTTACACATGGTATAGCATGAGAGCAGGGGAGAGAGGGAGAAGGGGAAGTGTAGGAAGGGGGAAGAAGGGAAGAAACAAAACAAAAATGGTCTGACTAGGTTGTGAGACGATTTGGAACATGCAAGTGCTGAACATGAAAGGGGGAGAGGGTGAGGAAGGGAGGAGCAGGAAAGGGGTGGATGAAAACAAAACGTTCTGACTCAGTCGTGAGACGATTTGGAACCTGCAAGTGCTAACGTGAAAAGGGGGAGGAAGGGAAGTGTAGGAGGGGAAGAATGTGAGAGGTACATTAAATGCAAGTACACCTATATATACACATTTCCTGCAACGGAGCATAAAAAGGCCTAGGTTCCAACATACAGTAGAGAAAGCAAAACACATAGGTACGAATTTCCTGAAAAGGGTGAAGAAGGTTCCAACATACAACAGAGAAAGACCTAGTTATGAATTTCCTGGAAAGGGGGAAAAAGGACTAGTTTTCAACATACAGCAGGAAAAACATAAACACCCATGTGAGGTATGTGGAAGGGCCTAAGTGCCCAAGATGGACAACATACAATGTGGGAAATGTACAGCAGACTAAAGCATTGGTAAAAGGAGACATAAGGAGTGTTGGACAGTTTAATAAGGAGCAGTAATGGCTGTTCCCCCCTGTCCGCACCATCTTTACCTAGTCAGTTGCTACTGGTTGACGGCTGCACTGCATGAGCCACTGGCGAACACAGGCAAGCACAGTCTGGAGCTGCTAGTGCTGAAACTGCCCTTTGCCTCTGGAGGGGCTGCAAAGGCAGGTGGCTGCCCACAGGGCTGTACTAAAGATGGAGTCACTGGCTAATGGGGGAGGGAGGTGGGCAAACAGAGACACTAGGAGGCGGGCAGGGGAGGGGGACACAAACCGTGAGGAGCACGACAAAGAAACCGAACAAAAAACACCAGAAGACATAAGGGGAACCAGGCAACACAAACAAAGCAACACCAACATATGAGGTGAAATGGAGGGCGTTGGGGTGACACAGGGAAGGGGTCCACACTCACCTGCACTCACGTGGGAAATGCAGTGCAGGGAGACCAAAGGGTGACAATACTCTTCAACTGCGAGGTCAGCAGCCAATGGGGGAAGGAGGAGGGCAAACAGACACACTGGGAGGCAGGCAGGGGAGGGTGACATGAACCGGGAGGACTGCGGCGGAGAAACAGGACAAAAAACACAAGAGGACATAAGGAGAGCCAGGCAACACAAAGCAACACAGACATATGAGTTGAAATGGGCGGGAGTTGGGGTGACACAGCAACTGACAGAACACAGAACCAAAACATGTGGACCCACGGGTGCAGCTTTGGTGCAAGTACAATGTGCAATTTCATAGAAATCTCATCTCTTGGTGCATCCGACAACTTTGCACTTGCCTTCTGGCACATGGAAGTATTTCAGCATCAAATCACTCGATAAAATGACACAAGACCATTCCTTGCCGACATTTCCTCATTCAGTGCATGGCTACCGCATAACTGGGAGCACAGCAGCAAAGTGAGGTGTGATGTCATTGGGAAAATGGCACAGCGTGCATCCATACATGCGCCATCATCAAAATCAGGCCCTCATCTTTTGCTCACTCTGTGCACCAAAACAGATGGTTTCTACACCAATATGTCCAAAATGCCAACAGGTCATTTATTCCTGAATGTCTGGCATTGCAGTCACTTTAAAATGATCGCCTCCAAGACAGAAAGTCTGTTAGTTATTGCTGAGGCATCGCCATTTGGCCTCTGACACTGGAAACCTAGTGATGAAGAACCACCCAGTGTCTGCATTCCTAAAAGAGATAGACAAACCCATTTCTCTGTACCCACAGTCTCTCACTGCAGTTATCATTCAGGGATTTCAGCATAGCAGCCCCCGGCTTGTGGATTCTCTATTTCTCTCCTTGGATATATTCCAGAATACATTTGGGGTCTGGTTTGCTAGTACGGGGGGATTCACAGTTCCACTATCTTTTAAGATACAAAGGGCGCATTTTCACGGAGAATCGGATCCCAAGGGAACCCATCTGACAGAAATATGAGATGAGGCAGTGAAGCCGTACTAGCGGAAGGTATGTGGTTGTGATGGATATGAGATGGGGCAGTGTTTACGGATGTTGAGGCGGTTAAGCCTGGCAGCCATAATAGCAGAATGTATGAGGTTGTGATGGATATGAGATGGGACAGTGTTTACGGATGTTGAGGCGGTTAAGCCTGGCAGCCATACTAGCAGAATGTATGAGGTTCTGATGGATATGAGATGGGGCAGCATTTACAGAGGTTTAGGGGGTTAAACCTGGCAGCTATAGTATTTATTTTATTTATTTATTGTGCATTTGTAAGGCGCCTATACATCAAGTAAATTGTGTTTCAAAGCGCCCACAGGGCAACGGGTAGAGAGCATGAGAATGAAAGCCAAATGTAATACCAATGAAGAGGAAGAAAGAAGCGGTCCAACTAGGCCTTGTGAACATTCAGAATGTGCAAGAAAGAATGAGGGAGGTGGGTAAATGCTAGGGGTTCCACGGAGGGAAGTGCTAGGGAGTATGTTTGCGAGCAGGTAAGTGCCTGGCAGAGAACACTTGGTAAGAGTGGTCAACTGCCAATACAATAAGTGCAGGCCTGTGAGACATCAGAGGTCAGTGGGTGCACAAAGGCAAGTGCTGAGAGTGGGCAGAGGCTGAAGTTAATTGGGGGTGTCCAGTACCCTGAAGGACACATAAGGCCCCTGGTTACCAATCCCAGTGATTAAGGGGGCTAGCAAGGGAGGGAGAGGGGGAAGGAGGAGGTGTAAAGGAAATTCTTGAGGAGCTTCTGGAATTTAAGGAGTTCCGGCTCAAGGCAGAGAGGAAGGGGAGGCTGTTCCAGAGGACGGATGAGCATAAAGATCTGTAGGGAAAGTATTTGGTGAGAGCCAGCCGTAGGTAGCATGGTCCCCGGCCACAGAGGATCTTATGAATGATGCAGAAGGATTTGAATTTGATCCTTGCAGCAACCGGTAGCCAGTGGGAATATTTTAGGGCTGGAGTGATGCGGTCCCTGGGCTGGAGGCATAGGATAAGTCTTGTAGCCCTATTCTGGATAATCTGGAGGGTATGTAGAGAGGAAGAGTGCAGATTAAGGAAGAGGCTGTTGCAGTAGTCAAGTGTAGATAGTACTAGAGCTCTGGAGACATTCAGCTTCTTGGAGAAAGTGAGGAAAGGAAGGATTCCTTTGAGGAGGTGGAGTTGCACGTGGGCCTTCTTGGCAAGGTCCTGGATGTGTGGGAGGAAGGAAAGAGAGGAGTTGAAGAGGACTCCAAGGTTACTGGCTTCAGATAAAGTAGAAGGGAGAGAGCCCATAGAGGGTGGCCAAAGTGAAGGGAAGAAAGAGGGAGTAGGAGTCCGTATGGGAAGGATCTCAGTCTTGCTGGCATTGAGGCAAAGATCATTGAAGGCACACCAGGACTGGATGGCAGAGAGGCAGTCCGGAATGATGGCAAAAGTAAGGAAAGGATCAGAGGGAAGTTTGAAGAAGAGTTGTGTGTCATCTGCATAACAGTGGAAGTAAGGAAAGTGGAAATTAGGTGTGCAAGAGGAGCAAGATAGATGTTAAAGAGCCAGGGAGAAAGGTTGGAGCCCTGTGGAACGCCACAGGTGCAGACAGAGATGGGAGAGGAGATAAAGCCCAGGATAACCTTGGAGGGACGGTCAGTGAGTAAGGGGGTCAGCCAGTCCATTGCCCGCTCTGAGATACCAACGGTATCCTGGAGCTGTTTCATGCAGATGGAGGGGTTGACCGTATCAAATGCAGGTATGATGTTCTGATGGATATGAGTTGGAGCAGCAGTTACGGAGATTAAGCAGGTTAAACCTGGTAGCCATAGTAGTCTAAGATATGAGGCTCTGATGTTCTGGGTCGCTGTTTACAGAACCATCTAGTGTCCTGTTAGGCTGCAGCTTTCGGTGACTGCTGCGATGGTGGGTCTCTTTAGTGGTGAAGCTTATGTGAGCACAAAAGTAAAGCTTATTCCATTTGTGCAAATCTTTAACAATATTGATTGTGCTTGGAAGAGTGAAGGCATTGAGGGAGGAAGGGACTACTACGGATGACACAAGGACCAACCAAGTTTCTACAGGAAATATCTAATCAGGCAGCTGCAAGCCCAGTTTAAGCTCCTCCCATGTCATTTATTATAAGAGTAACTCTAGGTCACATGGAGGGTATTAAGTGATGTCAGCGCTGGAGGCCAAGCACCCTTAAACAGACGTTACAATAACAGCAGGGGGATCATATCTATTGCTCGGCTGATACTTGTTCTGGTATCAGCCAAACAACAGAACCGAGCCCCCTGCTGTTATGCATTTGTGGTCGGGCGCACACATTTCGCACAGGACGCTGGCAGATCTGGAGCCGGCACTGCTCTTAATGCAGGTTGCGGTTGCCAAATGGAGACAGTTGAGTCAATGAACATGTAACTCTTTCTCTAATAAAACGTTCCTACTGCAATCGTCTAAGTCTTCCATGGAGGCTGGAGGCAGAAACATGGGCAGCTGGAAAAGAAATAGGAGACCAGAATTGCTCTCCCGTCGCGTTAACTTTATAGAAGTTGCACTGGGCGATGTTGGGGTGCCACAAAATTCAAAAAAGGGTAACTAATGAGGTGTCCAAATGCCAGTATCCCAACATCTGTGCTCGGCCAATAGAAGTGCACTCACTATATGCAAAGTCGAGAAATGTGTCAAGGAGATGCACAACCTTCCTGCTGATTAAAAGCAGTGGATACTCTTCCAATCCAATCTTTCAGAAATACAAAAACTTAGTCAGTTTTAAAATGTATCATCAAATTACTGACACTGCCACGACCCTTGACTGCAGATGTTTGCATACCCATGGGTTTTAACTACATATAAAAACTACATGGAAACACATGAACATACCCCAACATATGACAAGTCATGGTCGTTAAGTAAACACAGCAAGTCGCTCCAAAAGAACATCCACACAGGGGGACAGGATAAGGCCTGGAGATGGCACCCCATCGTCCAAAAGCCCGGCCGCTTCCTCCTTCCGCCTACAGACCTGCCCAATTAATGGGGCGAAAGTTACTGTATCAAAACCCGAAGGATGATTCCACCAGAGCAACGATAAAGGGCGAGACGCCCCGGAGGAAAAGCAGAGCGGAGGAGACTGCGTCGGTGTGGGAAGGAGATACCGAGAATTGGCAGGTCTGAAGCTGGTCACGGGAGACCACGTGACACTGTCTTCATCCGACGTGAATTCACCAGCCATGACTTGGGAACACGCCGCAATTACCATTCACACGCGCCTTCTCCTGCAAATGCAGTAAACAGCTTTGAGGCTTCGGTCTGTGTGACATCATGAAATAAATTGGAACAGTGATTACTTGGGGCTCTCAGCAGCATGGACAAAAAAATGAGTTTAGAATATTACATTTTAATGAGATATTGTAGCATTGACATTTTTCAAACCTGGATCTGGAAACATAATCAGTAAATGTGTTTTTTTTGTTATGGTTCTTCAATGTGTTGAGCCGATAACGGTCGCGGAACTGTTCACCACAGGTGCTTCGCTCTTCTCATGATTTTAGCATATTTATTCCTATGCCATTCATAAATCTAAAAGGTGTGCATAAATTACACATCCGCTGCCTTGCACACTGGCCCTTCATGAATTTTTCTCTCCATATTACCAGTCAGACTTGCCGTCCCCTGCACGCTTGGGAGTATAGGGGGAGTGCAGCTGCCTCCGGTTCATTCTGCATCCCGGGGTGGATTTGGGGAATGGGTGGTATTAATGCGGTCCCTTCTTTGAAGCAGAGCTGGAACTTGTCCCCTGTTGACCTAGAACCCTTGTCATGCCTTTACTTCTGTGCGCCAACAGTCCATGAAGGATGTCAATATCAGCAGTCAACAGATGTCAAGCATGCATTGGTGCCAGCATGGATTCTGTGGATGGGTGCGGTGGTTTGGCAAATGCAGTGATGTCCTTGCGGTGAAGCACGCCTGCGCGGTTACTGTGGATTGGTAGCGGCTTGGGTCAATGAACTCTATGGAGGGCAACATTTCCAAGGGACGGAGGATGCAGGTGTCAAGGACAGTGCAGATGTTATGTGCTGGATGCTGATTGTGTTGGCCACCATTTCCCACTCTGCCGGCATAACTGCCAGCACAGTGGAGACAAGGGAAGAGGCAAATGTACACCTTTGATATGAGAAGAGTTCAGGGTTTGCCATGCACGGACATGGAGAAAAGGTGGGTAGGCATGGCGGTGGTGGTCGAGTTCCATGCAAAAAGAATAGGATAGTTGCCCGCTCACTTTTGCCCTATTTGCAAACTTCCATTATACATTATTCCCCCTCTCCCCTGCCCACTCTTCCTCAGTATGTCCATGTCTTGCCCTGCAAGCCCACCCCAGGATTGTATGTCCATGGTGGACTGACCTACAGGCAACTCTGGAGATTTCCCAGTGGGCCCATGCACAATGGGCATCTTGTGAGATTGTTAGGTTGTTTTACAAAGCTTCCAGTATGTATATTGATATGGGCCCCCGCTGAAAAACATTTCCAGGGCCACTTTTGGTTCCCAGTCCAGCCCTGCGTATCACCCTGGTTACTTGCATAGAATAGCCCGCAGTGGAGGCATGCACGGAACTAGTTTTGGAAAGCAGAGGGTGCTGCAAACCTTCAGGAAAGTACACAAAACAAGCAGAACACAGTCTTCAGCTGATTCCGGCGCTACTTTAGAGTTGAACTTAATGTGCGTGTAGAGGCAGCAAGGCATAGGTCTATATCTCTCAGACTGCACAGAGAGCAAAATTAATACTACTTCAAATTAGACCTCATACTAGCCTGCGCTCAAAACGGAAATTACACATTTTCAAAGTTTACTTGTTGTGTATGTCCAAATAGACACAAAGAATTCTTGAATGCGATAACTGATTTGGTTTTCTTAGCCTTCCCGGCCTTGATTTATTGTAAGTTGAAAGAAAATCACTTCAATTTGAATTAGCCTTCCTGGCCTTGATTTATTGTAAGTTGAAAGAAAAACACTTCAATTTGAATTCAAAGGCTCATTCAAACTTGAGAGAAATAATATTGAAGTTATTGTTAACCAGCCTTGTCCCTTGTCCCTTGTCCCTTGTCCCGACACGTGTTTCCCCGCCTATTATGTGGCGGTTCCTCAGGGGTTTTAGTGGCTGAAGGTTCTCACTAAATCATATTCATTATTCTCATGCATAACGATTGATATTTGGCAATTGCAATCATGTACAGTCTGTGAGTCAAAGTATGATGCTTCTTAAATCTCAAATTAGTTTCTGACACGGTGTCTCCATAAACAAGTCTATGTATTACCAAAAACCTGCAGTGTGCGCAGAGTATACTCAAGCGGTACGATTGCCGAGCAAGTTTGCTCGGCAATCGTACCGCTTGAGTATACTCAAGCGGTACGAGTATACTCAAGCGGTACGATTGCCGAGCAAGTTTGCTCGGCAATCGTACCGCTTGAGTATACTCTGCGCACACTGCAGGTTTTTGGGAATACATAGACTTGTTTATGGAGACACCGTGTCAGAAACTAATTTGAGATTTAAGAAGCATCATACTTTGACTCACAGACTGTACATGATTGCAATTGCCAAATATCAATCGTTATGCATGAGAATAATGAATATGATTTAGTGAGAACCTTCAGCCACTAAAACCCCTGAGGAACCGCCACATAATAGGCGGGGAAACACGTGTCGGGACAAGGGACAAGGGACAAGGCTGGTTAACAATAACTTCAATATTATTTCTCTCAAGTTTGAATGAGCCTTTGAATTCAAATTGAAGTGTTTTTCTTTCAACTTACAATAAATCAAGGCCAGGAAGGCTAATTCAAATTGAAGTGATTTTCTTTCAACTTACAATAAATCAAGGCCGGGAAGGCTAAGAAAACCAAATCAGTTATCGCATTCAAGAATTCTTTGTGTCTATTTGGACATACACAACAAGTAAACTTTGAAAATGTGTAATTTCCGTTTTGAGCGCAGGCTAGTATGAGGTCTAATTTGAAGTAGTATAAACCTTCAGGAAAGCACTACCTTACACAAAGATGTTTGGTTTCATGAAATGCATAGTCTGGCTGATGTGGAAAAGTTTTTATGCAAAAGACAAGACAAGAAAATGCTATTTAATAAGATATGGGGGAGATTTCTTTCAATATACTGAAAATGACAATTGAATATGTTCGGATGTGAATTCTACGATTGGGGGGTGGGGTGGAATATGTGTTCAGTGATTCGTAATCTTGTATATAGTTTATTTTTGTATCACCTTGATGTTTTTAATGTATTGTTGTATTGTTAAAATTGAAAATAAAATTTAAAAAAAAAAAAAAGGAAAGCATTTTAGGAATACGATTAAAGTTGCTCTGGGCGCTGTGCATTTTATCCTGAGATTCTTATAAGAGGCTCAAAACGTTGCAGCTACTTGGGCCTAAGCTCGATTAAAAGAGGCATGAGAGGCAATAAGGTCTAATTCTATTTCTGGCACAATTCTCAACGCATTCTGCCGTTTGCAATTCACGTTATGAAAAATAATCAAACTATTATATTGTAAACATCTCTTCTAACGGACTAACCCGCAGTTGAGGAAGAGTGGTGATGGGTGCACAGAGACTCTGACTTCATTAAAATAGAGAACACGATGAAGCTGAGAGGTAAGTAGGCAGAATAATACCACATGCAGCTGCCACTAACATCAGGGCGAATCTAAGAGGGAACACATGCACAAAGGGTGCAGAGAATACAACATATCTCCATGCAAGTGATTGCAGATGGTAATAGTAGCAAGAAG
Source organism: Ambystoma mexicanum (assembly GCF_040938575.1). Taxonomy (NCBI): domain Eukaryota; kingdom Metazoa; phylum Chordata; class Amphibia; order Caudata; family Ambystomatidae; genus Ambystoma; species Ambystoma mexicanum. Next base: position 481,173,293 of record NC_090921.1, read on the forward strand.
CCAACACCCTGGAGTAATAGTAGCAAGAAGCCAGTATCCTGGAGTAATATTAGCAAGAAGCCAGCATCCAGGTGTAATAGTAGCAAGAAGCCAACACCCTGGAGTATTAGTAGCAAGAAGCCAGTATCCTGGAGTAATATTAGCAAGAAGCCAGCATCCAGGTGTAATAGTAGCAAGAAGCCAACACCCTGGATTAATAGTAGCAAGAAGCCAGTATCCTGGAGTAATATTAGCAAGAAGCCAGCATCAAGTTGTAATAGTAGCAAGAAGCCAACACCCTGGATTAATAGTAGCAAGAAGCCAGTATCCCGGAGTAATATTAACAAGAAGCCAACACCCTGGAGTATTAGCAGCAAGAAGCCAGTATCCTGGAGTAATATTAGCAAGAAGCCAGCATCCAGGTGTAATAGTAGCAAGAAGCCAACACCCTGGATTAATAGTAGCAAGAAGCCAGTATCCAGGAGTAATAGTAGCAAGAAGCCAACACCCTGGATTAATAGTAGCAAGAAGCCAGTATCCTGGAGTAATATTAGGAAGAAGCCAGCATCCAGGTGTAATAGTAGCAAGAAGCCAACACCCTGGATTAATAGTAGCAAGAAGCCAGTATCCTGGAGTAATATTAGCAAGAAGCCAGCATCCAGGTGTAATAGTAGCAAGAAGCCAACACCCTGGAATAATAGTAGCAAGAAGCCAGCATCCCGGAGTAATATTAACAAGAAGCCAACACCCTGGAGTATTAGTAGCAAGAAGCCAGTATCCTGGAGTAATATTAGCAAGAAGTCAGCATCCCAGAGTAATAGTAGCAAGAAGCCAGCATCCCGGACCAATATTAGCAAGAAGCCAAAACCCTGGAGTAACAGTCGCAAGAAACCAGCATCCTGGAGTAATATTAGCAAGAAGCCAACACCCTGGAGTAATAGTAGCAATAAGCCAGCATCCCAGAGTAATATTAGCAAGAAGCCAGCATCCTGGAGTAATAGTACAAGAAGTCAGGATCCCCGAGTAATTTCATCAAGAAGTCAGCATCCCAGAGTAATATTAACAGGAAGACAGCATCCCACTTAACAAGCTAAACTAAGCCACTGGAGCGGAAGTCACTTTGGAGAAACTAGACATAAGAGCCACACATGTATTTATACAGTGTTTGGAAAGTGCAAGCATGCAAAGTAGAGCAGTGTAGCAAATCAACTTCTGGGGCACCAGTGGTCCAGGGATGAATATCAGTTTCTAAACCTTCAATCAGCCCCACATCTCCAGTACACCAGAAGGGATCTGAACAGATTGGAAACTCAAGCAAATTATAAACCTCCTTGTCCAATTTTGCTAACATGGACAGAACGGCAGGCTTATCTCCTCAAGGTCGTGGATCTTTGGTTAGTTGCAACACAGCTAAAATTCAATTATTTCCCAATGATAAAAGGGACTGTCCAATAATTATAATCACAACAGACAGTTCTAGCACACTACAAAATACAACCCACCCATTAAATAAATGTGGAGGACAGGCAGTTTCAAAGAAGGAAAAGGGATGCACTCTGGATACTGACAGGAGGGTAGTCTGTAAAGTAATTAATCACAATAGTTCAAGGATACTTGGTTTCAACATAAAGGGAGCAATGGGTTGTAAACTGTCACTAGGGGCCTTTGGAGAAGGACCAGGGGGACAGAACCACAATTTACCTTGTTCTGTAGATGTTCTTGGTGCTCGACAGGGCTGTGTCAGTTTCAGGGCGCTTTGTAGCTTCTGCGAGAGAGTTCAACACAGAAGACAGCTGAAAACAGGAGACAGCTGGTAACAGGAGGCAGGCAGTTTGGCGAGCGAGGCTGGGGGGATGGATGCAGACTGGCCTACATGGTGTCTCGGGTTCGGGAAAGGTAGTCTCAGTGCTGGTAGGCAGGTCTGAAGCCCTGGTCGAGGCATCTCGGATAGCATTATCGACTGCCACGTAACAACAGTCAGTGGTGCTGGCTGAAGACAGTAGCCTAACCTTAAAACAAGCGGATAAAGGGGGTGCCCTGGTCTTAATGGACACCACCCTCTACGATCAAGGTTGTTTAAAACTTTTGAGAGACACTCGGACTTACACACCACTAGACAGTGATCCAATCCTCAGGATTACGAACATAATCAAAACTACTGTGGATAAAGCACTGAAAATGGATTAGATATCAGAGAAAACAGCAGAAGTTTTAATTCAGAAATATCCAATAACCCTGGTATTTTACAGCTTGCCCAAGATACACAAAGATCTTCAGGATCCGTAATTCCGTCCTTTTGTGGCTGGAATGGAAAGCATTTTTCAACCTCTGGTACACTTCAGCACTTCAACCACTGGTACAAGCTACAACAACCTACCTCAAAGATACGACTCACGTTTTGAAAATTCTACAAACATTACAACTCACAGACAACAACTTGATACTGTTCACGATGGACGTCAACAGTTTATATACTCCAGTTCCACACTCTGAAGGCATTGAGGCTCTGGAATGGTTTTTATTAACGCACAGACGAGTGGAAATTCAGAAAGTCTTTGAATTGGAACTAGTCAACATCATACTCTACAATAACTAGTTTAGACATAACGGCCAATTCTATCTACAGATTTCCGGAACTTTTATGGGGTCCTCTGTGGCCCCATCCTATGCAAACATTTGTATGTATCATTATGAAAAAATCTACGTACTGGATAATCCACTTTGGAATAACAAGATCCAATGCTGACAGAGATACATTGATGACATTTTTAGGATATGGATGGGCAATGAAACAGAACTGCACAATTTTTCGAACTTTCTTAACACATGTAATCCGAAAATAGTATTTACCATTGAAATCGGTAAGCCACACGTGAACTTTCTGGATGTCACGGTTGAATTAACAGGCACTACAGTGAAAACTAAAATATACAGAAAACCCACGAATGTAAATAGCTGTATCCCTCACACAAGCCATCATCCCAAACATCTGAAGGAAAATCTACCATACAGTCAACTTTTTTTAAGGCTAAAGAGGATTACTTCAGAAACAGACACACTTCATGAAGAATATAACACAATGAAGAAAAGATTCCTTGACAGAGGATTTCCACCTGAAGTGGTAGACAGAGCAATAGCATGCACGGAAATACAAGAAAGAAACACACTACTGGAAGGTAACCACAAAAGAAATGAAAAAGGGCTTATCCACACATTGTGATACTCAAGTCAAAGCTTCCAAATCAAAAGAATTATGTACAAATATTGGGACTTAATTAAATCTGACAGCACACTCACAGAATTATTCCCGGATCCACCGATGTTGGCTTACAAAAGAGGAAAGAACTTGAGAGACCAATTGATAAAAGCAGAAAAACCGAAACCATCTCTCCAGATTACTCTTAGCAAATAAAAAACAGGCACTTTTGCCTGTTTACACTGCCAACATTGTAATAACGTGATAAAAGGTGATAACATCAGACACCCCCCCAATGGCAAAAAGATCATGCTAAGAAACTTTGCAACATGCAATACGAAAAAATGCAATTAATGCCATCCGCTGCCCATGTGGTATTTACTATTTGGCAAGACCAACAGGAAAGTTAAAGACAGGTGGACAGAGCACAAATCCTGTATCAGGACAAAAAATGTCAAATCCCCAGTCTACAGACACTTCCGAGACAAGAAACATAATGTCTCGCAAATGAGATTTATGGTATTAGAAGTTTTACGACCATTAAGCAGAGGAGGCAATCTTCCAAAACTTCTGTCACAAAGAGAACACTTTTGGATAAACAAACTGGATGCTATGACCCCCCTTGGGATCAATGAGGATTACTACTTAGGGCCATTTCTATAAGTCATAAGACATCTCATATATCATAAACACATTTAGAACATCATTTAGGAGTCAACTAATACAAACATCTTCAGCTGAGATGTAACATTGGTTCTTTATGCCCGCCAGTTGTTGGCATTAAAAATTGGATCTAAGTTGGTTACTGCATAATTACTATGTCTTTGCATTTAAATTGCTATTCAATGAATGCCTGAATTTTGGGTTCATGTTGGCCGCTAGTTGGCAAAAGATTGTACACCCACAATCATAGTTGGGTCAGTCACTGTGTTTATCTTCTGTAAACTCTAAAAAACATTTGTATGTAATGGGTTTTTATCAAGTACATGCTGAGAGTTCACATTTCTTTATTTCTTTGCAACATAGTGCATTTGACACTTCCACGCACACTACATCCACATCTTGTGGCTTCATCAACTGCATCTATCCACCCTGTTACGTTCTTTAAGGGACACCCCGAATACCGCCATGTAACAGAACATATTTTGGCTATTTAAATAAACTGCCATGTAGCAGCCATTTTTGGCTAGTCACATTAATCTTTAATGTGATCAGGCTTTTTAAACAATTAATTACGCACCCATCATATTAACGGGATCATCTATTAGATACCAGTTCCTTCGGCACACGTATTATTATATTATTTCGGCACTTACATTCGCCTTTGGATTGTTTACATCTACCTCGCGCATGCGTGAGTGACGTTACGACACTGTCTGACGTTGCTGACGCATGCACGAGTGACGTCATAGCCATGATTAGTATAAATAAGCAGACTTACACCCACTAAGTTCATTCATCCGCGGTTCCCGACCGCATCTGGACACTTCCACTTGCCGGTGTAGCTCTACTAAGTACCGCTTCTAGCCAGCAGCTTTTGCCTACCACCTAGATACTTAGACACTAACTTAACTTTACATTTTCTCTGGGGATCTACGATCTTCTTTTTGTAGAATTGAGAGAAATCTGTCTCTAAAACGCCCACTTTCATCACCTGAAATATCATCTGGAGTGTATCCATCAGTCTCCAACCGTCATTTCAATCAGCTTATGCTGTACTTAGAATCTATTTGGTAAGGTTACACCTTTTTGATGCTTGCTATTACCATATTTAACTCACATATTATCTCTAATTCGTGCACCATTCTTATTAAGCTCTCTTTGCACTTAATGCAACTCTTTTGACCCCACATGGAGCACTAAGGTTTGACACACTAGGTCACTAGTGACATTAATAAATGTGTGTAGAAATTTCATCGAAATGCTCATACAATGGAATACCATCCAACATTAGCATCTGTTCCTCTCATGATGAGTTACCAATGGGTTACTAATGAAAACAGAAGAAGGGATGTTTTTGTTTAAAGTGCATTAGTGCCTTACAAATGACTATTATGATTTCACAAAAATTGTCGCTATATTGATGTTAGATTGATGTACAGAAATTGGCTATTGATGCTTTATAGATTTACAAACTTGCTTCATACAAATACTAATACATTATTGTATGTAATTTTTCTTTCTGTAGGCTATAATTGTTGAATATGCTGCCCCTGATGAAGAGTATTCATAACTCGAAACGCGTTGGGCCTATCAAGATACTAATAAAAAGCAAAAATTATTTTGTATAAACACAAACCTTTTATTGAATTCTTCTTTATAATTTCCTTCATATGAGAAGTTAAGAAATCAGAACTACTTGTAAAATTGTTCACCTAATCTCCATTAGGCCATTCCTGGCCTTTCAGAAAGTGTGCAGGGGACGTAGCTATCCTCATTTGGATTCCTTCTTTGTTCTCTGTATGTATCCAGCCTAGATACCAAGGCTTTGTTTTTCTCCCCTGCACCTTGAACTATTTAACATTCTGTTTATCTTTTTGCAAATCATTCACTGAACTATACTTACTCTGGTGTGCAAGTGTATTTACCTGTGTTGATTTTCAGAAATCATCCTACCAGAGAGTCTGAAAAAGCCTTCCAGGAGGCAAATAAATTTTACAAAACAGCCATTATCACCTACAAGGCCAATGCCTATAAGGCTTGAATCAGCAACGCTGCCTCTGACTTAAAAGAATTGTTCTCAATCCTAAAAGAATTGGAAAATCCAGCCCCAATCGCGAATGCCACCACCTCGAGTAAAGAGTGGTGTGCCACTATTCAAGAAGCCCTTGCAGCCAAGATTGAACTACTCCAAAACAGAATCACAACCAAAAAGCAATTACTAGTGGACAAACCCCTCATTGTCAATCACATTCTGACCTCTTATGAGAATACCAACCCCCTTTTCCACTTCACCCCAGTCTCCCAAGAATTAGTGTTTGATACCATATCTAAACTAAAAGCTTCAAACTGCAAAGGAGACACCGTCCCAGCGCAAGTAGTCAAATCTTGTGCTCATACGCTCACTCCTATTATAACCAATTTTGTAAACGCTTCTTTCAATACCAAACTACTCCCAACTAGTATCAAAGAAGCATGGGGTACTTCCCTCCTAAAAAAAACTACCCTTGACCCCTCTTTGCCCACTAACTAACAATAACAACAGTCCAGTTTCTTCTTAAAATCCTTGACAAAATAGCCTACAATCAAAATTGGTCACCTAATCTCCATTAGGCCATTCCAGGATGATTTCTGAAAGCATGTTCAAGAGCGCGTTTGGTTCTCCTGAGTGTGACTAGATTATCTTTAAACCAGAAGCATGATCGTTTGTCTGAGCGTTTAGTTTTGGTGGTAAGAGGAGCTACAGCATTGATGGTAGTGGTGAGGCAATTGTGGTAGGCGGCTGCTAGTATGCAGGTGTTGTTGCTGGATATAGATATGGTATCTAATGCTTTGGAGAGCAACGGCACTATATTTTCAGTAATAATTTTCCGTGAATTTCTGATTTCGTAGAATTGGTTATTTTGGGTTGGATTGATGGAGGTTCAATGGGTCTGAGGGTGAACTTAATGTTATGGTGGTCCTTCCAAGCTAAGGGAGAGATAGAGTCCATGGTTATAGACGTCTTCAGCAAGAGGATCCAATCTAAGGTTCTTCCTTTGATGTGAGTAGAGGCATTCACTAGTTAGATAAATCTCATATCCTTCAGGTAGGAGTGTAGGGCATCAGCTTTTGAATCTTGGCTATCGTTAAAACCTAGTTTAAGGTCTGCCAGGATGATGCATTTGGTATTAGGCTTTACAAGTGGAGCTAGTACTAAAGGGATGTCTATTTCTGGATGGCTATTGGAGTTTGGAGATCTATAGATCACTATTATGTTAATAGTAGTTTTTTCATTTATTGGAAGTTTGACGAGCAGTATTTCATAGCCTGCAGTGTTTTCAATAGAGCAGGGTCTAAGCTGGAGTTTAGTCTTAGCAAAATGTTTTTTTTTTTAATTTTGAATTTTTAAAGTGCTCACACAGCCCAGGGGCATCGAGGTGCTGTTACCGGAATATGTCTTAGTTGCGTATTTATAACGCAGTTAATACCCAGATATTTCTAAGTACAGACCCGCGGTCGAACCTGTGTTGTCTTGTTTCCAAGGCAAGCATGTTGCCGCTGAGCTATCCTACTTCGACATGTATGGTGGTGGTGGGGTGTTTAGTGCCATAAGTGTTGGCATGAGTGGTGGCATTGAGGCTTTTGATGGGGGCTTGGTTGGTGGTGGATGGGAATGGTGATAACACAGGCAGAAATGGATTAGGGCATGGAATGGGTTTGCTGCCGGGGGCATGCTAGTTTAGAAAGGCCATTTTTGTAACTGAAGTAATGGTTACCAAAATATGGTTTGTAGGTCGGGATAAGACAGAATGGGAACATGATAATGGTTAACCGACTTGACATGGTTGGATGGGGCTTGGGATGGGAGTGACATACTTTGCACTAAGATGTATGGCTGCAATGAGATAAAGGAGGTGACTCTCGATCTCAGGTTTGGAACTAAATTCGTTGTTATGGAGTCAGTCGTATACTGTAGGTCATTACTTTCTATAGGATGCATTAGGGTCAATAGTGCAGGGCCTTGCTACAAACAATACACATTAGGTGAAGCATCATGCAAAGAGTAACAGCATTTCTAAGGAGTACAGGCCCGGCAATAGAATTAGTGAGGCAGCTTGCAGTTGTGTCAATACAATGCAAGTGATACAGATGATGAAGACACTATAACAATTAAAATGCAGTTGCAGTAAATGACATTCCAATTATTTTGATAGCAAGTCATAGGAAACAACGCTTTGAGCTGCATAAAACAGGAGGGAGCATATGGAGTCACTACCTAAACATGAAACAATAGCATGCATGTGGATTTGTTTTTGTGTTGATTATGGTTTGCAATGTATGTAGATGTGTGTGTGTATTTAGGTGTTCATGTTTATGTTTATAGTTATAGTTATTGAGGTGGACTATTATGTGTATGATTAATTAACTTAGGAATGCATATAAAATGGCAAGGAATTTAAATGTATTTTCTTATTTATTGTGCATTTGTAAGGCGCTTATACATCAAGTAAATTGTGTTTCAAAGCGCCTGCAGGGCAGTACGGAGGGAACATGGGAATAAAAGGCAAAAATAATAACAATGAAGAGAAAGAAAGAGTCGGTCCTATTATGCGTTGTGAACATTCAGAACGTACAAGTGCAGGGAGAGAGAAGGGACGACAGAGGGGGCAAGTGCTGAAAGCTCCACTGAGGGAAGTTCTAGGGAGTACGTTGCAAGCAGTTTTTATGTGCCTGGCAGAGATCACTTGATAAGAGTGGTCGACTGCCAATGAAGAAGTAAGTGCAGGCCTGTGAGCACAGGCCAATTGGTGCCCAAAGGCAAGTGCTGACAGTGGGTGGACACTGAAGGCGATTGGGGTGGGGGAGGCCAGGATCCAGAAGGACACATAAGGCCCCCATCAATCTCTGCAACTGTGGGGTTTAGCAAAGGAGGGAGAGGAGAAAGGAGGAGGTGAAAAGGAAAGTCTTGAGCTTCTGGAATTTGAGGCGTTCCGGCTCAAGATTGAGAGGAAGAGGGAGACTGTTCCAGCGGAGGGAGCTTAGGAAAGAGATCAGCTACCAGCTCGCTGTTTAAAGAAGTGCTTGACACGCAGAAAGTTGGCTTCAGAGAGCGTAATGATCTGGAGGGAGAGTATGTGTTGAGAGCCAGTTGTAGATAGCGTGGTCCCTGGCCCCAGACAGCCTTATGGATGATGTAGAGGGATTTGAATTTGATCCCTACAGCAACCAGGAGCCAGGGGAGAGATTTTAGGGCTGGAGAGATGTAGCCCTTGGGCCTGAGGCCAAGGATAAATCTTGCAGCCCTATTCTGGATAAACTGGAGGGGACGTAGAGACGAAGAGGTTAGATTAAGGCAGAGGCTGTTGCAATAGTCCAGCCTAGAGGGTACCAGAACTCCAGAGACATTGAGCTTCTGGGGTAAAGTGAGGAAAGGAATGATTCCTTTGAGGAGGTGGAGTTGAAAGTGGCCCTTCTTGGCAAGGTCCTGGATGTGAGGAAGGAAGGACAGAGAGAATTCAAAGATGACTCCAAGTTGGGTGTGGAAGTTGTATAAGGATGTGTGTTAGGGAATAACCTGGCATGAGAAGGGAAGGACAAGTGCTGGAATCCTTTTGGCCGCTTAGGCGATGTAACCACCCACTGGGCCCTTCTCCTGGGTCTCCTCCACTGTGGGTAGTTCCAGGCAGGGTGTAGGGGTCTGGTCCGTCATTTCAGCCCTAGGGATCTACCTTTGAACCCTCTCAGGATGGGTAAGCTGATGGGTTAGGTAGTAATGTTTAGATAGTTCTTGTGTTTTGTGTAAAATAAAAAGGGGTCCAAGTTGGATCCCTAAGAAAAATCTACCTTTGTGTCTGTGTCACAATGTACAGAATAAGGTAAGAACTCAGGGTGTAGCTCATTTCCTGTTCTCATCATCATCAAAAACGTTATTCGAATTGATCAATGTAATTCATAAAAGTACATTTTATATCTTAACAATTGTATACAAGAACACATAAAAGAGAATCAGGTAAAAAATGACATATACTTCTAATGACCAAATCAAGGCATTGGTTGACATTTGTCGAAGTCGAATAGCCTTTTTCAAATAATTCAGCAATGTAAAGACTCATATTTCTTTACATAAAATCAGATAGTTAAAAGCCAGAACACACTGTTGAAGAGGAAGTGTCAGGTGTCATCCACACTCCAGCCACCCCTTCGTAGTACCCGGTACTTTTACGCCAAAGTATGTGACGTATGATGAACAAATAAACCAGCAAAGAGCAGCTGTTGAGCTCTGCCCAGTGCCTATCAGATTAACAGCATCTATTTAAGTAGCAACACCAAAGAAAACATGGACAGTAAGGTACCTATTGAGAAAACCATATCTACAGTCAAGACAGAATGACGGTTGTTAGAGGAATACCCAAATAAGCCAAGAAGATAATAAAGGAAGACGAGTGGTGACGTCATAAGAAATCTGACGGACACACATAGATGATATATGACCAGAGAATGCTGATAGAAGACAAAGCCAAGAGGAGATGCTATGGATAAGTGACATCTTGAGCCTTAGATAAAGAAGTTGAACCCAAGATGAAGAAACTTATGTCATATACACAATGAAGATATTCAGTTAGTTTAAACGTGTACAGATGCAAGAAACCGCAAGAAGCATAGAAATCGTGAAGCTTGCATATGCTTAATAGTAAAGTAGATTGCAGCAAGTGCCAACATGTACATAAATATACCTAAAAAGCACTTTATACATGAGTATAATTCCACTACGTATATGAGCAGAATTGAACAAAGGTTACTGAAGGTCTCAAGAGGAGAGTGTTGCAGCAAACAAATGGAGAATTAAGACAGAGTGAAACTCAGCTGAAGGTAACCATGCCAAGAAGCCAAGATTGCATTTGTTTGGGAAAGGCTAACAGTGGATACAATTAAAACGAAAAGAACAGAGTATCTCGTGCAGAAAGGTCAAGATAAGCCACAGATGGTAGAAGAGTGGCAGAATTAAATCAAATAGACAAAATTCATGAAGAAGAGGTCGATTTCACGGTGTCTTAGTCACGTGACAAGGAAGGTTGGAAGAATGAGACTTTCACACCTACGCATGGATCTCCGCCATACCCATACTCACTAAAAGTTCTCAGTCCAAGAAGCAGACTCGAGGCCAAACTACAAGACAGTAATTGACACACGACCATTGAAGTGATGATTGATTGTAACATAATTCAAAGGAAGCTGGGGTGCAGACAAGCTCCCTGCAACTGGCTGATTGTTCTGCATGCTGCTAAGATGTGAGTGGAAATGTATGAGTGGGGTTGATGCCTACCCAATCATAGTGGACCGAGTAATCTAGAGTCCTATAGAGAGTAGAGCCAATAGGACGTCATACTTTTACTGACATTCATAGTGGCCATTTTGAAGGGAGGGCTTGCCAATAGGACGTCATACTTTTACTGACGTTCATAGTGGCCATTTTGAAGGGAGGTCTTAGTTGCCCCACCTGACATTGATTCTCCAATCCCCTCTCCCCGTTACCACATACAAATATAGTACCTATGATAAAGTTACCTTCCTATAACCAATCACGTTGCATGTTAGGTTTTTTAGATTGCACATCAATGATGACCAGTTCTTGCTATAAATACTGTGTTTTTTCAAAAATTGAGTTGGAGTTGGAAGAGAGAGAGAATATCGAGCGATTGCTGATTTTCGTTGTACTCCCCGTTTTATGTACTTGTCATTAAACTGACTCCCTTTGCCAAACTATTGATTTGTCATAGTTATTTGATGCATGAGTATGAATCTGCATCCCCATCTATCTCGAGGGTACTGCTACTTATCTTAAAGGGCTATTTGGAGATCCCCAATCAGAGGGCTGCCTGGAGACCATCCAGTTAACTTGGTAGCAGAGGATGGTTAGATTAGATAAGATACCCATCGACCGTTGACATAAGTAATTCGGGTCCTTGGCAATATCACAAGTCCTTTGCCATCCGGCTGATAGAACGAGAAGCTCCCTGTAGATAGTGGTTAGTTTAATCGAAAAACCCTGCAGGCTAGGTGTGAAGGGACCCGTACTTTCTCCCAAAAACCCCTCCTCACTTCTAGGAGCAGCTGATTGAACAAGCGGCACGGAAAGGCGGTAACGAAGGCGGGATCCCGAGCATCCGGAGAGGAAAAACATGCGAACGATGAGTAAAAAAGACTGAATGCTTTGGCAAAAGCTTGCATGACTTAAAAAAACAGTAAAGGAAAGGTAACGGAGGGAGGTGGGACAAATAGAATGTCAGAGTAAGAGTATAATGTAAATGTATATATAAAGGGAAAACATTGACTCACATGTGGCCGAGTAATAGATATTGTGAGTGTGGCCACGATAAGAGTACGCCCAGTGCCTAAGTTTTAAAGAACACTAGAACAAGCCTTAATTTAAAGTCGTGATTGATAGGATGACGTAGGAGACCAGATCGATTAAAGACGATCTGAAAGAGATGGGCTTAAATTTTGTATCGGAATACAAATAGGGGCAGGCCAGAGTCTGTCTGTTTGTTTTATGTGTTTTAGTTAATGCATGACATCATAAGGTAAAAGAATTACTTTTTTAAATAGCATGAAAATTGCGATTATGAAGAAAAATTTTGCATGACATAGATTTATGGTTGTTGTTGACAAAAGTGAAAAGTTAAATTATTGTTGAAAAAACGGGATTGGAGCTTGCGACGATTGGTGCTCGCTCATATACTGTTGATATTGTTTGTGAAATGTAAAGTATACTAAAGTGTTATATAAGGGAAAATAAACAGGTTAAGCATATAAGACATTAACCCATTGATACACTTGTGCAAACAGTTGCTGAAGCATGCAGCTAAGCTTAAACAGTACAGTCCAGAATGGGTTAAAGGGACCACAAACAAAATGTTTATGCCATGGCCCCAAGGTGGATCTCTATCTAACGCACATGGTGACATATTTACATGCCACGTACACAGGAAAAAAGTTAGACAAACACCTGGCTAGTTTAGAACTTTGGAAGATGTACGAAGAAGAAAAAGAGGAGGAGCCACCGTTAACTGGATACTGAATATATGCACAGAGGGGGGCGAAGAGCCTTCTGCGCCACCCGACCCGCCTGAAACAAAAAGCGAAGCTAGTAAAAGTGAAGGATTGTACCAATTAAGGGAACATAATGCAGCCACAGGATATAACAACCTGTCATATGAGTCGCGTAAGCAAAGTGGTGATGAAAGCCCAGAAAAGGACAGAGAAAGAGATATAAACTCCAAAGTCCCGAAGGACAAGGAGAGACACGAAAGAGAAAAAGGATATCAAGAGCAAGCAAGTACATCTCTAGGTACGGGAAGAGAGGTAAAAAGATGGAAAGGAGATGAGGATATAACTGATGAGATAGCATTCACACAGAACGAATGGATGGGAGGTCAGATTTTATTGAAACTCAATGGTAAAGGCATTGAGGATATGAGGCACAGGGGAGAATAGGACGAATTAGATGGAAAGGAGAAGGAAAAGGAAAAACAAGTAAGAAATAAGGGAGCTAGAAAAAAATATAGGCAGAAACGAGAGCAGTTCTATCTTGACAAGCAGGTCAGAAAACAGGAAAAGACAGAACAATAAAGAAAACGTGATCATAAGCAGAGAACAGCTAATGATCAGGAAAGAATAGAACAAATAAGAATATAAGAAGGAGAACAATAAATACGGGAGAAGAGAATAAAAAGACAAAGAGATGAGGAAATGCGAAGGGCAAATGAACGAAGAGATGCAAGGAAACAGGAGGATGATAGGGTCAGCGAGGAAGCATAGAGAATTTGATGATGACATGGAACGCAAGCAAAGACAAAGAGCGTAGGATCTCGAATATCTGGAAAGAGAGGTTAAAAAAACGGATCCAGTAGTAGACTGGTAAAATATTGAAGAATTCTTTCCTGAGTACGATTCAGTAATAGGCATGTCTCGAGCAAATCTAGAAGATGACTTCGACACCAGAAGCATCAGAGAGAAAATCTATAGAATATACGAAGAGATGGGGCTAGAAAAGATTCCCCATGGGAAAGGAGAGGATGAGCGTCTTGACAGCACTCAGTTGTATGCAACTGAGGATGCTTCCCGAAGTAGCAGAAATAGAGAGCTGTCCTTAAATAGGCTTACTCTAAATAGAAATGAGGATGATGAGAGAAGTTGCACAAGTTGGGCACAGACAATATCAGACGCAGAAAGAGAAGAATGTGAAGAAAGAGAAAATGAGAGGAGTCACGAAAGATGCTTCTCTAGGGGAAATGGAATAAGGTGGTCGGCCTCTACTGGGTCTGCACTTAAAACACCGGAGTTAGCCATACAATAAGATCGGCATGACGGAGTGTCACACGGTCAGAGGGGGGTGTCTCTACCACCCTATGTGAGCAGGTTAAGGACATTGCCAGGGAGACAGCGATGCAGGAATATTACCCCTGCGGTAGACAGAAAGATGATGAGAGAGGAAAAGGAGTTTAATGTGTCACAGTTCCCCTTATTAGAAAAAGGAGGAACGATGCCACAATATATACCTTGGCCGCAGATGGATAGAGAGAATCTGAAAAATAATCTCCCAATGTTGATATCTGGAGTTGGAAAATGGATACATGAGTTAGAAAAAATAATGGGAGGAAACACTTTAGCTATAGGGATATTAAGGGTCTTTTAATCGCCATATGTGGTGATAGAGCTGATGATGTGTGGACACGTGCAGGTTACCCTGGGGTGACTATAATTAATACTGTGCATGACAGAGCGCCATTTAACAATTGCAGAACCACGGTATGGAAAGCGCTTTGAGCGCTATACCCAGACACTTCTGATATGGGAGCTATAATGACATGCAGGATGAAGGAGTCAGATCATCCATTGCTTTAAATTCAGAATTTCCAAGACGCCTGGGTATTGGAAACTCGTGAATCTTGGGGGAAATCTATACTTGTGTTTTACCATATATCATGCCAAGGGCTGCCAGAACAGGTACAGAAGCAGCTCAAAAATTGGTAGAGATTGAGGCTAAGCCATGGTCTGAAATACAGCTGATCATTGTGCATTATTGCAGGCTGCTGCAAGAAAAAAAATCACAAAAAGGATGCAGCATGAAAGGGCAAAGAGACTAAATTAGTGCAGAAAAAATTATCAAAATATGCCATTGAAGGGGCAATGCTAACTAGTACAGATGATCAAATACGCAGCAGATGAATTATCAAAGGCAGTTCAATCAAAGCAATAATGGGTTTTACCCAAGAGGATGAGGCTTTCGAGAAAGAGGTTTTCAGAGTAATCAGGGTGGTTTTCAAAATATGCAAAACAGAAACTAGGATATGCAAAATGGGCAAGTAATCAGACCACCACCAACATGTTGGACGTGTGGGATGACAGGGCATCTAGCACGTATGCACAGAAGTCTAGGAATGGTGCAAAATGACCACTTCACAAGAGAAGGGATGGTGAATCCACCTGCGTTCTCGCAGCAGGGTGGAAATTGAGTTGCGCTGAATCACACTGTGCAGCAGCAAGCGTCAGGAAAACAGCAAAATTTGCAACCACAGCAGATGTTGACACATTTTCCACAGGGCTAGTCTCAACAGTCTCCGATGCAACTGTCACAAACAACAGGTACAGGACAGGCGCTGAATTCTGGAAGAGGAGATGCCACTTGTAATGGAGGAAATCCATTCACTCAGTGTGGCACAAGATTATATATGGGCTAGCACAGCTCACTGGGAGACCTGATGAGCTCTATCCTATCAGTGACATTATACCCTCAGAAGGAACCAGGGGTAGATATCTTTATAGGGGATACAGAATATTCTTTCTTAGTTGACACAGGTGTGATGCGCTCGAGTATACGTGAAGGCACGTTTTCCTTGTCTGGCGATGCCATAAATATTCAGGGCTTTACAGGAGCAACAAGTCGTGTTCCTTTTACACAAGAACTTCCAGTTTCCATAGGAGAATGTGACATGAAAGTGCCACTGCTGTGTTTGAGGCAAACTCCTGTAAATATATTGGGATGAGACGTAATGACAAATCTCGTTCACGGAGAAGGTGTCACGACCCTCACCCAAAACCCCCTCTGGCAAACCCATTGGCCAGGTGGAGTCAGGACTCGGGCCTCTAGAGCCGGGCATTCTCTTCAAAAGCCCTCATGGGGCCAGTCCTGGCACCTATGGCGCCAGGCTCATACACCATGAAAAACAATGTGCTTGGGAACTACTTTATTGTATTGCCAGCCAACATGGAGGCATCCACATAGCGTGGTTCCTAAGAACCAAGCTATGCAGTCTAGTGTTTTGGGTGTGGTAGCCTAGGGACTACTTTACCTGGACTATTTTGTTGGGGCTATTTAAACCACACCCGAGCAAGACAACACGCTTCAAGTTACTTTGCAGCTTGCAACGTGACGCTCACCGTGTCTAGCTATTCCCTCGAACCTCGGAGAAGCAGAACCTGCAAGGAGACAAAAGGAACATCATTAGCAGCAGCATCTTACCTGCAGCCTTCATCTTTCAACGCTTGCACCTACTGAGAACAGCTTCCTCGAATCTGCACGCCTCCAACACAGAACGACCTGAAAGAGGAAGATAGAGGCAACATTAAAGAAAGCAGTAGAGACATTTACAAATTACGAACTGCTGAAAAGGCTTACCTGGCTGGTCGCCTTTCGGCTGGCACCACTCAGGACATTCCACTCGCGCTGAAGAACACTGCGACCTACAAGGAAGGAAAACACAGTTTAGCAAAGGCAAGACTTTGCAGCGCTGCACATAGCGCTTACTTACCTCATCATAGTGCTCTTTATGCACCATCATTTACCAGCGGGGCTCAACCATAGCCAGTTCGCCGCGCTGAAGCTCTGCATAACTAAGAGAGAAAAAAGAGACATTTTAAACAAAGAAAGGCATGCAGGATAGCAACAAAACTAAAGAACAGCAATAAGACCTACCTGAACAATATCAAACGGGCCGGCGTCAGTGAAGTAACTGGACCGCACTCGCCCATGAAAGACAACACGCCCCTGCAAAGAAGGCAGGATGGAGACCACGCCTAATTCTACCACAAGGTGAGGAGAGGGTGCCAGAGGGACTGAAATCATACGGGGGTGGATGGAGGATACTTACCCCAGTCAGTCAGTTTTGAACACAGTCCTCCTGTATTTTCAGGCAGAATCTTCCCTGCAGACCACTTCAGGGAAAAGCTGAGAAGCATACCAGCGAGTAACCCGGCTGGGTGGCGTCCCTGTGGATACCAGGTGAGCGTAACAGAACGCGAAGCCTACCATAACAAATCCACCTGGGCGCCATGGAGACATCAGAAATGTACCAATTGGCCCAATTACTAGGAGAGCTTCATGCTGAGGTTCATTCTGCCCGAAAAGAGACTAATGCCCTCCGGAGAGACCTAATAGTGACCAACGGACGCACTGAAGAGATTAGCAGGCAATACTTGCAATCACAGGCAGGACAGATGCCTCTACCTGGAAGCAATCCAACGATGCAAAACCCTGACATACCACCCACTCCGGTACAGATCACGTTACCTGGAACCGTGCCCCTGGCACCACCAGAAAGGTTCTCAGGCGACCCACAGAAGTATGCGGCATTCATCAATCAGTGCCGCCTTTGTTTTCTTTGTAGGCCTGGAGCATTTCCAAACGACCAAGCTCGGGTATCTTTTGTCTTATCATACCTAAGTGGTAGTGCAGCAAATTGGTCGGTGCTGGTGGTAACCCATGACAATCCTTTATTACATAATTTTGGGGGGTTCCAGAGAGAAATGGAAAAACTTTTTGATCGCCATACCATGGAACAAGCAGTAGACAATGAACTCTTGTCCCTCCGACAGGGGAATCAGGACTTGTTAACGTACATTGCTACCTTCAACAGACTGGTTGCCGAAGCTAGGTGGCCAAAAAACAAAAGAACCACGTTATTCCATCAAGGCTTACGAGGCGAATCAAAGGACGTCTTATGCCAGGTGGTTGATCCACCCAGAGACTGTGCAGAATTCATAAATCTGGTCGTGCAGCTAGACCACTGGTTGCAGGACCGAAAGGCAGACCGGTCTAAGACGGACCCTCGGACCGTGGATGTTCGACCAAGGGAAAATACACCCCGTATACCTGAAAATGCTGTAGAACCCATGCAGATTGAGGGATACGGCCTCCATTAACAAAACAAGAGCGGAACAAAAAAAGACAACAACAGCTTTGTTTGTATTGTGGGAAACCAGGACATTTCCTGAAGGACTGTCCAGTAAAACCCCAAAGAAGAACAGTCGGGGCCACAGAGAAGGATGAAGCTAAGGAATCGGAAAACTACCAAGCTCGACAAACGTAGAGGTCAGTTTGTCGAGTGAGAAGAAATAGTTGCTGACCTCGCACTTTGCAATACCAGTGATCGTAATTAATCACTAACAGTCTTCAAGAATGCATGCCGTTGAAGCATACATTGATAGCAGAGCAGTTGGAAATTATATTGATCAAGAACTGGCAGCAGAGATGGGGCTTCCTTTGTGTTCTAAGCCAACTATGAACAAGGTAACCACCGTGGATGGGACAGAAATCGCTTCCGGACCATTAACCCAGTGCACAACCAGGGTAACCTTGCTGTGCCAGGACGGATATCGGGAGTTTATTTCATTCGATCTCATCAAGGCACCTCAGTTCACGCTAATACTAGGGATGCCATGGTTGGTTGCTCACAACCCTTTGATAGACTGGTGGGCATGAAAATTAACCTTCCCCGGTGGCTGCTCCCCTGTCTGCTATTACCAAGAGTAGAAACCTGACGTCTGTATCCCCATGACTCCCGGAGCGACAGTATCAACCCTGGGAGCAACTAATACCTTGCCAAGTGAATACCATGATTTCCAGGATGTTTTCCGAAAGGACTAAGCCAATACATTGCCGCCGCACAGGCCCTATGACTGTCAGATCGACCTTGTTCCTGGTGCACAAATCCCTTGCGGCAGGATCTACGCTCTCACAAAACCAGAAAACCTTCATTTTAAATCCTATTTAGACCAGTACCTTGCAAACGGATGTATCCATCCTTTGAAGTCCGCCACAGCCAGTCATTTGTTTTTCGTACCGAAAAAGGAAGGAGACTTGAGAACCTGTATTGACTACCACGCATTGAACCAGATCACCGTGAAGAACCGCTACCCCTTGCCACTTATCCCTGAGATGCTAGACCAAGTTAAACATGACCAGATTCATACCAAATTGGACCTTCGAAGAGCATACCACCTGGTCCGAGTCAGAAAAGGCGATGAATGGAAAACCACCTTCCGTACTAAGTACGGCTTGTTTGAATATCAAGTCATGCCCTTCGGGTTATGCAACACTCATGCGGCATTCCAGTATTTCATGAATGACATATTAAGGGAGTTAATTGATGTGTGCACCTTAGTGTAAATAGACAACATCTTAGTATACTCAGCCTCAGAATAAGATCATGTCAGGCACGTTCGTTCAGTCCTCACCAAGCTCCGTCAACATCACTTGTTTGCAAAGCTTGAAAAATGCTTTTTTCACATCACCGAAGTAGAATTTCTTGGTTTTATCCTTACTTCAGGAGGCATCAGAATGGACGTGCACAAGGTAGATGCCATTTTGAAATGGCCTTCACCAACATCTCTGAAAGGGGTACAAAGCATGCTGGGCTTTGTGAACTTCTACCGCCGGTTCATCCCAGACTTCTCTCAGGTTGTGCACCCAATCACAGTACTATTACAAAAAACAATAAAACGTTTGCTTGGACTGAAGAAGCAGAAGAAGCCTTTCAGGAACTTAAACAAAGGTTTACCTCCGCTCTACTCCTGCGACATCCTCGTCCAGACCTCCCTTATGTCGTTGAAACTGATGCGTCCAGTCTCGCAATGGGGGCTGTCCTTTTACAGAGAGACCCGGAAACCGTCCAGCTACATCCTGTGGCCTTCTGGTCGAAAAATGTCTCACCTCCAGAGATTAATTATGCCATCACAGGCAAGGAACTCCTGGCTATCAAATCCGCCTTTAAAGCCTGGAGGCACTACCATCTGGGGGCCATACACACCATTACAGTCATCACAGACCACCAACACCTGCAATATCTCAAAACAGCCAAGGCCCAGTCCTCGCGCCAATTACAGTAGTGCCTTTTCTTTGCCGAATATGATTATGTAATCACATTTTGACCAGGAGTCAGAAACGGAAAGGCGGATGCCTTATCTCGCATGGGCATAGATGAAATAGTATATACAACTCCAGACCCAGTACCTATTATACCTGAAGACAAACTCTTGGGTATCATGACAGCCTTCACACAAGCAGAACTACGAAAAGAAATCCAATGGACAATGAATCCTGATGCCTACCTCGCATGGCAAACTAAAGGAGAACAATATACCATCAAGGACCATCTACCCTTTTTTAGGGATCGCCTATGTGTACCCAAGAAGGAATTACAACAGCATATTATTTCAAACTATCACGATTCACTGTTCGAAGGGCATCCTGGGATCGCCAAATCCCTAGCTAAGGTGAAAGAGAACTTTTGGTGGCCTGCCTGGCATAAGGACATCATTCAGTATAATCAGTCCTGTGGTGTCTGCGCACAAAATAAATCACAGAAACCAAAACCATCTGGTCTCCTACAACCATTGGACATTCGTCCAGTTCCATGGCACACTCTTTCCCTTGACTTCATCACTGATTTACCTTCAATCCAAGGGTTCAATACCATCCTTGTAGTTGTGGACTTATTCTCGAAGATGGCACATTTTATTCCTCTCAAAGGCCTCCCAGACGCAGCCACTTTAGCAAAAGTGTTCCTGGAGGGAGTGGTTAAGCTACATGGCTTCCCTTCAGTTGTGGTCTCTGAACGAGGCAGCCAGTTTGTTTCAAACTTATGGAAAAAATGTTGTGCAATGGCGCAGATCGACGTTCGGCTATCTACCAGTCACCATCCCCAAATGGACGGCCAAACCAAGAGAACCAATCGGACACTCGAGCAATATTTATGGTGCATGCTGCACCACAAACAAAGGAATTGGAAAGACCTATTATGGATAGTCGAATATGCACATAACAATTCTTTGCATTCAAGCACGGCACAAACGCCCTTCCATACCCTTTATGGCAGACATCCACGTACCTCTGAATGAGACCTTCCAGCCAGCTTGGAAATGCCAGCAGTAAAGACTCTACACACAACCATTACTCAGGCTTTCAAAAGGGCAAAGGAACACCTTATTCATGTCAAAGAAAAACAAAAGAGATTCGCTGACCAACACCGGAAAAAGGCCCCTGATTATCAAGTAGGAGACAAAGTTTGGTTAGCCGCTAAATTCGTATCCATCAAGGGAAACCGGACCTTTCATCCCAGAAATATCAGGACCCTATACCATTAAGGCAATTATCAACCCAGCAGCCGTGGAACTGGATTTACCACCTAATCTACACATCCACCCGGTATTCCATGTGTCCCTCCTGAATTCAATGCAACCCGGCACACGGATTGGGACACCACCTAAGCCCATACTTGTTGACGGAGAACCAGAATTCGAAGTCAAAAATATCTTGGACTCTAAATACTCTAGGACCAAGCTATATTATCTCATTGATTGGAAAGGATTTGTACCACAAGATAGATCCTGGGAGCCCAGTGAGAATATCCACACACCACGTCTTATCAGGAAATTCCATCGGAACTTCCCAACCAAACCTGGGCCAGACAGAAGGAACACCATGGGAGGGGCCTAATGGGGGACTGCTGTCACGACCCTTGCCCAAAACCCCCTCAGGCAAACCCATTGGCCAGGTGGAGTCAGTACTCGGGCCTCTAGAGCCTGGCATCCTCTTCAAAAGCCCTCATGGGGCCAGGCTCATACACCATGAAAAACAATGTGCTTGTGAACTACTTAATTGTATTGTCAGCCAACATGGAGGCATCCACATAGCTTGGTTCCTAAGAACCAAGCTATGCGGTCTAGTGTTTTGGGTGTGGTAGCCTAGGGACTACTTTACCTGGACTATTTTGTTGGGGCTATTTAAACCACACCCGAGCAAGACAACTCGCTTTGCGTTACTTTGCAGCTTGCAACGTGACGCTCACTGTGTCCAGCTATTCCCTCGAACCTCGGAGAAGCAGAACCTGCAAGGAGACAAAGGGAACATCATTAGCAGCAGCATCTTACCTGCAGTCTTCATCTTTAAACACTCGCAGCTACTGAGAACAGCTTCCTCGAATCTGTACGCCTCCCGGACAGAACTACCTGAAAGAGGAAGATAGAGGCAACATTAAAGAAAGCAGTAGAGACATTTACAAATTACAAACTGCTCAAAAGGCTTACCTGGCTGGTCGCCTCTCGGCTGGCACCACTCCAGACATTCCACTCGTGCTGAAGATCACTGCAACCTACAAGGAAGGAAAACACAGGTTAGCAAAGGCAAGACTTTGCAGCGCTGCACATAACGCTTACTTACCGCATCATAGCGCGTTTTATGCGCCATCATTTAGCAGTGGGGCTCAACCATAGCCAGTTCGCCGTGCTGAAGCTCTGCATACCTAAGGGAGAAAAAAGAGATATTTTAAACAAAAAAGACATGCAGGATAGCAACAAAACTAAAGAACAGCAATAAGACCTACCTGAACAATATCAAACGGGCCGGCGTCAGTGAAGTAACTGGATCGCACTCACCTACGAAAGACAACGTGCCGCTGCAAAGAAGGCAGGACGGAGAGCACGCCTAATTCTACCACAAGGTGAGGAGAGGGCGCCAGAGGGACTGAAATCATACGGGGGTGGAGGGAGGATACTTACCCCAGTCGGCCAGTCTTGAACACAGCCCTCCTGTATTTTCAGGCTTAACCTTCCTCGCAGACCACTTCAGGGCAAAGCTGAGAAGCAAACCAGCGAGTAACCCGGCTGGGTGGTGTCCCTGTGGATACCAGGTGTGCGTAACAGAAGAGCATAATATTTTGAACTCCAGGAATGCATTATTTGAAAGTGTCAAAGTTACCTGTCTCATTATGGACTAAAAGCCCTGTGACGTAGGATTACTGAAAGGAGTCGGAGAAGTGAAGATTACATTGAAACCAGGAGCAATTTTACAAAAAGCATGACAGTATCCCATTTCCAGGGAAGCAGATGATGGGATTTTTAAGACAATTTCTGCCATGATGGAGCAGGACATCCTAGTGACGTCAGAATCGTCATGCAATACTTCGGTTTATCTGATAAGAAAATTGAAGGGAGGGTCTTGGCGTTTAATATAAGATCTTTGCCCGATAAACCAGATAGTCGAGGCCGCGTAATATGCCCCTTGAAGCATTATATTTCACAGTGATTGACTTGAAAAATGCATTTTTCTCGATCCCATTGCACAAAGATTCATAGGATATGACGTCATTTACATTCAGACAAGTTTGTCGGAAAAGTACAAGACTACCTCAAGGATATTGTGAGTCTCCTTCTATTTTTAGGAGGGTCCTGCAGATGGACTTAAGCAATATTGCATTAGAGTGTGTTCTCTTGCAATAGGTGGATGACATTCTAATTTGCAGCATAACAGAGGAAAAGTGCAGTTGCGATTCCATTCAGCTACTAACTATCTTGGCTGAGAAAGGATATAAAGTTGACAAGGAAAAGTTACAGTATTGTCAACAAGAAGTGCTATACATAGGCCAGCTGATATCACATGAAGGGAAAAAGGTTACCCCTGAAAGAGCTGAAGCCATTTCAAGAACAGCCGAGCCACACACGATAAAACAAATGCAGAGTTTTCTAGGACTATATAATTACGTCAGGGCATGGGTTTTTGACTATAGCTCTTATACCATGCCCTTATTACAAGCCTTAAATAAAGCACAGTTACAAAAGAGAAAATCCTGTGGACTAAGATCATGGAGGAAGGGTTCAAAGAACTAAACAAGGCCATCTGCACAGCACCAGTTTTAGGGATTCCCAATTATGCAGATGAATTCTACATGTTTTTACACATGAATGGCAGCGTTATGACAGCAGTCCTTACACAGAAAACCATGTTGGGGTACAACCCCTGGCACACTACAGTGGGAATTCGGAACCAGTAATGAGAGGTTACTTCCCGAGCGAACAAAGTTTGTCTGCCGTAGCGTGCACCATATAAAAAGCTACAACCATTGTGATGTGGTGCCCAATGATGTTATTCGTCGAGCATGCATTATTTTCCATTTTAGAGAAACCGAAAGGCACATTGACATCTCAGAGAGCTTCTGCTTACGAAGTGGTCATATCTAATCCATCAATCAAAATAATTTGATGCAAAATAGTGAATCCAGCGATGTTTATAGCAGAGCCAGTCACTGAAGGAGACCCAATACATGACTGCACAAACTATGAAGAATTTTAGGATGAGATTCCCAGAGATGGTTCTTCTAGGATTGATCAAAATGATGGACAGAGATATACAGGTGCCGTTGTGGTGAAGCACACGGCAAATGGGGAATTTCAAGTACTCATTAGTGCACAGTTACCCTCACATTATTCAGCACAGGCTGCAGAATTATTGGCATTGATACTCCCACTCGAGAATCACGCAGACCAGGAAGTAAGGTTGTACAGTGATTCTGCCTATGTGACGTCAACAGTGCACGCAGGCTTAGCGAGCTGGAAAAGGAGGGGCTACCTCATAGTGGACCGCATGCCAGTGCAGCACGCCACCTTGTTGGATAGGCTCATTAAGGCACTAAAGCTCCCAGTGGGCATAGCGGTTGTGAAATGGGCTGCCCACATGAAAGGGACAGATGTTATCTCACGTGGAAATCAAGCAGCAGACACTGAAGTCAAGCGTGTGGCAAACTGGAGATGAAATAATAATGAATGTGGATATGTCTGATGTGCATGAGAAAATGATTATTGCACGAAGTGAGCCGGAAGGCTATAGCAATATGCCAAAGACTCATTTAATGGAGCTTTAAGGAGAAGCACCACAGGAAGAAAAGAACCTATGGAAGTGAAGAGGGTGTTCTTTAAACCCCTCCGGGAGCTTGTGGTGACAAGACAACACTGGTAAACCAGTGATGCCTATAGCCTTATTGAAGATAGCACTGGAACAGTTACACTATCCAGCGCACATGACAAAAGAGAATCTAGCAGCAACAATTGCCGAAGTCTGGTTTATACCGAACTTGGCAGAACACGTTGCATTTTGTATGGTAAACTGCATAATCTGCAAGAAGTTCACGGCTGGGCATACACTACGTGTGATTAGAGGAGTCATCCCAAAGCCTGATGGGCCTTTTCAGCACTTGCATATCGATTATGTCAATATGATTCAAGTATTTAACGGGTACAGGTATTTAATTGTTGTGGTGTGTCCATAGAAGCAGGTCCATGTACACACCCAGACTCTACCTGTGCGGCCAAATTCCTGGTGAGGGAGGTGTTTCCCAGATGGTGAGTGTGTGAATTTTTGAGGTCAGATAATGGTCCTCATTTTGTTAATGCAGTATTTGAACAGATCAGCTTGTTGCTTGGTATAAAGCACAACTTTTCATGTGCATATCATCCTCAAGGGAATGGGATATGCGAGAAGCTCAATGGCTTGTTAAAGCAAAGGACAGCCAAGTTGAAGCTTATTCTGAAAAAGGAATGGTTACACTGTCTTCCACTGGCAGTGTATGCACTCAGAAATCAACCTAGTTCTGATCATCATTTCACGCCGCATTAAATTGTGACGGGCAAAAGGATGTGAACGCCATTAACACCTTGAACTAGAGCTAGATGTTATGCTCAGCCTACAGGAGAAGTGCTAGGATTGGAAATGCAAAACTGTTTGAATTGCATGACATCTTGTTTCTCTGTAATTTTAGGACAGCTGCAGTGATGACACAAAGAGTGTAGGGCAGTACAGAACACAGAAGGAGATGCTACAACAGAACAAGTTTCAGAATTACGTGTTTCTCCAGTATTCTCTGGGGACACGGGGCCTCATTACAGCTTTGGTGGTAGCCATGCCGCTATTGGCGGGATGGCTGCCTCCAAAACCGGGTCTGGTCCGGGTTCCCTGAATGGGGAATTACTGAGCCATTCCGAGTTAGGAGGGTCCGGTAATTCCTCCCTCAGGGAACCTGGGCTCGGACCTTCCCCATGCCCATTCGAGCCCCCACAGGGCTCAATGGGAATGGGTGCAGGGCGCTAACAACGGCCCGATTATGATCGGCCTGTTGTTAGCTCCCTGGTCCCCTTGCAGGACCTCATAATCAGGCGGAATGGGAATAATGGGTCTGCATCCATTAGCGGACCCCGTTAACCCATTCCGCCTGACTCGTAATGAGGCCCACGGTCTTGGTAAGAAATCACACAAGGAAACTTGGATCTTCCTGGGTGACATCAAGCCATATATCGGAGAAATCCCTCTGCCTGCACCCCACCGCGAAGAGACTACAGACAATGTGGAAGAACCACAGCACATGCAGACAAGATCCATGACAAGGAAGAAGGATGCATGAACAGCCAAGCAAGAGACAAGAAACATTTGTGCAAAGTTGTAGCTTAATTTTGGACATTTCCTTTAAGCATAATAAGGAAAGAAGGACACAAAACATGAACGCTCTCTGCATCCTAGTTGCAGGATGAAGGAAGAGAATTGCATTTATAAGCCACAAACTAGCTGGTTGATTCTTAATTTTGGATTGAGGCACTCTGAAGCCTTAATAAGAAAAACAATGCCACATATTGATCGGGGACGTATAAACTAGAAGAGAATACAATATCCTGAGTCCTTTGCCACAAAATCCTTGTTTGGACTCACTTATGGCATCACGCAATAGGGACCTCACCAAAGACATTCTGATATATTTCGTGTTAGTATTGAGGTCCTATCCATCATTAGCGGGTAGAGTCACAAACATAACAGAGTTTCTTCAAGATCCTGAAAACGAAAAGACAATAAGGAGGCTGCTCACAGTGATTGCAGAACAGTTTCTTTTACTTCCAGAGTACAGCTAGGACAAGACAAATCAAAAGAAAATAACAGACTAGCAAATGCTGTATTTTTTTGCTTAATTGAAGACTTTCCAGAACTTGTGGGGGACATGCAAATATCGACGTCCTCACTTTCATCAGATATCCAGCAAACACTACACACCTGAGTATGCTCCTGCATAGCATTGTGATACAGGTCGAACTTTCCAGCCGTCATCGAAATCACAGAAGAGTGTAGAAACTTTCCTTCAAGGGACAGATCGTGAAGGTGATGACAAGGATTTAATTTTTTGTTTATGCTGGTAAGAAAACAACATGTCGTCTGGAGTGAAGCAGATTAGATGCATAGACTGGGAATTGGTTTACATGGAACATGCAAATTAAGACTTACTGAACATATTGCCTCATTTGGAACTTTCATTAGTGGAAAGAGAACTATTTCCAGAGACAAGAGGCAGTCTATTATGCGGATCAGGACGGTAATTGGTGCAGCATCTGTGACCTACAAGCAGAGACAGCAGAGTCCAGCTACAGTGACATTGTATAGCCTGCATTAAAAAGATAAATTTTGCTTCCTTACATGATCGGGAAGGGAAGCCAGAACAGCAGTGTAATTCTCCCCCATGAGGAGAGACATTCATAGTGGCCCAGGAACAAATGCTGCAAGATCACATATAAGTGTATAATTTACACATGCATTGTGTTCATTATCATACTGTTGTCAATAACAATTAGAACTGTGTTTTTTATAGGTGCACAAAGCGTTCAGATTCCTGTGCACCAACCTAATGATGTACGCATGAAACCTACAAAGGTGCCCAGACCTTACATAGTCATTCCAGTTCATAGAAAGAATGATAGAGTGACTGAGTTTGAGATGGATGTGATAAACCATGACATGCACACAGCACTTGTGTTAACAAAGTAATTGAAACGTCGGAGACAGGGTCGGTAAATTAAACCAGGTAAGGGATTGATGAAAGTTACACGTACACAGATATTGAGTACAAACACACCTGGTCTAGTGTTAATGATTTTAAAATCACATTCCAGTGAATGGAGGAGTTTGGACAAACAACGATGATAAGTTTTATGCCAAATGAAGTTGAGAGACAAATGGAGAAAGCTGAACTTTTAAAGAGACTTAGAGAATAAACAAATAGAGACAACACCGGCAAGCACACCGGATCCAGGTCCACACCAGATCCAATGCGATATGATATCAGGACAATGCCTGGAAGGAAGACACAGACAGAAATCCTGATAGACATGTTCATGCCCAGTTTGTATATTGAAAGGATGAAGCACATTGTGCTTTCTCCTACACAAATAACACAAGTGGAAAAGACAGATCATTGATGGAGATGCCTGAGAATCCTCCAGCAAAAAGGAGCTATACAGATGTACTGCCTGACATGCTTGTGAAAGCTCATATCAAAAGAATAAGAGACAGAAGGAGCACACAATAAGATAATAACGAATTGAACGATTACCTGGACAGCCCAGCATACTTGGGAAACAACATATGGTACCAACACATGAGGGAAGTTGGAAGGCGACCTTCAGATGGAGAATGCTTTGTTTGTGCACTCCTACCGTACAGCATGGGGAAGTCAAAAATCTTTGTAGCAGTGGAGATTGATGTCAAATCAGCACACTGCTTATCTCATATAGCAATGTGCACGACCAGAGGCCAGTTCATGGGAAGCAATGCTTCACTCAAATGGGCAACTGAAGTAACTGATCCAAATGAAGATGATTATGTCCAAGACATAAAGACAAGAAATAATGGCAAAACAAAGAACATTGTGATCAGATATGAGGAACCTGGAGTGAAAGGAGCAGAGGTCAGAAGAGAAACAAACAAAAAGCTGAACGTCAAAGGAAAACCTACAGAAGACGCTCGAAGATGGAAGGACAGAGGTCAAATGCAAATTTGGGGAGCAGTGCTTTCTTTAGAAAGATGGGAGAAAGGAGTGGTGATCTGCAGAGCATGGATGATCATTGGATACTATAAAGAAACAAATGAAAATGCACAAATAATATGCAAACCATTATGGCCGAGACTTGCAAGACTACTGACATGGGTCAAAGACAGAGGAGGACCCTTGCAGATAATGCCCTTAGAGAGTCCCAAACTGTGCTTTAGGAAAAATGGCTCAAGAAACATAGGAGAGAATCAGAACTGTGAACAAATCTTCAATGCTACAGGAATGATGCATGGAACAGCAGTGATCATGGATCACTATTGGACGTGTGGATCCAAAGCATAAATCAGATTGCCAAAGAATTGGGGTGGTATATGTACATTGGTGAATGTACATGTTCCAGAATTGGTGATTACAAAAAATTATCTAAATATAGACAGTTTCCTGAAAGCAGATGTTCACCTAAGGAAGACGAGATATGTGGAACTACTAAGCTGAGTGAAGAGAGAAAACGACTTCTCTGCTAAATAAATGGAAGCCTTTGGTGCAATCCCGTATAAACATAGGCTGTTCAGCTTAACCTCATCAGTGTTCAAGACAACTCTGATGCCACAAACTCAGGTTGGAGCAAATACTAAATGGTTGAATATAACCAGATGGGAGTTACTGCAGACCATCAACACGACCATAAATGGATTTAATGCAATCAAAGAAGAGTTAAGAGCAATCCGACTAATTACGCTCCAGAACAGATATGTCCTAGACATGATCACACCTATGGATGGAGGTGTTTGTGCAAAAATCGGAGAATCATGTTGCACATTTATACCTTCACATGATGACGAGAATGGAACCTTAACAGAAGCCATAGGTATGCTGACAAAACTACAGAATCAGATGATAGATGAAGTCAACAAAGCTGATGATGACAGTTTATTTGGAACGCTGTTTTCATGGGTTCCACAATGGATGGCAGATGTATTCAAGATCCTAGGAGCCCTGTTGGTGATGATATTGCTTGGACTCTGTGTAATCAAGGTCATAATCTCTCAGTGCCAGAAAATTGCAAAAAAGGCCATAGGAATAAAAATCATGATTGATGTTGAGTCAGGATGGAAGCCAAAGGAACTGACTGATGAAGAAATACAAATATTGTGAATGCCAGTATTTATGCACCAGAAGGAACACAATTCCTTTACCTTACAAAACAAAGAAAATATGTGGGAAGATGGATCTATTGTAATCCAAGTGGAGAATGTCAATTAATGACATGGAACAAAGATGAACACGTGAGAACAGCAGGATGCTTGAAAGGAGTCATAAAGATATGGACCCCAAAGAAGAATTTCTTCAGACCTAGATGTCTAGATTCCGAAGATGAAATTAAAGTGGATACGAAGAAGGATATGAGAGTGGTCGACGAATCGCCCAGAGGGGGGAGTGAAGAGTAAGTGTCAGGTGTCATCCACACTTCAGCCACCCCCTTCGTAGTACCTGGTACTTTTACACCAACGTATGTGCTGTATGATGAACAAATAAACCAGCAAAGAGCAGCTGTTGGGCTCTGCCCAGTGCCTATCGGAGTAACAGCACCTATTGAAGTACCGACACCTAAGAAAACATAGACAGTAAGGTACCCCTTGAGAAAACCATATCTAGAGTCAAGACAGAATGACAGTTGTCAGAAGGGAATACCCAAAGAAGCCAAAAGATAACAAAGGAAGACGAATGGTGATGTCATAAGAAATTGGGCGGACACACATAGATGCTATATGACCAGAGAATGCTGATAGAAGACAAAGCGAAGAGGAGATGCTATGGATAAGTGACATTTTGAGCCTTAGATAAAGAGGTTGAACCCAAGATTAAGAAACGTATGTCATATACACAATGAATATATTCAGTTAGTTTAAACATGTACAGATGCAAGAAACCGCAAGGAGCAAAGACATTGTGAAGCTTGCCTATGCTTAGTGGTGAAGTAGATTGCAGCAAGTGCCAGCATGTAAATAAATATACCTCAAAAGCACTTTATACAGGAGTATAATTCCACTACGCATATGAGCAGAATTGATCAAAGGTTACTAAAGGTCTCAAGAGGAGAGTGTTGCAGCAAACAAATCGAGAATTAAGACAGAGTGAAACCTAGCTGAAGGTTAGCATGCCAAGAAGCCAAGGTCGCATTTGGTTGGGAAAGGCTCACAGTGAATACAATTAAAAAGAAAAGAACAGAGTATCCTGTTCAGAAAGTTCAAGATAAGCCACAGATGGTAGAAGACTGCAGAATTAAATATAATACACAAAAATACATAAAGAAGAGGTCAATTTCACAATGTCCCAGTCACGTGACAAGGAAGGTTGAAAGGATGAGACTTTCACACCTACGCATGGACTCCACCATACCCATACTCCGTAAAAGTTCTCAGTCCAAGAAGCAGACTCGAGGCCAAACTACAAGGCAGTAATTGACACACTACCACTGAAGTGATGATTGATTGTAACATAATTGGAGGGAAGCTGGGGTGCAGACAAGCTCCCTGCACCTGGCTGATTGTTCTGCATGCTGCTAAGGCGTGAGTGGAAAGGTGTGAGTGGGTTGATGCCAACCCAATCATAGTGGACCAAGTAATCTAGGGTCCTATAGAGAGTAGAGCCAATAGGATGTCATACTTTTAGTGACGGTCATAGCGGCCATTTTGAAGGGAGGGATTAGTTGCCCCACCTGACATTGATTGTCCAATCCTTTCTCCCTGTTACCACATACAGATATAGTACCTATGATAAGGTTACCTTCCTATAACCAATCACGTTGTATGTTAGGTTTTTTATATTGCACATCAATGATGACAAGTTTCTGCTATAAATACTGTTTTTTTTTTCTAAAATTTAGTTGGAGTTGAAAGAGAGAGAGAAGATCAAGTGATTGCTGATGTTCATTGTACTCCCCGTTTAGTGTACTTGTCATTAAACGCACTCCCTTTGCCAAACTATTGAGTTGTCATAGTTATTTGATGCATGAGTACAAATCTGCATCCCCATCTATCTCGAGGGTACTGCTACTCATCTTAAAGGGCTGTTTGGAGAACCCCAGTCAGAGGGCTGCCTGGAGACCATCCTGTTCACTGTCTTACATTAATAACTCTAAAAACCGGGATCAGGTATTGTGCACGCAAGTTGCATATTTCAGGCACAACAATACAAAGTGGAGTCTTGTCTCTATTCTATTATGGCAAAGGTTGGCTCCTTTAACAAATACTTTCAGTGATATTGAATAATGCCAATATTACGTGTACCAGTTGATGCACAAAACAAGGAAAAAGGAGAATAGACAGTAGTTTATGAGACTACGACTATTCACACCAGATATCTTCACAAGGAAAACAAATGTTTTTCCTAGTTTCCTAGTTTCACTCTACATTGCGATATTAACCTGGCAGCTTTGTGCTGTATTTGTAAGTCTTCTTGTCTGCATTTTACCTATTTTGACCTGGCAGCCTTTTGCTGTATATGTAACCCATTTTGTCTGCATATTAGCTATTTAACATGGCAGCCTTGTGCTGTTATATTTAAATAATTCATTTATGTATTTATTGCATTTATTTCAGAAAGTGCATAGTACATTAGCGAAGTGCATAATTATGAATATGATTGCAGACAGAAAAGGTGTGCAAAACCACACCTCATTGTACGGGGGATACATCAGGCATGCAGATGGGCATATGAGTCAAAATAGGTGTGAATAGAAGACTGGCAAAGCCATAACTCATGGTACGAGGGGCTACATCAGGCACACTTGGGTATCACTGGTCAGGCTCTGGCGTGGCTGACTTCTTTCCTCTGCAATCGACCCTCCCAGGTCCAACTTGGGTCCTTCCTCTCTGACATCTTTTTCTCTACCTGTGGTGTCCCCCAGGGATCTAACCTCTCTCCCTGGCTGTTCAACCAATATCTGGCACTCCTTGCCCACCGCATCACCACTCTCTGCCCCAACTTTCAGTGCTATGCGGATGATACCCAGCTCATTTTCAGGCTACCCGCGGATTCCTCCTCTCCTTCCCTCATCTCTGACTGTCTGTTTGCTATCCAGGAGTGGTGTGCCACCAATGACCTCTGCCTTAATGCCAGTAAGACTGAGATTCTGCTCATCGGCACACCCACTCCCTCCTTTCCTGCATCTCTCTGGACGACCTCTCTAGGCCCTCTTCCTGCTCCTACCTGCAAGGCAAAAAACCTCAGGGTCATCTTCGACTCCACACTCTCCATCTCTACTCACATATCTGATGTCTCTAAGAAGTCACACTACCAGCTGCACCTCCTTAGAGGTATTCTGGTATTCTTCCTTTCCTCTCCTTCCCCCAGAAGCTCACTGTGTCCAGAGCCCTGGTTCTCTCTAAGCTGGACTACTGTAACAGCCTCTATCTAAATCTGCCTGTCTCTACTCTATGCCCTTTGCAACTCATCCAGAACAGGACTGCGAGACTTGTTCTTGGCCTCAAGCCCAGGGACCGTATCTCTCCAGGACTGAAATCTCTTCACTGGCTCCCAGTGGCTGCAAGGATTAAGTTCAAAACCCTCTGCATTGTCCACAATGCCTTCTGGGGCCTGCGGCCGAAAAACCTTCAACTCTCCCTTCCTAAATATCTTCCTTTTCATCCGTCTCCAACTCCCTCAGAGTCAACCACTTCTCCAAGCACGAGTTGGGGGTAGATCTCTCTCCGCGGCAGGGGCCTCCCTCTGGAACAGCCTTCCTGCCTCCCTGAAACTTGAGGAGAACCATCTCCGGTTCTGGAAGCACCTCAAAACCTTCCTCTTTGCTTCTGATTTCTCTCTCCCTCTCCCTTGCTAAATTCCTGATTGAAACTGCACCGAATCGGCACCGGGCCACTCTCACTGATCTCGTTCTCTGGCCCAGCCATCTGTCCCCGGCACTGCTTCCCTGGCAACCTTGCACCGCACGACTGTCTCTGTATCCCTACAGCCCCACTCCCAGCACTTTGTTCTGCACTTACCTTGCACTTGCCACCAGCTGGCCCCTTATTTATTTATCTTATTATTCCACTATCCCATGTACTGCACTTGCCCCTAGCACTTTCCCTTCCCCCCTTCCCATGCACTTGCGCGATCTGAATGATACCGGGCCTAGTAAGATCGCTGTCTGTCTTCCCTTTGTCCCCCCTCCCTGCCTCGTCGCGCCTTGAAACATTTGTGTATAGGCGCATTATAAATGCCATATCATATCATATCATATCAGATCATGCAGAAAGTCATACGAGTAGAAATAGGTGTGAATACAAGACTGGCAAAGCCACACCCCATGCTACGGGGGCTACATCAGGCATGCCGATGGGCATTTGAGTCAAAATAGATCCGAATACAAGAATGTAACCCATCTTGTCTGCATGTTACCTATTTTGACCAGGCAGCCTTGTGCTGTATATAACACATCGTGTCTGCATTTTACCTATTTTGACCTGGCAGCCCTATGCTCTACATATAACACATCCTGTCTGCTTATTTACCTGATGTGGCCCCACGTGCCATGAGGCGAGGCTTTGCCAAACTATGCACCTTTACCAGTGTTGCTTTTTACCTCCCCGTTCTTGCATACCTGTTGTAGCACCTATAGCATGAGGCGCAGCTTTGCCAGACTATGCACCCTTTCAAATGTTGCTTTTTAGCTACCTGTTCCTGCATATCTGATGTAGCCCCCGTACCATGAAGTGCACTTTTGCCAGACTATGCACCCATACCAATGTTGCCTTTTACCAACCTGTTCCTGCATACCTGATGTAGCCCCCGTACATTGAAATGCAGCTTTGCCATACTATGTATTCATACCAATGTTGCTGTTTACCTACCTGTTCTCGCATACCTGATGTAGCGCCCATAATACGAGGCACGGCTTTCCACCCACACCAATTGTGTGTATTTGCTTAGCTGTACAACTTCATTAGCCCTTGTACCATGAGGCGTGGCTCTACCAAAGTATACTCTCAAGATCCACCCATACATTGTAACCATAATACAAGGTCTTACACATTATAAACGGTCACTTTGGCCTTACTGTAACTTGCGCCTAGATGCTTGAGGGTTTTGTGCGCTGGTACAAATGTACAAATAAATAAATGATTAAAACATTAGGTAGTTTTATATTGATCTTCCAAGAGACAATACATTAAAAACGAATCTGGTAACAGCCCATAAACCTTGTAAATACAACAATGTTTTTTAATTATGGCTGTAGCCCCATCATAGACAAAGTTTGGTATCCCAATAACCTTTCATCCCTTAGTGGGCTGTTAACAAAGTTGACCCTTGTAATTGAGCTTAAGGTCATCATTAGTGGTTGTATTTGCGCTTTTGTCATGTTAAAGCTAGAGGCCCGCAGGTTGTGCATGTTTAAAACATTTAGCCTTTGGAGAACATAATTACACCATTGTATCTTATTACTACCTAATCTAGCAATGCAAGCAAATGGACCTCGGCTGTGAGGGTGGACAGATACAATTAACACAAATTTATCATAAAATAAATTGACTTTATTACAACAAAAAAACAAGTATTTAAAAATGTTTGTTTAAAAAAAGCACCAGTTGACATCATCTAAATAATTCCACCATACATATACATGTTCACTCACATACATCCAATGTCCAGCAGTTACGTCAAACCATATTCTAAGGCAAAAATTCCAAATTCTTCCATTTCTCAAACCCACATTTTCTCGCTGTTAAACATAAATACACATTTGTAGTTTATTTGGAACAACCGTTTTGATATACTTGTTTTTTTTTGTTGTAATAAAGTCAATTCTTTTGTATGATAAATTTGTGTTTATTGGATCTGTCCAACCTCACAGCCGAAGTCCATTTGTTTGCATTACTATATTACTTAACTGGAGGACCTTCAGTATTACAGGTACCCTTATTTCTCTATACCTAATCTAGCAGCAATATGGTTGAGTATGTTGTTAGTTAGAACTGCCTTGTTATTTGAACAGGTCGATAGCCATAACTTAACTGGGCACTCTCCCACTACCTGGATATAGGCCGAATGCCAAGGTCAATATGCTGTTTGTAACCAGGTGAGCATACCAGTAGACCAAACAGCTTACAGAAAAACAGGTTTTCAGGTGTCTGAAGCTTACTTGGTTCCTAAAAGCCCCACCCTTCGGCACCAAGCACCCCAACAGCACGTGCAGTGTAGATGTTTATTGTAACTGGCAATGACTGCTGTCTGTAATGAGAACAAAGTTTATTAATAGCCACAATACGTTGTTTCATCTTGGTAGCTGCAGTGGATAGGTGTTCAATGCCCCGTAGATATTTGGTAAACATGACCACCAGGTATGTGTAGTGGTCTTTTTCAGAGATTCTGTCCTTAAAACTGGTATAATAAGCAAAGTGCTGTGTCAGGCATTTTATTGTTTGGGAGAAACTGACTACCACTGACTTATCTGCATTTACTTTTTTTTAGGTTCAAAGTTTTCATATATTTCACGTGTCTGGTTATACGTTTCTGCAGAGAGCAAGGGGTCCGGGCAATGAGGGCAACATCATCTGCGTATGCCAGAACCGGTACCCTTCTAGAGCCGAAATGAGGGGCTTCCACTTGACCATCCAATAGGGCCATTTCTAATTTATTTGTATATAGGGAGAACAGGTAAGGTGCCAATACGCAACCCTGCCAAACTCCTCTATTAACTTTAATCCAAGGCGTGTGATCGCATAATCACCCCATCCTAACTGCTGCCCTGTTATCTTTATGGAGTTCAGCCAGAGCTCTGAGCATACCTCTCAGTGCGCACTTATCACGTAGCACTACGCACAGCTTTAACCTGTTAACACCGTCAAAGGCTGTGGGGAAGTCCGTAAACACCACATATACAGGTTCCATGTAATTTGAGTAGAGTAGTCAAGAATCATATATAAATTCAGCACCTGATTCGCAATGCCAAGACCCGCACAAAATGTCAATTGAGCATCCATTAAAATATTACACTCGCTTAAATGGTACAGTAAAGTGTGTGAAAAGATCTTCAGACTACTCTTCGGGAGAGATATTGGGCGATAGAAGACAGGAGTGAAGGATTTCCTTTTTTAAAGATTGGGCATAATATTGCCTCCTTCCAAGAGTTTGGGAAGGCATTCAACACTAACATACAATCAAAAATATAAAAGAGTAATATGGACCAGAAGTAAACATCATGTTTAAAACAGTCTGAGTGCACTCCATCGGAGCCAGGGGCTTTTCCAGTTCTTGGTACCATGATAGACTTCAACACTTGGTCCCAGGTAAATCTGAGTGCTTGCTCATGAACACCCACTAGTAAAACATCAATTAAGTTAGTTGCCTCTTGCATTGTATCAACAGAGTGTCCATCATTAAAAGTGTTCAAATCACATTCTGAATAGAGTTCAGTAAGATGGGTAACCCACACTTCCCCGGGCACCAAAACTTTTCTAGCCATCTCACCCATAAATGGCAAGCAGGGCTGATTCACTTTCTCCTAAACCCTTCTATGATCACTTTTTCTTGTGGCCTCCAGTAGCCTATTCCAGGATATATCCACAAGCCCAATTTTCGTTTTCTTAATAGTTTTCTTGTACACCAATATTCTCGGAACAATTTCTGGAGTATTGTTTTTTGATCTGCTAGCCGGGTTTTCCATGCTAGCCTACAATGTAAATCAAATCACCTCTTATTATGCACTTTTTTTATTAGGGTTACCTATTGTCTCAAAGTAGCCTGTCAATGATGGGAACATTGTCCAGCTCGTGATGTGATTATTTGTTAGAAGCTCAGTGTTTAAGACTTTTGTTGTAAAATTGTGTTGGTCAGTTAGCTGGTGATTGAACATTTTAGGAGTGATCCCGGTATGGACCTAATGGGCTGGCGTTCAGGACTAATGAGCTCATCAGGAGTTGGAACAAGGTTTTATGGAATTCCAAAACTATAGATGCCATGCTTTTTCTTCGTTAGTGTTAGATGGAGATAGTCATCTCCTGATATAATATTCTTTAATTGAAGATTGAATGATGCCCCTTCCTGTCCAGCTGGTGTGGGGTGGGGAGGTTAGTACCAGTGTGGTTCATCCCTCGTCAGCGGTAAGGAAGGTCCCCCTTTGCCCAGGGCCAGAAAACACAGGTGCTACACAATAGCGGCTGAGAAGAACATTGAGCTCCAGCAATGAGCTACTGCTAGAAAACATACACTATTCCAGAAAGAGACACATAAGATGGATTGGTGTGATTACAATGGAAAAAATTATTTGAGGACAAAACTTTGACTTTGTTTTTCTTTTATGTCATTTCATGCAAGTATATGTGGGGAGATAATCCCCACAGTCCCCCCTGTAGTCATCTTCAATGTTTTCTGCCATGCAGTATTCAACATATACCCATCGGATCAACTTTGTTGTATATTATGAACAAACTCTGCAACTCTCTACGCATTCCAGGATCACCTTACTTCCAGGAAGATATTAAAGACAAGGCTTTTCAATGCCTCATTAGCCAAAGCACAACACAGTAACCAGCAACTCCTGCCAGGGCCCATGTATGTGCTCACCTGCTGAGCTGCAGTCAAACAACCACAGAATTTCCATCTTGCTTCATTTCCAAAAGCCATCATTGTCTGGATATTCTGCTCACTGGTGGCCTATATGTAGCATGTGCTAAACCTATCCAATCACATTTCAACTTCTTCAGATAAACATGTGATATGCAGCCCACCTAAGCCACTCACACATATCAGTTAAATATCCCTCCAAACAGAGGTTAACCGGCAGAAGTCTACCACTCTACAACCGAATTACAAACCAAAGCCCCAGTCAAAGCACCCTAGCAAAGTCAGCACACAAGGCTCACATTCGGCCACAAATACCTCAATGCACTCAACACAGAACAACCTGGCATTCACATGAAGGCAGGGCTAAGGAAACTTCCATGCATCCACACAATAGCAAAGCATTATTCCATGTGCCCTATCATCCACTAACCTAACCCACCCCACCCCATTCTCTTTCAGATCTGCCAGAATACTTGCAGACCATGCAAATGATGGTTGTGCACAATATAAATCCCAGTGTTATAGTGCAACTTGAAGACACTTTCAGGTGAGGGGTGGCATTGAATAGGGTTCACAATGAGGACAGGAATGGGGAACTGAATTGATCTGCCAAACTGTGAGCAGATGAAAGTCCTTTATTTATGTAATCATGCAGATCCCACTGGATACATCTGGATGCATTTATGGTTCAAACCCAACTAACTCCTAGTACTGCATCTTTCTCCTACACATTCCTACTTGAACACTCTATTGAGAGTAAGATGCTACACATCTTCCCTTCATACAGCATTAAAACAATTACCTGAAAAACATTGTTAAGCAAAGACTTGGGATGAACTTTGTAAAACAAACACTCTAAAAAATATAGAGAACAACAAACAGTTGAACTATGTACAGGAAATAAACGATGAGATAAAATTGCATGTTTTATGCAAATAGCTCAAAGGCTGATTAGCATGAAACAGTTCAGAGCTATTCTACATATTCTTTAAGATACAAAGTTCTTACATAGCCTTGTACTGGACGAGTACTACACGCATGCTGACTCTTCTCTTTATGATCATTAACTTTTAAGCAATCTTTCGAGTTGTGAACACTGCAATCCTGTACAAAGATATCCTTTTATCACCATTAGACTGAGCATTGGCTCATCTCCTAATGTGCACAACAGAATGTTTCTCCAAACAATTACACACTTTTTTTTAACATTCCAGACTCTTCCATCCACTAGCTTTACAGCACCATGTAATCTTATAAACCAGAATCTGATAGACCTCTATCAGTTTAGACCAATTTACACCTCCTTCCATCCTGGTATGTGGACATTTTATT
The DNA here is from genome assembly GCF_040938575.1 of Ambystoma mexicanum. Lineage (NCBI taxonomy): Eukaryota > Metazoa > Chordata > Amphibia > Caudata > Ambystomatidae > Ambystoma > Ambystoma mexicanum. The sequence continues at coordinate 481,212,923 of NC_090921.1, forward strand.
TGCACCCAATCCCCTCTTTTCATCATGCATTCCTTTGTAGCATTTCTGACATCAAAACAGAATTTATTTTACTCTTGGTTCTTGCCAATGTTACCCTTGATCATATCCAAATCAATGTTTTTCAAACATGCTCTCCCTAACCAGGTTGGACAAAGCTTGGTATTGGGCTTCCTCCCCCTTAAAACTACAAAGGGAGATACTCCAGTAGTGGCATGAGGAGTAAAGCTATGATCCACAACTGTGTCTTCAGCAGCCTTTCTACAATCACCCCCTTCTGAGATGTTGACTTTCCCCATAGACCAGAACATCATCTTGAAAGCACAGAACCCTTTCCATGTAGTTAAAAAGTTGGAATTCTACTATCACCAAGGGGCATTTACTCTTTCCGTCATACCCACTGATGTTGCAATCAGGCCCGTCAATATATTGGCCTGGCTGTACCAACTGCTGGGTGACAGCAGTGATGCTAGCCACAGTGTCTTGGACCACAGGGGTTTTGTGTCCATTGACATACACATGTTCTAGATATAGTTGAGTATTATTGGGAACTGGGATCTCTTCTGGAGACCCGGTAGCTTTCCCACTCAGTGTAACCAATCCACATTTGGACACTCTCTGGCCTAGTGGGAAGTCCTCCTCTAAAAGGCCCACAGTAATGATGGCCTCTTCCACAAGTCCAACATTCACTATGGCTTGCTTGGGCAAGCCCTTGCAAGCAGGATCCCCTTTCCAATGGACCAACTCCGTACAAACAAAATAACCTTTTGATGGTGAGAACGCAGTTGTCCCAGTGTTAGGGGTGCCTGTGCTCTTCTTTTCAGTGTGCATGGCTGAACTAGAATTTTGGGATTTCCCTTAGTTCTTTTGGGGAGCTGACCTTGAATAGGAGTGGGATGGACCTTTGTCCTTCCCATCCTTGTTTACTTTTTTGTCTACCGATTTCTCTTCTGGTTTTGGTGTGCTCACCTGAGCCTTTTGCTGGACTCGAGTACTCACAAACCTGTCGGCAGTCTTTGCAAGCTCCCTAGGGTCTGTGATAGTCTTGTCCAAAGGATGCTGGTGTGAGTCAACATCACAATCTTTCAATACATGCTCACATGCAATTGAATTGTACATCCCTTTAAATGTGTCAACTTTGTTCCCAGTCACTCACATGTCATATATATCAACGACAAAAGTGTGAACACTTCAAATGTCTGCCCACTTTCTTTCCAAACTCTCTGAAGCTCTTGAAATACTGTTCTGGGGTTTTACAGAACTTCCTGATGAGGGCTGCATTCTTGCATTCATAAACGGGCCTTTCCTCAGGAGTTAAATTAAGAATTGCATCAGTCCCTGATGTTGATAAGCGACTCATCAGGGCTGTACCCCACAGTACCTCATCCACCTCCTGTTGCTGCAAAGCAAGCTTGAACACTTAAAACCACTCAAAAATATCCTTCCCCACTTCGTAAGGCTGCACTAAGTCTGTGGGGATGTGCCTCCAAGGTTTATCCCGGGTACTCTGGTTTCAGCCACTACTGCTGCTTTCACTAGAGGTGGATCTGTTGGCCACCTTCTTCTCTTCAATAGCCAGCTTGCGCAGCTCTATGGTGACCTTGTCCCGCTGTTTCGGTTCCTCTAGCACTAGTCTCCTCTCCTTGAGCAGGAGCTTTCTAGCTGCTGCCACATTAACAGCTGGAACAATTACTGGGCCACTTAGAGACTGTGTTGAGTCCTGGGACCTGTGGGATGCCGCACTAGCCCCTGTCCTCACTGACAGTAATGAGTGTTGAGAAACCTGACTTGCCCCCCCGGGGGGTTAATTGGCGAGAAACACTGCTCATGTGGTTGTCCTTGTCCTTTTCCCCCTACGGACGGTCTTGTTTGTTCGTGGTACACAGGGCCTTGCCCTTCCCCTGTGGTCTTCTCCCCAACAGCCCCCGCTTCTACCCAAGCTTGTAGGCTGGTCAGCAACTCAAGTTTATTAACTTTAGTGCTGTGGGGAGGTCTCCTTCCTTGAGATAAGACGCGCAGGACATCCTTGTTCATGCCTTTTACAGTGTCCATGTCAAGATCCATGACTATTACTAATACCTAGCAGTGACTAAACATTGCGTGAAACAGTACTTTTATTGTTGGGTGACTAAGTTGTGCACAAGGCTCCAAATGATCCGACTGCTTGCCACCAATGTGATGAATCAACTTCCGTGGCACCAGTGGTACAGGGATGATTATTGGTTTCTAAACCATCAATCAACTCCACATCTCTAGCACACCAGAAGGGATACAAACAGATTGGAATCACAATTAAATTATAAACCTCCTTGTCCAATTTTGGTAACGTGGATGGAACGGCATGATTATCTCTGCAAGGTCGTGGATCGTTGGTTAGTTGCAACACAGCGAAAATACAATCATTACCCAATGATAAAAGGGACTGTCCAGTCAAGGCTGTATAAAAATATGTACTTTATTATTATTACAACAAACAGTTCTAGCACACTACGAAATACAACACAACTTGTAAAGGAACACAGAGGAGAGACAGTTTCATGAAGGAAAGGGATGCACTCTGGAGGTAGTCGGTTAAGCAACCAGTCTTAACAAGTCTTAACTGTTCACGGTTATTTGATTTCAGCACCAATGGAGCAAGGGGTCAAAAATGCCACTAGGGACCTTCGGAGAAGGACCAGGGTAGCAGAACCACAATGTAGCTGATGCTTGAGATGATCGTGATGCACAACAGCGTCTAGTCGGTTCCAGGACACTTTGCAACTCCTGCGACAGAGTTCAACACAGGAAACATCTGCAGGTATCAGGCGGCAGGCAGTTCGGCAAGCGAGGCTGGATGGATGGCTGCAGGCTGGCCTACACAGCGGCTCAGGGTCAAGAATCGTTGTCTCTGTGCTGGATGGTGAATCTGGAATGCTGGTTGATCATCAATCATTTTCAAATTCTATTAGATAAGGTAGACAGTGGGAGCAGTTAAGCGGCCTAGAAACCAGAACTCTTTTCAAAAGTAGTGAGTCCTAGGCCCCACAGCTACCCAGGGCTGCATAACTGATGATGGACAGGGATGTAGGATCTAATGGGGGAGGTGGCACAGGTTTTAGAATTCTGGGAGAAATGTAATACAGGATGTGCATGAACAGTAAATCAGCTAAATGTCCTTATTCCTTGGTAGACAAGAGATATGCATTGTACTTAGGGCCCCTGTTGAAAAATGGAATTAAAAAAAGGGATCAGGCAGTGTTTTGAAAATCAGAAAATCCAGAAAACAGCTTATTATGTCACGAGTGTGGAGCATTGTATGTTTTATCATATACCGTGGATACAAGAGCAATCCATGTCTTGAGGTTTATAAAGTCAAGTCGAGAATACCACTGGGATATTCCTGTATCAGTTGGACTGTATGTGAGTCAGAAGGTCACCACATGGGTGGCATGCCCATAAACCGTAGCGGACACATGTCCTACAAGTGCTTTGGATTGTGTGATGTCCTCACTAGCCAGATATGCATCTGAACAAAGCATGCTTTTCAGTTCTGTCTAATAGATGGCGATTTAGCACTACCTGCGAGCCAAAACTGTTGGACTGGAGCATAGATAGAAAGGAGATATGACGACGGACACTCAGCCTGTGGGCGTTGTTTGATTATTTACCCACCCATGTATAGCTCATGGCCATGCTAAAATCCTATGGCCATAGCCATCGACTATCTGCCACCCTTTGCCCAAAAAAAACATACTGATATCTTTTTAATCTTGCTCTACCATGCTACTTTGAAACTTTGACGCAAAACATGAAACTTAACATGCTGTATGAGAGCTGTCAATGTTATTTCTTAGCAATCTTCTGAGGGCTAAGCAGCTGAACATGTCTTAACCATTCAGTGATTTGAATTGGACTTGCATCTATTCCTTGGTCTATAGTCTTGTTAAAAACAAGAGAGCTCTGCATTTGCTGGGCCCTGACATCATATTCCCAGGTACTCATACCATTTTCCAGTTTTTGTCATTTTATGGCCAGGTACTAAACCAATGGCAGCACCTCGTGAATTCTAATCCCACGCCTACACAAAAGCCAGACCTGTTCACTTGCCAATGCTTGTTGAGCATTACCAGGAAAACATTCAAGCTGGAGGCTATGACATAGCCTGTGACCCATGAGTGGCGCACAGCTTCTCCTTCGCGTGCCGCCTTGAGAGATGTTTCCGATGTCATCAAGGAGCATTGGGGCGGAGCCAAGTGCTGACAGCATGACCGAGGGCAGTGATGGCATGAGCATGGAGCACATAGACTCGCTTATCGCACCTTTGGAGGCAACACCGCTGTCTCCTCCTGTTCAGATGAGAAATCTAATTGATGATGAAGAAAGGTCAATAAATTAAGACTGTTAAGAAAACCCGAGAGTGATTCCTGTTCTTCTCTTGAAGGTGTGTGTAACCTGTACAACACATAATTGGGAAGGTTGGAAACCACACTGGCGACGAGAACAGAATTCCATAACTCACTGAAGGCACCTAGAATCGGTGAAGTTAAGTAAATGGAGAACAACCCCCACCAGCTTTCCCACACAATCAAGGGAATAGATGGTTGAAATTATTTGCCATACATGTAGAAGCCCCGTCTGGAGCCGAATATGCAGATGAAAGAAAAAAAAGCAATGCTCTTGAACTTTTTAGGTGTGGAAGGACATAGGGCCTCATTACGACCCAGGCGTTAAGGGTTAACGCCGTCGTTAACCCTTAACGCCTATTCTGATTTTAACGGCTGCTCTTAGCTCACCTTGGAATGGGGCGGTAAATCCGCCATCTACCATGGTGTAAACATAATTTACACCATGGTGGTAAAGTTGGCGCAATTAGCGCCTGGGTCGTAATGACCCCCATAGTATGTTTGGAAGCCAACCAGTAAACCTAGCACCAGCAGCTGATTCTACCTTGGACGTCTTCGCGGAAGCATTACTGCACATGAACAAAAGATTCACATAAGCGCCTAATAAACTATTGCGTAGAACCAGGAAATACACCAGGGAACAAGGCATGATAGAACCCATCAATGATTTTGTGGTTGTCTTGAGAGAATTGGCTAATCCCTGCAACTTAGTAGCAAACAGTAGGCACTTATAACTGCAAGAGAAGATGATTAAGACAACACATCCAACACTAGAAATAGTGATTGCAATAGCACAAGCAACAGAGAAGACAGATGCCAGGTGAAAGCTCGTGGAGAAACAAGAGCATACTCAAGTTAGGCTTATACCGAGATCTCACAATACAAGGAAGACTGCAAAGACGAAAAGTAATAAGAATCACTACAAGACACAAAAGCAGTGGGACACCTTCAAATGCTACAGATGCATTGACGAACGACATCTAGCGAACGATGAGCAATGCCCAAAAGGCAGGAAATGTGCATGAGTGGCCATAAAAAGGCCATTTCATGAAATGCTGCACATTCAAGAAAACCGAGAAGTCAGTGTAATTGCAGTTTTGTCGACTGGTTCTAAGGAAGAAGTATCAGACGGTCTGACAAGGGAAAGAAATCCAAATCAAAACCATAGTGTGATGTAATTATAAACGACGTAAAAGTCTCCATGTTAGTGGATTTGGAGGTCAGACCATAACATACCTCCCATAGAACTTTCAATAAAGTGTGTGGGCACCCCACCGATGCAATACCGCTCAAGATCTCAGACATAGAGCTGGACGTAGTTGGTAGGAACAAAATCCCACTGACAGAGTACACTTGCTGCTTTCTGACATTCACTGGGAGAAGTACAAAGAAAAGGTTTGATGCAACCGATGTGGGCGACCCTATCTTGGGGTGACATGAACAGATGAGCCTTAAAAGAAAACTCGATCCATGGAGAGAAGAGCGAGAATACTTGATAAACATGAAAACCTTGACTGAACTACTGAATATACGCAAAAGTATTTTCTGGCAGATCACTGGACACATGAAGTTATATGCCCATGAGATTGTATTAATGAAGGACGCTTCTTGTGTGAAGCAAAAAGTACTGTCTGTTCCAGTCACAGCACAAAACGAGTTAAAGACTTTGCTGGATGACACATAGGCAGAAGGCACCATTAAAGCAAATGAGGCAACCTCCCGGCTCAGCCTGGTGGTATTCAAAAGGAAGAAAGAGACAGGGACGGTCTGCCTGTGCATCGATCTCAGGAGTCTTAACAAAAATATTGTAAAAGCCTATTATCCATTACAGAACATTTCTGAACTGACGCATGTCATAGGCAACGCAAAAATATTCTTCAAGCTTCACATGAGAAATACATACCACCAGGTTCCTCTCCACAATAGATCCTCTCAGCATTCTTTGTGCCACAAGATTTGTACCAGTTCACCCGCATGCCCTTCTGCCTTTCATCAGCAGCGTTAGTCTTTTAATGCCTCATGGACAAGATACTTTAAAAAAGTAAATAACGTTGCCTACTTTCAAGATGACATTCTGTTGTGTGGTGATAATTTGGAGGATCAAAACCGAACACTGCATGATGTGCTGGCAAAATCAAGCAAAGCGGGTGTGCCTATGCGGAGAAAAATGCTGTTTTGGAGTCCCTACAGTAGATGTACAATATAAGGTGAAGGTGTCACTCCGAAGGAAGACCTGGTAAAAGCCGTCAGAGAAACACCGGCCCCAGAAGATAAAGATCAGCTAAAATAATGTATGGGTTATCCGCATACTGAGCGAAATTCATCAAGAACTTCTCAAGCAAAACTGTACCAATGAGAAACCTTTTTCAAAAATGGGGTGACTTTCCTCTGGACAGAAAAAAAAGTGACAATCTTTTGGAAACATCTGTTACGGTGGATGGCAGTTCATGTGGCAAAAGGCCTACTCTCAGGCAACAGAAGGGTCAAGACGAAAGGATTGCGGTTACGCAACGAAAGCTCTGAAGACAGCAGTGTCAAACTACTCTGTGATGGAAAGAGAAATGCTAATTTTTGTGTGGGCTCTGCGGCTTTTCAGATATTTTTTACAGGGAAGCCTTCTGCTCATAGTTTAGTACGACTAGCAGCAAAAATGCAGGAATTTCTGTTTCAAGAGAGTCACATTCCAGGGTGGAAGAATAAACAGGCGGACTGCCTGTCTGCATCTTCTGGAAGTGTTCCAACTGATTTCTGGAATGATAAATGTATAGCCCCATCTATTCAGGATCTTAGAGAAGGAAGAAATTCCACCATTGACGAACACACATAGAGGTGCCGCAAGGCAGAGGATTCAGACATGGAAATCTCAATCTCTTGCTGGCCTGATGAAAGGATTCTGCAACACTTGCTGCATCCATGCTGGAAAGTTGCAGATCAGATATTTGTGCAAGGTACATTTGTCATGCAAGCGGGCAAATTCATCCATCCCAGAGGTATGCATATTCGATTAAATGCAAAGGCTCACGAAGTTCACTTGAGAGCCATGCTCACCAAGAAAAGTATTTGAGAAAACCATTGGTGGTCTGCCATGGATGGTGACATTGATCAGGTGATTTTCAATTGTGTGCATGCACAGATGATTACCAGCGGTTGCATGCGAGACAAGCACCACTGCGGAATACTGAGATTCTGGACCAAGCGTGGAAAAATGTGGTCTAGATTTTATAGATCCTCTGGACAAGAGGGATGGGAACAGAGAGTACGACATAGTAGCTGTCGGCTACATGTACAAGTGCATTGAACTGAAATGTGTGCATGATGACATCACCACAAAGTCGACCATTGACTTTCTTTCATTACACTTTAGGAGAGATCGATGCTTCTCTGAACTGGTCACGGAAAACAGTGAAGAGAGGGTCCCTGGAACACCCCTCCTTGTGAAAACAAAGAAATTGATATGAGGCTGGGAAGCCCAAAGGAAACACACCAACACAGGTTACAAAGGACATACAAAGTGCTTTATTTAAAAGCTACAGCAGTTACCAAAAAGTCAATTGACAAACGATAGCTATTCGGCTCTCAGAGTAACGTAACAAACTTCAACGAAGGTTCGATGCATTAGTAGAGAGACCGCACATTGGAATATTTGTGCTTTTATACTCTTTATCCAGCTCTGGCCAACCCCCTCGCGGGTTAACCATTCTTAAGACCAGGCTTAGGGTTCCTTGCCAGGTCAATCCCATAATGTATGCATTTTTGATCAGTTCCGGTGATACAGTTGTTCATTTACACATAGGTCAGGGATAGGACAAGGTCTCAGTTCGCGACCCCGACAAGTGGCCTGCAGGCATATTACTTATTCATGTGTGCGGAGGTCACAGCGGCCAGAATCTCACTCAGAATGTCATTCAGCCTCCATTTTGATGTTCAGGGTGGCTTCCACATTACAAGAGAACCTAAAATGGCGGCTAAATCCAAGATGGCGACTTACACGGTTTTCGTTAAGGTCAAGACCTTGCCGCGGAATCTATTTACACAATATTTTAGACAACTTGGCGTAGGCCAACACACATTCAAATACTGCGATAGGAGGCATAATATTATTTCAATTCCAACATCCTGACCCCCATAAGCTTGACATCTCAAAGAGTCAGAAATGCTGGATGCCAGTCTCTGTTTGTCCAGCCCCCAGGGGGGCCAGTGACATCTACATATGTGAACATATGCGAACCATTCAAACTTTATCCAGCTGACATCTTCCTGCATACAGGTGCCTCAACACTGGTCATATATGCAGGTGCCTCACTGGACCTGATTGACTAATGATAAATATTTGGCTGTGCTGATGTCATTGGAGACACCACAACATGGTAACGTTAGCCATGAAGCAAAAGCGAATTCCTGCACAAAGTTACACGGACACACACTTGCACACACAAAGAACATGCCTACACAGTTCTGTACATAGAGAACAGATACATATGCATACTGTTGAAAGCCTTTCTTATTTTCTCTCATTAGCAAAATGCAGAAACACAAGAAAAGCAAGAGATGCAGAGCAAGCTTGCAGCCACCTATTGCAACTATCCATGTGGAACTACAGGATCGCATAAGGAACCTGGTAGGACCAAGTAACACTAGCCCATAAGGAAAAGGATGCATGAAGCCACAGGCCTCAGAATATGGGACAAAGGAAAAGAGATTTTGAAGCACACTGTCCAGGGTTGGTGCTCGCAGCCAAGGACAGAGATGAGCAGAACATTCCTGATCCCAGAGACAAGGAGCCACCTGCAAAATAACAGAATAAATCCTCACTAATTGCAGACCGAAAAGCTCAGTTGTGCGGTCTTCACCCATGTGGTACGGTCGAGTTGAACAATAGCCATTTAACCGCAGTGTGATGAGGAGCAGTTCCCAGCGAAGAAAACAAGGACTGATACATGTGTTCTTTTACAACGTTGCAACCCTGCAGGCACTCTCTAAGGCAAAGTTGTTATACCATCACCTTGAGAAGGGATACAGAGGGCAGAGAAAAGAGCTGGGTCCGAGGCCTGAGGAGGCCCGCTCCAGCCAATCATGGAACACAAGTCCAGGGGTGGATGGCAAAGGGCAAGGTCCAACGGTAACCCGGCAACCCTGAAACAATGTAATTGATAGTTTTCAGAGAAGGCTCAGGCAACGCCACCTGACATGAGAGGGCAAGTCAGCTAACTTCTATGTGGGCCATCTATAAGCGATACCACCCCAGACACCCAAAAGCAGAAGCTTGTACGTATTTGGGGAAGATCCCCGATTAGTGATGCCACACCACACCACAACAAAAACCCCAACCCCTGACATGGGCTCAGGAGCTGTGATTGCTGGAGATTTCCCTATTTCCTGTATGATGCCTGTCATTATGGAAAATAAAGGACAGTTCTAACTTGCACTTGCCTGAGTCCTCCGTCTGTATACTGGGGGAGGGTTTATTGGGCGCTGGGTACTCTGAATGGTGAATGTGTAGTGTGAAACGGACCTCTGGTAACCCTCAACAACAGTGTCCAGCTTGTCTCTCATGACATGGACAAATTCTTAAAACTGCATAACGTACGACACTGCAAAGCAGCCTACTATCACTACAAGGAAACAGGCAAGTGGAAAGGGCGTACAGGTTCATTAAAGACAGTCTGCAACTTGCAGCATCCTCTGGTATAGATGGGAATGATGGGGGTGTGGCCTGAGCTGGTGGAGTGAGGTCTGATCTGCCTGATGATCCCACTGTGATCCTGCACTGATCCTCACGGCAGCAATTTAAACCACTCACTTTTTACAGCTCCTTCCACCTACCTGCAGGGGAACTTGGCGCCTACTCTAATGAGGTTTGTCTGACATGACTCAGACCCAGAATTGCCGAGAACTTCGACCTCCAACTGGAGTACCTGGATATCCAAGATTGCGACCACTTGGACATCTTGAAGGCTTCCGGGTCTCTATTGCCTAGCATTCGGCTCTATTGTTGGCTCCCTGGAGGGTAATCATCCATCACCAACTTCCCTTGTTGTCCATTGCCTGGTACGTGAAGCAGGACAGTTGCAGTGCCCCAATCTATGGCGTCATCAGGTGAGCAGATTGCGGAGTTTTCCTCCACCCCACTGAGACTGTGTGGGACAATGCGAGTGGCGCCAAAAGTTCCCTCGGCGCAGCAGCTCCTCCTGGGCCCTGTCTTATCCCTCATATCTGCACGTGAGGTGGGGCTGCTGCTAGCATCGCGTGCACCTGGAAAACTACACCCTAACCCTAACAGATCTGCAGCCTCTGCTTTGTGGAACCTCATCCACCCCTCAGAACACCTGAGGACACAGCCAGGTTGCCCCATTGTTTTGGCCCTCTCTTGCCTGCTCTAACTCCAACGCATGCTGCCTCAATAACTGCTTGATTCCCGCAGGATGTGCATTTTGCCTTTTGGTGAGTGCTCCCAACAATCTGCTGTATCTACTGTCTGGCCTTCAGAGGCCCAATATACATACCCCAAGAACACCCGCAGGCACCACCCGGTTTCTCCGTTGTTCTGGTCTTTTTTTGCCACGCTCTGGGCCTCATCACCAGTTGGGATACCGTCCAACATTATTTGTGTTACTGCCCACCCATCCGGCGGTATTACCGCCAGATCACGGGTTGGGCTGTAAACGTTATTTCCCATTTTATGGGCAATTACCCTAGGCAGTATTACAGCGCAGTAATTGTGCTGGAAATTGGCATTTTTATGACATGTTTACCCCCAGCTCTAAGCTGGGAGTAAACACGCCATACTCACCATATTCATGATTGGTCGGACCCTTAAATGCAGAGGTAACCCCGCTACTGCCCAACTCCTGATAAGGCCCTCTATCTCTTACAAACGCTGCTTTAGTGGCTGCCTGTTAGTCCAAGACTTGCATTTACAGCCTGGTCTGTGCACTGTATAGATTGCTGGGAACTGTCGCCTGGCCTTCTCAGGCCCAATGAGCTTTGTGACACATGCTTGCCTCACCCCTCTCTTGTGCCTACATGTACATGTATTTTTCTGTGCTGTTACGTCCACTGGCGTGACCTAGAGACATAACCCTGTGGGGTGAGAACAATGATTGGGAACCCTTGGCATCATACATCCCTAGGCTTGCTGGAGACATATTTTTGCATTGACACAGTAACAATTGGTCTTATCCGCGCAATCTACCTTCACCCACAGAGACTCTCACTGCGCGGTGTGTCATCACGTTTGACTATTTACCTCTGCCCAAGTTTCCCGGAATTTTGCCTACAAAACATAAGGGCAAGCCGTCGATCATGGACTCCTTCGCTGGCCAAAATAGGCAGAGTGAAGTCACCCAAATGGAGGAGGGCTCACAAACTGGACCACCTACTCCTTCACAAAACCCCACTAAGACAAGGCTCTTGCTGTAATTGCTGCCCTGAGATCATCACTTGAAACCATAATTGACGAGGTCAAGGTTGATGTCCAGCTCCTTCCACAGGACATCAGGCAACTGGTGTAGAGGGTCGCAACTGCTGAATTGGGGTTAAAGGAGACGAGACACACCACCAAGGATCTTGTGGCACGAGTCAAAGAACTGGAAATGAGGAACACTGCACTGGAATCATGTGCAGAGGATGCCAACAGAAGATCTCACAGGAACAATATTTGCATGCTGGGTCTTCTGGAAGGAGCTGATGGACCAGACCCCACCACTTACAATGAGAACCTGTTGCTGCAAGAAATTGGACCTGGCAACCTTTCAAAGGGCTTTGTTGTTAAGCCTGTTCACTGCTCAGTCCAAATAAAAACCCACCTGGATCTCACCCAAGGCCGGTCATAGCCAGGATCTTGAATTTCCATGACAGGGAAGTGATGTTGAAATATTCTAGACAAGGGAGTGAGATACAGAAGGACAGCTCCAGGATCGCTACATACCCAGATTACATGCCGATGGTCCAGAGAGCCAGAAATGTGTAATGTAAAGGCGAGGCTTAGACAACCTGGCCTCAAATACAAGCTCATGTACCCTACTACGCTGAATATCATCTACAACAGCAAATTGTACTTCCTTGACAGTCCTGCGGCGGCCAGCATGTGGTTGGAACACAACAATCTGGCTGATAGAAATGGTACCGACACCTGAATGTACGCTCAATCCCAACAGCTCCTATTGCACCCAGTGTAAATTAAATACATAGGATCTGCTTACTGATACAGTCAAGTTGGGGGCTATACTGTACGTATGTTCAACCTGGTTACTGCACAATTTGTGAGTTCCTTACATTGTCGCTATAATTATAACTTAAACCACCTCAACTGTTTACCCTTCATTCAGTGGGAGCGAGGAGTCCAGTCACCCACTGCTGGTCTCTTTGTCTGCTCCAACTTGACACTGGGAGCAGGCCTGCTGCTGGTTTTCCCTAACTGGTACTCAATGGCCACCTCTGCCCTTGGTAGTACAGGCATGCCTGAGCAATATGTCTATGCTGGGAAGTGTTATACAGTTTGGTTACTACAGTTATTCCTTTTTTAGTTTACTCCAAATATTATGGCTCTTAAGCTGCTGTTACTGGAAAGGCTGGGGAGCCGGGAGTGAGTACCAATGGCTGATTTGTATTCATGCTGTGTATAATGTCAATTGGGACACCAGCGACCCCACGCTACTGGTAAATTTGTTATATGAGATAATCACGATGATTTGGGGTGATAGCAGTGGAATCTGGCAGTCAAAGATTCGAATGCTGTATGTCCATGGCCCCTATTAGAATACTAACCTGGAATGTGCGCGGGCTGGGGTCTTATCTTCACAGGAACAGAGTGGAATCCTACCTGAGACTTAAACAAATATCCATAGCGTTGATGCAAGAGACCCACCTATTGAAAGACGAACAAGAGTTGATCTTGATTCGTTGGGACGGGATGAGACACAGGGCCACGCATTCTAAATGTGCTGGGGGGTTGCTTATATGGATATAGGGTTTGTTACCATTCCAATTATTGGAAGTAGTGAGGGGCAGAGAGTGGTGGTATGTAATTCTGCAGGGCTTCCTTGAGCACAGAGAAATCTGCATGTTGAACTCATACTTTCTGAACCACAATATCCCATCACATGTATGCACCTTGAGTAGTTATATTGTGTCGAGATGCGAGAGCTTCTTCCTGTCGGGTGGAGATTTCAACTATGTCAGGGACGTTGCACTTGATAGAACCTCCCTCCCCACGGGGTCCATCCGCAGCCACTAGTGCATTAAATACTGCACTAAATGACCTAGACTTAGTTAGTGGATATCTGGGGAGAATTGCACCCTAGTACAAGAGGCTATTCCTATTACTCATCTAATCACAAACTACACACTAGAATTGATTACTTTTTTGCTGGGCTGGCATAGGTGGCTGAATTATGTAGTGCAGAATACATGGGCCTCTCAATATCTGGCCACTGCCCTTTGGTGATTAAATGGAATGCCATATGTCCTAGACCCCTCATTCTTACTTACCATATGACGGTAGAAGCCTTAACTGATTCAGCCTTTAACTAGATGCTCCAGGACTCCCTGACTGATTTCCTAGAGCGCAATGTTGGCAGTGTGAAGGAACGGGGCACTGTTTGGGAAACCATTAACCTGGTGACCAGGGATGAGGTGATAGCAGGTGCTGGCGGCATATGCCAGAAATTGCGGGAAGACCTGGAAGTTATAGAAGTGGAAATTCGGACATAAGAGGTTTGCCAAACAGGCCTGAGGTCTGCTGAGATAGAACTAGCCGAGACCCGAACCCGGTGCCTAAAGGCATGGGAAAGGCTCTCCAAATTTGACTACACCGCACAAACTGCCCATTCCCATGCATAGGGGGATAAGCCTGGAAGGCTACTAGCATGGCTTTGTAAGGGAGAACACACCAGACCACATTATTCCACAATGAATGTGGGGCTCCTTGGAGATCCCAACTTGCAATAAATGACATCTTCATTCATACTACACCCGGTTATACAATAATAATAAACAGGTGCCCCAGAGCGATATCACAGAGGCACTCTCACTGATTTCGCTCCCAAAGCTCACAGTGGCACAACGTGACCTCTTTGACCAACCCATCACTGCAGAAGAAATCAACGATGCAATTGCCTCCCTCTCTCCCAGTAAAATGCCCGGGTGTGATGGACTCCCCCTGGAATTTTATAAGACCTACAGTTCTACCTTGGCTCCTCTGCTGCTCAAGGTTTTTGAGGAGGCCTATGATAAAGGCATGCTCCCAGCCAGTATGAGGGAGACCCTGGATTTACCAATCCCTAAACCCAGCAAACCAACAGACAGGTGCGACTCATACCGCCCCTTGGCCATGTTAAACTACTATGTGAAAATACTCATGACAGTACTAGCGGTGCGTCTCCGCAAGGTAATTGCCTCCTTGATACACATGGACCAAACTTGGTTTGTGCTGGGACGCAGCACCTCCTTAAACCTTCACAGGCTACAGCACATCATAGATCCGACCGATTCCCACGCCGAGAACTATAAAGTGGCATCCTTTGATGCTATTAAGGCTTTTGATTCCGTCTACTGGGAATGGCTGCTTGCTTCACTGCAGAGCTTTGGGATGGGGAGAGCTTTATCCATGGGGTGACGCTGTTGTATACTTCTCCAACTGTAAGGGTGAAGTCGGGTCGACAGATGTCTAAAGCATGGGATACACAGCTTGGGACTCGCCAGGGATGCCTGTTGTCGCCCATGCTGTATATACTAGCCCTGGAGACCGTGGCAGTATACTTGCGCCAGGAACATTTGGATGCGGACATCCTGGTTGGGGGCTCCCGACACTTGATATCATTATAGACAGACAGCATTTTACTCTACCTGTGTGAACCACAGCATAACCTACCATGATTCTGGACATTCTGGATAGCTTTGCAGAGCTGTCTGGGTTACTCTGCAACAAGCAGAAATCCTACCTTTTCCCTTTAGGTGATCTTCGTGGGGTGGAGGAGGCCTCCCTACCAAACTTGGGTCTTCCCTGGGTGGTGCACTCCTTTAAATACCTGGGAATCCATATTACGCATACCCCAGTGGACACGCCTACACATAACACCTCCAAGGTTCTGGTGGGCCTTAAGAGGTCTATGTCCTTTTGGTCTTGGTTACCACTGTCACTCATGGGCAGAATTGCAATAGTGAAGATGATTGTTCTCCCTGGATTCCTTTATTGTTTCACAAATGTGTATCATTACATCGGGGCCCAGTTCTTTCGACTACTTGATACGTGGATTAGAGACTTTCTCTAGGACCTGAACCGTCACAGACTTTCCCTCAATGTGCTGTCCCTACCCCATAAGAAAGGTGGTGCATGACTACCTCAGCTAGAATTTTATCTGGCTGCTCAGTTAAGCTTTGTCTCAGAGTGGTTGTCCGATGACCCTACTTCTGAGTCAATACTGCTTCAACACTTGGTGACACCGGCTCGCCTTGAATAAATCCTATGGCTCCCGAGCAATTGCATGAACACTGGACCACTACTTCTGGCCCTAGGCAGGTAAACCTGGGCTACAGCGCTGAAGCCACTTTGGGTGTGTTACCCCATCTCATCTAATGCTACCATAGCGGCAGATGTGTGCAAAACCAGAGAAGACCTGACTGCTATGCGGCGCTGGGAGGTATGGGGTATCGCTACATGGGATGACATGTATGAGGGCGGGATGCTCAGAGACCTTGATAATCTAACTCAACAGACAGGGCTGGCCAACAGACAATTTTTACGATACATGAAAGTAAAGGGAGCTGTGAGTTGTAGATGGCAGGGCTGGCCCGCGTGGCCTAAAGAGAGGGAGTTCCTGGCCTTAATGCAATTGCTTGAGGACAGCTGGAGGCCTATAACTGGACTGTACAGTTGCTTAATATCTGGTTCACGCACCCAAAACCCCAAACTAACGGTGCAATGGCAATCAGATATTGGTGCTGTGATTACTGACCATGAGTGGGAACTTGCACATCATTTCCCTAAAAATGTGTCCCGGAATTCCAGATTTAGGCTGCTCCAGAATAACGTACTCCACCGCATGTACATGACCCCCAGTAGAGTGGCCCAATTTAACAAAAACAAGTGCTCGACCTGACAGTGGTAATTTGATTCACATGTTCTGGAAATGTACCATGGTGCAAACTTTCTGGTCCCATGTTGAACAGGTCTGCCGAGCAGCGGGAATTACTAGATACAAATGAAACCCGCTGGAATGCTTACTTGGAGCATATCCTAGAAGGGGGAAAGTTAGACATGTCACCAGGCTTATGCACTTCGCTGGCATCCTCGCTAAGCGCTGTATTACCATAGCCTGGAAAGAGAAGGAGGGTCTACAATGCAAACTGTGGAACTCGAGACTTGCTGTGATGCAGAGACAAAGGCATAGGCTGGGTCATTACAAGGCCTGGACGAAACCCAAGCAGGAACCTATGACTATTGGAAAGCACTTGTTTTGACTATGTTCCATCCATCCGATGACAAACCCCCAAGAACCCCCCCATTAAATGCCATATTACCCGCAACATGCTAAATGTAAACCCCCCAACCCTCCGGCGAGCCCCCATTTGCTTCACTGACTTTGCCTCATTGGTTGCTCCTGCCTATGTACCCATTCCGCTACCTTGCCCTCACAATGCCTATCTCCCCGTGACACACTCCATAAGAGCCTGACTGGTAAATCCGGAGATTTATCCCTTTGTTTAGTTCTATTTCTGTTTATTTTAGTTTCTGGTATGCCACGCACTTACTATGATGTCTTTTCTATATAAGCATATTGTACTTTGTATTTGCTGAAGCGATCTACAGATGCTGTGTTATTGTTTGCAAAAAACCACGAAACAAATGTAAAAATAAATAGATGCGAAGGAAACAGCCCTAGGGGTGATAGCAGCACAGAGAGACACTCCCAACAGCATCCCGCGCATATCGTCCATCGAGATCTTGACAGTGAGAAGAGGAGACAATAGGCCCATGCTGAAATGGCTGCCATTCATCAGAGACTGCCCACATGGTCTCTATCAGGGAAGCAGATATTGATCTGTCAAGAAACGAGCACAAAGGACGAAGAGATATGACCCTAGTAATGCACGACTGATCCTGCCATGAGACGGTTGAGATGAAGCTCACTTACATAAACAAGCAAACGTTATCCAACTACAGCCAACGGGTACATGTGGAAAAAAACAGGCATGGACTACGTAGTCACCTAAGAAGGGAAGAGATGGAACATGGGCACAGTACCATTATACCAACGCAAGACCGATCGGAGACAAGACAGCGAAGAGGACAGACAAAGCATTAATGGGATGAGTCAAGCACGGCCGATCATGTTGAGAGAGGCAAATGAGGATACAGCCCCAGAGAGGGAGCAGCATCTCCAATGTGAGGACACTGTTGACAGAAATCAAGATGCGGTTATAATGGGAACAGACAATGATTGATCATGGCAAGATATGGATCACACAAAATCATTGGGGACACCAAAGAAGCAGGAAAGCTCCAGCAAAACCACGTGACTCTGAACTTTATTGAAAGTTTTGTATAGGTGGAGATTTGAGGCATGTGGCTCCCCCCCCCCCCCCTCCGCCTTGAGTGACGCTTCCAATGTCATCACACAGAGTGGGGGAGGATCCAAGCGCCAACAGCACGAACAAGTGCATTAATGGCGGGAGCATAGAGTGGAGAGCATGTAGGCTCCCGCATTGCTCCTCTGGCGGTAAGGCCGCGGTCTCCTCCTCTTCAGATGAGAAATCTAATTGATGATGAAGAAAGATTAATAAATAAAGACCGTTAGCAAGAAAACCTGACGGTGACTGTTGGTCTTCATTTGAATAGGTTACACATCGTGCTTGATGCCACCAGCCCCCAAAGATGTGCGTTATTCCACGTGCATGTGGTAGACGAGTCAATGGACAGCCAACCATCTCCATGCTGGCACCTTGATGAGTTTAATGAATGCATGTATTTATTATTTGTAAAGCTCCAAATAGCAAGCCCAGCGGCATCCTGGCTCTCACAAGCATGAATAAAAATGCACAACATGAACAGTGACGTGACCCGTGCTTGGCCCACGTTGCTATCAGTGACACCGCGTGCTTTCTGTTGGAGAGCTGTCGTGGTGTCTGTTGTGGGAAGAGCGTGACAACGCGCTCCCGGCGCCCTGACATGTGCAAGTGCTTGGAATTTCTCTTCAATATTTCATGCAGACACATGCACAGAGGAACTCTGGCGAGCCTTCAATCCGTGCCGTTTCGGCTTCTGTATCCGCATAAATGATGCATATTGTTTAAGCTTTTTGGTCTGGAACAGACGCGGTTGCAGTCAGTTGCCCGAGCTTACCCAGCGAATGTCAGCCCCGCTGAAGTGGGCCCAGTGGAATCAGCTGTCGAGCAGAACAGTACCTCTGCAGGAGCAGAGCTCGCAGCAGCGAGAGAGGCCAGCACGCCGCTCGCTGCAGGCATGACCGGCTTCAGAGCCCGCAAAAACATGTCATCTCACTCAGGTCCAAATCTGACACGGAAATCGAAAGCTTTTTATGGGCAGTCTGTCGTTCTTTCAAAATCACTTTTTGGATGAATGCGACCTGAAGGAATATTGGTCTAAAATCATTTCGCGGGGAAAGTATTTACGTGTGTTTTATTCATTAATATGGCTACTGGGGGTATTGCTGCACAGTGTTCCTTCACTGGAAGCATTTGAGTGGTATCATGCATCATTTTTCCAAAATATTGAAGTGATCATCGTCGGGACCTTGGAGAATTGCAATGGACTATATGGAAAAAAGCACACTAGACTTCAAGTTGAGTCCACAAAATGATTCCTATACGGATCTGGGGGCAGTCATTTTAGCATGAACCAGCGCCACCCTGTTGCAAACATTACTAAGTAATAAGAACCGACTGCTGATTGGAGGTTTGACATTGTTAAGCTAACTCTATCTACATCCTGACTGAACATAAAGGGACGATCGCTACACAGTAGACAAAATAACAAATAATGTCATTTCGGTCTAAATCTATCTTTTCCTCAGGATGTGTGAGAACACACACTTGTTTTCGTTTGGTCAGTTTCTTTTCAGTTTCTTGTTTCTCTCTCTCGAACTTTCTCTCACTCTGTATGTCTGTCCCCATCTCTTAAACTCTCCCTCTCACACACACACACACACACACACATATCCAGTACTCTGAAAAGTGTGTGGACCTTTGTGTGTGAGGGCATGAAGAGGCATGTTAGCATGCTAACGTGCCTACAAACACACACATACATGCGCATCTAGGATAGCAACAGAGTGGGGGGGTTTGTGTGTGTGTGTGTGTGTCTGTAGGCATGAAGAGACAAGTGGACATGCTCAGACACACATCCACACACATACATATCTTTGTTGGTGGTCAACCGGCACAAAGTATGTGCTGTCTCACTACTCGAAATGAGCTGCGCATAAGTTTCTCGTGCTGCTGTGCAACCATCAAATCGAAAAGAGCAGAGCAAAGTTTCTCATTCCGGTGCATGAACCTAGCGTGAATCAAAGACAATGGCACAAACTTTCTTGTGCTGTTGTGCAAACCTACCGCGGAGCAAACAAAAACACGTGCACAGTTTCTCATGCAGTGCACTGCACGAATCTAGCATGGTTCAAAAAAGCTGCCTGATGTTTCTCATGCCGCTGTGCGAACCTACCACAAATCAAACAAAAATCTGCACAAAGTTTCTCATGCCGCTGCATGAAACTAGCACAGAGCATGGAAAAGCACATTAATTTTCTAGTGCCGCAGCACAAAACTACAATTGATCGAAAACAGCAGAACAAAGTTTCTCATGCTATCTCACAACCCGAATATGCCACGTGAAGTTTCTCGTGCTGCTGCACGAAACTACACAGTTCTTAAAACCTGTGTGAAGTTTCTTGTGCCTCTGTGTCAAATTTACCACGAATCTAACAAAAAAACTGTGTGAAGTTTATCATGCCTCTGCATGAAACTACCACGGATCGAAAAAGACCCCCCCAATATTTCTTGTGTCGCTGCATGGACCGATCATGTATCTAAAAACCACATGAAATTTCTCATATCGCTGCACAAAACTAGCATGGGTAAAAAAAAGACCTGTTCAAAGTTTCTAGTTATGCGACAAATTGGAACATAACACCACACACCGTGTGAACCCACACAAAATCGTGCAAAATTTCAGTGGCGGCAGAAAAGTAATACTGATTTTGCGTATTGGGTGGAAGCCGAAGTCAGTGGGGGTTGTGCACTATTCACTTCTCTTGCAAATATTTCACTCAATCCTAGTCACAAGACGGCACAAGAAACTTTGTCCTTCTCTTTTCGATATGCAGGGGTGGCTGAACAGTGGATATCATCGAAAGGGATCTAAATCTTTCAGAATTCACATCCGCAGCGGGCAGAATGGAATTTCCCAATTTTTCCCAGACCTAGTGGGCAGAACAGAAATACCTCAGCAATTTCCCATTCAGTTAGAACTCACACAACGTAACCTTTACAGAACCACAAGGATAACAGGCTATCACATGAGTATTACAAGCTTTCTAAGGAGTAGTGTTAAAAAACAGCCCAGTCCAACATTTCCCTTGCTGAGCAGCACGGTTTAAAAGTTAAAAGGTACAGCTAGCACTTCAATAGACACACAATAAAAGATTGTTCATACAATGTATTCTACGAAAAATATATTTATATAGATAAAGCAAAGGTAAAAATTGCTACTGTTACAAGTGGGTAAAAACTGTTTTGGACAATTATATGTTCTTGACAGGCTTCCAAACTCTTCTTTAGAAAATGGTGGGAAAATCTAAAAGTAAGTAAACGGTTTTCCTACCTTTTAAAGATTGTAGGGAATAGTCAGTTCAAGAAAAAATAATAGGACAAGACAGCCGGCAAGGCTTTCTATGGTGAAAAGTCCTACCAGTGACAGTCCCAATGTTCCGATTTGATCTGAAGGATGGCAAGCCCTTAGATCTGAATAAGAGGGCCCCAGAAGAGAGCCCAGATGAAGAAAAAGCAAAACATCAGTATCAGAGGGAAGGGAGATGAATTCCAAAGTCTAGGTGCTGGTCGCAGTGCAGATGCAGTTTGCTGTCCCAGTGACAGTCCAGTGCCGGGGTTCTCCACAACCCGATAGATATTTCATCAAGAGTGCCACAGTGCGGAGTGGCCACGCACATCCCATGGATGGTGGATTATTCAAGATTTTCCATCAACTTTGCCAATGTAGAGCCTACATTGTGGGGAGAAGGTTTTGGGTTTCCGGATTTGCCATTATTTCTCACTGGAAATTCTTGTTTCCAATGATGCCGACGGACTACAGAATGTGAGATCCAGTGATAGGGTTGGTGACTTTAGACTCCAAAAAAGGATTATTCTTAATTCACCCTCAGCACCACACCTGGCTGAGCCTCACACACTCTTCATTGCCCTGCATCCAGAGCAGGAGCTCCCCTCGTGTCCCGTGGTCTGCTGGAGCAGCTCACTCACCCTTATCTGCTCAGCGAGCCCTCATGGTAAGCCTGTGGGCTTTGGTTGCTACTCCACATCAGGAGTGCAACATCCGTCGTGCTACGATTACATCATTGCAGTCTGCCACTGTGTTATTTAAAAAGCCTCATCTCATCTTTACTGAGACTGATGGGCTATTGCCTGCTCATTCGATTTTCGTCTGCTTTTGCATACAGCACGGTTTAACACTGCATGTTGAATCCAGCCTCCACACCACTACAGAAAGTGCCCACTTCCTGATTGGGCAGCCGACAGTATCTAACGTATCACGGGGCACCGGCAGGCATTAGCTGGCCCCCAACAAAGGCAACCAGGAAATCCTGACTGAGCCTGACAGAGCGTTGCTGAGCTCCAAGCTCCCTTACTCTCTGCCCGTCATGGCTACATTACTTCAGCGCAAGAACACTCCTGCCGGTAACGACTCTCAACATCTGGTGATTATTGGATGCGTGATAGATGGTGAGAAGCCCCAACATCAATAATCACTGCTTCAACAGTTAAAATATATACAATTGGGTAGACTACCCCAGCAACTGCGTGTACACGTCCATACATCCTCCTAGTGCCATGGGTTTCACAAAATGCTTGCAACTCTAGGCTGCTCAGCTATCGCCGCACATCCCACACTGATAGTGCCGGAAATATAGCATACCCCTAGCTTTTGGGCCAGCGCCACGCTAGTTGCTATCTTGCCATATTTACAGCACCCAGCCTCTTACTAACCTCGTCAACCGGATTTAAGTCTCCCATGAGTGCCTTCTCCTGTTTTACAGTTCTGTAACCCTATTGCATCACTGTGCATAAGCATTCAGTCTTCCCACGTTTCCAGGACTCTTGTACCACCTCCATATCACTGTGTGAAGTATTCAACACCCTCAGCACTATGTCTGTTTTTTTGGTTTTCCACCACTTTGCCTAATGCTGCATATTTATGTACGCTTGTCCCGCTGCACTATACTACCATTAGTGTCTTACTACCGACCTGCACCCAAACTCGCTCCAATATCGTGACTGTACACCTATGCCTTGTATGCCCACAGTACTGTGATTCTAATCATCTCACGTACCTAACGCTGCATTTTTGTGCCGACCGTATGGTGCTGCCATTGCTGCTACTCCAGCGAGTCATACCCACGCTCTAGCCAATCGGCAAATCTGTGTTTAAAGTGGATAATTGTACCGCTATATAATTGTAAGTACACACCACACAAAGTGACTAAGCACCCACCTTGTACCACGAATGTACTCGCATATCCACGCGGCATACTATTAAGATCTACACGCGGCAGATCTGTGTTTAAACTGTATAACTGTACCGTTGTATAATGGTGCGCACATACATATTGCTTTGGTTCACCTTCTTGCCACCCTGCCGACCACACAAAGTGACTAAGTACCATGTATCACCAATGTACTTGTATATCCATGCTGCATATTAGCAATTAGTGTTTTGATGATACACCCCGATGCTAGTCTAAGGACCACACTAGCCTGTCACCTACCATCCCTCACAGCCATTATTGCGCTTTCTCCATCCATTATGGTTCTTACTTAACCAACACCAATATTTGACCCGCACAGCGCAGCATCCAGTCTACTGCACCGTATTAGCACTGTCTTTCACATACTGCATCTTCCCTCGCACATCGGCAAACAGGAACAATTGACCAGCACTGCACTCTGATTCCCTTTCTTCCTCCCTCTCCCCCGCCCAGATACTTGTACGTCCACCATGGCTGCCTTAATGAGAGTAACGCTTACTATGGCAACCATCCTGCCTTTATTCCATGCCATAACACCCACCAAGTTCCTACCTGTGCTGCATCCTGACGCTGTTCTAACCGACATCCCACACCTAGTCTCCTCGACCAACTCTTATCCTCTCTCTCCAGCAGAATGGAGTACCCGCTATGCCTGGCCACCTACACCTTAGACTCCCTACCAACTGCACTTGAGAAATGAAAGACTAGGCTCTCTCTTCTGCCACAGGACCATGACGCACAGGACACCCCTCACACTTATCCTCACCGAGTCCCATATACCTCTCCCCACCCCCAACCCCCTCCCAATAGCAACGGGCGACACCAGTACCACGCTGGTTCACAAATCACCACAAGGAGCACCAGATACAGCCAGCCTCTCCATCAAGGCAGCTCTTATTAACGCACGCTCACTAGTGGTGCACGCCCCGACATTGCTGACCTAATCACCTCCAACCAGCTGGACTTTCTCACTGTCATGGAAACCTGGCTGCATCCGGCTGCAGGCCCCTCCCTATCTCTTGCCATTCCTGACAACTACTCGATCATTCGTTCAGACAGAGGTACCAGAAAAGTCGGTGGAGTGGCATTCACAGCCAAATCCCACCTGAACCTACAGAATTCCATAACCCAGGACTCCCCTCAGCTGAACTCCTTTCAGTCACTGACACCTGTACTATCCTACTTCACCTCATCTATCGACCCTCAGGTGCCATATCCACCTTCGAGGAAGATAACACCCACCTCCTAACCTTAAACTCCAAACCAGGTTCACAAATTATCTTACTGGGCGACTTCAACCTAGGTCTTCACAACCCCAATGACGCTAGCACATCTACCTTGGACAACACTCTCATACAACTAGGATTCACCCAACGTATTAATGAACCCACTCATGCCAAAGGCAGACCTTTGGACTGGTTGGCTGACTCCAACTGTGACATTACCCTACTTAACATCACACCATATGCATGGACAGACCATTACTCTATCACCTTCTCCATACCCAAAGGTACTCACCATAGCGCACCGGCTATCACTGTACCTCAATCCTTGTTGAGGAACAAGCATAAGATAACCATAGAGAACCTGCTACCTCTTCTTCACCCCATCAATAACCTTCCTCCCAGCACCAACGCTGACCCATCCTCCCTGGTTGACCTTGAAAAGGGGTCCTTGGAACAAGCTTTAAACCAAATTGCGCCAATAAAATTGAGAAAGACCAAACCTGCGGCCCATTTGAACCAATGATTCTCTGCAGAACTAAAAGCGGTATGTAACATAAAAAGAACTGCAGAAGCCAGCTGGAGAAAAGCCCCATCTTCCCCTAATAAGGAAATAATCTCTACTGCAGCGGCCACATACAAAGCGGCTATTACCAATACAAAAAAGGAAATCTTTAATACCAGAATCCAGAATGTCAAATCTAGTACTATAGAACTCTTCTCTATACTAAAAGAATTAGAGTCCCCGACACCACCTACTGTTGACTGTATCAAGGACAAAGCCTGGTGTGTCAACATCTAGCAAGCCTTATCATATAAAATAACACTCCTGCAAGCGAAGATAGAGGCAAAAAAGGCTAGCCTTGCTCCGACTGTTCACACTCTCAATGCTCCTATTCCACACCTGCCTTCTTGCCCTCCTTTCCACGTACTTTTCCCCAGTAACGACGGAAGAAATGGTAAACATAATTGCAAGTCTCAAACCTTCTAACTGCCAAGGAGACTCCTGCCCAGCTTCAGCTGTCAAGGAAGGTGCTCCAGAATTGGCACCCTTCATAACAGCACTGATTAATTCATACTTCAAGAATTCTTCAGTTCCTAATAACTTCAAAGATGCTTGGGTCATGTCCCTGCTGAAAAACCTAACTTATACCCCAATATTCCGATCGACTACAGACCCATTACAACTGTCCCTTTTCTCCTGAAGATCTTAGATAGAGTGGCCTATTTACAAATCCAGCAACATCTGGAGGACAATAACCTCCTAAGCCTGTGACAATCTGGCTTCAGACCCAGGCATGGGACAGAAACAGCCCTCCTGGACCTAAAAATCCAAGTGGATGAAGCTAAAGACAAGGGCAGCCTGGCCATCCTGCTCCTGTTGGATTTATCCACAGCATTCAACCTGGTTGACCACGAAATCTTGACTAAACACATCTCCTCGGCTGCCACATTCTCACCAAATGCCTCTAACTTGATCCAATCATTCCTCTCTAAAAGGACAACTAGGGTCTTTGCACCATCAGCTGCGGCAGACACAGTCCCCATCTAGAGTGGAGTCCCCCAAGGGTCCTGTGTTTCACCGACGCTTTACAACATCTTTACTCAGCTCCTCTTCTATCGTCCTGATGTTCTGGGTGTTACATACACTAATGATGCGGACAACACACCGGTCCTCATTACCCTCGCTGGATGCTATGAAAAGGATACTGTAAAACTCAATGAAATCTACCTAGAAATTCAGTCCTGGATGGCTACTCACAGCCTATGCCTAAATGACGACAAGACGGAATTGCTGATCATTGGTACAAAAGCCAATCTCAACAAACTCGACCCCCGCTACTAAACCTTCATCATTGACGGCAATATAATCAAGGTCGCCAAAGAGGTCAAAACCCTTGGTGTCTACCTCGACTCCACACTCTCACTTAAAAAGCAAATAAATTCCACAGCCTCCACCACAGCCTATACTAACAAAGTAATCAATGCATGCAAATCTTTTCTGTCCACAAACAGGCTGCCTCACCCTAGTAAGGGCCTTAATTTTATCCAAATTGGATTATTGTAACACTCTATTTCTTGGTTCCTCCAATCACAATTTGAACAGACTTCAAGTTCTCCAGCACAATGCCCTTTGTTGCGCTCTAATCATACCATGTGCTAATCAAATCTCAGCCATTAGACAAGAAGCACACTGGTTACCGGTATGTGACAGAATCAAATTACGCACCCTTGTCATCACTCACAAAGGCCTGTCTGCAACAGCACCCAATACCTCTCGGACAAATTCATTCTCAAGGCACAGATCCACCAGACTCACTAGAGCTCCTTATCTACACCGCCTCAACATGCCCAAGTTCAAATTGAAATCAGCCGGAAGTTCGAGCTTCCCGGTGCTAGCTGCCAAGTGCTGAAACTCACTCCCTCTGACATCAGAGCTGATCCCTCCTTCTGGTCTTTCAGAGCTAAAGTGAGGACATACTCTTTTCCAAGCAACCTTAGTTACCTAACTATCAGACTTGTCTTACCAGCAGCCAGACCAAGACTCATGTGCCCATTTTAAACACTATACTTGTATTATCTAGCTGACTATTGCATTGACCACTCTGTAAATGATTGTCTCCCTGTCCCTACGGTGCTTTTCACAACCTTAGTGTATAATGTTTGGCATCTCGTGTACTGTACAACCATTTTGTAACTGGTCTTCTCAATGTTCCAGTGTTGCCTTTACCGCTACATTGCTGTAATTGTCTACATCGTATGCACTTTATCTGTAACATATGCTCCATGTTCAAGCGCCGCAATACCTCAGGGTTAGGTTGCGCTAAACTCAACTAAACTAAACCTGGGAGGAGCCAGCTTCCTTTAAATCCTTGTTTTGGAGATTTGTTAATGCAGTCAAGAAGCACAAGACAGCACAGTCTCCTAGCCAAGGATCCTACTTTTCTGGGGCAGGCAATTATGTCATGACCAGGAGATTCAGAGAGAAAGGGATTTAAAGTGATCCAGCTGACCCGCTGGATCACATGGAAGGAACGCCACAGTCAGTTCCTTCTTGGTCACTCCAAAGGAAGAGCTTCTCCCTCGGATTTCCTCAGATATATATCCTCAAGTTTCTCGATATTCCACCAGAAGTCAGATTGCATCTAGATGGTGAACTTATTAGACTTTGATACTTTCAGGCCTCGGATACAATGAGATGCTGTGAAATTTAATGATACGCTACGTGCTGATCTAATATATCGGATGCACAGTCTACCATTCCTGTTGATCAAACTTTGTGCTCTGTTGGGCCAAATTGCCAGGTCATCTGTCATCACTCCACTGGCTCCACTGAGTCTGTTACCAACACCATTGTTTGATAACCCTTCTGCAGTGCTGATGCCATGATTATTTGCATGCCAGCACAGGCAATATAGTGCTGGATCAGGAAGCCCCAAAAAGCCCTAAGCAAGGGCAGCATTTCTTGTCCTAATGCTTTCCCTTTGACCTATGATCCCCCATACACAGACGATTCTCCTTCCTTAGTTCTAGCAATCTGCTGTTTCAGCTACATTGGCTGCAGCTACACGATCTCAGATCTCTGGAATAGGAAGATGGTTGCTAGGTCAGATCACCAATAATAGTGAAGGCTTATTTCACAAGTATTTCAGGAATGGGCTAAAGGGATGCATCCAGGGAGTGAGAGCAGGAGATCCCTTAAGCATCTCTGAAATCCTCCCAGCACATCCGGCATATATAATACACCTCGTGATCCCGGCATCTGTGAGCTCCAATGGATTATCTTTCGTTGAGTGAGCACAAGCACAGCCTTTTCCTTTTTCCAAACATCTCTTTGAGTTCTAAAGAGTCATCTGTATGTAGTGCATGGCAGTTTGGACACTTTAACCCCTTTTTTTAAGAAGTGATCAGCTGACAGGTCCAAATGTGAAGCAGAGGAATGGGAAGATGTTGTCAAATTTGGATAGAACCCTCTATAACCCTTTGAGTACCGAACTGCTTATGGTCGATTCAAAGCATTGTTCTCAGCAATCTTGTCTATTTGAGCCGTGAAACGTACTAGCGCCCAACTCCTTATTCACTCCTGGGTACTCATTTAATTTATCTTACCTTTATTCGGACTTCAGTTTCGAATGAGAGTGCTAAATCTAAAAGGCTTAGTCTGCTCTGTTGTCCAATAGACAGATGACTTGATAAACACTCTGGTTGGGATATGGGAGGTGAGTGACTTATATAACAGCCTGAACAATCTGTGGGAAGGCTCACAGTGATTGTTTCCAAAGGAGCAGGCATCAATGCACAGGCACATTTCCTTCCTCGCCTTCATGAACTTAGTCAATGTGCGCCACTGTTCTAGAACCCATACTTTCCAGTCCTTCTGCTTTAAAAAAAATTGACCTGGATTGTACAAAGAAAGCCACTAACACTGCAGATGTATAATTAGTTAAAGTAGCGGCTAAAGCTCCCAAATCAGGAGTGAAGATGTTCACTAAGCCACATGCTTCTTGAATTTACTCCCCTAAATTCAATTTCTTTAACATCCTACTAGAAGTCAAATATGTCCGACGTTTTGACAATTTAGAGCAGTTCTCTACAACGTTTTTGGGCTATAAAGCTGGAAATATTATGAAAGCATTTTCCTAAGCCCAGGACAGCCTGGGGAAACCTGAGAAGAAAGTAGACACGGCAAAGCCCAGGAAGAGAACACATGCAGCTTTCAACACTCGAAAGAGAAAATGAGCCCTCATATCGTACAGGGACTTGGCATTCGGACTCAGATGGAAGAACTTGTAGCTCGGCAGTCTCAGATGAAGATTAATAATGATTCTAGTTATGTTATGTTATGCTATGTTTATTATTTATAATGCGCGAGCGTACCCAAATGTATCAAGGCGCAGCATTTACAAGAATTTTTGAAGCTTAGTTGTAATCATCATATAAAATACATAAGGTAAACCAATGTCATGTACAAAGCAGCATTGGGCAGATAGGCATTATATACATGTAAACAGGTAAGCACACGTGGTTACAGTGTGTGCGTGTAGTGCGGCATCTAGTTGTCCTAGTGGGTCTCCGTTTTCAGCCATGAAACTACCTTGGAGTGGAAATTCTGGTAGGGCAGGTCCATTCTGAGGTTAGGGGGCAGGGAGTTCCACAGTTTGGCTGCTTTCACTGGGAAACTGTTTCCCCCTATGGTAGCTCGTTTGTAGTTGGGAACTGATAGGCAATTTTTATATGCAGTTCTGACAGGTCTTAAGGAGGACTGTCTGTGAAATCTGTTGATCAGGTATATTGGGGCAGCGTTGTTAAGAGATTTGTGGGTGAGTGATGCTGTTTTCAAAAGAATCTTATCTTTAGTGGGAAGCCAGTTGTTCTGTTGGCTGATTCCTGCAATATGTTCTCTTCTGGAGATACCCAGAGCTGCTCTGAGAGCATTGTTCTGGAGAGTTTGTATCTTGCTCGTGGTGGCCTTGGACGATCCCAGGTAGAGGGCGTTACAGTAATAGAGGCAGGACAGTATGAGGGCTCTAGCGAGCGTAAGGCAGCTAGTGTCCGACAGAAATGGTTTGGCTGTTCAGATTAATTTGCATGTATATGCCATGGAGGATGCAAGGGAGCTCACTTGCCTTTTGAAGGAGAAATTGGAATCCAGGTAGAATCCCAATGTTTTGACATTCTGACTGACTGTGATGTTGTTTCCGTCAATCATAAAGCAATTGTAGGCCCGGCCCAGTTTCCTTAGGCTAGATGTGGTGCCTAGGATGATAAGCTCTGTTTTATCATCATTCAGGCATAGTCCATGAGTGGCCATCCATGCCTGGATGATGACGTATACCCTATTTAGCAAGGCCAAATCCTTTTCATAATCTCCAGAAAGCGGAAGGAGGATCTGGCTATCATCTGCATAGTTAGTGTAGGTGATACCGAGATGATCCAAATCATCGAAAAGGGGCTTGGTAAATATGTTATGTAATGTGGGGGAGACACAGGAGCCTTGTGGTACACCACATGTGATGGGCACGGGGTCTGCTGCAGCAGTAGGAGAGAAGACCCTCATGGTTCTGCCATTAAGGAATGATGTGATCCAGGTGGTGGCCTCAGTAGAGAAGTGCGCTGAGGAGTGGAGGTGTGAACATAGGACAGAATGATCGACCATGTCGAAAGCTGCAGATAGGTCGAGGAGGAGGAGTAGGGCAGCTTGTCCATTGTCTCTGAGCGTGTCGATCTGAGCTTTCAAGTCAATGAGTGCGGTTTCAGTCCCATGTTGAGGACGGAACCCTGATTGTCTGGATCCTAGGAGGTGGCGATCTTCCAGGTGCTTCTGTTTTTGTACATAGGCGACCTTGTCCAGGATTTTTA
The DNA here is from genome assembly GCF_040938575.1 of Ambystoma mexicanum. NCBI lineage: Eukaryota > Metazoa > Chordata > Amphibia > Caudata > Ambystomatidae > Ambystoma > Ambystoma mexicanum. The sequence continues at coordinate 481,243,661 of NC_090921.1, forward strand.
GTAGGAAGGGGACAGTTGTTATGGGCCGATAATTTGTGGGTGTGGCTGGATCAAGTGTAAGTTTTTTCAGTAGCGGACGTACCCAAGATTGTTTTAAGTTGGTGGGGATGGATCCAGTAGCGAAGGAGGCATTGATCAGTTTTGTAATGAAAGGGGAGAGGTCACGTGCAGCGTCTTTGATAAGCTGTGCTGGGCACAGATCTCCCTGGCAATTGGATGGTTTCAATGACAGGATGCTTTTTTCAACTTCAAGTGTATTGACTTTGGAGAACTTGAAGTGGGTGGTATCTGTGGGCGTAAGCTTGTCCGGGATTTTTGGAGTGAGAGTGACATTGAGGGAGGCTTTTTTGCTGGAGATTTTACTTTGGAGGGTCGCTATCTTGTTTGCTAGGGCACTTTGAATTTCTGAGCACACATTTTTATCTTTGGTACAGGTGTCCTGGGGTACTATGGAGGTTTCTACTTCTTTAAGGATAGAGAAGAGTTCTTTCATGTTGGATTTTGCTTGAGATATGCGAGAGTCAAAGGAGGTTCATTTAGCCATGTAGATTTCTTTTTTGTAGAGTGCAGCTAGTTTGGAAAGTTTGAGTTTGTTCGCGACTGAGGGGGATTTTTTCCAAGTGGCCTCACAGTTTGTTTTGTGCTGCTTGAGGTTTTTGAGGAATGGTGTGTACCATTTGTTGAGGTGTATTTTTGGTTAGCTTGGTCTGAGCTTGAGGGGGGTGATGAGGTCCAGCGAAGTGGCCATAATCTTGTTGTATTCTTTGACCAAAGTGTTGGGGTCGAGGTTGTCGGACAGTGTGTTGAGTGTAGGGAGTAGGTTCTGGATGAGTCTTTCTACTGTCATATTATTCTTATTTCTAGTGAGAGTAGGTGGGGCCTTAATGGTAGGCGGAGGTGGATGTCTATCGGTAGAGAGCATGAATGATACCAGATGGTGGTCAGTCAAGGCTAGGAGTGAGATATTTGTAATATTTGCTTGGCAGTTGTAATCGGCTACCCAATCAAGTATTCTACCTTTTGAGTGAGTGGGTGCTGTGCATTTTTGCACGAAGCCTAGTTCAGTGAGGGTGTTGACTATAGTGTGGGCGATATGGTCTTCTGGGTCATTATAGCCCAAGTTAATGTCTCCCGTAGCACTTTTAAGATTGCTGGAGAGAATGGAGTTGAGGTCTTCATCAAAGGTGCCAATGGGGCCTGGCGGGTGGTAGATCAAATAGAAAATGAGAGTTTGGGTATCGATAAGTGGGACTTTGACTGAAAGTTTTTCGCATGAGGGGGCATTGGAGGAAGTTGCTAGTCTCATGGTAAGGCTGCACTTATGTATAATGGCGACACCCCCTCCTCTGGAGTTGGGGAGATCTTGTCTAAGGATAGAGTAGTTGTCTGGGACTGCCAGCTTGAGCATGGGGCCTGCTGCTGGGTGTAGCCAGGTCTCAGTAATAGCGAGGAAGTCGAGGTCTTCTTTAAGGATTAAGCCTGCTATTTCCATAGCATGAGCTACTAGCGATCTGGCGTTGATCAAGGCTCCCTTAATTTTGGGGCTATCTGTGATTTTAGAGGTGGTGGTATGACGCTTGTCCTGTTTTGATTCAGGAGTGCCGTGAGTGAGGGGGTGGTGAATTGGGCTAGAGTTGAGGTTTTGGGGTGAATGGTGGTTATTGTGAAGGGATTGGGTTTGGGCGGAGGTGCTCTGGAGTTCTGTATGGTGGGCAGTGAGCGGGCAAGAGGCTCATAGATTTTTGCTAGTCTAGCTCTGAGTCCTAGGTTCCTGTCTCTGGTGGGCCGAGGGAGACTACTGAGTGGCATTGGCTGAAGGATGTTTATGTCTAAGAGTGGTGTCTGGTTGTTGGGTCCAGTTAGGGGTGGCGTGTTGGGTGAGTGTGGCGCCACCTTGAGCTGTGGAGCAGTGTTTAATAGGATCATGAGGCATACAAGCAGGTTAGTGGTGAGTGGAGGCATACTAAGTAGTGATGTCATGAGTGTTGAGGGTTGGTTGATATACACTGAGTAGCACCTGAGTTACACCTTTACATCTAAAATCGAGGTATGTAGAAAGGCAAGGTGAGTATGGCAGCAGCTAGGTTCAGGTAGGCAGGAAATGAGTCAGGGCTGGTGGCTGTGTAAGATATTAGTGGCAATAATAGGCTAGGTGCCAAGTCTAATACTGGCCTCTATAGGTAGGAGTATACAGTAACAGGCTAAATATTAATGCTAATAATAATACTAGTTTCAAGGCAGTCTAAATACGCAGTCTAACATTGGCAACTGCAAGCAGGAGAATACGGTAACAGGCTGAATGCAAACAATATTACAGGCGTTAGGATGCAATCATTACCATCATTGAAATGCATTCATTAATACAGGCGCCTAGACAGTTTAAATGCATGATCTAACATTGACAGTAGTAAGGCATGGCGTGTACCCCAGCTGGTTATATGTTATGAGCAGTGCCTGCCGTAATACGTCAATTTTAGTTACAAGGCCGCCGAGGGCAGTGACAATGACGCCGTAGGCGAGTGAGCTGGACATGGGACAGTGATTGCAGGCATGGGTCATATTAGTACAAATATTGCCAGCCGAGGATAGGAGAGCTAATGCAAATAAGGCTAGGCTGTACGAATAGGCTTTACAGGTACATGCATAGCAGAATACGGTGTAGTGATTCATAACAATGACAAAGGCCGACCGGAAGGAGAAGGAAGTCCACGGTTAGTGATGCACAGAGAGACTCTCAAGGTGCCCTGCATGTGAGTTATTGGGGTAGACAGGTAGTGTTCTAGGGAAGAGGCAATATGCTGCTGATCAGGGCTAGCTTACCGCGATGGGCCAGGGCCCGTGGCTCAGGCCTCAGGACTCCTCCGGAGAGGCTCCAGACAGGCAGGGCTCCTTAAGTAGCTGGTCCTTTAGTAGATGGCCGGCACTCGCCTGCCGGCGTGTGTGGTTAGCCTTGTAGAGGGAGGGCGGGCCAATCAGGGCTGGCGCTGGTGTCATGTGGCCGCAGGGGAGGTCGAGGAAGTGCCGGTGGTCATCTTTGGACGGGATTCCCTCGTGGAATCCAATGGTGGCCAAGAGAAGTGGCCGAAAAACAGCTTTTAGGCACCAATTCGAGCCTGAAGGGATTTTATTCTGCCTAATCAGGAATTATGGGCTTTGTTCAGGCAGTTTTCCGGATTAATGAAAATAAACAGACAGAAGTCTGTGGGCGAGGCAAAGGTGCCTACCTTGATTGAGGATGAGGCAGCAGGACTGCTGATCACTGCTCCTGCAGCAGGGGGTGCTCCTGCACCGCCGCTCTCCTGTGCGCTCTGGGGGACAGGCTCCAGACAGGCAGGGCTCCTTAAGTAGCTGGTCCTTTAGTAAATGGCCGTCGCTCGCCTGCCGGCGTGTGTGGTTAGCCTTGTAGAAGGAGGGTGGGCCAATCAGGGCTGGTGCTGGTGTCATGTGGCCGCAGGGGAGGTCGAGGAAGTGCCAGTGCTCAAGAAATAAAATGTAGAGCACTGCTTCAAACAAAAATGTATAGGGTTGAGGACACAGTAGCAGATTGCAAGTGCTTGGCGTACCCCAGGGGAAAGAGGAGGAGAATGCCTGGATTTTACAGGAACGGGACCCTCAACAATGCTGCCAAGCCACAATCCTGAGATGTTGAGGGCTAGATCCAGTGCACACACAGACAACAGCACATGACTATTTCATTACGGCCAGAAACATGACAGTTCATGTGTTAAGACAGCAGGTGTCTCTAATAATCAGAACAAATAAACCCTGCTCTTTGGACAGATTGTGTTTGCCATCATGCTCCACATCATTCAGCAAACCACTGAGCTCTACTCACAGGTTAAAGTGTTTTAGTCCAAATTTCAAGATATGGACACCATCGTTTTATTTTATTTTTGTTGATGCAGCAAAAGTAAAATATTCTTTTTTGTTTGTTTCTCAGCTACTGAAAGAGAGCAACCACTGAAGAAACTGGCCCACAACAATAATCACTTTCCAGGTTCAACAAAATATACTAACCAACTTCAAAAGACTCCAGATTAGATATTGCCTTTGAATAGTGCCATGAAGACTTATATGCTTCTCTAAAATGTGTCGAATATGCTTCTAAGACTTTCGACCCAGCAGGAACATTTAAACAGAAAACCCCTTTTTCCTCCTTATATTCGACTATATTGACTATGTTGTGAGGAGAAGGACAGGACTACATTAATACAAAGGCTACATATGACTCTGGCTGTTTGTATTTTTGTGAATATCACTCGTTGGTCACTTGACTGGGGGGGCAGGAGAGGAGTGGAGGAAGCTTCTGATGTACTCTGATGCACAATAGGTAAATGGGGGTCCAGAGAAGGGTTGTGGTGGGGGAGCACAGGGAAGGTAGGTGGAGTTTATTAAGGGCGAAAAAAGTTGGAGGTTTGTGGGCACATGGGAAAAATAATATCAAGTATGGTAAAACACTAAGATAATACATTATTGAATAAGAAGGTGGAACAAAAATGGAATCCAGACATATCTTGTCTTATGGATAACAATACTATTACAATCTGCTCCACCTGCACTCTTCCCTCAAGAGACGGCTACCTTGAGGATTGTATGATATGATAGGTTATTTATAACATGCTTAATACCCAGAGGTTTCGAAGTGCAGACGCTGTGATTGAACCTTTGTTGCCCCGTGTCGTCTTGCCTCCAAGGCAAGCATGTTTCCGCTGGGCTATCCTCCCGAAACAATTCCTAGAATGCGAATGATCTCAGTATCCCTACACAAGAAAGGAAGAAACCATCTGTATCATCATTTCTAAAAGCTTGCCAGATAGATATGTTATGTCTTCATGAAGCTCAATTTCATTTAAAGACAGAGCTGTCTTTACTCAGCTTGTGTCCAATAGCTTCTCGTTTATATCTCCAGTTACCATGAGATGCTATGAGATGTTGCCGTTTTGCAATACGATGAGGATTTAGTAAAATAAAAAGCGCAAAAAAGGCAGTACAGGCATTAAGGACATAGAAGCAGCCCTCCAGATAAAATACCACATCAGAGAGTTTTTTTACTGAGCAAATACTACAACATCCAGAAACATGGAGTAACAGATACACAGGTGTCTTCTCCTTGTTTCTGCCTGCATTGCTGTGTTGAGGTTTGCAGACCAGAGACATCAGCAGGGAATGCCACGCAGAGGAGGGCTAACTTTGTTTAATATGATCAGACGTTGGCTTCTAAGATGCCAAAAACATGTTTTTTTCATTTACGGTAATCACTAAGCACAAAGGAAGAATGTGCTGAAATAAATATGCACGTTTTTTTTAATTTACTAAATATGCCCCATTTGACAATGAAAATGACATTTATTACTCAAGAAAAAAATTCGTTTTACTTCCAAAAGTTAGTAGTGAAAAACTCTACCCTCAAAATCTTTCCTGAAACCCTGCTTTGATGAAATAAAAAAAATGAGGACACCTGAATGGCATAACAGATGTAAGAGGCGCAGAAGGCATAACAAGCAATACAGTGGCATGGAAGGCATAAAAGGCATGGAAGCTCTAATATCAGGACAATGAATGGAATACTATCTTTCAGAGTCAACGTGAAATTTGGCAGGGGTTATTCACCCAAGAACAGGTCATTGGGCTGTGTTTGTGCTGGCAGAGAGATTCCCAGACCCCCCTTTGTTTTGCATAAATTAACTTTGGGTTTCACCCTAAGTTAACAGGGCGATGCAGAAGTGGACCCCTTGCTTACTGTTCTTAGAGAGGTAACAGTTTCACCTCACTGATGATGCCCAACAAGGCTGAAGCACGTGTATGGGGTTACTGATGGTACTCTTATTCAGAGGAGAATTGCCTAGCATTTCGGCGCTGGACTGCCCCTGGGCAGGACAAAGGCTGATATGCGGGGAAATTTCTTCTCTGTGAAAGGGACAGTGAGCTAAAGACTTGGTAGATTCTCTCCCAGGGGTTATTCACCCAAGAACAGGTCATTGGGCTGTGTTTGTGCTGGTAGAGAGATTGCCAGACCCCCCTTTGTTTTGCATAAATTGACTTTGGGTTTCACCCTAAATTAACAGGGCGATCCAGACATGGACCCCTTGCTCACTGTTCTTAGAGAGGCAACAGTTTCACCTCACTGATGATGCCCAACAAGGCTGAAACACTTGTATGGGGTTACTGTTGGTACTCTTGTTCAGAGGAGAATTGCCTAGCATTTCGGCGCTGGACTGCCCCTGGGCAGGACAAAGGCTGATATGCGGGGACATTTCTTCTCTGTGAAAGGGACAGTGAGCTAAAGACTTGGTAGAGTCTCTCCCAGGGGTTATTCACCCAAGAACAGGTCATTGGGCTGTGTTCGTGCTGGTAGAGAGATTCCCAGACCCCCCTTTGTTTTGCCTAAATGTTTTGACATTTTAGCTAGTATGAATTCAAGTGTTATTAATTTTCCAAACTCTAAGTACTTGGTTGTTCCGTTCCTTAGGAAGTTTTAGCTCATAATTAGTTGGCACCTGGTACTCAAAGGTTAGTTCTTTAATTAATCTAGGAGAAATATGTCTTGCCCTTGGGAATTGTTATCTCGTGTTCCTTCCTGAACCGCTAGTGTTCTCCTCAATGGCTCTATAACCTTGGCGAGGGGTCTCACAGCTACTGCCTGGGCCTTGCATGAATATGTATTTCAGTGACTTCAGTTCTGGGTCGCATGATGCTTCAGAGCCATCTATGCATTTTAATGAATGTAACAGCCTCTTTCTAAATCTACCTGCCTCTACTCTCCGCCCTCTGCAACTAATCCAGAACAGGACTGCAAGACTTGTCCTTGGGCAGAAGCCCTGGAATCGTATCTCTCCAGCTCTGAAATCTCTCCAGTGGCTCCCCGTGGATGCAAGGATTAAATTCAAAACCCTCTGCATTGTCCACAAGGCTTTCAGGGGATTGGGTCCAAAATACCTTCAGCTATCCCTCCGCAAATACCTCCCCTCTCGAGCTCTTCGCTCCTCTACCTCCAACTCCCTCAGGGTCAGTCGTTTTTCAAAGAAACGAGATGGGGTAGATCTCTGTCTTCGGCTGGGGCCTCCCTCTGGAATAGCCTCCCTGCCGCTTTAAAACTTGAGGAGAACCATCTCCGGTTCAGGAAGCATCTCAAGACCTTCCTCTTTTCTTCTGCCTTCGCTCCCCCTATCCCCTGCTGATCTGTTCTCTCTTGGCACTGTGCACCTGCCACCCTCCCGCACTTTCTTCAGGCCACCCCTTGCACTGGTGTCTATGGGCCTCATTACACAGTAGGCAGAGAACCATGGCGCTATTAGTGCCATGGTTCATGCCGGTAAAATACTGGCACCGCCTTGGTGGAAAGGGGAATTACCGCCCCATTCCAAGGTTGGCGGGGTGGTAATTCCCCCTTCCACCATTGCCCTTCCCCATTCCTATTTTTGCCCCATAGGGCTCTATGGGAATGGGGAAGGCGCTAATTACGGTTCCGCAAATTGCATTACTGTAATTAGCTCCACTGGTCCCTTTGCGGGTTGGTTTTTAACACCTGCAAAAAGCAGCCGTTAAATTCCCCAAACCGCAAAGGGACCTCGTAGTAAGGCGGTAAGGATTTACCGGTACCGGTAAAATACCGGTACCGGTAAACCCTTACCGCCTACCTTGTAATGAGGCCCTATATCTGTACCCATACAGCACCCCCTTTTTCTTCCTGCACTTATCAGACCTACCCTGTCTGCTGCCTTAATCCTAGAACTTGCAAATTGCTTGCTGCACTACCACTGTTTGTTGCCTTTATTATTTATGTATTGTTATTTATCTGTTTCTCCTCTGCTTTGCACTTTCCACTTCTCCCCCCTTCCATGCACTTTTCCCCTCCCCTCTCCCATGCACTTGCGCGTTCTCAATGTCACTGGGGCTAGTAAGATCGCTGTTTTGTTCTCCCCTGTTCCCCTCCCTTATCTTGTCGAGCTCTGAAACACTTGTGTACAAGCGCAATAGAAATAAAATATCAATATCAATATCAATGCATGCTTTGACTTCCATTTTAATAAAGATGGCTGCCTTTTACTGTGGTGTGTGTACAATCCACAAACTTCGAACAATGATACATGAACATCTGTGCCTCCTCAAGTCATCAGATGCAAGGTACCCACTTGCCGCCAATTGGCAAGAACTCCATCAGATGGTTAACAAACGTGACATTAAGTTTGTTGGATGGGAAGTTGTAAAATGTGATTCTCGTGGCAGCAACCATGAACTCATGCTGCAAAAAAGGAAGAAAAACTTATCTGTAAATACAGAAATGTGAATGTAGGCCTGAACATGAGCTAAATGTCTTTTTGCAATGGACCTCAACACGACTTTCACTTATCTACACACAGCCCTTATAGGCTAATGTACTATCACTCTCATTCCCCCACAACATATGGGCAACCCATCTTACATAGGGACTGCTTGCCAATTGCCTACCATGAACGGCATACACACCTGCGCTGCCATTCCAGACACGTGCGCTGCCATTCCAGCAACAACCGCTCACCATCCTTGCCATAGCCGATCAGCTCCACTGAACATATTGACAAATGATATAAATTGAGAGCAATGTGCGTTATGAATCAATATACACACACATTGCCAGAATGTCTAATTTGCTCGTAGCCAACAGATAACCATCTATTTAAGCTCACAATAAAGCACTATTCAGTGATCTGCACAAGCCTAATTACAAATCACATAACTCAAGAGCAAAATACATTATACACGAATGCACACATAATTCCCAATTGTATCTAATATGCACGTGGTATACAGGGAAACCTTTAATCAAGCCCAAACAAGCACTAATTAGTGACCAGCGATAGCCTGCGCTACCAAAACTCACAAGCACCACGGCTTGGAACATTGCCTTCCAGACAATCCAGTTTCAATTCTGCTTCAACCAATCAGATATTGCCTCAAAGTCAACCAATCAACCGCCAACTATTAATTAAATGGAATTCAAAATGGCGGGCGGGATCGATACGATCACTGTGACTTCCCACCCTGACTGCAGAGGCCACTCAGCCTTTTAGGTAAGTACCTTGCGCCTGCTGCCCTGCCAGAACCCCCTGATCAACTAACAATTAATTCTTGATTCTGTCGCTACCCCCCCTGACTCTGCATGCATGGTCTCATAACCCTCCTCACCTCTGCCTTCGCCCGACTCGCTCAGCTCCTCACAACACGTGTGTAGCTCCAGACCAATAACTTTGAAATTTACATGTATGGCACCCAGACAACCCAACCTGACTTACCTGACCACAACACATCACTGCGACAACCAGTAAGCAGCCACATATCCGGAGATGGCTGTCTGCTAAGTACTACATAACTGGCTGACCCAGGCACATTCTACTCAGAATCCACAACACCAACCGCTCCCTTCGGTATTACGATGGGACGCTTTCTAGCAACACGGACCGCTAACAGGTGGCAACAGCACTAAACGCTATGAACATCCCACAAACAACATGCTCAAGTTGTTCTCAATATTTCACCAACCCACCGTGAGCGTAATGCTAAACAAACAAGGCATTTCTAATCTAATCCCAGAGATAACCTTCGAGTAGCCGAATGCACCCAGCATTCGAGCATCAGACTCAGCTCTGATCCCAACTGGCAGCGTACATCTTGCACAATAACAGTCACGGTTTCCCGCCACCACACCTGTCCTGATTGTCATAGACCCACTTGATCAGACCAGGCCAATTCTCCAATTCTAACTCCTCAACGTTCCCCCTTAGCATGCTATTCAGCAGAGCAACTATCAGAAGCTCTTCACAGGGCACTCATCATACTTACCAAGCCAACCTGACCATATACATTGGTAAATCAACTTGAGATGAAGGTACTTTGGGGTTACTGTACAGACTCCATAACCACTCAGGTTTAATTGATCAAAAAGTCTAACTATTTAACTTTCTTCACCCAACCTCTTCTCCCCCTTTGGTGCTACTCCACTCAATGTATTTTATCATATAATCTTTACACCATGCAAATATGCAAATGATGCTATTTAAATAATTACCATATGTGAAATGTATGAAATGTAATTCATATTATATATCTTGTAGTATTCACACGGTTCTTTCACCTCACCTCACCTACACCAAACACTGATCACTTTTTAGTTGTCACTTTATAACCATTGTATTGCGCATGAATTTTGACATACACGTACAATATTGTCAATTGTGGTATGGTTTACAAATACCACAGCCTTGATAAAGACTCTTGTGGGGTCGAAACACATGTTGGCACCTTGAGCACTAATAAAAACAGCAATGTTAACCAACGGAAAACATGATTGATCCTTCTTTCATGGGTTTTACCAAAGAACCATAGAGGTTTACTTAGAATTTCAATATGAAGCGCTGGTTTCTCTTGATTTCCACCACAACTCTATCCTTTCAAAACGTTGGGACAATTGAGTACTGTCCCAGGGGAAACTACAAACTGGCAGCATAACGTGTACCACAAACAAACTCTGATCAGCGCGGCATCTCAATGTTCCCAGTGCTCTAACTGTGACAGCATTTTACTGTGGTGTGTTTATGTTAGAAAGATATATATGTATATTGTTTGTACTGCTTTTCAGTTTATCTTATGTTCTTCGTGTCTGTATGGTTGCAAGTGATATTCATTGTGCATTAATGCATGTTTGAACTAATGTTCGTGTTTCTTCATGGCAAATGAACATTTGCTCATGTCTGTTGCATGCACGTGTGTCATTTAACAGTGAGTTTGCTTATTCTTGCCATCTTTGGTTAGATTAGGTCCATTTGTTCCTGTATCTGTCTGGGATAGGGTTGGTATGGCCACCTTAATGCATAGTGTTTCTCACCCATGTGATATGGGGTCAGGGGAGGGGCCATAGCTATGAATGATGTATGCCTGTCAACTGCTTTATTTTAGAGTTCCAATTGCCACCATCATGGGCTGTTCATGATCATCATCGTTTTGGAACAGTGGGCAAATCTTAAATGCAGCTCCTGCGCTCCAGAGACTTATATGTCATGGCAGCTGGTAAATGGGCAGTTGTGACCTCTGTGCCTGCTCGGTGCCACTGGTAGAGCAGGTGCTTTTAATCAGGGTAATGATACAGCAGGACCCAGATGCACCTTATGCTTTTGGCATGGAGTTTATGAAAGAGGGATCTGATTAGCAGATTACCCTTTCAGAGATGGAATTATCTCCATCATTTGATATAATCCGAAAGGATAGGCCTTTCACACCATTGCCAAATGGCAATCCATCACAAATATCCAGATCAGTCCTTGGACTAGGAGTTGGATGAATACTTGGCTGAGGCCATGAATAACAGATGCAGAGATTTATTGGTTTGCGGCAACCTTTTACTGGTGCTATAACTGGTAATCTGTCTCATTGCAGGGAGTAGAGGACCACATCCTGAGTCTTTCGAATTGCATGTACTTGAAGCATGATCAAGACTACATGCTCCCAAGGTTCACGCCGGTCGAGGCAGTGCCCACATGTTCAAAGGCACTCTCAAAAGAGCTAACACGATTTGCCTGCCCTCATTGATATTCACTTGAATCTCCTGCTCAGCCATAAGGTCCAAGATGAACACTGGTAGATCCTTCCTCAATTACTGTTGCACGCAGTACAATGTCACCATTTACCCTTCGATCTTCTATCATCTGCTCATGTTCTGTCACGGAGAGCTTCTTTGGGGGCAGCATATCTTTTTCCTTTATGGATGGCAGAGCAACAACATAACACTAAATGGAGTCTCAACCACTAAGCATGAATCTCATTTGTTCCCACCTTGTCCTTGGCCTCTAGTGGCTTCTTAGTAATCAAGCTGAGACAAACGTCTTCCAAATCTCTGTAGCCAACCATAAAACAGGCCTTTCAACGGGGGTGTCCACCTTCTCAGCTTTCTGAGGGCTGCAAAGAACTAGAATCCGTACATCTTTGACCACAATGCCATCTGGCTTAATGCCCACCAAGACCATTGCTTCGCTTATTGACAGAAAGCAACTGACCCTGGACTAGACCACCTCATCATCATTTTCCACATCGGCATATTGAAGTTTGTGTCCAGATCATCCTTCATGGACTGATACCTTTGCAGAAAGGTTTCTTGCAAAGTAGCAAGGATTCCAGCCTGTCCCCGTTAAATTTTCAGTGTAGGAATGTGTTACTGTCATGGGTGACCACATGCCTACGACATACGGATGCAAAAGCAGATGCTCGAGCAGAGAGATGAAGGGCATTTGTGCATTGCCCTGTGCAGGCCGTAGGAGGGAGGTATGACTCATTGGAGATGTGTGTGATCGGGTATGGAAGCATTAGTTATAGGATGCGACACCTGCCCCACATTGCGAAACAACATTACAAAGGGCCTTGGACTCATCGAGCAGCTATTTTCTTTTGAAACGAGGATTATTACCTGATTGTAGTGGACTTCAAGAGCAAATCGCATGAGCTACTGCGGCCGGGAATCCAAAAAGCGCCGACTGTGATAAGTGGCCTAAAATTGATGCGGTTGAGGCATGGGGTTGGCGAGGAATAAGAATCTGACAACGGCTTCTGATATTAAGCTGGTAAATTTAGTCAACGCTGAGAGTGTGAAATCACGTGGGTGCTCTCAAGCCCATAGCTATCACAGGCCAATTTTCCCTGTAGATATATATGATCAAATCTATTTTCTTTGTCAAAATATTTCTACAATGTTAACCTCCCTTATTGAAACAGATCACTGTACAACATTATAAAGTGATTCTATCTTGTGCACCAAAAAACAAAAGAAACTGGGACAAGTAAAAACAATATGCATAAAAGAAAATAGTTAAAACAACCTAAACATAAAATATGATATCCTGACACACAGACCCCAATAAGCAGTCTCGCCAGCTATTTCACTCCCTAAAATCAGACCTTTGCTCCCCACAAAGAACAATATGGGGTGCTTCACCCTTTATGCCATCTGCACTGCTCAGGTGCAGTGTGCCAAGCAATGGTATGTGCAGCACCTTCGAACAGAAGCATACACATGGGTAGGGCCTGAGTAGGCAAGACCCACCCACAATCTGTAAATGCCCTCTCAGCAGCGCTCTGTGTGCATTTATAGATGTTAATGTCACTGCAGTGAGAACAACTACATTAGCTTCAGGCCCCCCTTGTTAGACAATCCTGCCTATGCCTTTGACCTGCCACAAAGAGGACCTTGGCTGTAGTGCTGTGTCAATTGAAGGGAGCCTATATCATAGAAATGCTTGTTGTCATTTACAGGAATTGCTACTTATAAAGAATGTTTCTATTACAAGACAAATGACGAGTTTTTAAATAATATTTTCCCAAAATTCTATTTCAATTTCTAGTTCACATTTTTTTTTAGGTATTTGTCAAACGGTTTAATAGGAAAAAGTTATCGACCTACTCCCATCAATTTTCCCATACAGAAAAAGAGACTTCCATTGGACAACCATAGAGTGTAACCCGCTGGACGGTTTTTCACCAAGTAAGAAACAACTTACCGTAAATTTGCTAAATTTTGGGGTGGCATAAAAACTACTTTAAAAAGAAATGATGGAGAAGGAGGTGCACTCTAGGTCTAATTTATTTAATATATCTCCCATAGTGTATTGCAGTACTGGGGATTTTCAAAAACGAGAATCTGCCATTGTGTTCCCTCAATGTGAACGATTTCCCCAGTAATCACAAGGGAAGCCAATTAGTTCTCAAAATGATGTTTGGATGAGGGAAAGGGGTGGTGGATTCATAACACGGTTGAGGTGAGGCGGGGAAAAGGGGACCACATGTTAGTTAGGGGTTGGCTGGAGATACCGTTTGTGACAGGCTATTTTTGTCTTACTGGGGGAGTTCTGCGAGTATGCTGCGAGATTCCAGCAGAAATGTTGGAAGATGTGCTTGGAAAAATACATTTTCAAATGACCCAGCGAGTTAAAGGAGGTAATAAGATAGGATCAGGGAGGATTTACAGAAGGGGGTGGGGTTAGAAAGATAGAAAGAGGCACACCGATATTTGCACTGATAATGCAGAAGATATTTAAACCATCAAGCGTTTTCCTACTTCCACAACAAATTAAAAACACCATCCTAATTTTCATTGATACAAGTCATTTTCACTTGAATCTTAAGGTAATCAAAAATATGTAAGAACTAAAGGAAACTTCCAAATAATTCCTTTGAAAATGTATGCTAAAACAACAAGTGGGTTATTTTGCGATGCTATAGGGTGGCAGTCGTCCAGGGTGCAGCAGGTGCAACAGGGACAGCGCCAATGGCCATTGGGTTCTGATAATTTACTTGTCAGGAGGATATGGGCCTCTGTTGTAGACCTGGCCCAATGAACATGGTCACGGTCCTTGAGCTGTGATATGTCTAGTCTAAATCACTGAAAATCTTGAGGTGATTTGAAGGGTTGTCATTTCAAAGGTCTTAGAACTGGTATGCTCTATTCTTCTTATGACAAGGATGAAAGGTTGTCACTTTGGTTGATTCAGGCTTCCAGCAGGCCCTGGCTTTTGGGAAGATAGGTGCTAAGGCCACCTTTGTCAGCTAGGGTTCATAATGCCTTAGTGTCTACCCAGCAGTCCTGGCATGGCCCCGCCCCTTCCCTCTCACAGAGGTGTCGAATCTCAATGGCCGAACAGCAGGAGGGTCTGCCTCGAGTCCCCCCCACTCCGGTGTCAGTCCCATCCTCAGTGGGTCTGTGTGACCCAAGTATTGCTGCCAGAGTGAGTTTGGGAGACACTGGTTGTTGCTTTGCGGATTGGCTTAGTTTATTTATTTAATTATGTATGTATTTATTTATTTAATGTGATACAGTTTTATATGAATAAAACTTTATACATTTAATCAAACAAACAATTTCCAATATAAATAAATCATTACTTACAATCATTACTTACAATCATCAGTTAACAATCAGTTAATCAATAAAACCACGAGTCATCTAATAGACAGAATTTCTTTCACATGAAATCAAATTCATACATAATTTAAAACATGAATTAAAACTTAAAACCTAGAATAAATTAATAATACAGAGAAGAAAACAAAAACAGAAAAGAGTTATTTACAGCTAATCGAAAAACGTATAGACAGATAAACTAGGTAAATAACATGCATGTAAGCCAATGGCAGATTCTAAAATATATCAACAAAGGAGCAAAATCCAGGTAAACCCGGCACAGCTCGTAGGAAAGCCCCGATCATATTCATAGTCAGTCTCAGCATTTCCTCCAGTATACGCTCTTCCAACATAATTTTTTGAGTTCTACTACCTTAACAGGTGTTAGCCCAATATTAACACTTTTCCTCCATAACTAGGGGATACCTCCAGCTATTCTCGAATACTCATTCGTTTTTCTGCAATAGACCATATTCTGAAAAGTGTTATATGTAGCTTTGGATTGAGTGCATTAATACAACAATACCAGAATTCTCTAGTTCCTACAGAATCAAGGTTGTGCACACATTTTCCCAGATGACTGTTATAATAGTTACACATCTGAGGGCATAAAGTTAACACATGTCTTGCTGTTTCAGGTTTAGCAGAGTCCAAACATATTCTACAATGCCTTGTAGATCCCATGAGTGCAGAACCCTGTAGGGATTTAGTTGATACGCATTAACAAGATAAAACGTCTCAATGCTGAGGAGGGACACAGGTTTAAGTACAGTTGGCTCCTTTTAAAAGTATAAAGGACATGAGTCACAAACGTATAGCTCTTTAAGGTTGCCAAGTGCACATGTGCCATTCCCATAGAGTTAGACTCCTCAGCAGATGCTGAGACATACTTTCATTATCTTGTCCCCACCACGGGGTCCAACTGCTTGCTT
This sequence comes from Ambystoma mexicanum, assembly GCF_040938575.1. Classification (NCBI taxonomy): domain Eukaryota; kingdom Metazoa; phylum Chordata; class Amphibia; order Caudata; family Ambystomatidae; genus Ambystoma; species Ambystoma mexicanum. The sequence goes on from NC_090921.1 coordinate 481,259,513, forward strand.
CACTCTGAATAGCCATGTCCTTCCCCATTTGAGATTGCTCCCATACCTTCTTTCACACACTTCCATAGAGGATTTGATGGGTTGTTTTGAATCTTAATATAGAACTCTGCTCTTGTACGTAGGACAATGGATTTAAGAGAAATAATCCCTAACTCCAATCTCAAGATTGCCATAGGGATGACTTGTGGAAGCCCCAGGACCCGCCTCCAAAACTTCCCCTCAAGGATCTGTAACCACTCCAAGTTTATATTAATCAGGGATTCCAAACGGTAGGTGACCATATGCACAAAACATTGTAAATAAAGTTGCCACGCACCCCAGATGGAAGCACTCTTATCGTGTGTAAACTTATGTATCATGGCCATTAGTTGAGGAACATTTACTTTACGTCCCTGCATGCACATAAGGTACTTCCCCTTGCTGTCAAATTCCACTCGAAGGTATTTATAGGAGTGTGTATACGTAATTTCAAGAATACTTAGGTGCATGCAGGGGCGTGCTACCTTACCAGAGGTAAACAGAAGTACATGAGTTTTGTTATGATTGATAACTAATTCGTTCATCTCTGCAGAATGCCAAAGCCTTTCTACCAATCTATGTAGCCCTCCAAAAGTATGGCCGAGAACCACAATATCATCAGCATACGCTAGTATCACACAGTGGGTCCTGCCCACCTTCGGGGGACAATTCAGGATTCCAAGTAAGTGTTCGGGAACATCCGGCACAAATAGGATATAGAGCAGGGGGCCATAACACACCCCTGCTTTACACCTCTTAGTTGAATAATTGGACATGTCACATTGCCTCTGTTGTCCAATCTAAGCTGGACCATGGTGTTTGAATGGAGAAGCTCCAGATAGTAAATGAGAGCAGGTGGGCAGGACCACGTTTTAAGTTTACGCCAGAGAATTCTTCTATTAACAGAATCAAAAGCTGCCCTAAAGTCGACATAAAGGGTGGGGTTATTAGGTTGCAGCGCTTTATTCCTTAGTGAATCCATAATAAGCAAATTGTGTGCTGTGGCATACCCGGCCCTAAAGCCACTCATTCTCAGTCTAGCCAGAAAACAGTCTAGGACTCCCACCTTGTCCACCCACGCTTGTAAAACCTCTAACAAAAGGAAAGCAAACATCTTTCCTGTGCTATCCAGCATGGAGAGAAGGCGATAATTGGCGGAGTCCGTTCTATTACCTTTTTTAAAGATTGGGATCAGAATGGCCCTTTGCTATGTTGTCGGGATTCTTCCCTCCGCCAGGACTTTGTCAAATAATATTCTCATGAGACTCCCCAAAACTGCGGATTATGTTTTATTACTGCATTAGAGAGTCCATTTGGACTCGGTGCAGGGGACGATTTTAATGTCTTAATTTTGCTTACTAACTCCTCAGTTGTAACTTTAAAAGGTGGAGCAATTTGAAAAACACTATAATTCACCATTACCGGCAAATGCCTATTGCCATTACGACTCTCAAGAAAAGCCACCCATTCTTGAGCATCTATAGGATTAATTGTTGACAATTTCCTATTACCCTTGGCCCCCCAGAATAAGGCCCAGATATTCCTTGTATTTTTAGTACATAATACGCTCAATGTTTTATGCTGTTTATTCAGTTTTTGTGTTTATTTGTACAGTTTTAACCAAGTACAATATTTATTTTTTTGGATTTCTAATGCTATTATGCATTACAATCACAGAGCATATAGTTGGCTCTAAGCTTTCGTTTGTCTCCCCTAAGCTCATGCTTGGTGTCCCGTATTTCCTTATCAAGGGATATATTAGGGGCTGGGTCCTTTAGGACAAGAGGCATTCTACACGTGGCATGATCACCCGAGATCCTAACAATCCAGCTTTCAATTTCTTCAGCAGTCATAAATCTGAGTTTTTGCTCAAGGCCCATATACCACTGACCAATTGCACCATTTGCCTTCACAATGTTTTTATCAGACCAAATAATTCGATTGGCTTTGTGGTTCACATTAATCTCAGCACTAAACATTTTCGGAATGGTGGAAGGCATTATATCTATGCTCATGATCAGAGGATCATGGTCACTCCAGGCACTCTGAGTTACTGCCAGATAACGGATAATAGATGCCACTTTTGCTCTTGTGTAAATGTAATCTATCATACTCTGGTATTGGCCATTATACCAAGTACTCTTCCCTGGCCTATCACTCCGAGTACGGCCATTTATAATTTCAAGATCACAACACTTGAAAAATAATCGCCAGCATTCTCCCTCAGCATCCTCAGATTCATTAGTCAATAAACTATATTGGTTCAAACAAACATTATTAGCCAAACCCCCTCCCCCTTTGATATGGGAATTAAGATCTCCAGTCAAAATAACAAAGCGGGACTTAGTATCACTCTTCCATTGGCCTAGTAATTCATGCAATGCCTCCTGAATTAGTTCACAGTGGTTTGCACTAGGCGGACTAAATACATTAACTAGGAGCGTTTTTTCTCAAGTTTGCTTTATCATTATGGTGACTTCAATTGCACTAATAGCTCCTCATAGATGGTAAAATTATTTCTTCTCGGGATGTAGTTCTTCACCCCTACTGTTAATCCACTCTAAGGCCATCCACGTGGCCCTTTCTTGGCTGGTGACTTATACAAGGAGTACCCGTCCATGAATAATGGGGCCAAGAGCCAGGTCTCTTGAAGTAAAAAGAATGTTTGATTGGCAATGAGTGATAAAGATCCATTAGTAGTAAGTAAATGATTAAACCCACACGTATTCCAAGTCAAAAAAGAACAGGTTCAGGGTTTAGTGAAACAGACATCTCCTTCTGCTTTTTTTGTGTACAAGGTGGTAAAAAGTCCCTTGTCGCAGCTGCTGCTCCTCCGAATCCCCTGAGCAGCTCACTGTGTTGTCAATGGTGGTAAGCAAGGGCAGGGAGGTCTGTCCTCACTGGGGTAGGCACAGGCGAAGGGTCTGTCTCTCGTTGTTCATCCTGATTGTTTTACTTCATAAACCTCCTCTTCCCATTGTGACAAGGTCAATACTTTGATCTTGTACCATAGCCTATTTGTTGCAACAGAGGCACAGCCAAAGGATATAACTGTTGAAGGGAAAAAGGTGGGCACCACAATTGTTTAATTGCAAACTGATTTGTATTGACTTAACATTGTCAGTTCAACAAGTAGTCCCAGTAGCGAGGAGCAGACTGAAAAAAGTCCAGAGACACCTTGACTCAAAAAATGGCACAAGAAAAAACGGAGTGGCGAATACTCAGCTAAACAGTCGTTCACAAAATGTGCCCCATAGGGGTCGCGGGGGGGAAGGGGGTTACTTTTAAATTCTACTAAATGTATTATGTGTAAATGTTGATGCCAGCTATCTTTGGTTTGCTATGATGCTATTGCTCCTTCGTCAGGGCTGAGCTCTGTTAGTAAATACAGTAGATCACACACAACATCAATACAATAACATATATAGGCATTGTCCAATCATAAATAAACACACAATGCAAAGTACAGTAAACATCATGTACATACCCCATTTCCAATGCATAGCAGAATAAGGTAATGAAACAAAGAAAAAGGAAAGAAAGCAAGATGATGTAGTGGTATACAGCTATTCATAGAACGTCCAGGTACCTCAATCTCTAGACCATCTGGTCACAGGTAATGAAACTTTACAAAAAACTGCAAGAAATTGCGTAAAGGTTCCTTGTTCCAACTATCTGCAAATGAATTAAAATATATGCATAAGTGAAATATGCAATCTGTCAAAATCCACGTTCTCCCTGTGTGAACGGACAATGCTTACCTGTTCAGTTTGTTTGGGCGAGTGAACTCGGACACGCATGTAACTGCGCGCTATATTGTGTGTGCCTCTAGATGAAGTAGAAGTTTTGAAAGAAAAGTGATTTATGACTAATGGTCTAGAAAAGGATCAAAACTAATGGGAATATACAGTTTTCACCATGAGCTGTGTGACCGATGCTTACCTCTCGCTGTTAGGTCTGTGAACGATTGACCCAGGGGCTGTCATGATGTCTGAGGACATCGGATGCGCCTGCTAATTGAATGGTGAAAAACATGAGCTGCGTCAGATATTTTGAAACGGCCGCCATGTTTGATCCACGGACAGCTGCGCTGCCCATGGACATCACAGTAAATCAAATTAAAAAACACAACATTGCATTTGCCAAACTAATGAAATTATCTCTGGGGAGGTGAGGGTGAGGGGTGATGAGGATACGATGAGATATGGCCAAAAAAATACAAAAAGGGTGTTTTTTATTTTTTTATTTTATTGTAACATTTAGTTTATACAAACCTTTATTACAAAATGTTTCAATCCTTAAATCAGCAAATCCTTAAATCAAAAAGGCATCAAAAGAAGGTGTATGAAAAGAATGAAGATAAGAAAAGAAAAAATAGACAGCGAAAGATAGTAAACACTTTCCAGTCTTTCAATATCTTCTATCTTTTTTTTTACCCCTTAATAGCATGATCAAGATTCAGGTTGCAATGTAAGAGATATAACAAGAATCTTATCTATGTAGTGCACCACTGCACAAGTTAGTTTCACATTATGTCAATAGAGAGCAGCATCCACCACCAATCTTCCATGTTACCATTCAGTGGGGCAAATTTTCCAAGGAAAAAAGATCTCTGAGGATCTGTGGTCAGACACCCCGTTATCAGATGTTTTGATGATTCTATTTTTAATTTACAGTGTCCGCAAAGATTATGTTTTATCTCTTTGTCACGTCGAATCCATAGCATCTATTTGTTTTTTCTAGCGCTACAGCATAATCTTAAAAATTGGTTGCGGTAGAAATGTGACGGAAATTGCAATAGGTACTTAGGTTGTAAATCAAGTTCATTGTCTACTGCTCTGAGTGTTAGTGAAGTGTGCAAATTAGCTCCTTTCTTTGAGTTTTTAATCCAACTCCAGATTTTCAAATTCTTTTTTTGCCAGTTGAGGATGAGCCAATAATGAGACCATTTTTATGTCCGCTGAATCAAAAATAGCTTCAATTTTACTTTTCCTGAATTTTAAAAGACCTTTGTGTGGAAACTTCAATGATGGGGCTAAGATGTTATATGAAGGAGCGGGTTTACTTAAGACCATTTTTCTTAGCACTGAAATTGATTTCCATAGCGCTGAACCATACAAAGTGTCTATTGCTAATTTGTGATGTATTGCAATCATTGAAGTGTAACAAGGCAATCTCAGTACTTTGCGCAAAAATAAGCGTTCAAGGTAGGACCAGATTTTTTGATCCAGATTCCACCCATCCTCAGAACCAAATGTGATTGATGGAATTACTTTATAAGAGTAAAATGTCAAAATTGGACTGAGAGTAAATTTCCCATGCTCATTATGCAATTTTGCACATTGTAAAGCGAGAGTAGTCATCAGGGATTAGATCTTGTTGCCAGTGCCATTCTCGGATGGACTTATTGAACAGCACTCCCAGGTATCTGATCCATGGAGTCATATCAAGATGTTCACCGGCAATGGTCCATCAAGAGATTTTGTTTCTCAATCCCGGCTGTGGGCCCATGGTCATAATGGGCCTCATTCCGAGTACGGCGCTAACCAATGGCGCTATTAACGCCTTGGTTGACGCCGTACCCGGACCGGCAGCGCCTTGGTGGTTGGCGGAATTACCGCCCCATTCCAAGGTTGGCGGGGCGGTAATTCCCCAATCCCCATTTACCCTTCCCCATTCCCATTCTTGCCCCATAGGGCATAATGGGAGTGGGGAAGGCGTCAATTACGCCACCGTAAATTACGGTGGCGTAATTAACATCAAGGTCCCTTAGCGCCATGGTATTTAACGCCTGCTAAAAGCAGGTGTTAAAAGCACCATGGCGCTAAGGGAACTCGGAGTATGGCGGTAAGGGATTACCGCCACCGCTCTCGTGAGCGGTGGCCGCTATCCCTTACCGCCATACTCGGAATGAGGCCCAATGTTTGTTTTTGAAACATTTATCTCGAGATCATTTTGAGCTGAATACTTTTGCAACATATTTAGAAGTCTCTGTAGCCCTATTTGGGTAGTATCTGTCAAAACCAAGTCATCAGCGTATGTTGCCCAACTGATCGGTTGTCCATTTACTTTAGGGGGAAAACATTTTACATCCTCTAACACCATTTGTAAGTCAGCAATAAGAAGTTTGAACAGTTGGGTCGGCAGCGGGCAACCTTGCTTTACACCTTTCTGTGTTATAATTTAATGTGTTAGGTTACCGGTTCCTTTTAGGTGCACACAAATACTTGTGTCAATGTGCAATGCCTTTACTGGATGGAACACTTCAGATTATTGGGGGCATCCATACATATTTTTGCATCACAGGGTTGGTGAAAAGCAGTTGTCGGAATGCTTATAACTTTGGCACCACTGATGTCATTCTAGATCTGACCTTGAATGGTTCTACAAAGTTTGGTGCTATTTTGCCAAGAGGCAACAAAATTCGAGGGCATCCCAAAATATTTGAAAGGCTATTATATATTTTGTGGCATTTAAAATGTGCACAAAAGTTTGCAAAATGATTTAAGACCCAGGTTTTTGCAAAGTCTGGTTGGATTTTGTGAAGAGGGGGAAACATTAGAGGGGGGGTTTGAACATTTTTAGATGACTTATAACTTTGTTGACGTTTGGCGAATGTGTACAATAGATTTGAGAAAGATTAACGACCCAACCTTGAATGTTTGTAAAAGGCTGAATAGAATTTTTCAAGTGGGATCTAAGTTATAAGAGGATTTAATGAATGTACATGTTGACACTTTTCAAAAAATAAAACATGGACGATTTGCAGCAAAGTCATGTAAGGAGCATTGGCAAGGACCTGAAAGCATGATTTTGTAAATGTGTCAGTGATTTATTTTTTGAAAAGCATCAGAATGTAGGTACAAAAAATAGTGATATACTTTTGGTGGCTGAGGTATAGCCTGTGTTCATCGGCAGTGGTCAGTTCGTACAAGTCATGGTCTGTGGCCATGGGCAGTGGCCAGATTGTCATGACTCAGACAATGTGGCTACTGGCCATGACCATGAGGGACTGGCAATGAGGTTAAAGTGGGTATGTCCACCTGGGAATGGCTATGTGGTAAAGTTTTTAAAAATTGAAATAGGTTTGAATGGGAACATTTGTTTTGCCTGTGGCTAAAATTCTGCCTGTGGCTACAGCTGGAAGTGCTACACATGATTGCATCAACCGATCACCATGTCTACTGCTGCACACGCTCCGAGACAATGCTAATCAGCAGATATTTACTGAGGACGCCAAACCAGGTGTCCACGTGGTCACCATGCCACCCCATCAAATCATTAACCACCTTTATTTGCAACCATACCAGACAAGATATTGAGATTGCATGCTGGACTAATTTCCACAACCTTGACTGGCCCACTATCCACACGTATTGAGAAAAACACTAGAGTGTTGAAACACGTGTCGGCTGACTTCTAACAATAAATATAGCACCAACAATGGTTTTCAAGACTGCTTTATTATGACAATAGTTACTTATTGAATAACCCAGCGCTAAGGTGAACAGGGCTCACTCTCCTATTCGAAACCTAACACTTGAAGAAGGAAGGGCACCTTCACAGAAGAACCCTATCACTAGCAGCAGGGTCATTTGTTTAAAGTACTAGATGAAGTGCATTGATGTACCCATTCTACCGGCTTGTAATTACTTGATAATCGTGTACTCTGATTTGATTATTGAGGTATGTAGCATGGCCGAAGCCCTAGGTTGGAATTGGAAAAATATTTTTCTTGCTGCTCAGCCTGAAGTACTGTACTGAATTACAACAAACCTGTGCAAGCAGCATCAGCACGGACCTGAAAGGATGCTTTTGCAAATCTGTTTTGTCTTTTAATTTTCCAAAGTGTCCAAATGTAAGCACAAATAATTGTGCTATATGTTTGGTGCATGGACAATGGGCTTAGCCCTCAGCAAGGCCGAATGCCCACTCTGATTTAATTTTACGGCGGAAACATGTTCGAAGCTCTAGGTTTAAATGGCAATATCAATTCTGCTTGGGGCTACTGTCCGGAATGCTGGACAGGATTGCAGCAAACTTGTGTGAGGAGCATTAGCACGGACCTGAAAGGATGCTTTTGCAAATCTGTTGTGTGTTTAACTTTTTTGAAAGTGTAGAAACGTAAGTACAAAAAATTGTGATATAATGTTTCTGTTTTGGTCAGTGGGCCTGGCCCTTGGCAAGAACTAATGTCTACTCTGATTTGCCTATGGGGGTATGCAGCATGGCCGAAGCCCATGCCCCATAGATTGTGGAGACTGGCCATGCAAGCCATGAGCACTGGCCATAGGATACATTAGGAGGGTATAGAGGACTCTGAACTAGGATGCTTGGTAGGTGCAGCGGATGTCATGTGGTTTGGTGGGGCTCAGGTCTTGGTTGAACCTCATGCCCTAGGAAATTGAACAATAACTTGAGCTCCCAGAATGTGCTGCTCATAACGATACACATAAGTATGAGTTGTAAAAATATCTTTCTTAAAGGAGGTTTATAGCTGATTAATATACATTAAAAGAGGGATTATTAATAACTTATATATATGATGTAACCCTTTGAAATGTGTTAATTAAAAAAAAAACTATTCAATTGATAGAAAAAACATTGATAAAGGGATGTTAGGGTTAGGATGTACCCCACCCTTGGGCCTCCTGTGCCCTTGCAGTTAGCTAGCGGCCTCCCACCTTGGCATCCCTTGGCACTTTCCTCCTGAGCTCCCATGAGCACCTGTCCATTTGTACTACCCCTTTTATTTATGGAGTTCTCTCACTGGAGAATGCATATGTGCATTTATACTTGTTTGGTTTAAGTATGGGAAATGCAAATGCAAAAGATTTGTAGAACATTGTTAAATGGAAGTTGGTGGGTGGCCCTTTAATATCTTGATAGGCTACATGGAAAGTTTTTTTAAAGTGATTGGTGGATTCATGCGTGAATGCTTTAAAGCAGGGAGCATTAGAAACATAACAGTAAAAAAAGTAGGGCTGTCTTGTGTGATGGTGTGCATATGCAATGGGGGTATTCTAATTAGGCATGGGCTAGACAGGTGAATGCAGAGACTGTGGATATTCAAACATAAATGGAGTATGCTCTTTATTGTATACTAAAGAGAAGACTTTCGGACAGAAAATTGTTTCTGTGTTTTTTTTCTTTTTCTCTAGTATACAATTGTCCATTATTACCATTAGCATAGTCGAACATGCTAATGGGAATGTTGTAAAATATTATTGAATGTAAATGCTTTACTGAAAAATGTGAAGTAGATGAAGAATATAAGCATATTTTTTAGCTCTATTGTTTTGCCGTGAAAGGTGATTCCTGAAGGATTCTTTTTAAAAATATTTTTTGAATTTTCTTTTTTGCAGGAGAGTCCATAAAGTAAGGTGGGGAGGGAACTGAGGGAAGGGGCACCAACCACAAATATGGAGGGGCAGGTGGACAGGGGTAGATGTTGCACATGTGTTACATCTAAGGTAGGGGGTAGTGTTTCTCATGCTCTTTGATTGCAGCTTCAAAAGCACTTCGAAATTGCTCTTCCCTGCCGAGTGGTGTGTTGCAGTATATACATAGTACTTTTGTCTTCGAAACATATGGATCAACAGCTTCTTTCATCGCTTGCAAGCTAGTTGGTGGGGGTTTGTTTCCCACAGGAGTAGGCTGTGTGGTTACAGTATTGGTTGATGAAGATGAGAGAGAGGAAGACAGCCTACAACTTCTTAAAAAGGAACAGCCTTTCTGAGAGCATTGGAGTGGTTGGATATGGTTCGGTGGAGCATGATGGTGGTCCCGTAGGAGTACTGCTCAGGTAGTCCACAGACTCAGTGCATTTCACTTTGGTAGCTTTAGCCTTTTGTTAATTCCCAACAGTGGTAAAGAACTGCCACACCCATGATTCTCTCTGGGTGCTAGAGGTAGACACTTCTTCTACCTCATCTTCCTGGTCCTCTTCATTGTCTTTTGAAGTATTGTGTTTCTTTCATTGTGTGGGTCCTCCAGCCGGTGGTGGTGGTGGTGGTGGCTCTTGGGGAAAAGGGATGGTGATAGCTGATGCCATTTTTAAAATAAATAGCAGTTTTGCTAATATTCTTCCAAGTATCTGCCATGTGCTAGAATGTTAATGGATAATGAGGAAGAATAGGTGTAAGAGTTGTGCAAGGGTACATTTTGAGCTTCAAAGTTCCTAGATAAGCTGGAAAACGTAATTCCGAACTGTTCATGAAGCAGGGACCCATTTGCAAAATGCGAATGAGTCCAAAAACACGTCATTATTCTGTGCGCATGTGTGATGATGTGACACTGTCTGGAAAGTCTGTGATGACGTCAGACGTCCGTGAACTTCGATGAGGTGAAACTTTGTAAATTGGAAACAAATGCTATGTTGGGGTAAGCATGACATTAGTAAATTGTAGGAAATAGCATGCACTGGTAAAAACCCATGAAATGTTCTGCAAAAAACGTTGTTAAAAGGATGTTATAGTCAAGTTGCACTAGTAAACACCTATTAAATTGAATTAAAAAACTTTGTTAAAGGGACACTATGGTTAAGTTGCACAAATAAAAACCTATGAAATTCAATGAAAAAACTTTGTTAAAGGGATTTTATGGTTAAGTTGCACTAATAAAAACCTATGAAATTCAATAGAAAAAACATGGTTAATTTGTACCAATAAAAAACCTATAAAATTCACTGAAAACTCTTTGTTAAAGGGACGTTATGGTTAAGTTGCACTATGAAAAACCTGTCAAATTCAGTGAAAAAAAATATTGTTAATGGGACTTTATGGTTACAAGTAAAACCAGTTATGGTAAACTATGCAACCATAGCACACGCCACCGCCCTGCACTGCTAAGACTAACACCCAGGACATGAAAGATGACATCAGTGATGACATGGCATATATGGGCCACTTTTTTTTTACCGACTTGATTATGGTTGTTTTTTGTTTTTACTGACAATGCAAACTGCTATATATCTACACATTAACCTTTTTATATGTTCGTAAAGTACTTTCCTTAGACTTTAATCTGAGCTCAGAGTGAGTGCACATACATGGGGCATTAAGCAGGCCCCAAACACACAGTTTGTACATTATGTTTAACTCTAATGTTATTGCCATGTTTTTGGTGCTTTTGTTTCTCTCTTCCTTTCTTTAGTTTCCATATGTGCCTCTAATTCGTATGCATTGTGGGTTTGTGTATGTATTTTTTCTACTAGCACAAGTGTGTGGTACGTTTTCCATTGTTACCTATTTATTCCATGTTTAGCATTACTCAAAACTTTTATAAGGTAGAATTTATTATTTTACTATCGGAAGACACCAGATTAAAAATATTGTACTTCAGTGGTGCATGCTGCAACCATTGCCTATATGTATGTATGATCAGGTTCTTCTATTAACAACAACACTCAAAAATGTTTTGTTTACATGAGTACATTCTTTAAGACATTAAGTAGTTCATGATAGATCTCCCAATAACTCCTAACATCTTGTTACCAACATTATAAACACAACACTTTGTAGGGAATCTTTATGAAAATTAATTGAATGTGCAATGTCATCAATGACATTTGTGATGTCATCTTTAATTTCCTGGGTGTTAGTCTTAGCAGTGCACAGTGGAATTTCATAGGTTGTTTATTAGTGCAACTTAACCATAATGTCCCTATAACATTTTGTAGGTTTAGAGAAAACCAATATTATGCACAAACTGCTGTAATGTTGTGAAAAAATGCCTTGAGTTAGACACTCTAACACTATACAGCTATAAACACAAGCACTCGGCCCCACATAATAGTGCTGAAATTTAACTATTTATTTAATGCTTCCTGATTCTGTCACCCTCCCGCCTCCCGCCCACCCCCCTCCCATTGGTTCTCCCTACTGGTCTTAACTGGCCCTCCCAGGGCAGCCCTCTGCCCAGCAGCCTCCTTCGGCTAAGGACCCTGAGGCAAAGGACGGCTCCCAGAAAAGACGGCTCCAGATCGTATCTGCAGGAGAAGCAGGAAGTCAGCACCCACCAAAAAGTAAGTGTGGCAAGGGTGGGGACTGAAGAAATTACCTCACACCATACTACCCTACCACTCAATCCTACAAGCCTTACTGTTGTAAACTCTTGCATCTAAACTGTACTCCCAACAACTTTGAGCGCACCTGATTTGTTCCATTGAGTTGACTCTCACTTCTAGATAGTCTGCACAAACCTCACTAATTTGCCTAATAGTGTAACTGTGGTTTAGTTGAATATAGAAAGTGTGCCTAATAGACTAACTATAGTTTAGTTGAATTTAGAAAGTGTACCTTATAGAGTAGCGTAACTATAGTTTAGTTGAATTTAGAAAGTGTGCCTAAGAGCGTAACTATAGTTTAGTTGAATTTAGAAAGTGTGCCTAATAGCGTAACTGTGGTTAGTTGAATATAGAAAGTGTGCCCAACTAGCCTCTCTATACCTAAGCTTAATTAAGAAAGTGTGCCTAATAGCATAACTGTGGTTTAGTTGAATTTAGAACGTGTGTCTAATAGCGTAACTATAGTTTAATTCAATTTAGAAAGTGTTCCTAATAGCGTAACTGTGGTTAGTTGAATATAGAAAGTGTGCCCAACTAGCTTCTCTATACCAACGCTGTATTTAGAAAGCGTGGTTTAGTTGAATTTAGAAAGTGTGCCTAATAGCGTACCTGTGGTTTAGTTGAATTTAGAAAGTGTGAATAATAGCATAACTATAGTTTAGTTGAATTTAGAAAGTGTGCCTAATAGTGTAACTGTGGTTTAATTGAATATAGAAAGTGTGCCCAACTAGCCTCTCTATACCAAAGCTGAATTTAGAAAGTGTGCCTAATAGCATAACTGTGGTTTAGTTGAATTTAGAAAGTGTGCCTAAATGTGTAGCTGTGGTTTAGTTGAATTTAGAAAGTGTGACTAATAGTGTAACTGTGGTTTAGTTGAATTTAGAAAGTGTGCCTAATAGCGTAACTATAGTTTAGTTGAATTTAGAATGTGTGTCTAATAGCGTAACTGTGGTTTAATTAAACATAGAAAGTGTGCCCAACTAGCCTCTCTATACCAAAGCTGAATTTAGAAAGTGTGCCTAATAATGTACCTGTGATTTAATTGAATATAGAAAGTGTGCCCAATTAGCCTCTCCATACCAAAGCTGAATTTAGAAAGTGTGCCTAATAGCATAACTGTGGTTTCGTTGAATTTAGAAAGTGTGCCTAATAGAGTAACTGTAGTTTAGTTGAATATAGAAAGTGTGCCTAATAGCGTAACTGTGGAAATTGTGAATAATCTCACCCTGTAGTATAGTTGACAAACTGTGGCATAGGTAAACTTAGAAAGTGTAAATAACATCATTCAGTGGTATAATTAAACTCAGAAAGTGTGGATAGTCTCACCATGTGGTATAGTTGAATTTAGAAGGTGTGAACAATATCGCCATGTGGTATAGTGGAACTCGGAAACTGTGAATAATCTCACCCTATGGTATAGTTGAAATTAGAAGGTGTGAATAATACCATACTGTCCTACAGCTGAATTAGAAAGTATCCCTAACTCTGATATAGGTAAAACTTAGAAAGTGAAAATAATATCTTCCTGTGGTCCTGCTGAACTTAGAAAGTGTCCCTAACTGTGGTATAACTAAACTTAGAAAGTGTGAATTATATCATCCTGTGGTACAGATGAATTTAGAAAGTGTCCCTAACTGTGGCATAGGAGAATTTAGAAAGTGTGAAAATATCACCCTTTGCGATTGTTGAACTTGGGAATTGTGAATAATCTCACCCTATGGTATAGTTGATCTTAGAAGGTGTGAATAATATCATCCTGTGGTACAGTTAAACTTAGAAAGTGTCACTAACTGTGACACAGGCAAACTTAGAAAGTGTGAATAATAGCTTCCTGTGGTATAATTGAATTTAGAAAGTGTGAATAATATCTTCCTGTGGTTCAGTTAAACTTAGATAGTGTCCCTAAATGTGATATAGGTAAACTTAGACAGTGGGAATAAAAACATCCTGTGGTATAGTTGAACTTGGAAAGTGTGAACAAAATCATCCTAAGCCAACTGAAGATAGTTAAACCTAGCCACACAATGAGTCTACCCTACTGTGAATAATCTCACCCTATAGTATAGTTGAACTTGGAATGTATGAATACTATCTTCCAGTGGTATAGTTGAACTTAGAAAGTGTGAATAATATCTTCCTGTGGTATAATTGAACTTATAAAATGTATAGAATAATATCATCTTCTGCCAAATTAGAAAGTGTCCCTAACGGTAGTATAGGTATGCTTAGAAAGTGTGAATAATAACATCCTGTGGTACAGTTGAACTTCTAAAGTGAGAACATAATCGTCCTATGCCAACTGTAGCATAGTTAAACCTAGACACGCCATGAGTCCACCCTGCCCACCAAGGTCTGCCAAAAGAGACCCTCTCGTGCACGCCCCCGCCCCTCTCGCCCTACTTCATTTCCCCTCACTCCCCAAACCATCCTGCCCCCATCACATCCTCAGTCCACACCCTATCCAACTCCCATGACAGAAAAAAACAAACCAGCACAATCCAGCCCGCCCTCCCCACGCCTCCACTGCAACCCCTATCCAAACACCAAGCCAGAGGAGCCTGATGGCGAGCCGACCATCCTAAGACCCCTGTTCCTCCCATCCCCTCCACCCACCCGCCCACTATCATCATCGCCGCAACCCCAGTCCCTCCAACTAACGGCACACCCAGCCTCCCAGACACACCCAACCCTGCCACCACTACCGCCCCCTTCCTCTCATCAACTCCTCCAAATATCCGCCTCCGAGCCCACTCCTTCCCCTCTCTAAAAACTGCTTTTCTCGCCCCAGCAAGAACAGTAGACGCCTCCCTTTCACCCTCCGACCCCCCTGCTCTCTCCCACAAACCAACTGCAACAAAAACCCTGAAAAGAAAACGTAGCTGGTCTCCCTCAATCTCCCATTACTACTCGCCACTCCTGTCCTGACCCACCACCTCAATCTCCCAATCTCGTTCATCACCACCCTCCTCACCTTCCTCACCCTGCCTTAAACCCCTCTCCCTTGAATTCTCTTCAACTGGAATTCCTAACCCCCCTACACCCCACCTTCGAGTCCCTTGACCCAAATCCAACCACCATCGCACACCCGCCCAACCCCACCACCTCGACCTCCCACCTACTCTTCCCATCGACCATCGACCAAACCCCCCTCTCCCGCCCCCAGTTTCCACTCTCTCCCCTCCCCCCTTCTCTCACCTTTCACTCCACCCCTACTACCAACTCCCTCACTCCTCCAACCTCCACCCCTGCAACCCCTACATCCACCTCCTGTACCGAAGTAAGATGCGTCCTATTTAATGCCCGATCTGTAGCACGAAACAGACACGGCATCTTTGACCTCCTCGCCGCAGAAAAAATCGACCTGGTCTTTGTCACCGAAACCTGGTTCTCCAATTACTTTGCCCCTATCGCCAATGAAGCCTGCCCCCAAACTACTCCATCATCCCACTAAATGGACACTCTAGAGGAGGAGGAGTAGCGATCGCCTTCAAGTCACACTTCTCTGCCTCAATCATCGACAGCCAGACAACCATCCCTTCCTGTCAATCACTTCTCATCAAACTATCCCACCCCCCAATGTTCTCCCACAGCTTCCTAATCATCTACAGACCTCCTGGCTATGACAGACAATTCTCAAGAAACGTCTGTGATTCAATAGCCACCATCCAATTAAACCATCCCACATTCACTCTTCTAGGAGACTTCAATATCTAGCTTGACATCCCCACCAACCCTATGACCCACTCTCTGGTCGACTGCGTAGATGTGATTAACCTCTGCCTCCACATAAACGGCCCAACTCAATATAAAGGACACACCCTTGATGCCATCTTCAGCTCCAACGACCAGATACATCTTAACCACCCCACCCCTATCATCTGGTCAGATCACTTCATTGTCCCTTTCACCATTCGCTCACTCACCCACCCCCCTCCCCGTACCCAAACCTGAACCTCCAAATCTTCGCAAATACTGGAAGAAACAAAAAATCCTTCCCGACCTAGCCGATTCGCTCTTTCAGTCTCCTCCCCCTACCTCCCCATGCAATGAACACTTAACCACTGACGCCTTTGACTCATGGCTCAATACCTCATTAATTCTGCTCACCCCCACTTGCCAATCATCCGCCTGCCACTGACCTTTTCCAAAGTGGTTTACACCAGAACTGAAGTCTGCAAAACAACTATATAAATCCCTCAAAGGCAAATGGCAGAAAGATAAAACCACCCTGAGCAGATCCATTTGGCCCGGCACCATTGCTACTACAAAGCCGAAATCTGGAAAGCAAAAAAAGACAATTACAACTCTTGAATCTTCAACTATGAAAACCCCAGCAAGGAACTCCTCCATCATGTACCACCACCCAATCAACTCCATCTCAGTCACTCTGCGACTCACTCTCTATCCACTTCTACACCACTGCTCTCAAAAGAACAAATTCTCTAATCAACAAACCAGCCCTCTTGCACCCACCACATAATCCACCGACCATACCTGCCATCCCACTGCCTGCAACTGCAACCCAACTCACTTTCGACTCATTCACACCAATATCAACTGACCAATTTCTCAAACTTCTCTCCGCCCGGATACCATCCGGCTCCCCGCTAGACCCCTGCCCAGTCTCAACCCTCAAAGAAATATTTGCATCTACCTGCGCAGGTGAATATGCGAAAACCATCATAAACAAATACCTCTCCTCAGGAATGTTTCCAGACGCGTTCAAAACTGCTCATGTCAAGCCTCTTCTAAAAAAATACTTCCCTCAACTCTCTTGACCCCAAAAACTACTGCCCATCTCAAACACCAGGTTCCTTGTTAAATTCATTGATCAAACTGCTTACTCCCAACTAAATACCTTTGTCGAAGCCAAAAATCTCCTAGACCCGGCTCAATCTGGTTTCAGTCCCTGACATGGAGCTGAAACCACCCTGACCTCAATCTGGGATGACCTTAAAAACACTGCAGGCTCTGCAGAATGTGCTGCACTAATCCTTCTTGAACTATCCGTCGCCTTTGACACAATCAACCACTCAATCCTCCTCGACCGCCTCCATTCCCTAGGAATCTGTGGAAACGCTCTGAAATGGATAGCATCCTTCCTCAAAAATAGGGACCAAATAATCCTCCTCTCCTCCTTTTCTTCCACCGCATGGCTAGTCAATACCGGAGTTCCACAGGGAGCGTGCCTATCAGCCCTCCTGTTCAACATCTATATGTCCACCCTCCCATGAATAATCCGCTCCCACAATATCATGTGCTATAACTATGCCGAGACGACACCCAACTAATCCTAAAACTCCTTATCTCAAAACCCAGCTCCAAGCCCGACCTCGCTGCCTGCCTCCTTGACATTGATCACTGGATGACCAAAAGCTACCTCCTTTTAAACCCCATCAAAACTGAAATCATGGTATGTGGCAACACCAAACTTCTCCCACACACTTTACCCTGGCCATCATCCATGGGAAATCCACCGACAACTTCAACCTCAGTAAAAAACCTTGGATGCACTCTCAACTCTGACCTAACCCTCTCGCACCAAGTCTACAATGTCTCTAAGTCCTGCCAGCACCACCTCAAAATTCCTAGGCGCATTTTTCCATACCTCTACTTTCCCAACAGACATGCCGCTGGCCAATCCATTGTAATGTCAAGACTGGACTATGCTAACTCCCTCTACCTCGGAGTCTAAGCATACCACCTGATTAAACTAGGAAGAGCACAAAATGCTGCAGCCAAACTGCTACTAGCACTTGGCCCAAGAGATCACAACTCCCCAGCTCTCAAAACTCTCCACTGGCTCCCAGTTGGATGAAGGGTGACCTTCAAAACCTCTCTCACTGAGCAATGCATAAAACCGGACCGCAATACCTTCAAGACAAGCTAAATCCCTACCATCCACCGCGCACTCTAAGATCAAGCTCTGCCCGCCTCCTAGAGATACCAAACACCAACTCAGTCAGGTTAGGTAGATCATCATTCTCAGCCTTGGCCCCCACCCTGTGGAACTAATTTCCATCTCACATTCGACTCACCGAAGATCTCACGACTTTCCACAAATTACTCAAAACGTGGTTCTTCCCTTAAAAACCGACTCTTAGCACAAACAGAATAAACAACTTCAATAAACAGAATCCCAAGGCGTTTAACAAATGTAACAATCCAGTGTACTGACCTGATCAAATATGCAGAAACTAAAATGGCCAGTATAAATAAAACAGATAAACTGAGTAGAATGAATGAAATGGATGAATCAGATGAAACAGAAGAAGTGTATGAAACAGATGAAGTGGATGAAACGGGTGAAGTGGATGAAACGGATAAAGTAGAAGGAACGGACAAAATGAATAGAATGGATGAAGTGGATGGAACGGATGAAGTGGATAGAACGGATGAAGCGGATAGAACGGATGAAGCGGATGGAACGGATGAAGTGGATGGAACGGATGAAGCGGATGGAACGGATGAAGCGGATGGAATAGAAGAAGTAGATGAACAGAAGAAGTGGATGAACGGAAGAAGTGGAAGAAAGGAAAAAGTGGTTGGCACACAAGAAGTGGTTGGAATGGAAGAAGTGGATGGAACGGAAGAAGTGGTTGGAACAGAAGAAGTGGATGGAATGGAAGAATTTGAATGAAACAGAAGAACTGGACAAAGGGAAGAAAAGAGGGGAATAGAAAAGTATCCAGAACAGATGAAATGTAAGAAACAGTTGATATGTAATGAACAGATGAAATGTAAGGAACCGAAGAAATATAATGAACAGATGAAATGTAAAGAACGGATGAAGTAGACTAAACGGGAAAGTAGATATGAATGCGTGGAAAGGATGGAGTGGATGGATAAAGTGGATAAAGGAATGAAATGGATGCAAAAGGATGAATGACTTGAACTGAGGGAGTAGTTGGAACAGATGGAGTGGTTAGAATGGATAGAGCAGATGGAACGGATTGAGTGAATGGAACAGATAGAATTAATGAAACAGAGGGAACAAATGGAACGGAGAACTGGTTGAACCGAGTCTACTGGTCAGAACGATCGGATGGAGTTGATGGAGCAGATGGAGCGGATGAAACAGATGGAATGGAGTGGTCATGCTAGCTGGAGTGGAAGCACTATCCGGAATAGATGGAAACGACAGAGCGAATGGAGCAGACAAGACAGATGGAACGGAGTGTACGGACTGGTTGGAACGAATGGAGCAGATGCTATAGATGGAACAAAAAGAACAGATGGAACGAATGGTAGCTGGAACAGACGGAACAGATCTGAACGGAAGAAATGGATGAAGTGGATAGAATGGATGAAGTGGATAGATCGGATGAAGTGGATGGAAAATATTAAATGGATGGAATGGATGCAGTGGATGGAACAGATGCAGCACATAAAATGGATGAAATGGATGAGACCCGTAGAGTGGATGTAACGGATGGTGTGGATGTAACGGATGGTGTGGATGGAACGGATGGAGTGGATGGAATGG
This sequence comes from Ambystoma mexicanum, assembly GCF_040938575.1. Lineage (NCBI taxonomy): Eukaryota > Metazoa > Chordata > Amphibia > Caudata > Ambystomatidae > Ambystoma > Ambystoma mexicanum. The sequence continues at coordinate 481,279,084 of NC_090921.1, forward strand.
ATGAAGTGCATGCAACGGAGGAATGGATAGAACAGAAGGACTAGATGGAACAGATAGAGTGGTCGGAACGGATGGAGTGGATGGAATGGAAGGAGTGGATGGAATGGATGGAGTGGTGGGAATGGACGGAATGGATGGAACGGACGGAGTGGATTAAACGGACGGAGTGGATGGAACGGATAAATAGATAGAACAGATGGACTAGATGGAACAGATTGTTGGGTATTTTGTGTAGATTTGGGGCCTGGCGGTATTTTCTTACCGCCGAAAAAATAATTTAGCAACAATCACTCCTTGTATTCAGACTGGGTTATGTATAATAATAATACATTGGATATGCATTATTTCAGTACACAGACATATTTAGATGGTATACATTTGTTGGTATGCGCGGTTGGTATGCGTGGTTGGTAGAATTTTTGGTGAGCATAATTCCTTTGTTTTATTTGTGGCCCCAATATCCAGAACCCCTTATTTTTGTTTAGATTGTTCGTGTGATCACTGGAGAGACCTCAGGCCTACATTTCAGAAATACCACATTTTCATTTTTAGTGTGCCACCATAGGCAATTCTCACTGAATTATTTACAACAGCGAGCTAACATGTGGTACAACACTCACTATTTTATATACACCAGTGAACTATGTCCCGGGTCTCTATTTCTGCTGACTCATTTACCTTCAGCAGGCTATTTCACACACACAGTTATTTATAATTGCTCATACTGAACGAAATCGTGCACACAGCTGCAGCCCAGTCTTATTTTTAGCTACCTTAAAAATGACAATTGCACTGTCTAAACATCTCCCCACATCATCAGCACTGTAATGGTAAATGCACAAAGGAAAGAGAAAATAAAACACACTACCCGTCTGCTTTCAGATATTTTTGTGTATTATAAAAATTGCATTTAAACACAATCTTACTCTTTTTACAGAAATAAATGAAATAGCACAGTCAACATTATCTGTAACAAAATGAGAAGAGGGCGACGAGAACAGCCGCAACATTAAACCTGATGATAAAACTCTGGAATTCTTTCTTCTACACTGACTGAATAGTTTTGCACTCATGCACACTGCCCCCATATTTTGCAATGTATAATTACCTAATCTGTTCAGCATGTGAAATTCTTCGTCTGGTCACCTTCTGGATGTGGCAATTCCCTCTTCAAGCACCCCCAGTGAGAACAGGCATCTGCCGTTACTCAAACCGGGGATTATTGTCTGGGATTCCCAGTCTCTGCAGCAGTGCAGCTGGGATCTGCTTTTTCAATCAGGAAATCCACATTTTCCACCAGTCAGGTCTTTCTCCGAGCTGTGTAAAAATGTATTCTGCTTCTCTCCTTCCCCCAGATCCTACAGGAAAACTTGGTTACAGCCTCTAATATGATGCTTGTCCAATAAGAATCCCCTATGTCCTTCCTCCTCCTGCACACAATAGAAATCTTTTACAGTAAGCAACTGTAACAAAACTGATTTCCTGCTTATTCGAATCTTTGCTTCCTGCAAATACTGTGGACAAAGCAGCACAGAGAAAAAAATTCTGGATGCGCGTTTAAAATGACTTTCAGAGCCTGTCTTTTCCATCCATTTTGCATTGGAGAATACATTATTTTATTTATGAGTTAGCATGTTAGTTTTTTGTTAATGAGGTTAGTTCATTAATCCTCAAATGTGTCTCCTGCAACAGAGGAATTTAAGGTAAAAACAATATATGCTTTTAAATGTGAAAAAAAAAATATTTGCATTTTATATGTAGAAATCGTTTATGACTGCATAGCCTGTTTTCATTTACATGTCCATGTTACACTGGCAACACATGCCTTGCTGTACCACCTTATAGCAATGCACCAAACCCATGCAGTGGTGCTGCACTTCAAAAAACATGCTATACATTGATCCTGTGCAGTGGTGCTGTGCTCTGTGCTCCCAAAACACGCTAAACAATCCTACAAGATGAAGTAGATGGAACAGAGTGAGTGGAAGTAACGGATGGAGTAGATGGTATGGATGGATATCAGATAGAACGGATGAGCAGATTGAACGGATGAGGCAAATGTGCAGATTGAACGGATGGAAATGATAAGTAGATCTAACAAATGGAACGGATGAAAGGGACAGAATAGATGAACGAACCAAGTGGATGGAACATATGCAGTGGATGAAACGGATATAGTAGATGGAACAGATGGAGTTGATGAAACAATTGGAGTGGATAGAAACAGGTGGAGTGGATAGAAACAGGTGGAGTGGACAGAACAGATGGAGTGGATGGAACAGATGGAGAGGATAGAAGAAATGGAGTGGATGGAAGAGATGGAGTGGATGGAAGAGATGGAGTGGATGGAACAGATGGACCGGATGGAACAGATGGAGTGGATGGAACAGATGGAGTGCATGGAACAGATGGAGTGCATGGAAAAGATGGAGTGGATGGAACACATTGAGTGGATGGAAAAGATGGAGTGGATGGAACACATTGAGTGGATGGAACATATTGAGTGGATGGAACAGATGGAGTGGATAGAAGAGATGGAGAGGATAGAAGAGATGAAGTGGATGGAACAGATGGAGTGGATGGAACAGATGGAGCGGATGGAACAGATGGAGTGGATGGAACAGATGGAGTGCATGGAACATATGGAGTGGATGGAACAGATGGAGTGGATGGAACACATTGAGTGGATGGAACACATTGCGTGGATGGAACAGATAGAGTGGATGGAACGGATAGAGCAGATGGAGCGAATAGAGCATATGGAACGAATTGAACGGATGGAACAGATAGAATGGATAGACCATATGGTGTAGATTGAACAGATGGAGCGGACAGAACACATGGAGTGGATGGAACAGATGGAGTGGATGCAACAGATAGAGCGGATGGAACGGACTAGTGGATAGAACAGAGGAGTAGACGGAACACACAAAGTGGATCGAATGAATATGAAGGATGGAATCGGGTTCAACACATCAAATTGATGGAAAGGACGAAATGGGCATATGGAATGAATGGAGTAGATCACGTGGATGAAGGGTTGAGTAGAAGGACTAGTAGATTAAATGGATGTAATCAGACGAAATGGATGAACCGACTAAGTGGAATGAGTGGACAGAGTAAATAAAACGGTTAGAATAGATGGTACAGATGGAGTTCTGAATCTAAACGGCTTTAATGATAACCACCATATCACACTACCACGCTTACTCTCCTCTATACACCATCACTCAAATAGAACACAGCGATACCTTGACACATTTGGTATAGATGTTCTCATACTAACACCCGCCACATACTCCCCATCATCCTAATTAAACACAGCTACCTGAGCACACACCGCCAGCTTAAGCGTCTCCTCAGGCCTAACACAGCCAGAAATCAATCTGGGTGTCCATCCCCCAGAATGAACACATACAACTGACCACCCCACCACCACACCTACCGCTAAGAAGCAGTTTTCATGCAACTGCCACTTCGCTGCACACATATATGGTGCACCTACACACCTTATGACTCTCTCTCTCTACTGACCTGAACTACAGTTCCCGAGGGTGTTCAACCTACCAGCGCTTTGAGATCATACCAATGATACATAAGGCGCTATATAAATGCCAAGTAACATAACATAACATAACATTTAGTATCAAACAACACTAAAAATTAATACAAGTCAGGATGGACTTCCAAACTTGTAGCAGGGCTCCATAGCCACTGTTCTGTGCCACGTGTTCCGTCCTTACTCAGGGAGTTCTTCATGCTAGTTTTGCAGTTAAAAGCTCTGCAGCCATTTATCAAGCATTCAAACAGGAAGTTGTAATGCAACCAGTCATGTGATTTTCTAAGTGCCATACAATATGGTTAAACCGAGCAGCTGTGTTGTGCTGGTCAATATTGGCTGGTTTCTCCTCGGTTATGATCTAATAAATATTAGTTTAACATTTCACATTATTTGTTTGCATTTATTTTACATTCCTGTTTGTTGCATTTATAATGTTCTAAAATTCTGGCCGCAATGATAAAATATCATTACTTCTGAAGGTTACTGGAGCCGCGGCAGCGACGCCTCACATGTTATTTACAACCATATTTTTTATACGAAGTGGTAGTGCTTCATGGACCATGTAGTCTAGACTAAAACGCCCTAAAGCATTTAGAATCTTTAATTTAGAACACATTAGTACACATGTGCCCTCTAAACTTCATGCCAACTCAATGCGGCCCAAGTGGGCAAAAGGTAAACCCATTTCCAATCTCACATACTGATGCTGAAATATCACATTTCTAGCAAGTATATTATAGAACAAAAATGTCAGTGCAACCATATTTTTTGTATAAAGTGCTAACGCATCATGGACCATGTAGTCTAGACTTTCGGCCTCTTTGTGTTGGCATGAAGTTTTGTAGAATTCACGTCATATATTTTGAAATGTTGACATTTTTAACATTTTAGATATTTACGTTTTCTTTCTTTCCTTCTTTGTTTTCCCTCTTTTCCTTTTCCCACACTTTTTCATATTTCTGAGTTTCAACTAATTGATAGTTTAAAGATTACTCACATATAGGTATTAGACCATTAAGGAGACCGGTGGCGGTAATCCCTTACCGCCCTACTACGAGGTCCCTTAGCGGGTCCCTCCTTTAATGCCTGGTCTGACCAGGCGTAATGGACGGGACCCGATAAGGGACTTCAGAGCTAATAACTGTACCGCAAATTGCGGTACCGTTATTAGCTACTTCCCCATTCCCATTGAGCCCTATAGAGGCTCAATGGGAATGGGGAATGGATTTTTCAAAGGAAATTTACCGGTCCCGCAAAGGTCGGACTACACCGGAAAGTCCCCATTGAACCAGGTCGGGGTCGGTACTGGTATGGGAGGTAGTCATGGCGCAAATAGCGCCATGACTACCACCATACTCGGAATGAGGCCATATGATTCACATTGTACAAATATTTGAAACATACACAGGTCAGACACTTATGACACATTTTATCTACCTAGATAATATTGATCTATAATGTGAATTCACGGTTACTTTCCACAACATGTTTAAATATTGGGATCTTTTATATCCCTTTTTATGGAGATTCTATCCTATTCTGTTGAGCACTTGGCACTTTAGAGCTAGTTGCTGATTTAATCTAAGGCATCAATCTAATCAATAGCCCTATAGGTTTAAGCTATTTTAGCCTAATAAGGTGCACTATACACATACTGTGCACAATAGAACTTATAAAATCACATAGGACTTAATTGATGACAAAGGGCCTCATTTTAACTATTCCGGTCCGGTAACAACGGTGGAGGTAAGCCTATCGGCACCTTTGTTACCAGACCAGCACAGTACTACTCTGCCGGTGGGTGCCGTCCTGCCTGCCAGGGTCACACCTGGCGGGGGCGGAATGGCACCCGCCCGCAGAGCTTCAAAGGAGCACCGGCACCGTTATTAACAGTGCTATTGCTTCCATGGTCCCCATTCCCATTGAGTCCTATGGGACTCATGTGGGATTGGGGGATTTACAATTACCGCCGCCTGATTTACCGGAACACCCAGGGTTGTAATCCCCTAGTGTTTCCGGCAAGCCAGGCGCTGGTTAAATTCACAAGTCCGCCGACAACCTGACGGTTTTACCGGCACAGTTACGGCCGGACTTGTGATGAGGCCCAATGTAGTGGCACTAGCACAAATTATATATGCAGAGATGGCATTGACCTCTAAATGCACTATATCAGGGTTATATGATCAATAATATGAAGCTGTTTGACTAGGTGTTCAAAGAGACCACATCGGGCATACTCAAGATAGTTTGCATTTTATGTAATAAATATCCAGTATGTTGTCACATAAGGAAATGTTCCTTTGAACAATATCAATTATACAGCACCTGGCACAGTAATATTAATGTTATACATTGTATTTGCTAGCTACAGCAATAATGCCGTCCATTACATATGTATATGTTGACATAGTTGGCTTGTCATTATAACAACTCGATTCTAAAACACACACGCAATAGAACTCTTCAAGATGGCCACACCACTTGACACGATATGGTAGAGTACATTTACATACAATCATAGAGACTGTTCTAGGGACTACAAGTCCTATAGAGTAATAGACATAGGACTGTGACCGCGTGGAAATAAGTAGACCCTCTTCTCTATTCATAGTTTGAAACATGCACACTACTTAATGGGTGGATACAGAGGGGCAAAATCATATGACCAAGCAATGAGTAGTAGTGAAACGCATCTTTTCTTGCGGGCGCCTCCCCAGGCAAATGTATATGTTGCTGCACAGATGTTTTTAAATATTAAAATTGTTGAATAAAAAGAAATTAAAAAAAATACTTAATGGACTCTGGTGATCCCTCATGAACGACGGGCTGTTAAAGTGTAATACTTTGATGGGAAGTGCAACTCGAAACTGCTTCTGTGTACACACTGGCTAATATATATATATATATATTAGGCTGCCTGCTGGCACGTATGATACTGGGAAACCAGAATTTTCCTTTTTAAACTGCAAAGGTGAAATAAAGGTTGTTTACTTATTCAACCTTGGCAGGTTTTCGGCTGGTTTTTGTCCGCAATACTTTCTTTGAAGGATCCAAGAATTGGGAGTGCTTCTCGCCAAAATGGCATGGCGTTTCATGTTTACACGTTGGATATTACATGGCCTGCGGTAGCGACCATGTAGTTATGCTGAAGTTGCTAAACCCATAGGAAGAGCACTTTTTGGGTGGCTTATAACTTTGCTCCCCCTGGGCAAATCCTCACCAAACTTTTCATTAAAAGTATATGTTCCACTCTGATTGTTTTTGCAAAGTTTGGTGACGTTTGGTCAAGGGGGGGCAACGTTATAGGGGCAGTCCCAAAATAATTTTTTTTCCCATAGGCATAATGGGAAAATGTTTTCATCACGCCTACAGCCCAAACCACTGGACAGATTTTCACCAAATGTGTGGCATGAGCGGCAGCTTGGACCTGAAAGTGTATTTTTGTTAATTTGGTGTAAAACCATCCAGTAGTTTTTGTTTAAATGACCAAAAAGTAAGGCAAAAAAATCAGTGATATATATGTGCGCTCCGCGAACTCACTTCCCTGTTCGGTCCGCAGACTGGCCTCTGATTGGCCAGAAACATTCGCTGACTTTTGCGTGGTCTGCATACATCGGGACGCGGCCACTGATTGGGTGCTGAAAAAATGTGACAGTGGATGGGCCTGGCAACTGTCCTGCAGAGCCTGAGTCGAAGTAGGACATTCCACAGGCCTCTCACACACTGTAGGGTGGCCCACATATACCTCTCACCAGAGAAAATACTCCTGGCAAGTGTGACAGGTCACTCCACAAATGTCTGGTGTAGGTGGGCTGGCACAGTTTGAGCAGTAGATTGCCCAGCTGTACCCATGTCAATGGAGCTAAATGGTGATCCTCTCCCCCACTGGTAAAAGACAATTTAATTCAATGCCTCACAAATTGTAAATCACTGAATTGAAAGGAGAGGTAACCTCATTGAAAGCTAGAAAGAGATCTTCAAGTTATTGCAAGAGAGAACACTTGCAATCAAAATGTTCTCATGGTTGGAGCTCAGATTTGCACTCCAAAGTTATTTTGATTACTAGAGTGACCTGTGTGTATCCCCATAGGGGGGAAGAAGTCAGTGTCACACAGGAAATCCTCTTGCAATTCCATTACTTTTCAACTAAAGAAAGGTTACTGGAGGTGTCAATAGAACAGGGCTTGAACGGACAAAAGACTCAGACTCAGAACTCTGTTGGAAAAATTGCTAAAATCAACTTGCAAAAGATGCTCTTCATGAGACCTCTCATTGAGCAAGTTAAATATATGTGTGCACGTTTCTTTGGTTAGCTATTTGACTGGGAGCCACACATACAAGGAACTAGCAAGAGGTAGGTGACGATCATCGAATGATGAGAGGTGGAGGGTTGCCGAAGTCCATGGCTTGGGCTGATTTCACTTCTGCTCAGAAAGTCCGGGTATGTTCGGGTATGTTCGTAATCAAGAGTGGTTCATAAGAGGCCTTGGCGGAGAGGTCCTGGGGTTGAGCATTTGATGTGTACTGAAAGCAATGTGTTTCAAGATATTTATTGCATACAATGCAATTAACTAGATCACATCACTTGAGTCTGCAGTGACAAGACCAACAAAGAACTTTCATCACACTTGTCCAGTTTCTATCTGGAAACACCACATTGAGGCTTTCTAGGCTATCAGTGGTGAAGGATGGTTCCTTGTGACTCTTGGGTAGTTCTGTACTGGCCACGTAATGGGGCTTGCATACTAGTCCTGGATGGGGTTGTGTTTCAGTATGAGGTTGGAGTAGTGTGGGTAAACAATGAATGCAACTACTTGTTGTCTATTTCAGTGACGTCAGAGTGTCACCTAATCCACATGTTTACAACCATTGGGGCAGCTACCATGCAGACCCATGCCTAGCTTTAAATAATGTAAAGGTGCTGATGCTGAACATTATGCCCTTCAACTCCCCTTAATACATTAATGAGACTGCTTATGATTAGATAAAAATGCAGTGATATTGCCTGTTTTTTCAGGAACCACATTTTTGACACACAGGTCAGGAAAGGTATTCCTTCAACAGCAAACCACTGCAGTTGTTGGACTCTGCAAAGATGGTGGTGGGGGAGGAGTTGCTGTCCTCCTGGGGAGGGATTTCAATTTTAACTAGATGATAATGTGGAGCATAAGGGCCGCAGACATGTCCTGGGCAGGTGCAATCAGGTGGAGTCTTCTTCTTGATTGCCTCTGTGAACACACTGATACATGGTGAATTGGCAGGGGAGAAAACATCACGGGAGGTGGATTCAATTTGATAACAGATGATCAATTAGACAAATTCATGACGGACAAGTGGTTAACTAACTAAGCCCGTAAAGAGATAAAGAAATCCCAAAGAAAAAGGGCTCTTGTTGACATGCGGAAAGAGGCTCAGCCAGAACATAGGCACTTCACATTATTTTCCCACAAATGCAACTCATACCCCTGCATTGACTCACCCAAAGTTTCAGCAAATACATTTTCAGAATGTCACCTATTCTGATAACGCATGATGCAAGGTTGCTCCCTCTAGAGATAAATGGATTAACAACTGGACAGTTTGCTAGCTTTATCATGAAAGAAGCATTCTCTAGGAATCAAACTAGAAACCAGATAGCAGAGTTGTTGTGCTATAAATATGAATGCAGACACCTCTACCAACAACAACTGTGGTGCGTTTTGGGAGGTATTACCCACACAGTCCTGGGCATCTAGGATGGGCTCATTATTAGCATATCTTAGAAGAAATTAGCAGAGCTAGAGATCAGGTATGTTCAGGCAAGGTCTACAACACCATGAGTGAGGCCCCATTACAGTAGATCCAAAGCCCAGAAAAGGACTCTGCATAGTGGACACCAAATTGTCCAAATGTCCCTCATTGATGTTTATGTAAAGAACTGCAAGAAAATATTCATTAGCTTTGTAGGGAAGTTGTGTGCCAATGATTTCAACATATACTCTGTGTAATCTGTAGTGTAATATATGGATTATTAACATACATTATTTACATGGTTTACTAACATGGAGGTGTTTGTAGCACTAGGAATTGAAATGGGATTGATTTTGAAGCAAACAGCGGATGCAGGGGTTGGATTTGTGGGCTGCAGGCCTTCACATTGTGCTGAGCTGTAAATTTACACGAGATGGGTGCAGGAAGGGTTGGAAGATTCTCGAAGGCACTGTCATGTGTTAAAGTTGGGATTAACACAAGAAAGGGGCTGGAGTTTGAAGGAGGTGACATCACCAGATAGGTGGGCAACATATTTCAGAATCTATATGTGGGATACAATAATGAGTTGTATTCTGGAGAAGGGTTTATAATGGGTTGTCAGCTCGAAGGAGGCATCTGTTGCCTGGGGTATTGCTGCATGGCTTGTGGCCTGCTTTGGGCTGTTACGGAGTCTGTGGCTGGGCTTTGGCTGGCTGAAACTTTAAAACTAGGCTGAGATTTAACAAGCTCTGACTTCGAGCAAAGCCTGGGGCTGTTTGTTTCCAAATTTTGAAAGAGCTCTGGGGTTTACCAGAAAGCGTTTGCAAGTCTCTGTTGGCATAGAGTGAGAAAGCCAGTTTATATCATTGGTAACTGTGCTGCTCGAGCATAAGGCTCTCGGCCAAAGCTCACTGGGGCCTTGAACTGGGGACTGTGAGCGAAGATGATATCTGTGTGCAGCTGGCAGTCCGACAGAAAGCAATGCAAACTCTGCTCCTGACCTGGAAGTTGGGGGCAGCTGTCGACAGGACCTCAAACTGAGGACAAGCCAGAAGGGCTGGGCTTGCAAGAGTCTCAAGTGAAGTAAACTGAGCATTAATGGGGACAAAAGTAACTGGAATCTCTTACAGGGGTAATTTGGCACAGTGTCAAACTGACCCAAAAGGCATAACTCCCTCTATTACTAAGGTACCCAGGGATGAAGGCAGATGCCTGAATCAAAATTGGTTATGGGGATTGTTCTGCTATGCAGGAAAGACCATTATCTAAACCACTTAAGATGGTGTCTCCTGATTTCATCTCCAATCTATTGATAGTAAACGGGGGTAAGGTGGCAACTAAGGGTTCATGCCGTGTTACACACATTATCAATGAATGTCAGTTAGAGGTTTTTTCAGAACTCAAAGAAAACTGTCAGTATGGAATTGTATGTTTTGTTTTCTTTCTCTCTGACATCATACACTAAGAAAAATATGTTTTGCTTGTTCTTGCAGATCACCAATGTGAACGTCTGAATCGTGCTTCATTTTGTACTCTTACATAGATGTTTCTTTCACCTATAGCCAATGCCTATGGAAATGTTTATGGTTTTGCTAACAGATCTAAACATCTTCATATTTTTTTTTTTTTTGCAACATCAGTCTAATATGTCTCAGCGTAACACTGTGACATCAGACTTTTATTACAAACATTTTTTTTTCGCGTGTTCCTCCAAAAACGCTACCATTAGATCAAACCGAGAGAGAAAAATGCAATAAAAATATGTGCAAAGAGAACACACAGGAGCAAACGAAGCCACCGTGCAAGTGCCATCTAGCTTCATGATTAGGGCGGCACAGTCTGAGTTAATTGACCCATAGCCTTCAAATTGAGAGAGGCGATGAAATCAACTATCGCACAGCATAGTTTCACCGAATTGCCTGCCATTGCATGAGACCACCAATCTCGAGAATCTGGGCTCGCAGGACAAAAGTTCCCAAGATGTAGGATACGTTTTGCCGTAATTAACGTGCATTTAGTTATTAAGTGTTCAAGGGTTTCGGGCTCCTTCAAGCAAAATCGGCATATGTCATCAGTTACTTCTTTGGAATGCCGAAGCCACAACATGGCTCTTGTGTCAATGGCGTTCAGCCGTATTCGCAGGAACTGCTCACGATGGTGTCTCGACGGGCAGTTCGTCAGATAGTTACATGGAACTCCCTGCTTAAGTTCACCTATTCCAGCATCTAATGTTGAGGCCATCTTTCTCCTTTGTTCGTTATTCTGAATCCACTTCACAGTCTCAAACTTTTTTTTCGCAGATTGTGGTCTCATTATTAGTTCGTCGGTATTTAAATCGGCACCAGTTAATAACTGTGTCGAACGTTGTTTCCATTCTTCAAGTAAATTGGAGTGACCAGGTCCAGCACTCTTGGAAAAAATCTGATAAGCAGGAGACATGGGCGATGCAATCATTTTCCGGAATGCCATTAAAGATTTCCACAAGACAGTAGTGTGTAATGAGTTTAAAGAAAGCTCATGTCTTAGCTGAGTCATTGAAATGTATGTTGGTAGCTTCAGGACTCGCCGCCAAAAAATGCCCTCGAGTTTCTGCCAAAAAGCCACGTCTATGCACCAGCCTGCTTCCGAGCCAAAAGTAATGGCCGGAACTACTTTTTGAGAATAAAATGTCAATATAGGTGTAAGAGTGAATTTCCCATGTAATTTGTTCAATAGCTGTGCTTGTATGCTGAATTGAGTAATTCGAGCTATTAGGTCGGTTTTCCAGTGATGTTCACAAAGGGAATTATTAAAAGAAATTCCTAGGTATCTTATTGAGTCCACTACATCAAGCGGATTCTTATCGATGTACCAAGTGAAGGCCCTTTGTCTTTTAAGGTTTTGTCTACCAATGACAATGATCTTGGTCTTGTCAGTGTTTATCTCCAGATCGTTTTTGATGAAATATTCGTGTAAGTTTATCAATTGCCGTTGTAGGCCTATCTGGGTCTTATCTAAAAGGACCACGTCATCCATGTAAATGAGACATCCAATTTCGGTGTTATTTAGAATTGGTGGAAAACATCTCACATTTGTACGATGGGCTGGGATGTCGGCAATGAAGAGTTTAAACAGCTCGGCAGCTAGTGGGCAGCCTTGTTTCACGCCCATGTTCGTAGGTATTTGATCAGATAAGGCGCCTTGATTGTTTAAGCGTATGTAGCCTACAGCACCTGGTATTCCCAGGTGGTCTCCCATCCAGGTACTAACTAGGCCCGACACTGCTTAGCTTCTGAGATCAGATGAGATCAGGCGCATTCCGTGTGGTGTGGCCGTAGGCTTAAACATCTTCATATAAAGTATAACATTGTGAGCCTGTGTGGTGGTTTGTTATTGTGTGGCCTTTTCAATTTATGGTATAGAGTGTTACAAGAATCTGGTGTGCCTGGCACAGTATTAAGCCTTTCTGGTGTCTAGCCTAGTGTGTTGTAAAATATTGGAAACATTTAATTGTCATGGAATATATTTAACAACATGCTGGTGGACAAAAAGCTTGGTGCATGGATAGGGACCAATTTGGGGAAGGCAGGCAGGTAGCAGCTAATGTCAGAAATATACCCCCCCTCACAAGGTTCTGCTTGCCTTAAATGTGGAAAAAGCCTTTGATGGGGTTGAAGCAGGTGGATATAGGTTTCAAGATACATGACATCAGATGTCCTAATTGTAATACAAAATGTATGATCTATGCCATTCCTGCACTTGCAATAAGATATATATCTGGGCAGATCAAGCGTTAAGTGTTGGCCCACATTTTAGAGCACCAGGGTTACATAAACAATAATGTACTAAAAACACCTTTACTCCAACATTTTATTTCTTACAAACATATTGAACATAATCTTCAATGAACAGTCTTTAGAAAAATAAATGTAATGATTCACATGACATTGACAAAATGTTCTTAAGGAAAGAGCACAAGTACATTTTTCAAACTGTCCCTCATATTACACTTCTCAATGATAAAATTATATAGCGGGTAAACAACACAACAAAGTGGGCCTCATTACAAATCGCCTGGTATGGAAACAACGGTGGCGGTAAACCCGCCGCCACTGTTGTTTCCATGTCGGGCGATCACAACTCCTGTAGGCGGGAGGTGATGTTCCCACCAGGTCTGACCTGGCGGGTTTAACACCGCCCGCCTGCAGGCGGACGAGGAAACACCGGCAGCATTACGAGATGCTGCTGGTGTTTCCATGATACCCCATTCCCATTGAGTGCCATAGGACTCAATGGGAATGGGGATTAACACCATTCCGCCTCCGTGATTCCCGGGAAACCGGGGTTGTAATGCCCCGGTAATTCCGAGAATCACGGAGGCGGAATGGTAATACGAGTCTGGCGGTAACCAGGTGGTTTTACCGCCGCGGTTACCGCCGGACTCGTAATGAGGCCCAGTGTTTCACAAACTTTAAGATTAAGGATAATAGTATACGCTGAATCAATTACATTTGGTATATGGTAGAGTTTTTTTTTTTAATATAGGTGTTTGTTACCATCAAAATGTAGGTGACCCCACAATCTTTGCCTGTGGGGCTTTTGCCAGCTTTTGCAGCTTTTGAAGACCTCCTTGTATCCATCACAGGCACTCATCTCCTTGCCCTCTCCTTTGGCTTCATTTTAGAGCAGCCTCTTCCCCAATGCTCTCTTGCAAACCATCCATCACATTACATGTGCTAGTATTTGTGATGTCCTGTGCACGGGATGAGGCATGTGAGACCATGTTGCGGGGTGAGGTAAGAAGCATCCCGATCTTTTCTAGATAGCTCACCTTGATGTGGATGTGTTTCCATTGTAATTACCACAGTGACTTCAAGGTTCTGATTTTAAAAGCTATACCAAATTCACTTTTACACTGATTCAAGACTCTGGGATAACCATTGAGCATGGGATAAGGATCTTGGAATGTCACTCGACCATCACACCTGGGCTGTGATTTGAACTCATAGACCTTAGATGCATGCTGGAGGACTGCAAAGGACCACATTAATTCCTCTATATATAACAAAACAGCTTTAAAATATGCAAACTGTGGTATGAGGTGGTGTTCCACAATAGCAGAATAGCTGGAATTCATCCCCAAGCTTTCCCTGAAATGTCCTGTGTGCCCCTGAGAGATCTTCCACACTTGCAAGGTGCTGGTTTTCTTATAATTCAGTTACATTTAGCGTTAAGAATGCAAAGGCGTTTAAAGTAAAGAGTTCGATCAGGAATAGACTGTTGGATCCAGGCTGTCAGGAACAGTTTCCACAAATGGAAGGCACCCAATCTTTCTGAATATGTGGGCCTGTAAAGGAGGTCCCAGACATGGCCTGCACCCCTTCCCCTCATTTCGAGGTACCAGGAGCGTGCTCGCAAAGGTACGTGACGTATGAAGAGCATATGAACCTACAAAGAGCTGCACTGGGACTCTGCCCAGTATACATCAGAAGATCCATACCGGTTGAAGCACCCATAACCAGACAAACCTGGGCAGCACGGTACCCTATCAGACAGCCATACCAGCCGCTGATACGAAATGAGGAATACCTACACACGGTCCACGAAGAGACCCCAAAAGCCTTAATGGAAGGCCAGTGGAAATGACACAACGGCCTGAACAGATTCGAGAATGAACAAGAGCAGCTATCGAAGCTAACACGCCAGTGCGAGCAACTACGAAATTGAATGGAATAGACACAGAGAGGAGACAATGTTACAACGTGTGGAAACAGTGTTACGAGACAAGATGGAAGCAACCGTCCTGTTAAACGTGTGTAAATAGGCTTGAAACGCAAGATGTTAAGAAATTGATATTGCTTGCAATGCTTAGTAGAAGATAGAGCGGCAAGCGCCAACCGTATATCTACCTCAATAAGCCACATTATGCAAGTGCGACTCCATTTTGTAAAAGCAGCAAGGTACCCAGGCGGCCAGAGGCATGCCAGGCCAAGTTTCGAAACCCAGCCAAAGGTAAGAGAAGGAGCCAAATCGAAACTCAACAAAGAGCGGCTCGTGCCTAGGAAATCGAGGTCAACTGGAGAAGGGGAGGAGAGTGTCAGCTCACAAGACTCCAATTTCAGAGCATACCAGCCTGCCTCATGAAGGTCAAAATAAGCGGGGGCCCATGCAGGTGGCTAGTCCGTCACAGAACTAAATGCACTAAAAGCTGGAAACTGAAGCAGATTCATGGTTAACTAACACGTGACCAGCGAGGCGCGAAGAAGTCCCATCGCCTGATGTCATCCAGGACCCGAGGATGCCATAACTTTTCCCGATAAGAGACTACAGTTTCGAGGCCATCCTTAGCCAACTAATTGACACGTTGCCCTTAAAACACTGATTGATGGAAGGGAGGCAGGGTGAAACTTGGGACACCAGGCACAGGGGTGTCCACTCTGCATGCTGCTAATTAAAAGTGGAAATTTATGTCTTAGGGTGTAACCTGCCCATTCACATTGGACCAAGTTATCTTAAGTCCTATAGATATTGTTACAAATAGGACGTCGTAGTTGTAGTGACATTTATCACGCGTGATGTAGAGGGATGGGCGTAGACACTCACCCGATAAGAGTTATCCAATCCGTATGCCCTATTATCATATACAGATATAACACCTATACTTAAGTTACCTTTCCTAACCAATTATATTGCATGTCGAGTTTTGTAAAGTTAGACGTCAATGATGACGAACATTGCCTATAAGAATCTCTGTTCAATTGAAGTTCGAGGAAGTTGGAGCGAGACCGGTGATCGCACTACAGCTGATTCCCATTTGTTTCCCTGTTTGATGTATGTATCATTAAACGGACTTCCCATTGCCAAACTACTGAGTCCTCGTTATTGAGTCATGTCGGAGTAAGTGACTCCTGCACCCCCTGTCCTCACATGGTGCAGCTATCTTGTCTTACAATTTCTAGAGGGTGAGTGCTGACCTATGGGACCATCAGTGATTTCCTCCACTCCTGAACACTTGGTAGCGGAGGATGGTTCCGGCCATCGATTATAGATTATCGATTGATATAATGTAAGACACCCTTAGACCGAAGGCACAAAGTAACTCTGGGCCTTCGGTAAGATCACAAGTCCTATTGCCATTCCGGCCGAGTAGACTGAGAAGCTTCCCGTGGATAATGATAGAGTAAAACATTTTAAAAAATCTGAAGTGCGTCTGAAGGAACCCGCCTTTCCAAGCATAACCATTCTCATTCCCACGGGCAGCGGATCGGACAAAAACCTTAAAAGCAGGAAGAGGAAGGGGCATTGATCCCGAAGTTCCAGAGAGGAAACAATGTGATCAGTGAGTAAAAGCAATAAAACTTGTGTAGGCATTAGAGCCAGTAAAGGAAAGTTAATGGAGGGTGGTGGAGAAACAATAAAATAGTCGAGCATAAGAAGTAAAAACGTAAAGAATATCAGGGGGTACCTGAAGTAAAAACGTAAAGAATATCAGGGGGGCACCTGAAGTAAAAACGTAAGGAATACCAGGGGGGCACTTGAGCAATAACGTAAAGATTTACCTTGTTCCTGCACTTTAAAGAGTGGTCAGAAGGAACGCGAACCCAGAGCCCACAGAGGGGGGACATTTAGGCTACGATAACGTTTAAAGACGTAATTAAGGGGGTTTGTTCAAATCCCATGGTGGGGTAGTGATTAGAAGGCAGGTATATGTATGACCAGCTGGCGTCTGTCTAGTCTGTCTAGTCTGTCGTATATGTCCTGTGTATGTCAAATGTAAAATTACTGTACTGTTGATTGATTGCAATGTATTTTGCTTTATGCGATTTCGTAACTAAGAGGGAATCACCTTTGAATTGATGAGTTTTGAGTAAATTGTTGATACAAAATTTGGCGGGAAAACGTTGGATTGGAGCTTGCGTATGTGGTGCTCGCTCATACTAGTGGAAAACTTAAAGAACTGTGTAAATATTGTTGGTGACAAAATTAAGAATGGAGGAAGTTACCCCACTTGCGCATTTATGTAAGCAGCTGCCCAAAAATGTAGTAAAATTTAAAAAATACAGCCAGAAATGGGTTAAGGGTACCGCCAATAAGATGTTTATGCCTTGGCCCCAGAACGGGTCACTGTCTAAGGCTGTTTTACAGCACATGTCTACATGCCACATATACCGGCAAGAAGCTTGAGAAGCGCCTCGCTGTTCTCGAACTTTGGAAAACGTTTGAGCAAGCGAAGGAAGAAGAACCACCCGCAGACTGGATATTAAATGTATGTACGGAAGGTGGTGAGACGCCTACCGCGCCACCAGCCCCGCCGGAACCAGTCATTGAGGGAAGCAAGTCAGAGGGCCATTACCCATTGAGAGAGCTCAAAGCAGCCACAGGGTATAGCAACCCCGCATATGTCATCTACATGCAGTAGTGATGAGACGAAAGAATAGGAACAGGAAATTGATTTGGCCTTCACAGTCCCGAGGGACAAGGAGAGGCGCAGCGATGGAAGAAAGGATCAGGCACAGACTAGTGCACATCTTGATAGAGAGAGAGAGGGAAAAAGCGGAAAGGAAGTGATGAGTTAGCATTAGCAAAAGACGAATGGATGAAAGGACAGATATTATTGAAATTAGATGGAAAAGGAAGTGATGACGTAAGACTGAGTGAACGGTCTGATGAGGCGCAAAGAAAGGAAAAGGAGAAAGAACAGGACATGAGAGACGAGAGGGTAAGAAAGAAGGATAGGTTGAGGCGATATAACTACAACTATATCGCGAAGAGCAGAGAATACCGCACAGTCGCACACAATACACTGCCTATGAAAAGTACAGGCAGAACATGCTAAAGTTGGAGGAAGAAATGAGAGCACACGAAAAGAAAGTGAAGAAGCGAGAAGATGAGGAGATTGGAAGGGCAAAGTAACGTAGAAACAAATGAATGAGAGAAGTAGATATGGCTAGAGAAGAAGCAAAGAAGTGAAAAGAAATAGATGAGGAAGCAGAACGCAAGCGTAGACAGAGGGCAGGGGATCTTGAGTATTTGGAGAGGGAAGTCATTAAACCCAATCCTGTTGTAGACTGGGAAGACATAGGAGAGTTCTTTCCTTCAAGCGATGCGGTACCAGGTACAAGCAGGACAAATATTGACGATGACTTCGACACCAGAAGCATCGGGGAAACGATTGATAAAATATATTATGAGATGGGGCTGGAACTAATTTCCCAAGGGGGAAGGGAAGATGAGCTCTTAGAGAGCACTCAGCTATATGACACTGAGGATGTCACCCGAAGTAGTGGGAGCAGGGGACTGTCCCTAGACAGGCTAGAGATTGGGCAGAACGAAGATGATGCAAGAGGTTGTGTAAACTGGGAGTATTCAGAGTCTGACTCAGGTGGGGAAACGGAGGAAGTGGCACATGACGAAGGGAGATGGTGTGAAAAATGGCTCCCAAGGGACCGAGAGGTACGATGGTCGCATGCTAGAGGGCCCACAAGTAGGATACCAAAGTCTGCTGGACAATCCAGCCGACATGAAGAAACACCCCACGGTCAGAGGGGGGCGTCGGCGCCTGCCTATGCGGACAGGTTAAGGGCATTGCCAGGTAGATGGCAAGGTGGGAACGCAACCCCGGCGGCAGACCCGAGAACTATGGTAAAATGGACTGTGCATTCCAATTCCC
Source organism: Ambystoma mexicanum (assembly GCF_040938575.1). Lineage (NCBI taxonomy): Eukaryota > Metazoa > Chordata > Amphibia > Caudata > Ambystomatidae > Ambystoma > Ambystoma mexicanum. Next base: position 481,298,025 of record NC_090921.1, read on the forward strand.
ATTACTAGAAAAGGGGGGAGCAAGACCACAATATATTCCATGGCCACACATGGACCAAGAGAACCTTGAAAATAAACTTCCAATGTTGACATCGGGAGCAGGAAAGTGGATATATGAGTTAGAGAAAATGATGGGGGGTGTCACCTTAGCTACAGGAGACATAAAGGGCCTCCTAATCGCCATACTTGGTGAAAGAGCCAATGATGTATGGAAACTGGTAGGCTACCCTAGGGTAACCCTAACTGACACCTCCCATGATGGAGCACCATTTAATAACTGTAGAGCAGCAGTGTGGAAAGCACTGTGTATGCTATATCCAGACACGTCTGATATGGGAGCTATAATGACTTGAAAAATGAAAGAGTCAGAGGATCCATTTCTTTGTATCCAGAATTTTCAAGATGTGTGGGTGCTCGAAACGCATGAATCTTGGACGAAATCCATTCCTGTATTCTATCATATATTTTGCCAAGGGTTACCAGAACTGGTGCAAAAACAGCTCAAGAAATTGGTGGGAATAGAAGCCAAACCATGGGCCGAAATACAATTGACAATCGCGCACTATTGTAGATTGCTACAGGAAAAGAATCGGAAAAAGGAGGCAACGCGTAAGGGGGAGGAGGCAAAGCTGGTGCAAAGGAAGCTCTTGAAGTATGCTCTTGAGGGAGAAATGCTTACCAGCCCGGCCGAACCAAGCATACAGCAAGCGACTAACCCCTCACAGAATAATCAAGGTAGCACAGGATTTTACCCGAGGGGAAGAGGGTTTGGAGATAGAGGATGGTAGAGTAATCAGGGAGGGTTTTGAGGTAACCAAGGAGGGTTTCAGAATGTTCAGGGTGGCTTCCAGAACACACAGATAGGCAATCCAACTATGCCAGATGGACAGATGGCATGACCGCCACCAGTATGTTGGCTGTGTGGAATGACAGGACATGTGGCGCGCATGTGCAAAAGCCAAAGCATATGGCAAAACAGCCATGGGATGGGGGCAGGCATGGTGAATCAAGCTGCTATCCCGCAACAGGGCAATGCACAAAATTATACCGTGCAGCAGCAGGCGGCAGGCTTGCAACAAGGTGCACAGGAAGTGGTTCAACCACCGAACATGGGGAATTTGCCACAGGGACAACCCCAGCAGGCACTGTGGCAAATGTCTCAGGGCACTAATTCCCGGTGGGGGAATTAACCCTGGAAATGGGGGAAACCCACAAGTATACAGTGGACCTAACCTGTATATGAAATAGGATAGTTCACAGGGGACTCTGATGTGTTCCATCCTATCAGTGACACCAGACCTTAACAGGGAACCTAGGGTAAATGTCACCATAGGGGGGAAAGAATATTCCTTCTTAGTTGACACGGGTGCAATACGCTCGTGCATACGAGAAGGCAAGTTCTCCTTGTCTGGCGAAGCTATAGATACCCAGAGTTTTACTGGAGCTCATAGTAAGGTTCCCTTTACTGATGCACTCCCAGTCTCTGTAGGAGAGCGCAAAATGAATGTACCTCTATTATATTCACGCCAGTCCCCAGTAAATATCATGGGTCAGGACTTGATGACAAAGTTGAATATGACCATCTCGTTTACTGAGGATGGTATAGTGTGCTCCACCCCAAGAATGCATTATTCAAACATGTGCGAATTGATCAGAGCATACTCTGAATGTGCAGCCATGAGAGCTATACCGCTGGAGCCAGATGTTTTTGCATATGGCGTACGAGTGCTTATGGCGGTATTGCCAGGCCTCGCAGACAAAACTATGAGAACCCCTGATGAGTTTCTATTCAGACCAAGAATACCCATGCACGAAGAGGAGGGACAAGTATTTCCCTTAACGATTCAATCTGCCGCAGTATGAGGAAAAGTGGTATTGGTTGAAGGATATGATGATGAAGGCAGACAATGAGGTGTGATTATTGCCATTAAAGAAGGGTATTGAGTGACTGACGTCACCGATGACGATCTGTTCGAAGAACACCCTGACCTAGAAGAGACAAGAGTGGAAGTGAGTCTCATATTTTGGGTCAAAATGATCAGAAGGGAGGTACCACAGAGAATGATGTTGGCACAAATACGTCCAGAATACTTTGATAATGACATGGGCCAAGTGCCTGCCATAGTATGGACTACAGGGCCCTATGATGTAGGTCTCCTGAAGGGGGCGGGTGAAGTGAAAATCAAATTGAAACCAGGAGCAATTTTACCACGAGCGCGACAATATCCCATGTCCAGAGAGGCAGATAAGGATTTGCGAAGACAATCTCCGCCATGATGGAGCATGGCATCCTAGTGACATCAGAATCACCTTGCAACACAGTGATTTACCCTGTCAAAAAAATCAAAAGGAGGGGCTTGGTGTTTAATGCAAGATTTACAAGCATTAAACAATATAGTTGAAGCCGAATTCCCTCTAGTCCCTAATCCATCCACAATTCTGTGCAACATACCCACTGAGGCAAAATATTTCACGGTGATCGATTTGAAAAATGCATTCTTTTCAATCCCGTTGCACCATGACTCTCAAGACCTGACGTCATTTACTTTCAGACAAATGCACCTGAAAAGTATGAGGTTGTCACAGGGGTCCTGTGAGTCTCCATCCATTGTCAACAGAGTCCTGCAGATGGACCTAAGCAATATTGCGGTGGACAGTGTTGTTTTGCAGTATGTAGATGACATTCTCATCTGGGTTGCCAGTCATTTCGTCGAAAAAAAATGGTCGAATAACAAACTGATCGAATGAAAATGATCGAAAACCAAATGGTCGACAACAGATAGAAATAATGTAAATAGGTCAATAGGTCGAAAACAAATGATCGAAAGTGAAATGGTCGACAAACGAGTGACTAATGTGACAAGCATATGCGCAAGCTATATATGGCATTAACATAGAAAAGGGTCACAGGAAAAAAAATAAACACACGAGTAAAGAACCTCATATTACACCGGTAATCACAGATGACGGTTAAAAACAAACTGACAGTACTTCATGAAGGTGACAGAGAGCACAGCTGATGAAAACGTTCGCTGGTACAACGTATAAGTACATAAAACAGCGGTGAGTTACACACGTTAAATAAACAAATTGCATAGTGGTTCACACAATTTCATATTACTAATGGGGGGGGTTCCCCCCCAACCCCCCGTTTTTTTAATACATTTTTTAATAGAAATACGAACCTTCCGAACAATTGAATAAGTAATCACACATTTTTTTCAGCACATATATATGTTTGATTTTACATTTTTGACGTGGCAAAGCTATAAATACAAACTCATGTACCGAAAAACAAGTGAATTATTTAAAATCATTTTAATATTTTGCTATTTCAGATACTAATTGAGAGAGAAAAATGGAATTCATAAAATCACGCCGATCAGTTAACACATGAAGGCTACATATACAATAAAGAAAGCACAAAGCAGGAAAGAAACTACTGGAAATGTAAAGAGTACACCAAAAATAACTGCAAAGGAAGGGCGATTACGGTTGGCGAAAACATACATTTAACGTGCAAACATAACCACATGCCGGACAATACGGAGGTTTTCATAAAGAAAACACTGAACATATTAAAAGAAAATCTTGAGAAAAATACAAATGAAGCATCGACTTCTCAGGTTAACAAGGCATACGAAATTAAAAAGGAAAAAATGTTAGTTTTTACTACTTTTCAAAACTTAACACATTTAGGCAATTCGAAGACTTGGCATGGGGACGCTACATTCAAAATCTGCCCAACTCCATTTCAACAATTTTATAGCGTTCATGGCACAGTAAATGAAACCGTAACACCTCTAATCTACGTTTTAATGCCAGGCAAAACCGAAGAAATGTACAGCTGTTTATATAAATTAATACAAGAATCAATGCCTGAAAAATACCCGGAGACTATGATCATGGACTATGAACAGGGACAAATGAACGCTTTTGCTAAAGTATATAATGAGACACATATTCAAGGGTGCTTTTTTCATTTTAGTCAATCAGTGTGGAAAAGAATTCAAAAATTAGGGTTAAGAACATTGTACATAAGTGATACCGAATTTCAGCACCAAATCAAACGATTATACGCATTAGCATTTGTAAGAGAGGACATGGTTACTACGTATTACGACACTTTGATTGCTTCTAGTTACTATACTAATCATGACGAATAGTTAAGCACATTACTAGACTACATGGAAAACACATGGATTGGGCAACTTACGCGACATGGAACAAGACACAAAGGGAAATATGAAATTAAAAATTGGAATTGCTACACATCGGTCATTAAGAAAACCCCAAGAACGAACAACGTACAGGAGGGATGGCACAGCAGGATAAATAAAGAATTTAATTCACACAACCCAACATTATGGCACTTCCTTAAAAGTCTGAAAAAAGAACAAAATTTACAAGAAATAAAGGCGTCCCAGACACTGTCACTCGAAAACCGACAAATGGCAAAAAGAAAATACAGAGACCATGAAGAGAGGATATCGAGCATAGTTCAGAATTTTGAAAAAACTGAGCCAATACAATATCTAGAAACAGTAGCATATAATCTAAAATGTTAAAGAAAAATAGAATGAACTCACCAAACAGAGAACTCCGGTTCAATGCAAGAAATCATGCATCCAGAAAGGAAAAAATCCATGTAAAATCCACCGAATCCGCTGATGCATCGCTCCACCGAAAAAAAATCCATGAAAAAGTGCAAGAGGAAAGCAAAAATCCAATGAAAAATCCACCAAGTCCTTTTTAACATCCATCCGGGAAACGAAACGAAAAGATGCATCGAGAAAGCAAAAAATCCATGTATAATCCACCTAACCCACTAATGCATCGGTCCACCAAAAAAAAAATCCATGAAAAAAGTACAAAAAGAAGGCAAAAAATCCAATGTAAAATCCACCAAGTCCTTTTGAACATCCATCCAGGAAACGAAACGAAAAGATGCATCCAGAAAGTGAAAATCCAATTTAAAATCCAAATAAACAATGTGATCCGGAACTTGCAAAAAAAAACATCCGTTGGTGAAAAAAGCAGATCCGTTAAAAAAAACCATCAAAAAGACGATCCGACGCAATAAAATCCAACCAGGAGAAAAAAAAAACCATTGAAAAATCCATCTAGAAAAAAAAACCAGGAAAAAAAAATAATAATAGTCCATAAGCAGGTCCGGAGCGCGAGCAGCATGCATCCTACAGGAACGAAGGAACTTCTAAAATGGCGTCTACGTCGCGTACGTACGACGTCATGCGTTACAAAGTTTACTAAAGTTGGATTTACAATAGCATTAAATAATAGTGAAATAGCCCCATCTAGCGGTAAAAGTTGGAAACACAGTTATACCTAGTTCATTTTAAATTACGTTGCAAATATTTATTTATTTATCAAATATCACTAAAGAATTGTATTAAGAAATAAAAATAAATAAAAAATTTACAAATACACATTGTATTGGTGTACAATATTTTAATTACAATGTACAATGTTATATATATATATATAATTACACATTTAGTTTACTGCATTTCGACCAAAAAAAATACTAACGACCAAAATGCATTTCGAGATAATTGTAATTCGACCATATTTATTCGACCAAATTAATTTCGAACAGTTTTTATTCGACCATTTGTCTGGACACCCTGATCTGCAGCACCACTGAAGAGCAATGCAGGCATGACTCTGTACAGCTATTGACTATACTGGCTGAGAAGGGATAAAAGGTTGATAAGGAGAAGTTGCAGTACTGTCAGCCAGAAGTGTTATACATAGGCCAACTGATCTCTCATGAAGGGAAAAAGGTAACCCCAGAAAGGGCTGAAGCTATCATGAACACGGCCAAGCTGCACACAATAAAACAAATGCAAAGCTTTTTAGGCCTGTGCAATTATGTCAGAGCGTAGGTCTTTGACTACAGCTCTTACACCAAGCCCTTGTTTCAGGCCCTAAAAAAGGCCCAGACAACAAGGGAAGATATTTAATGGAATGAAGCAATGGAGAAGGGGTTTACAGAACTCAAAGGGGCAATTTGTAAGGCCCCAGTTCATCGGGATTTCTAATTACGCAGAGGAATTCTACATGTTCTCACATACCGATGGCAGTTTTATGGCGGCAGTGCTCACACAGCGAACCTCGCTGGGGTACGAGCCCCTAGCATATTACAGCGTTAATCTCGACCCAGTCATGAAGGGCCACTTCGCATGCGAACAACACCTAGCTGCTGCCGCATTCGCTATCGAAAAGGCATTCTCCATTGTGATGGGATGCTCCATGACATTGTATGTTGAGCACTCACTGTTTGCCATACTAGAGAAGCCAAAGGGCACACTGACATCTCAAAGAGCATCCACCTATGAGGTGATTATCTCCAACCCATCGATTAAAATAGTGCGATGTAAAACTGTGAACCCTGCTACATTCATAGCTGAACCAGTTACAGAGGGAGAACCTATACACACCTGTGCAAACTATGAGGAATTATATGGTGAGATCCCCAGGGTAAAAGAGAATGCCCTGGCGAGTGGGGAGATCGTCTTTATTGACGGGTCTTCAAGAATCGACTAAGAAGACAGACAAAAGTATACAGGCGTTGCCGTGATAAAACACCTAGCGAATGGAGAGTTTCGAGTACTCGTTAGTGCACGAATACCATCTCATTCGTCGGCACAAGCTGCAGAGCTGTTGGCATTGAAAGTGGCCATTGAGAATCATGCAGACCAGGAATTGACGGTGTACAGTGACTCCGCCTATGTGACATCCACAGTGCACTCAGGCTTAGCACGCTGGAAAAGGAGGGGCTCCCTCCGAGCAGATGGCACACCAGTGCAACATGCAGCCTTATTGGACAGGCTGATAAAAGCACTACAGCTCCCAGTGGGCATAGCAGTCATGAAATGCGCCGCTCATACCAAGGTGACAGATTTCGTGTCACGCGGAAATCATGAAGCGGATACGGAAGGAAAGCGCATGGCATCCAAAACTGAAACAATCATGGACGTGGAGGTGGCACGTACTAATGAAAGAATGATGGTAGCATGAGCCACTCCAGAGGTCTATAGCAATATGGGGCAGACTCAGCTAATGGAGCTCCAGGGGGAGACACCTCAGGAGGAAAAGAATTTGTGGAAGTGTCGAGGGTGTTCTTTAAACCCCTCTGACAGACTGTGGAGGCAAGACAGCACTGGTAAACCAGTAATGCCTGTCACCCTTCTATAGGTAGCGTTAGACCAGCTTCACTACCCCATACACATGTCAATGGAAAATCTTGCTGCAACACTCGCAGAAGACTGGTTCACACCGAATTTAGCAGAGCATGTTGCATTTTTTATGGTAAACTGCATTATGCGCCAGCAATTCACCTCTGGGCACACATTAAAAGTAGTGAGAGGAATCATCCCCAGATCAAATGGACCTTTCCAGCACGTGCATATCGATTATGCTGATATGATCCAGGTGTGTAATGGGTACAGGTATTTACTTGTGGTGGTGTGTCCATTTTCAAGATGGGTAGAAGCAGGTCCCTGTACACACCCCGATGCAACCTGTGCCACAAAGTTCCTGGTGAGGGAAGTGTTCCCTAGATGGGGTGTGCAAGGTAATGAGATCAGATAATGGGGCCCATTTCATAAATTCAGTTTTCGAACAGTTTAGCTTGTTGCTTGGTATAAAACACAAGTTTTCATCGGCGTATCATCTTGATGGGAATGGGACATGTGAACGAATCAACGGCTTGCTTAAGGAAACGAGAGCCAAGTTGAAGCTCACATTAAGGAAATGATGGTTGCACTGTCTACCACTGGCATTGTATGCTCTTTGGAACCAACCAGGCTCCGACCATCATCTCACGCTGCACAAAATAGTTACTGGTAGAAGGATGAGAACCCCTCTTACCCCCTGAGACAGAGCTAGATGTGATGCCCAGCCAACTAGGGAGGTACTAGGAGAAGGGATGAAAGCCTATCTGGACTATTTGACATCCAGCACCTTTGTCATTTCAGGCCAATTGCAGCGACGGCGGAAAAAAGGAGACAGCACAGCACAAACCACAACAGATAGTGCTGATGCAGGCGCAGCTCACACCCTTTGTGTTCCCCTCGTCTTCCCTGGAGATAGCATACTCATAAGAAACTTTACCAGAAAAAGGTGGGATGAGCCAAGGTTTAATGGCCCTTTTATCGTAAAGGACTGCACCCCATCCGCTGTCAAGCTCAATGGCAGGAGAGCCTGGATCTTCCTAAATGACATTAAGCTTTTTGTAGGAGAGAGCCCTCCTGCTGCACCTAACTCCGAAGAATCTACAGACAAAGGAGAAGAACTTCAGCACGTGCAGACAAGATCCGTGATGAGGAAGAAGGACGCATGAGCAGCAAAATAAAGGCAAAAGAACGCTGGGTGAATTGTGACTTTTAAAACAAGACATTTCCTCAAAACCAGAGAAAGAGATAAAGGACAAAAAATGGACACTCTGTGCATCCTAGTTGCAGGGTAAAGAGAAGCACATCCAAAGCCACAACAACAGTGGTAAAATGAACTTTTTAAATCACGTCAGGCCCAAGTAGTACAGGGAATCAAGACTCTGATAGACTGCCAATAAAATATTCTCTGAGAACACAATATCCTGAAGCAACCAGTATCAAGACTTTCTTTACAGACCTAATGTTACCCCCCAGCAGAAGCCTCAAGTGGGATGCGCTCACGTACTTTCAATTGGTGGTGCTATCATATCCGTCACTCATAGGAAGAGAAACAAGTGTCACAGAATTCATTCAAGATCCAGATAACAAGAAGGTAATCTGGCAACTGCTGACTGTTATCACAGAAGCTTTCACTGAGCTGCCTGAATACAGTGAAAAGGGCACAAATGCTCCCACCTGAAGTGATCATTGATGTACTGACCTATACCATATTTTTCCGAATCATAGAGGCGTGCCCAGGACTTGTCGGGAGAACCACAGATACACTAACCTTTATCAGAGATCCAAGAAACAATGAATTTCTCAACCAAGTATGGTACAAATTAAATTACTTGGTCGCAACCCACGCAGCAGGAAGGTGTAAAACTTGTTTGCGTCAAAAGAAGGGCTTGAGATCGGGTCCCAGCAAAACAAGGCAGATGTCTCTGTCTCCCGTGGATACGCAGCTTGCACACAATGTTATGCTCAGACTGGTCACGGACTATCCAGAAATGGTGGGAAGGCCTGCTGATGTTGACATTGTCACCTTCCTAAGAGATCCAGTCAATTTCCTACACATGAGGACCCTTCTCCATGGTATCATGCTCCAAATGGAGCTGTCCAATTTCCAGCGAGAATTTGTAAGGAGTTTCCCGTGAGACTGTTCGCAGAGAGACCGAGGAAAGTGCAAGACTGTTCACGCTGCAAGAAAGACCTGTGATCTACAGGCTAGAGAATCAGAGCAGATGTCATTAACACCAGAAGACAGCCAATATGCATATCATGTTTTCTTTCACCTCATTGAAAACTTTCCAGAACTAGTGGGCAGACCCAACAACATTGATGTGCCTACTTTTCTCAGTGATCCAGCAAAAAACGCGCAACTAAACAGGCTCTTGAAGGCTATTGCAGCGAAATAAGAAGCAACTATGGACATCCACTGCTGAGGGGAGCATTAGGAGGGGGAAATCCAAAATAGAATTTTGTCGTCATCATTTCGCTGTGGAGCAGATAGAGAAAAGAGACACTGTTCTTCAACTTGTCACCGAGAGAAAGGAGCAGACCCAAGGACTTCACCATCCTATTGTCCTTTTTTCATTTTTCTTATTTTTGCCTATTTTTTCATATGTTCACTTTTATTTTTATTGTTGTTTTTATTTTTACATTTTATTTTGGGTGATTTTCAGCAGTTCCATCTGTTCATTCCTTCGCATTGAACAGGTTTCAGCATGTCCTCAGGACCAAAACAAATTTGAAGAGTGCACTGCGACCTTACCTACTATAGATATGCATAATAAATGTGATGTATCAGAACTGCTAGCCTAACCCTTTTCCTTAGTCTAGCACAGGAAATGCACTGAGGACCCAGAGACTACCCACGTCACTCACTCGAGGTGGGACATTGGAGAAGCACTCGTCCCTCTGATAGTAACAAACTCTCGAAATATGAGACCAGAGCAAAAGAAGGAATAAATAACTAATGACTATGAACTCATTCTAAATGGGGGCCCAAAACAGTAACTTGATTTTACCCCCAACAGAAGGGCGCCCCTGCTTTCCTGGAAGAAAATGCTGCAAACTTTCACTCAGAACGATTATGTGTATATGTACATTGATCATAATTGTTTTTCTATTATTAACAATCAGAACTGCTTTCTTTATTGGTGCACGAAGTGTCCCCCTATGAGTACACCCACTGGATAACGAATATCAGGGGTCTACAAGAGCACCCAGACCCAATATAGTGATTCCAGTTCCAAGAAAAGCTAAGAATGAAGCAAATGACTTACATTTGAATGTAATTAACAGCGATACGTATACACATGAGGTGATGAATGAGAGAAAAAGCTGGAGACAGGGTCAGCATGGAATGAATGATAATGTAGCACTGGCCACGGCACGCACCCACACACAGAATGCGCACAAACAAGGGCAAGTGTCAATTGCTACAAGGCCTCCAACAAAGGCAGCAGAGAAGGAGAGACCGCCTGCCGAACTTTCAATTCCAGAGAATAGTGGAGATAACCAAGAAAAGCCAGGTGAAATGCCAAAGAAGGAGGAAGTAGCAAAATCCCTCAAAAGAACAGAAGTAGCCACAAATGAACTCACAGAGAAGTCCCACATGCTAATAGAGTATTTGTTCCCATTCATTGTCCAAGCAAAGAAACTACACGAGGAGCTGAAAAACAGAACTATACAAACTATAACTGCAAGCACACCTGCTCCAACGCAAGGAACAAGCCGCAGGCCTACAACACAGCCACAAGTCGGGAGGTTGATGAACCAATGGTGGTTACGGGAAGTTTATGGCAGATGCAAAAGGGAAGGAAAGGAAGCACAAATCCTCCCCCTACCAGAGCGATGCAGTCGAGGCAGCCTGCTCCATCGAGATACCCGAAGTGGAAAAGCAGCACAGATGCATTCAGAGACGTAGTCATAGCAAACTACAGAAGAACGCTGAGAATCGAGAGAAGCCCTCATGAAGATAACAATGAACTTAATGATTACCTGGACAGCACAGCCCATCTCTGAAACAATATATGGTACCAACACATGAAGGAAGTGGGGTCAGAAGGAGAATGCTTCTTCTGTGCACTCCTACCATACAGCATGGGAAAGTCCAAGATCTTCGTGGCTGTAGAAATTGATGTCCCTACAGCACACTGTATGTCACATGTAGCAATGTGCAACACCAGAGGACAATTTATGGGAAGAGATGCCTCGTTGATGTGGGCCAATGAAAATAATTACCCAGATGAAGATGGCTATGTCCAGGATATTAAAACAAGAAACCGAGCACACAACAGAAATCATGTGATCAGGTACGAGAACCCTGGCGTCAAAGGATCTGGGATAAGATGGGAAATAAACCCAAGACTGAACGTTCAAGGAAAAACTGAAGAGGAGGCTAAAATATGAAAGAACAGAGGCCAAATGCAGATCTGGGGATCAGTGGTCTCCCCAGATGGATGGGAAGAGGGAGTAGTAATCTGCCGAGTGTGGATGGTCCTTGGAGCATGCAAGGAAGCAATAGAGAATTTGCAGAGGTTATGCAAACCTCTGTGGCCAAAGCTAGTAAAGTTGCTGACATGGGTTGAAGATAGAGGAGGACCCCTAGAGATAGTGCCACTGGAGAGCCTGAAACTGTGCGTCAGAAACAATGGCACAAGGAGAGAATCAAAACTGCAGACAAATCTTTGAAGCTCCGGGAATGACACTAGGAACCACAGTTATTATGGACCATTACTGGGTGTGTGGATCCAAGGCATACATAAGGCTGCCGAAAAACTGGGGAGGCATATGCACACTAGTGAACATCCATGTTCCCGCACTAGTGATCCCTAAGAATGACCGGAAGTTGGACAGATTTCCGAAAGTAGATGCTCATCTAAGAAGACGAAGATTTGTGGAACTGATATCCAGGATGAAGAGGGAAAATTACTTTTCTCCCAAATCAGAAGAGGCATTCCATGCAATCCCGTACAAACATAGGCCGTTCAGCCTCACTTCAACAGTATTCACAACTCTACTCCTGCCCCACATCCAAGTTGGAGTGAATGCTAAATGGTTACAGATAACCAGATGGGAATTATTGACGACATCAATACCACTATAAAAGATTCAACGCGAACAAAGAAGAGCTGAGAGCAATCAGACTGATGACTCTCCAAAACAAATATGTGCTTGACATGATCACAGCAATGGATGGAGAGGTTTGTGCAAAAATCGGAGAATCATGTTGCACATTTGAAGAAAATGGAACCCTAACAGAGGCTATAAGCATGCTGACAAGCCTGGAAAACCAGATGATCGATGAAAGTGACGAAGTAGATGATGACAGCTGGTTTGGAGACCTATTCTCATGGGTCCCAAATGGATGGCAAGTTTCTGGGAGCTCTACTAGCAGTGATATTGCTAGGATTCTGTGTTATCAAGATAATCATGACACAGTGCCAGAAAACTGCAAAAAAAAGCCATAGTGATGAAAATAATGATTGATGTTGAACAGGGATGGAAGCCCAAAGACCTGACTGATGAAGAAATAAGAGACTTTGTGAAAGCCAGCAGATTTGCACCAGAGGGAGCAAAGTTCACATACCCTAAGAAACGAAGAAGGTATGAAGGAAAATGGATCTACTGTGTAAAATGGACAATGTCAGCTAATGACGTTGAACAAATACGAACATGTGAAGGTACGTGACGTATGAAGAGCAAATGAACCTACAAAGAGCTGCACTGGGACTCTGCCCAGTATACATCAGAAGATCCATACTGGTTGAAGCACCCATAACCAGACAACCCTGGGCAGCACGGTACCCTATCAGACAGCCATACCAGCCGCTGATACGAAATGAGGAGTACCTACACATGGTCCACGAAGAGAGCCCAAAAGCCTTAATGGAAGGCCAGTGGAAATGACACAAGGGCCTGAACAGGTTCGAGAATGAACAAGAGCAGCTATCGAAGATAACACGCCAGTGCGAGTAACTACGAAATTGAATGGAATAGACACAGAGAGGAGACAATGTTAAAACATGAGGAAACAGTGTTACAAGACAAGATGGAAGCAACCGTCCTATTGAAGGGTGTAAATAGGCTTGAAATGAAAGATGCTAAGAAATCGATATTGATTACAATGCTTAGTAGAAGATAGAGCGGCAAGCGCCAACCGTATATCTATCTCAATAAGGCACATTATACAAGTGAGATTCCATTTTGTAAAAGCAGAAAGGTACCCAGGCGGCCAGAGGCCTGCCAGGCCAAGTTTCGCAACCCAGCCAAAGGCAAGAGAAGGAGCCGGATCGAAACTCAACAAAGAGCGTCTCGTGCCTAGGAAATCGAGGTCAACCGGAGAAGGGGAGGAGAGCGTCAGCTCACAAGACTCCAACTTCAGAGCATACCAGCCTGCTTCATGAAGGTCAAGATAAGGGGGGGGCCATGCAGGTGGCTAGGCCGACACAGAATTAAATGCACTAAAAGCTGGAAACTGAAGCAGATTCATGGTGAACTAACACGTGACCAGCCAGGCGCGAAGAAGTACCATCGCCTGGTGTCATCCAGGACCCGAGGATGCCATAACTTTTCCGGATAAGAGACTACAGTTTCGAGGCCATCCTTAGCCAACGAATTGACACGTCGCCCTAAAACACTGATTGATAGAAGGGAGGCAGGATGAAACTTGGGACACCAGGCACAGGGGTGTCCACTCTGAATGCTTTTAATTAAAAGTGGAAATGTATGAATGTATGTCTCGGGTGTAACCTGCCCAATCACAATGGACCAAGTTATCTTAAGTTCTATAGATATTGTAACCAATAGGACGTCATCGTTTTAGGGACGTCTATCACGCATGATGTAGAGGGATGGGCATAGATGCCCACCCGATAAGAGTTATCCAATCCGTATGCCCTATTATCATATACAGATATAACACCTATACTTAAGTTACCTTTCCTAACCAATTATATTGCATGTCGAGTTTTGTAAAGTTAGACGTCAATGATGATGAACATTGCCTATAAGAATCTCTGTTCAATTGAAGTTCGAGGAAGTCGGAGCGAGACCGGTGATCGCACTACAGCTGATTCCCATTAGTTTCCCTGTTTGATGTATGTATCATTAAACAGACTTCCCTTTGCCAAACTACTTGTTATTGAGTCGTGTCGGAGTAAGTGAATCCTGCATCCCTGTCCTCACATGGTGCAGCTATCTTGTCTTACAAGTTCTAGATGGTGAGTGCTGACCTATGGGCCTGTCAGTGATTTCCTCCCCCCCTGAACAGGCCCTTGAGTACGTTTAGCAGGCGGAGAGATTAATATTTGTTCCATTCTACCTCTGCCTTTGATGTCAAAGTAGAGTGTTTATTCACAATGGAAGATTGGATTTGGAAGCAGACTAATAGTCTTTGTATTATTGTTTGCTGATTGCAGACAGTGAGTGTAATAATGGGAGCAGGGAAGTTATGTCTGTGAAATTGACTTGAATTGAAGGTTCAGCACATGAGCTGATGGTGAAGAGGGGAGAACGGAAAGGTGGAAGAGTTTTCTGTTTCATAAACAATAATAAATTAACATGATATTGTAAGGTGAATTTGTTAAAGACCAACAAATGGTTACTTCATATTTTCCTACGTGCATAAAAATTGTAAAAGTGTAAACAAATGTGAAGCCAGCTTTAGACTTTTAGAGGGGCTAGAGGAAAACCTTGAAACCAGGCTGTGAATTGACACTTTAGTGATATCTCAATATCAAGTGCATGTGTATGTGCACTAGCAGTTGCTCCTTCTTTTTGTGCCTTATGGCCTTGGGCCATTACATCCATCTTCCACTGCAATTGTATGCAGTAACACCTGGAGAATTCCAAGTGCCCGATGGGATTACCAATAAACGATCAGGACAGACTCAAAGAATATGGCAAAATACTTTCTTATCAGCTCAATAAAGTAGGGAAACCTAGTGAACAGATTTTATCTCACACACTCTGGAATACATTTCAATTACACAAAAGGCTTTATACCTCAATGTACATCAGCTATTGCTGCTACGTCGAAAGGAGGGATTATTTAAAATAACATATATACCTATAGCCTATTTAGTTGTTATTAACATCATTGGCTGCCCCTTATCAAGTAAGCACCCTTAAACTACTTCTAAATGCATATAATACAGATAATAGCAGAATAGCAGTGAATTGGCTTCAGCAACAATGTATAATCCATCATTACATAGGCGCTTATGATTGGTTGGCATTCTCTCACACCCTTAGACTTTTGGTTTGTTAGCAGCACTAAGCAAAATGAAACCGAGGTGGGGTGAAAAAAGTCAGACAACTGCCCACTTGGCCAATTAGCCTAACGTTTCTCATCAGTTAGGCCCTAATCCAAGGCTTCTTCTTTATAGTTGACCTTGCTGACTGTTCTCCTCCACTGAACTTTAAAGGGAGTGTAGGTACATTGCTATCTTCTACTGGCAGCCACAGGATCACATGCATCCATATCCATACGATCACATGAGATCCAGAATGATCCAAGTCAAGAGTTCAGGTGCAACCACCAACCACTGAGCAGAGACACCTCAAGAGGCCCAGCAGTGGGGAATAGCCATAATAGTGCACAATGGCAAGAGTGCTCTGACAACACTGGTGGTACATCTGATGAGAGCAAGCTTATTAATTACACTGTTGTTAGTAGCTCTCCTTCTGACAGTTAGGCTAATGCAGTTAGACATGACACAGAAACAATAACCTCTTATGTGAAGGGCAATTATTCTAATTTCCGATGCTTATTGTTATTGTAACAAACGTTGTGCGAAGATTTTATATTGCATTAATGGTTCCTAATGTTTGGAAGAGTGAATGCAATGTGTCAAAGTGTGCCCTGGGTTGGGAAAACGCTGATGGAATTCAGAAGGGTTTTGGGATTAGGGAACCTTGTTTACTTTGTAGCCCATGTAGCATAGGAACTAAGGTAGAGTGGCAACCCCAGAGGTAATAGCGGAGACATGGCAAGTTTCAGGTGGGAGGGCGATTTTTCTCTAGAAAGTGGGAGAAAGCAATTTCTCCATAGGATTGCATCAGGGTTTTAATAATTTTAGGTGGGAGCGAATTCTGGAGTTTGTCTCCCTCTGCTGGAGAGTCCTGTGAGTTGCAGGAGACAGCTCTGAATAAACCAAAAGGCCTGGCACAGTAATATGGCTAATCTATGGGCTTCATTCAGAGTTGTCCCCTAAAACGGTACCAATACCGGCATACCGTTATTACCATTTCTGGCAGGGCACATGCTGAATTCCTTGGCGTAATATGAGTCCACGGGCGCGTGCATAAGTCCCTGCTAGAAGCGGCAATACCAGCATGCTGGTATTAGCGGATGGGTAAAGGCAATGTGCAGTTAATATTTGCAAAAAATGACGTTAATAACACCTCTGCCAAAAAACTACCGAAAATACCAGCAACATTTCACGGTACTGGTAATAGTGGTCCCAGAAGCAAGCCGTAAGCATGTCACAGGACCAGAGGACCCAAGGCAAAGAATTGCGGCAAAGCAAACAAAAGTTCTCTAATGCAGTGCGGACAGCCTTAGTTGGCAAGGTACTAAATCATGCAGATTAACTTTTTCGGGAGCAGGCAGCGGAAGATAAGCACACAATGCAAGACTGCCATATGTGGAGAGGTGGTGGCAAGTGTGACGGCCATGGGAACCTTCCCCCGCACAAGGAGGGACTGTCGTAAGAGGTGGGGTGACTTCAAAGCCAAGGTCTGCAGTGCCATTGCCAAGCACAGAAGGGAGTGTGAAGCCACTGGTAGAGGCATTGTGGACCAACTTCTACTCATGCAATGGAAAGAGCGACTCAGCAGCATACTCCACATGGAGGGAATAGAGGGCTTCAGAGGTGCTGAGGTTGGAGCAGGGACCCACGGCAACGGCAGTAAGTACAACTGTGTGAATATGTGCATGTCCCCAACAATTGCATGCATCCACCAGCATAGTACAGAGCAATGCTTATGCCAAACGGTCAGACACATGCCATGTCAGGCAGCGCACACCCGTCAATGGCAGCAGTACCCCAAACAATGCACATGCATGCACAGTGTACATACTCAGCATGAACACACCCACCTCTGCATGGTCCCCAATCTGAGCAATACCATCCATGTCAGACACATTATACCAAAAACACTGGGACACACACATCATGTGATGGGTTGAATGCATGACCAACAACATGTGTGCCAAATTGTTAACAACCTATCTCATTTCCCCAACAAGTACCATCTCCACAGACAGCGATTAGTCAAGACCCTCACACGCATCAACCACAACAGCCCCCCACACCTGCACTGGGCAAACCCACCACACACTAAAGCAAGAAGGAGGGCAGTTCTGCGGGCCCAGACAAGCCACACCAATGCCTGCAGCAGGCCAGTTACACCCTCCATTTCCTGCAACAGTCCAGTCACCCCCACCAATGCCTGCAGCAGCCCAGCCACCCCCACCAACAGCCATCATTGAGTAGTCCCAGACCAGCACTAGTGGTGAAACCACACACATGCCTGTGGATATCGCCCCGACACACACCAGCACTCCGTTGCTGCATTCACATGCACCACATCCCATGGCACAGTTGGGCATGACCAATGTGCCCTACACCAATGAAGAAGTGAAGGAGGAGAGGGAGGAGTACATGGAATATGAGGGGGACACAACAACTGGCTTCATCCCAACCCCATCCCCAAGTCTGCATAGTCCACCTTCACTGGCAGAGGGAAACCTGCGGGCAATACTATCATGGCTGGAGCAGATTGAGCAGCAGCAGGTAGACATACACACCACTGTAGGCCAACAACTCAGTAAAATACGGGCAACACATACCTGCATGTGGGGATGCACCCGGCGCATGGCAGGCTCCCTGGGTCATGCCACTGCCGCTATATTGAAACTGGGCCAAAGAAGCCTGTGAACACAGAGATGCTACATCTGCATCAGCAGAGGCACTTAACCAGGACATGCAGTTGACCCTACAATAAATACATGCACAGAGATTGGAGCCCTCCAGCTCAGCAACACCCACTGAGGGCTCACTCAAGAGCACACCAAGGTGCCATTCACTGTGCCACCTAACCACAAGGAATCAGGAACAGGACCCAAAGCCGAGGTGTGCACGGAAATGAAGCATGGATACATTTAGGATGTAAATGTTTTGAGCTGGGGTGGGTGATTGGGGAAGGTATTGTTGGGGTGGATGATTCGGGAGGGTGGAATGTTCATTCCATGTACAGTATGATATGCACTTATTTGTATAAATCCGTTTTACTGGCAGCAATGAGTGGACATTCAACATTGGTGCATTTCTTCATTCTGTGCAAGTACAAGTAAATGGTGCATGGATAGTCATACTGGTTGTCAACCTCAGAAGACGTTCTCTATGAGCCCCTGACGAGCAAGTCGCTAAAGCCTGGCCTCTGCTTGCGCAGTGTGTTCATGTGTGCCGCCCGCATGGCTCAGATGGGGGCATGTCCACATCCGGGGCAGGGGTATGTTCTGCTGTTATGCGAGCACTATCTTGCCAACCTTTTCCGGCCTGTATGTTAACTCACCTCCCGTCTGATGTAGACATCGGAAGCGTGCCTTCCAAAGGCAGAATGTACGCTCAATTGCCACCCTGGTCCGGATGTGGGCTCGGTTATATGCCACCTCATGTGGTGTCTGAGGATTCCTCAGAGGAGTCATCAACCATGGAATCTGTGGCTATCCGGAGACACCTGCAAGGAGGATAGACATCAGAGCATGTCATTGGGTACTGTGGATGGGAGTATAATTACAGCAGTTTCACGATAGTCAACATTTGATGACATGTCACATGTGTCTGCCCACTACGCCTATTCATATTTCTCCCTTTGCATGCGGAGTGAAGTGTACTACGTTAGGGGGGCAGGCATGCCTGATCTTGTACACATTCAACAAACAGCCATAGGTGTGGCTCACAGGTCTGCTCTGGTACCCATGCCATGTCCATTGCTACTGAGGGGTCCCTCTGTGGCAATTAATCTGGACAACATGTTATGTATTGCAGTGCGATGCACTCAGTGACACAGTGCTCATCCCATGTGTTTTATTTCTGTTGGTTTGATGTGAGCTTGTTCCTTACCTCAGTACATCTTCACGCACAATGGGTGCCTGGGGCATGGCTGGCCATGCTAACGTAATGTGCAGTATGCCATACAACAGATTAATTGACTTGTCAATGATTTTATTGTGTGCGTCTGCGGTGGCATTGGTGCTTGGTGCATTGTTGCTTGTCATATCTGCACCTCCTCGATGGCCCATGGCATCCCAGTACACATACTTTGTACACACCTTGCGAACCATCCCAAAACCCCCAGCAGGCCATGTAGTATGTGGGTTTTGAACTGTTGCATTGTGATATCTGTGGTCCAGAGTCTCTGTGGCCGTCTAAGGGCATACTTTTTTTGTGTGCCAACAACCCCCCATGCATCATGCTCAGTGTGCAGAGACTTGTACTCACACAATGGCCAGGTATCTTGGCCTCTGTGCCCCTCCATCTACGGTAGCAGCGTGATATTGTGCAGGACCATGGCATCATGAGTTGAGCCATGGAACCTGGCCCAGCAATGGGTGATCGTGAGGTCCGCATCACAGGTAACCTGGACATTGAGTGAATAGAACTGCTTCCGGTTCCTGAAGACTTCTTCCAGGGCCTGGGATGCCACCATCTCAGCATGCGTGCAATCTTGGGCAGCAACCACATTGGGCATACCTGCAATGACATAGAATATTCCCTTGGTGGCGTTCACCTGTGTCATGGTGGTTGGGAGTGCAATATGCTTCCCCTACATCAGCAGCAGGAGTGGGTCCAGCACCTCAGCCTTCAGTTTTGAGAATGCAGGCTGTTATACGTCGTGCAGCTGGCTTATGATGTGTTGGAATGTGCCCATCGCGAGGAAGTGCAAGACCGACACCAGCTTTACCAGCAGTAGTATGGTTGTACAGATGCCAATCCGTCTCACAATATCATTCTGGATCATGCTGAGGACATATGCAATGCTCTCCCTGTCAAGGTGGTACAGGTTTAGGATTTGTATGTGACTGAGGGTCCATGATGTGGCCCAAACAAGGTGAATGGGTGCACGCCTAGCATGGTGCCTCCTCCTCACATTCCTCATCCTACTGTCCTCTACCTCTTGGGCCCCCTGTTGATCCTCCAGCCCCTGCAGTGCTATGTTGGCCAGGAGCAGCTGCATGTCAATGCTGGCTGCAGTCAGTGGCAGCATGGTGGTGTTTAGAAGTGTGTCTGTTGAAGGTGTGGCCTTGTTCAGCTCCTCCATGCTGCTTTGGGTACACCTCAATGTATTTAGTGCACCCGTGGGCTCATTTCCCACACCTGCAGACATTTTACGGCATTTACCACCTGCTTGCAGGTGGATGTTTTGCCACCTTGTGTTTGCCTCTGTTGCCGGTATTATTTTGTGCTGTGGTCCAGCTCACATGTAGTTGGCCGGTCCGGTAAAAGTGCTGGTATCTTTTGATACTGGCACTTTAATACTGACCAGCCAATTTATAATGAGGCCCTATGTCGCAACACTCAAACAAAATGCCTTACAAGAACAAAAAGGCACCCTGCTGGGGGAAAGATGCTTTGCTTCCTCCCACAGGGCATGTGGGAGGGTGATGGCAGGGGAAAAGCAGAATGACAAAGTGACACCCGCAAAGTAGACTGGTTATAGGGGCCGGCATTCTGTGCAAAGAATTTGCACATGTGTAGAGATGCCTGCATACCTTGGTGATTTCGTAACATATCTCAGCTCCATCTGTAGAGGAGATTGCAGATTGTTGTTCCGTGAGGGTGAGGATGAAGCTTCAGGAATGATAAGAAGAACAGAACAAAGTCTGCTTAAGCCGAGGTAGAGCCAGCAGCCTGCCTGTGGTTCCCCAAAAAGGTCCTGGCTAAATAGGGTGGTCAGGGTGCGGCCTAAAGACGGAGAGAGAGAACTTGGAATGGAGGAGAAGTTGGGGCAAGTACTGGAGATTTGGGATAGGAGAGCTGGAAAGAAGCATTGGGAGGGTTCCAAGTGATAATGTCACCATGAATTTTTCGTGAACTCTCAAATTCTTTCCCCAAATATTCTAGGAGGGATATAATTATATATTATTACCTCCAATCGTAGAATATTTGTCTGGAGGGTGCATTTTTTGGGAAATGTCGCCACCTGGCTGCCATTTCTCTGGCGACATTACCACTGGATTGCAGTGGGAGCTGGTGCACACCCCCCAGTGGCTTTGAAAGGCAGCAACGTGATGCTATGGAAGACAATTGGCAAGAAGAAGGGCATGGGGGAGAAGTGACTGCTTTTTCGGGAAGTAGGAGGGATGGCAAGAAGCGTGGAAATGTCAGGGCATGAAGGAGGTGGCGGACTGAAAGAGGAACAGGAATACAAGGGGTCAGGGCAGTGAGAGCACCAGGGCTCGGCTCCCTAGGAGTTTAGACACCACCAGAAGAACAGGAGATGAGAGGAGATGTGATTGAAGGGTGTAAGTGATATGTGACGAGGAACGCCAATGCCTATTGTGAGAAATGGCCACGATGGCTGAGCAAGCGATTTGGGGGTGCAGGCAGGCCCATCAGGATTTAAAAGAGGGAAGGAGGGGGATGGAGGAAGGCATGGCACAGAGAGTGAGTCTGGCTCTCAGTGGGACTGGTGGTGTATGCCAGATATGTACATGAGAAATATTACAGGAGTCCTCACAGGAAGACGGGACCTCTTTTACTTTGAGCGCAGACGAAGGGCAACCTTTTCAACGCCTCAACACAGTGGGCAGGATTGTGGCACAGAATAATGCAAAGCAGATGCAGTCTGCAGAGAAGAGGGCATGGTGGCAAGCTCTGGGAAATGGTGGGTGTGTGAGCCACAGCTGCACAGGACCTGATACGCAGGGAGGCAATAGATTGATAAGAAGTGAGGGGTGCGGTCCGAATGGCTCTTGGAGAGTGCCAACAGGAGGCAGCAGGTAAGATGGCGTTCCGGTGGAGCAGAGGTGAACTCTGATGCGTTTGACAGTCCAGATGAATGGATGTGACAGGGTAGAAGGGCTGGGGGGAGCAGCAAACTGGAGTAAAGGTGGGAGTGGTACAAGCAGAGGGCTTGGTGGAAATCGTGGGATGTACTATCGCAAAGGGAGACGGGAGAGGGCAAGGGGAAGTGTGGGACAGTAGAGATATTCTAAGGGATAAGCGGACCAGACTTGGAGAGGGGAAAAATGGTCCAACGAGGAGTGGGGTGTCAATGGGGTGTAGTAAGTTGCCTGCCAAGAAATATGTTGAATTGAGGTGTCTGCAGACAGAAGATGAAATGGTGGACGGGGCAGGAAATGGGATAAGCAGCGGGGAGGGGGTAGGGAATCCGAGGTGGTCCTGAGGTATGTAGAAATGCCCTACATGTGGAAAGTGAAGTCATTGAGGTCCCATTTAATGAAGGCCCCTAAAGTGAAGATATTGACAGGAGAGTTTGCTGAGATGTTTAAATTAGTGCACAGAGAAGTAAGATACAAAGGAGGGGTCCAAAGATGGGAAGCAGCAACTGGACAGAAGGTCTAGGGTGCCATGATGATTGAACATTACATGTCACGTTCCTTAAAATTGTCTGTATGTATTGCAGAAGGTTACCGGATCCTCATGTTGATCAAATATATGGGTGTCATCAGGAAAACTCATATGATTCTCGAGTGCTCCGCATGGCTAAAATATGACAAGGAGTTTCACTCTGGGCTGGGAAATGACCAGCCAGTAGTGTGTGGTGAACTAAATGCAGAGCTGTGGCTGAAATTAATGGTACCTACTGGCCCTATGGGGGGGTGTGCATATGGTGATTGGCTTTCCAGCACCACGTGCACCATTTATGACACACCTTCCCATAGAGGGGTGGACAGTCAGTTACATTCTGGTAACGGAGGTGGGGGTGGGGGGGTGCTGGTCGTACAACACTGGAACATGCACCAGAGCAGTTTACCAATAGAAACAAAAGTTCACAAGGTGTGTGGGCAAAGGGTTGGTACTACAGTTAATTATGGCTGACTGTAGGCATGGCTGGACTACTGCCCAAGCAGGGAGGCAGCAACACTATTGGCAGAGGATTTTAGGGCGGGTTTTCACTTTCCTCACAAGGGATAGAAAGAAAGGGATGGGATGGTGTGTCCAAAACGTGTTATTACCGGAACACAAAGGTTTGCTAAGGAAGAAAATGGAAGAAGAAGTTGTTGAAGTCAGAATGTAAAGTCCGTTCATGGAGATCATTATACTGGAGTTTATGATATCACCAATGGAGTAGATTCACTGGTAGATATATACTTGTTTTTAACCACTATTCGACCAATTGGTCGAATAATTAGTAACAATAAGACACACATGGAGGCGGTAAGATTAAAGATAAGAACCGACCACCAATAAGTGTGCACTTGGTTTTTTAGACATAGGAAAGAGTGAGGAAAGGGTGAGGACCTCTACACCTCGTTTATAGGCATCACACCAGCGCATGCTAGGGCTGGTTGGACCATAACACTTGGTGTATTAGGTACAATAGCACACGGTGAAATAGCTCCAATAGGGACTTAGATTTAGGAATAATTTTATAACAATAAATCTTCTCTCTATTTTGTGTTACAGACCTTGAAGGAAGACAGAATTTCAAACGCGTTTGGGTGGAAAAGGTGGGTGAGGAGATTGAAGAGTAAACTTGAGGTACAATATGTAAACTAATGTTTGCAGGGCTCCTCTGCACGTCGGCAATGAAACATAACTTCAAAATTCTGCATGCATGGCACCTTCCCCCTGCTAGGCTCTCTAGAATGTTTGCGCTGGTCTCACCTCTCTGCCCTATAGAATTTGACCAACAGGGAACATGGTATGATATGGCGTGGACCCTCTGTCCATACAAATTTATTGGGCTGAATTGTTGAGCTGAATTAAAGATATAGTTGGCTTTCCCCCGTAAATTGACCCCATTGAACTCTTGCTTGGTGTTCTCCACCCAATTGTTCCAGAGTAGTGGAGGCTATGCTGAGGGCCGGGAGGGTAGCCATGGCTCAGAAGTGGAAAAGTAGAACCACACCACCTAGAAACGAGTGGCTCACTAAACTGTGGGGTACCTTCACATATGAAAAGATCTCAGCAATAGCCTCCAACAGGATGGATACATTCCTGTTTGAGTGGGGTACAGTGCTGCTAAGGGAGGACTGTGACACCCTGAAACTCTGAAACTCGAATCTTTGAACTTTGAACTCTTCCACAGCTTAAGGAGCCTTAAGGAGTCTTAGGCTCCCTCGCACGTTGATCCGAGTTTTCCCGTTATTCTATGTAGGTGGGGTCTCGAACCTGCCCTTGTGTTTGTCCCCACCGGATGGCCGAGCCTGGTAGCTATAACACAGGGTGAGGGTGAAGGAGGGGAGAGAGGGGTAAAAATGTTGACGTTTTTGATGGTTCTGTATTGATTGTATAATGTTTGTTGTTCAATGATAAAAGCCTAATGAAAATTAATGTTAAAAAAAAGAAGTGCAAAACGGACCAAAAGGTATGGTGGTGGCTAGGGCAGGTCAGTGGAAAATGGGATTTGACCAGAAAGGATGATGTGGAGATATTGGGATCTGATGCAGAAAGTAGCTGGCGGGTGATATTTTGTACATGAAGGTGTGTCAGTTGTGAGTGTCTACCACGTGGCAATATTAAGGAAATGTGAAGTGGCTGGATGGAAGGCCACGTAGACTTTGTGCACACTTGTTCTGAATTGGAGTGGCACATTAAGGGGCCAGTGGAAGTTGGCATGTTTTCAGGGGTGTCTAAAGAGGTCTGTTTGAAAGGAAATAGGTGACAATGGATAACATATTTTGTTTGTTCCAGACTCAGACAGGAGGAAGGATATCTGGATATGTGGCCACTCGATTGTCAGAGGGTCTGTGAATCAAGCCGAGAGGAGGACATACAGGAGATCACTTTGGTGATCATCAGACATGGGAGGATTGTAGTGATCCAGGACTGGGGGAATGAGACAGGGACAACTGCTTCTGATGCAGTTTGAGCTTGAGGAAAGGAGAAGGTGGTAGGCTTGATCATTATTCATCTGGCAGAGAGCGACCTAGTGCAGTCAAAATGCCTGGAAAGGGAGACCACCAGGGGGCGCAGGCATTATGGTGGCTTGAACCTACGTCTCCCTAACAAGCAGAAAACAATGGCGGAGTACCTCGTTCAACGCAGGGTTGGAAGCAGAACTGAACCGCGGATCGATCCCTGATCAACGATAGTTTGTAATAGCCTGTCGGTGGGTGAAACCGGGCAGTCAGCCCGCCCCGTCTGAGAAGCACTAGCAGTGGACAGCTGCACAAACTGTGGCCACATAACTCAGAGCCCACAACTTGACAGAACTTTGAGTCAGCAGACCAGGCAGACCACAGAGAGACCTCAGCAGCGACTCCTAGTGGAAACTGAATTCTCCCATGGGCTCTTGGAGCTAGTGCTCCCAAAGAGACATTAGCTTCTGCCAGGTGCACCTCTAATCTGGGAAGCTGGACAACTATTCCCATCATGTGCTGCTGAATCACCTTCCATGATGGCCTGGAATATACACAATTTGGACTTCTGAGACGCTGATGGGACGCATTCCTTTTCTTTATACAAAAGTGCAGGCAAAATGTATTTTGAACGTGTACATAAATAGAACACAGAGTTGGTCTGTTAGTAGTGTTGCAGCACTGGTGATTTTGTGGAAGGAATTACATTGCTAAACTAGTCCCACACACACCTGCAACTTGAGAAAAAGCCCTTGCACATTGAGGAGAGCATTTTCAAGGGTAGGGAGGAGACAGATAAAAATCACAAAGTGAACGACTCCCATATAACCAGCCATCATACCAGAAAGGTGCCCATGGGGCAGGTCATGTTAGAAAGGGCGCAAAGTTGGAGTACTGCGCCCTGACTACAGACACACTTGTTCAGCCGGAATCACAGTGAAGTTTCTGCGCAGGTTGTGGTTAGCGCGAGGACCGCAGCAACAATTGGCCTCCTCCTGGGAGAAATTCGGTCAATCAAATCTAGTCTGACTGAGAAAGTCACCAATCTGCAGACCAGAATGGTAAACATGGAGCACCGGATCAAGGCTCTAGAGAACAATCAATTGTCAGGTGACCTCGTAGCAATGAACAGCAAAGCCCGGTTTCTGGACCTAGAACATAGAGAAAGAGATGTAGAACTGAAGTTGGACAACCTGGAGAACCGTGAGCGGAGATCAAACATACATGTTATGGGCCTAAGCGAGAAACCAGGGGAAACCCCATCTTCATTGGAGAATCGAGTGAAGGCCCTGATTGCATCCCTGTTTCACCCTGCAGAGCCAGTCGTCTCAGAGTTTGACAGAGTACATAGAGCTGGCGGTCCGGTGAATGGCCCAAGGTCAGTTTTAGCCAAGTGTCACTATTTAACACAGAAACAGGACATCCTGCAAAGAGGGAGAAAGAACCTATCGACTTTGACGGTACCAGCATTAGAATATTTCAAGATCTGTCAGCGACTACACTTAATAAGCAGAAAGGTTGTCGCACCCTAACAGGGTGGTTATGGGAGCAAAGCATTCGATAGCGATATCGATGGGGGGGTTGCCATTTTTGCTGAGCTTTGAGCATGAGGGCAAATGATACCGGGACACGTCAGAGGAGGAAGCCCAGGGGGTCTTGGAGAGCCTCCTCTTGGGCACACAAGGAATGGACCGAGATAAGACATGAGTGCCCAGAGGCCCACTGCACATGGCTTCAGCCTCATCACCATGGAGAAGCTGTGTTACAGTCACCAGAAAGTATAAACGATACAACACACCATGAAGGCTGTTTTTTGCTGGCAACTTTGACAACCAAATAGGAGTCATCGATCTCATAAGTGTCTTCTCTTTACTTTTGCTCCAATTGGCTGTATCTCACTGTGTAAATGGAGAGAAGATCCTAATATTAGGTTGTGATCAGTCCGTAATGCTTCATTTGTTATGTCTGGTCTGGGTCGCGACAAATTAGTTCATGGTAAGGCGATGTTTCCGCAACTAAAAAAATGTATGTGTTATAGCAGTTTATTGCTTGGTGAAGGGCCCCTGAAGTGTGGCCCTTCTTACTTTAGGGCGTCTCTGTAAAAAGTAGAGTGTCCACGGCGGCACCTTCTACCGGGAGGGGTGGTGGGGCGGGAAGGGAGGGAAACACATCTAGGAGGAAGTATGGTTCACGTCAACACTCTTGCTCCACCAGTTGGGATTAAGTTTGGGTCCCTCAATGTTAAGGGTCTAAATTTGCTGCAAAAGCGCTCTATGTTAGCTAGAGAATTTAGACTGTCTAAATTGGATGTGTTGTTCGTCCAAGAGACAAAGTTTGCACTGGGAAAGGAGTTGAAGGTTGTTAGTAAGGTGCTACGGGTGGAGGGGTGCTGTGGGCATCAAACCAACATAAAAAAAGGGGGGAGTCGGGGTGTCGGCACTACATGCAGAAAATGTATAGTTCTCCAAATAACACAGATATACAGAGACATCGCACTGAAAGGAAATGAGTGTATCGTAAGCCTCTGCTCGGCTTACGCACCCAATCAAAATCAGCAGAACTTTAGTAGAGCTCTTTTCGACCCCTAGAAAGTTGGAAGGTGTGAAGGTTAATATGTGGGCGGGATTTCAATATCATATCAGACCCCATTATGGATGGGGACTCAATGAGACAAGATGCATGCCCCCATCCTGCCCGGCAGACAATGGATTCCCCAACCTACTTATTGAATCGACACATGGTGAAGGGCACACCCGCAGGAGAGAGTGTTCATTTTTTACCCCCCACCTCACATATATAGTATCTCCTTGTGGAAGCAGCATATGAATACACCATGCTAGCTATGGCCATTGAGATAGCAGCATGGTCAGATCATAAATTGTGCATATTAGAACTAGACCTAGGCCCCTCTACGCAGACAGAACAGAGATGGGTCTGTAACAATACACTTTATAAAGACCCCCTGTTTAGAGAAGCCCTTGCGGAAGAAATACAAAGTTATTTTGTCACAAACGATATAGGGGAACTATCAATAAATACTGTATGGGAGGCAGCCAAGGGCATGATCTAAGACATTCTGATGGCAGAAGTGGCATTTAGAAATAGAGCTAGAGTGAAAAAGGAATTGGCGGTAAACAAAGAAATTGTCCCTCCAATCTCTCCCCAGTGGGGAAGAAGAGATTTGGATGCACATCAGAACGCTCCGGAAGGAATTGAGCGACATGTAGAAAAGTAAGGCACTGACACAGCTGCGATACTTAAAGCAAAAATGCAATGAAAAAGGCGACAAAGCCCACACCATGTTAGCCACTCGCCTCTGTAAACAGATGGCTGACAGGGCAGTACTCAAAGTTAAGAATCAAGAAGGAAAAGAACTGCGGTCTCCAAGTGATATTACCTAGCGCTTTTCCCAGTTTTATGCTACCCTGTACACTGCAGAATAGGGAGGCGCGGAGGGGGACATTGCTGATTACTTATCGAGGTTTCCCCACGATCCGATCTCATATGAAGACCAGGCAATGCTAAATAGCCCAATTACAATTGAGGAAGTTCAAGATCCTATCACTAAATTGAAGGCAGACTCGGCACCAGGGCAGGATGGGTTCACGCTGGCTTTTTATAAAGCGTATAGAAACTCTTTAGCACCATTTTTAGTGAAACCATTTAATAAAATCCAAGAAACTAGGCAGGCCCCATCTTTATTCACAGAGTCCAGAATTATAAGAGACAAAACAGAAAGCGCCTCATACCGCCCAATTTCGCTCATAAATTTAGATGCACAGATTTATGCAAGTGTCTTGGCTAAACGCCTCTCACAGATGTTGCTGCAACTAGTGCACACAGATCAGGTGGGATATGTAAGGGATAGACAGGGCGTGGATAATATCCGTAAAACCTTGGTTTGATTGCTTCTGTTGGAGAGGGAGATGACTGCTCCACCAAGATGTCAATCGATGTGGCGAAGGCATTCAACAGAGTCGGATTGCCTTTTCTGCGGGCAGCAATGCAATGGGCGGGACTAGGTCAGCAGTGGATTTCTGGTGTTCTGGCGGAATACTGAAACGCCACAGCGAATGTCTTGGTTAATGGCATTGCGTCGGAGTCTTTCACCCTGTCACAGGGCACGCAACAAAGCTGCCCCCTGCTTCACCTTCTGTTCGTCCTGGTCTTAGAACTGTTGGTGCAGGCAATCCGAGCAGACAGTCAATTACGTGGGCTGGCAAACTCAGGGCACGAGAATAAATTGGTGCTATTTGCTGATGACATTTTGGTATACATCACTCAGCCAGCAGAGCCGGTCCCAGCCCTCTTCAACACTTTGGTAGAATACAGTGCTTTATCAGGAATTCATGATAACCTCCATGAGACTGTGGCGCTCACGCTGAAGGATACTGCGGTCCTCTCGAGACATTTGGTAGTACACAAGGGATTTCAATTGCAGGCAGAAGGCATCACATATTTAGGAGTAGAGATTGCAAGAGACTTAACGTGTTTGTTCAAACTTCACGCCCTTGCGGGACACTATTAAATTGGATCTGGAGAGGTGGTCCAAAATGTCTCTTTTCTGAGCAGCCAGGTTCACATCCATAAAGATGAACATTCTCCCTTGTTTTTTTTTCTCTTTCAATCTCTTTCAATCGCTTCCGGTGGTCATTCCAGAAGCTTATCATGTGGATGTGAAGCATATGCCATATAGAGGCATCCACAAACATGCATGATGGTTAATAATGTTCAATGTATAAATAGTATGCAGGTACATATTTACCCAGTTCTTGCCACATTACTTTATGACATATTTCTAGTGTAAAATAATCATGGATTGCACAAAACAAGAGGATATATTATAACAATAATTAAGACAGCGAATCAGTTACTCGAAACAAAAGCTTAGATTTACTTTAGAATGTAAAATATGTATTTGCCAAACCTTGACAAACAATAACAAATGGGAATTGAGCAGATACCCCAATTAACATAAATTAAGAAGAAAAACTATAGTAATAACCAACAGCAGTTAGAGCGATTTAAGAAAAGCTCTAATAATCTTTTGATTGCGGAGTACGTAATTGATACATCGTGATATTTAAATTAGTAGCTGAGGTAAGGTTCATAAGGAAACCACCACATTTGCAATTAAAAATAATCCCAACACAAGATGGACGCCACAAAGCGGCAACGTTATAACCCAATTAATTACGTGCTTACATCCCATGTAAGGTTTTAAAACTGCCATCTTACAATCAGTCAATAGGTTATCATGCCAAGAAAATACACGGAACAAATGGGAGTTAGAGAAACAACATTCATGGAGGAAAATAAACAATGGTACATTTATATGTCAGTAATTAATGGATATTTGAAACATTTCAAACTATTAGAACTACATACTGTCCTTTCAGATACAAGGAGAATAAACCATAATAAGTACAAAATTGGGAAGAAATTCATTTGTAACCACAGATGACATACAGTGTGAAGAATGTTTAAGGACACACACAACACAGGAATGACAAAATGAGTGCTCTTGACAATGAGTGATACAATCCATGATATTAATGCAAAAATGTGAATGTAAATGGGTGGATTAGTTACAGAACCTTTGTTTGTCTCTTGTTCCAAACCTTTTATAGTGACAATCAAAAAATGAAGAACCATTTCTGAATTCCCTCTTGAAGATCCATTGTACACAATGGGGAAACACGTGTTGAGGGTTTGAAAATGAGGAATTGAAAACATGCAAAAAGCAAATATGATTAGAGGCTTTGAAAATGAGGAATTGAAAACATGCAAAAAGCAAATATGATTCAATTATGAACAAGCATCAGGTGAAGAGGGATTGACAATGACAAATTGAAAATGTATCAATTACCAATGTGAATATTGTATGTAAAATCAATTTAACAGAGGGTTTGAAATGAAAAATTGAAAATGAAAATAAATAATCAAAGGAGTGCACAAACTACAATACTTGTAATTTGTCTTCATTGAAGCATATACCATACTGACATTTTTGTGGGCTGGACTGAAACCCCAGGTATTGTACACGACCTTGATAACGCCAAAGGATGGAGGAGCCATGGGTTATCCGGATCTTTTTGAGTATTACAGGGTGTCGCAATTTTGCATACTTTAAGTCAACTCTGGGAAAATACTGAAAAACAGTGGGTTGGCCTTGAGAATGGAATATTTGCACCAGTGACCCTGGACGAGTGGTTATGGGCCCCTTGTAGAGGTATGCCATGCAGAATCCGTTAACACTCAGTCTTGGCGGTATTGTTGTCCCTGTGGCGTCCCTTACACATAATGAAAGGAGTGACATCCTTGCTGTCTCCACTTAGTTGCCTATGGGCCATCCCCATTAGAGACTTGCTGGTTGATCCAACCTGCTTCCAGCCAGAGTATAGGGTGGCCTGATTAGGGAGGGACAGATGTGGAAGGGTGGCTCCTACATAACAAAACTAGAACTGGAAGAGGCTCAGCAGGGGGTCACCATTTCCCTGCTACACTGTCTCCAGCTGAGGAGTGTCATGTTAGACCCGCGCTGGGGCAATTCCCTTTGAAGGCTGCTCACTCCCTTCAAGCGCATTTTGAGTGAACGCCGCAAATCAGGAGGTTGAATCGCACAAATGTACGCATCACTGTTCTCCATAGGCCACCTGCCACAACAATTTACACAAGCAAAATGGGAAGCAGAGTTAGGGCTACACGATTGCCCTGAACCCTGGGCAGTGATACAAAGAGCAGTTTGGGCTACATCTATATCCATGCAATGCAAAAGGCACAATGGGAGGTTGCTAATGCAATGGCATCTGACTCCGCAAAGGTTAGCGAAAATGTACCCAGGGGTCACACCACACTGTTGGAAGGGGTGCCCCGAGGTTAGCGATTTTTGGCATCAGTGGTGGAGTTGTGCAAAGTGCAAATGTATTGGAAAGAGATCCTGGACTGGATGAAGTCCATAGATGGTATCCACAGGAGACTATCTCTGTTACTAATATTATTTGTGGTTGAGACAGACGCAGAGAGGTCGAACACAGTGCTCCCACATATGCCAAGGAACTTGTTTTTAACAGTTCGAGTCTGTCTGACAGTCAGATGGAAAAGTAACATGCTACCAACAAAAGGGGAATGGCTCACTAAGGCTCATACAATATATCAGATGGAAAGCATAACAGCTGCATTGTTGGAGACACACTCCCATATAGACTTAACCTGGATACCCTTCCTAGATTATTACACAGCCCACAGTGATGAGCAAAACAAGCAGCATGGAGGAATGGTAAGAGGGTCCCAATATTCATAGTAAATATAGGGAGATCAGCAAATGAGTCTAGCCCTGGTAGCAGGGAACGAAGTGAAAACAATTGGTTACCCTGTTTTGACAAAGTTATTGTGTTGAGAATTGAACATGAATGTTTCTCAAAAAAAGTTGCTGCCCAGATGTGTAGGGGGGGAGTTTGGGAAGGGAGGTTGTGGTGGAAAAGAGGGAAAGGCTCATCCCTTCTTCTATGAGGTTAGCAGAATAGACAATTAGCTACTGAGGATGTGTTTGGTGAATGTTTGACATACAGGAATGTGACCACCAAAGCAATCTCATACTTGCTTTATATAATTGTGCGGTAAGCACTGGTCTTTCTGTTTTTAATCTTTGCTGAACTGTATTCAAGTGTATTTTATTCATGACAATCTGGCTAAAAATCAATAAAATCCTGTTTTTAAAATAAAATGCCTGGAAAGAAATAAGTTGATGAAAAAAGAGCTGGGGATAGTGCACTGTTTGTGGCCACAATCAAAGGTTGTGTGGTCATGACTGCTTCTGATTCAGAGCAGGCAAACTCCAGCTCTCACATGTTTTGGACTACTGCTCCTATTATCCCTCACATGCACTATGTTGACTCGGGCTGATATGATATGATAGGTTATTTATAACACACTTAATACCAAGAGGTTTCTAAGCGTGGACCCGGGGATCGAACCTGTGTTGCTCCGTGTCATCTTGCTTCCAAGGCGAGTACGTTGCTGCTGAGCTCCTCCCGAGTCAATGGGAGTTATATTCCAAAACATCTATATAGCTAAATCTTACAGACCCCTATTCTAGGGTTTGGGGTGGTGAGGCACGAGGTCCTAATATTTGACAGGCTGGATTATTTCTGACAAGGTGGCTTACATCTTTCCTTCCTGAAAATTGTATTTGATGAACTTGATGGACATGATAGATACATTTATGAAGAGGATGGGATTGACAATAAAGCAGGGGGAACCCATCTAGGAAGTGTTCTGCTGCATGGCTGTGAGAAGGATTAATGAAAGTTGTGCAATAAAGTATTCAATTAAGGACAGTTTGGGGTTTGTTTCGTGAGGTTCAAGAAAGGGGAAAGAAAGACATTCAATTATTCTTAGAGCGGACAGGCACACTGGAGAAGCAATGGAGGGAAGGGAAGAAGGAATGGCAAAGAAAAAGCCAGAACGTGCTACGTCACTG
This sequence comes from Ambystoma mexicanum, assembly GCF_040938575.1. Lineage (NCBI taxonomy): Eukaryota > Metazoa > Chordata > Amphibia > Caudata > Ambystomatidae > Ambystoma > Ambystoma mexicanum. Next base: position 481,331,751 of record NC_090921.1, read on the forward strand.
AAGAAGCCATCAGGCAGAGTGAAACAAGCTGTGGAATATGTAGAGACAATGAACTTAAGGAGGGATGGTTAGGGGAGGCAGGACAGGAAAATATATGAAATATTGAACTGAGATTAATGAGTTCAAAGCATATAAGGAAAAATGACAAGGCTGCTTGTAAAGGTAAGTGGACCTGCCTTGAAATAAAGCAGCCTTTCTTCAAACTTCAAAATAAATTGTCATTGACCTTTCTTGGATCATGCCTCACAAGAGAATGTAGAAAAATACATACACAGCAAATTCACACAACATGTTGTTAACGACACAGTTGTATAGATGGACTTCAAAATTCCACAGTACTCTTTAAAAACAATAACACCATATGCAAAGCGACAGTCACCACTGCAATGACAGTGGCCTTAACTCACATTGGAGGAAGTCACTGTCAGGATAGTGGCTATAGGATTACTACACTCTGACTGAGCTTCCACACTACCCTAATCTAGCTATTTACAAACAGAGGTATGACAAAAGCCATCCTGAAGTAGTCTTTGCTCACCTACGTGTACTGAATGCCAAGCTCAGTGTGGGGTGAAAATACAGCCCCCGAGTGACAGAGATGAGAGGCCATGCTAGGCCCATATTGTGAGAGTGCAGCTGGATAATGTGGAGTCTCAGTGATATATAAAAGCCAATACAAATCAGTGATTTCCGACATAAGGCCTAGTGAAATGAAAAGAAACGGGCCTAGTGCAATTCTACTAAAAAGGACAAGGGTGCAAGTGAAAGTAAATCTACCTGAGAGCTTAAAACTGCTGGATATGCCCAATGAATGGGAAATGACATGTGGTGCTGCAGATGTTGACTTTGTGTAAACTGGGAAAAGCCACTTTTTGACAGATTCAAAACTGCAGCAGTACACATGGGAAAAGATACATTGAAATGCTAGGCATGTGCAAAATAACAGTAGGAATTATGCCTTACATTAAAGTCAAGCCAAGTGACAATATTTCGGAGAATGACACTTATTTTTCACAAACAAATTGACATTTAAATGGAAAGTCTTACTTGTTGGAGAAGTGAACAAGAATTTTCTATTTAACTGTGACCCATGTGTAATACCAAAAGTGAACTTATATCTGTCCAAACCGTATGTAAAGAAAGATTGTATTATAAACAACATGCACAGGTATAATGCTAAATGTTACATGCAGGCACATCTTGCTGATATAAAGCTGTATGTTCTGAAGTATGGGGGCAGCTGGTATTAACTGTGAATTAGCATGCAACGTAAATGACCTTTTATGGGCTGATTAAGCCTCAAAAAAATGAGCTTCAGAGCCACTAATTGATCTTCACACATTGTGTAAGAAACAGACCCTGCTGATAAGCAGATGTTCATGTCAGGTCACAAGAACAGAATTTAACTTTAAAAAAAGGTTGGGGCTTTTGTGAAGCTGAGGGGCACACGTGATGTCTTGCCATATGATTAACATTGGGCCAAATTTTCTTTAATTACAAGAGAATTGTATGTCCCAGTGAGCTCACCCCAGACTCATATTAAAGGGGATAAGAAGCCTGTTGGTACCATGTACCTATGAATCCTGTGTGATCTATATAATTTGAGTAATGAAGACAATTATGATTCCGGTCTTCTTATAATTCCAAGGAAATGGAAAGATGGTGTGGTGATAGGTTATGGAAGTATAGTTTGAATCTTGAAGGGTCAGATTTGTGACTATTTTGGCTCAGGAGTAAATAGATAAAAATGTAGCTCCACCCAGGAAGGGCGCGCTGAGATATGATTAGTATTTACCATACAATATGGAACTCAAATATATATATTACACGGCCTGTGGTAGCGGCCGTATAGTTATGGTTAAGTTGCTAAACTCATAGGAAGAACACTTTTTCAGTGGCTTATAACCTCGCTCCCCCTGGATGAATCCTCACAAAACTTTGCAAAAAAAGTATACGTTCGGTTCTGAATGTTTTCACCAAGTTCGGGGAGGTTTCGTGGGAGGGCAAAGATATAGGGGGTCCCAATTTATTTTTTTTGATAGACTGAATGGGGAAAAACTTTACGCACAACTACAGCCCGAACGGCTGGATGGATTTTAGTTTGGAAGAAAGCGTGCTTGTGTGTCTTTGGTGGGAATCCGACCAGTACTTTTTGGAAACGACTGAAATGTACATCTCTAAAAATTAGTGATAACTGGGACCACTCTGCGGGCCCATTTCCCTGTTCGCTCCATGTAACGAAGTGTCATTGGCCTACGGTACGGCATGCTGTCGGGAGAACTTTCGATGTGGCCGGTGGTTGGCTGGAGGGAAGCGTGCTGTGCATCAACAATGTTTGCGAAATGCCACCACAGTGTTTCGGAGGACAGTGCGCCGGCAGAAGGGTCTGCAAAATGTACCATAGTGGTGATTTCAGGCAGCTGTCGTAATGGCACGATAGCTTCTGCCGAGAGCGGTTTGCAGCAACCTCTTTCTGTGGTAAGTGGTGGCAGATGATTTTAAGAAGGGCAGTGATTTGCACATGGCACAGGATGGGCGGGAGCACGGGTGGCTGTACTATGTGGATGGATTGTGGTAGTTGGGGACATGGTGGCATGCATGGGTGCATGTAGTTGCGGTGGGTCTGTTGAAGGATCAGACTATTGGGTGCATGGCCGAAGGCCGTAGGCCGGAGCCCATTCTCTGAAGAGCCTAGGGCTTCATCTCACCCACCAAAACTATGCATGTGTTACTCTGTATCCGGTGGAGGGTGGGTGCTTGCATAGTGTGGTGTGTGCAGATTGGTTGGAGTAGGGCTACTGTAGCGAACACTATGTGGGTAGGTTTGCAGTGATACCATACTTTGTGAATGGAAGTGGATACGTCTGTAGTATGTGAATGAAAGTGCACTGGGTTGCAGGAGACAGTGTTTTGGTTCTATATTGGCGACCTGTCTGCAGCAACCTCTTTCCATGGTGAGTGGTAGCAGGTGAATTTCAGAAGGGGAGTGAATTGGTTATGGCATAGGGTTGGTGGGAGCACGGGTGCCTGTGCTATGTGGATGGAAGCAGTGGTTGGGGATAAGGTGGCATGCAGGGGTGCATGCACTTGGGGGGTGTTTGGTGAAGGATTACACTATCGGGTGCATGGCCAAAGGCCGTAGGCCAGAGGACATGCTCTCAAGAGCTTAGAGCTTCAGATCACACACCACAGCAATGCATGTGTGACTCTGTATCCGGTAGAGGGGGGTGCTTGCATAGTGTGGTGTTTGCAGATTGGTTGAAGTAGGAGCAATGTTGCAAACAGTATGTGGGTATGTTTACAGTGACAGATTACTTTGTGAATGGAAGTGGGTACGTATGTACTATGTGAATGAAAGTGCACAGGGCTGCAGGAGACAGTGGGCCTCATTATGACTGAGGCGGAATGGGTTAACGGGCTCCTCTAAAGGAGGCGGACACGTTAAACCCGTTCTGCTTCATTACAAGCTCCCCTCGCGGGACCCGATAAGTAACGCCTGGTCAAACCAGGCATCCTTACCGGGTCCCAAGAGGGGAAGAGGGAGCAAACAATGGGCCGCTCTTAATCGGCCCGTTGTTTGCTCCCTCTCCCATTGACCCCTATGGGGGCTCAAATGGGAATGGGGAAGGTCCGACCCCGGGTTCCTGGAGTGAGGAATTACCAGGCCCTCCGAACTCGGATTGGCCCGGTAATTCCCCATTCAGGGAACCCAGACCCGATTTTGGCGGTAGCAATGCCGCCAATAGCGGCATGGCTACTGCCAAAGTCATAATGAGGCCCAGTGTTGTGTTTCTACAATGTGGTAAGTGTAGCAATTGTTCCTGTATAGCTGTATGGCGGTGTGCAGGTTGGGTAGGAGTGCAGGTAGCAGTGCTATGTATGTGGATTGTCGTAGTTGGTGACATGGTGAAATGGATGGTGCGATTATGTAGCAGTGAGAGTGTTGAAGGCCTAGACTGTTTGGTGCATGGCCGAAGGCCGTAGGCCATGCACTCAAAAGGCTAGGACTTTCGGACACACTCTGAAGTAATGCATTTTGGATTTTGCAGCAGTTAGAGGGTGGTACCCTGATGAAATACAACAGGAGAAGTGAGGTGAGGTGCCTTGCGTAAATGTTTGCTTTTGCAGGTGAGGACACTGTTACAACATGGTAAAGTTTTTGATGTGTACATGGCGATGATGGTGTGAAAAGGCATGCAGTGTGGGCAGTGGGTCCTGGGTTTGAATACTGTCAGTATGGAAGTGGGTATGGTAGAAGTGCACCTTAAATGTGCTTGGTTATTATGCTGTGTGCTGATTTGTTGAAGTAGGGCCAATGTTGTGAAAAGGTTGTGGGTAGGACACACACAGCAGTAATGTATTTTGGATTCTGCAGCAGTTAGAAGGTGGTGAGCTGTAAAGAATGTGTATGGAGCACATTTCAGACGTAATAGAGCAGGAGAAGTGAGGTGCCATGTGTGCATGTTTGGTTTTGCAGATGAGGACAGTGTCACAATATGGTAAAGTTTTTAATGTGTACTTGGCGATGGTGGTGTGAAAAGTCATACAGTGTGGGAACTGGGTGCTGGGTTGGCGTACTGTCAGCATGGAAGAGGATATGGTAGAAGTGCACCTTAAATGTACTTGGTTACTATGCTGTATGCTGATTTGTTGAAGTAGGGCCAATGTTGTGAAAAGGTTGTGGGTAGGTTGGTAGTGACACAATTCTTTGTGAATGGCAGTGGGTAGGGGTGATGAAGGCTGTGGAATGTTTGTGGATTCTGCTAATTGCAAACTGTTTTTGTGAATGAGTACTTTATGGTGTGAAGGAGTTGGGTTGTAGTGCCGCTATGTATGTTACGTTTGCGCACAATGTTAGCTGTCCACATGGTTGCATGCATGGGTTCATAGTGTTGTTCTGGGTGTGGGCAAGAGTGGACTGTTGTGTGCATGGTGAAAGGTGTGCTGGGTGTGCTGTAGGTTAATTCTGGATGCTGAAATATGGCATCCTGTAGGCCAATTTCTGGTGGAAGTAAAGGGAACGTGTTCTCAGAGTGTTTAATGGGAAATATGAAGTTGTGTAGAGAAATTATAGTGTGTAATGCCGAGGTTCAGTAAGTGATTGGTGCAGGCATTGAATTCTGCAGCAGTTAGAGGGTGGTGACCTGTAAGGAATGGGTGTGGAGCACGTTTCAGATGCAATAGAGCAGGCGAAGTAAGGTGCCATGCGTGCATGTTTGGTTTTGCAGGTGAAGAAACTGTTACAACATGGTAAAGTTTTTGATGTGTACTTGGCGATGGTGGTGTGAATAGTCAAGCATTGTGGGCATTGGTTGCTGGGATTGCATACTGTTAGTATGGAAGAGGATATGGTAGAAGTGCACCTTAAATGTGCTTGCTTACTATGCTGTGTTCTGATTTGTTGAAGTAGGGCCAATGTTGTGAAAAAGTAGTGGGTAGGTTGGTAGTGACACAATACTTTGTGAATGGCAGTGGGTAGGGGTGATGGAGCCTGTGGTATCTGTTTGTGGATGTTGCTAATTGTGACCTGTTTTCATGGAAGCGTGCTTTCTGGTGTGAGGGAGTTGGGTTGAAGTACCTTTATGTATGTTACGTTTGTGCACAATGTTAGCTGCCCACATGGCCGCATGCATGGATTCATAGTGTTGGTCTGGGTGTGGGCAAGGGTGGACTGTTGTGTGCATGGTGAAAGCTGTGCTGGGTGCGCTGCAGGATCATTGTGGATGCTGAAATAGGGCATCCTATAGGAAAAGATTCTGGTGGAGGGGCTATGGAAGCAAAGGGAATGTGTTCTCAGAGTGTTTAACGGGAAATATGGAGTTGTGTACAGAGATGATAGTGTGCAATGCCGAGGTTCAGTGAGTGATTGGTGCAGGCATTTTTGAAAATGTCATAGTTGCCAATAACCGCCAGCATGAGAGCGTTGGAAAATTTGAGTGCAAAGGGAAGAAGTATTGTGTCTGCTTTACTGGGCGTGGCGCTAGCTGTAGCTGGGAAAGCGCACGAACCACATCATGGCCTTCTGAGAATGGAGCATTTGCAAATGGAACTGTGGGGATTCTCAAATGAGGAGTCGAGGGTGTGGTTCACCGGAAGGGGCAGTGACATATTTACACAATGTTCGATGCATTGAAATTGGCATAGATGGACAGACGGTGAGTGCTTATAGTCGGTGATACCTTTGTGCACGACCTGCACAGGTTTGCTGTGGAAAGAGGCTTCGATACAGACTTTCAGTTGGAAGGAGTGCAGGATTTTGGGGCACAGTTTATGAGTGGGGTTTTTGGGTGCATGGATCTCCTTTGCAAATGTGTGTCCTCTGTTGGTACTGTAGATGTGGTGGTCGTGCATTTTGGAGGACTATATTTGGGGCGCTCGTCGTGCTCATGTTTGCTCGCTTACTTAAAAATGTTGATGACAGCTGTGATGCAGATATTTTCTACTGCAAAGATGGATTTTCTCATTGATGACACCAAGAGGACATTAGGAGCATGTGGGTGTAATTTGTCCACAGCCAGAGGTTGGGAGATGTTGGATAAACAGAAGCATGTGCGACTTTATGTGCAGTGTTGGAATGGTCTGCACTGACTATGAAAGTATTAATAACCAGCAAGATTTCCAATAGTTCCAAGGAAATGGCATTTGTTTTACTTTTATTGGCAATATTGTTGTGTTTGTTTTTAGGTGAGTTAGCACTACCAATATTAGTAACTTCTAATATTTTGAGTAAATTTAGAAAATTCATGGTGCAAACCCGCTGTGAAAAGTGCCTCCGTGGAATGGCACTGCGAAAGACAACATTCAAAGACCTTAGCTGTGAAGCCAGCATTGCGGGCTGCACTCATATATACACAAATATGTGGTATCCTTTAGTTAGTGATCAGTTTATATCCAAGATATGAGAAATCACATACTCCGTGCATTTTGTCCAATGTAACTGGAGGAGGTTCAGGGGTGTTGGGGGGAGGGGTGGTATGTAAGACAGGGGTGGGGATTGTGTCTTTAGGATTGTTTCTAAAAACACCTATATATATATTTTTTTTGTCGTGCGTTTTTTATGTACGTGCATTCAAACATTTGTTTTCTTGTTTTTCTCTTTTGCTCAAAGTCTGTTTGCGTCTCCTCCTCACATGTTTCTCGACTGAAGATGAACGGTTATCTTACATTGCTACAGGATTCTCTGCAAACCTTCATGCAGAGTGGCAAACACAACAATATTATGTTCAAAGACCTTAGCTGTGAAGCCATCAGTGTGGGCTGCACTCCTATATCCACAAATATGTGGTATCCTTTAGTTAGTGATCAGTTTAAATCCAAGATATGAGAAATCACATACTGTGCGTTTTGTCCAATGTAACTGGATTTTATTAAAAGGATCATGAGATTTATAATCTCTGTCAATGCAGGTGCCTATAGGGATGGCCAATGCATTTCGGAATTAACTTCCTTCATCAGGGCCTAATCATGATCATCATAACACAAGTTTAGAATTAAGTGCCACCAAAGTAAAGCAGTATTCAAAAAACATATTACATCCACTAGTCCATATTGCACCAAATCAATGCCGACCATGTTCATTCCATCAATATTTACAAAAGATAATCGTCCCATGTATAAATGAGTGTCACAAATAAAAGCAAAACAGCATTATGTTTTGCAAATAAAAGCATAACCACATTATACAGACATGCTAAAGGAAATGTAGGAATGAAAAAGTATACATACAGTTTGGATGAGTGGATGTGAGTGAAGGAAGCACAGAAATGTAAAAAATTAACAAACAAAGGAAACGGGAGTTAATCATCATTCTAGAGTCTAGAGTCGAAATCCAAAAAGTAAGTGCAATGGATGTAATGGAAACTGACCTTGCTTCCCTGTTGTGCAATGGTGCCTGTGAAAATGGCAGGGCAATCTCTCTGCGTGTTGACATGCGATAGTGCGCATGAAAAATAGATTTTTCAAAGCGTTTCTGTAAATACATGTATGACGCTGGTTAGAGTCTGATGGCAGGCTAAAAGGATCTGCATAATCTAAACGTAAGTAGAAGCTTACCTTCTGTCTCCTACTCCAAACGGGACAGATTGGAGCTAATAAGGAGTTCCTAATGATTTTCATATTTATGCACTCTTGTTTTGAGTATGATCAGAAGTATTACAGACAGATATCTGGAACAGCCATGGGGGCAAAAATGGCACCACCTTATGCAAACTGCTTTATGTCCGTATTTGAAAGCAAAACAGCTAAGGTCTTTGAACATAATATTGTTGTGTTTGCCACTCTGCATGAAGGGTTGCAGAGAATCCTGTAGCAATGTAAGATAACCGTTCATCTTCAGTCGAGAAACATGTGAGGAGGAGAAGCAAACAGACTTTGAGCAAAAGAGAAAAACAAGAAAACAAATGTTTGAATGCACGTACATAAAAAACGCACGACAAAAGAAATATATATATATGGGTGTTTTTAGAAACAATCCTAAAGACACAATCCCCACCCCTGTCTTACATACCACCCCTCCCCCCAAAACCTCCTCCAGTTTCTAGCATGGTAATTCCGCAGATTCCACTGGACTTTGAGGATTATACATGGCAGATCCGGGTGTTTTTAAGATGGCATCTATAGCATTGGCACTGTGGAGGTTAAGTCATTGGGCAATGTAGCTACTGGTTGTGGTGTGCACACAAATACTGGGAAAGAAGCATGTTTGTACAGATACATGTAGGAGGCCATGGTGAAAGTGTGCAAGGTAAGGGGCATGCATCCTGTTTGTATGCATGCACTGCATGCACTTGCTTAACATTGCTAATATACATTCCCTGCAATGGGAAGACCGTATTATGAAGTGTGCAAGGTACATGGAAGGAATCATGTTGCTATGAGTGCAGCATGTGCATCATATGATATGATGTGCTATGGTATTTTGTGCCATTTGTATCATGCCACCATATAAGTGTGTGAAAATGCACTGAGGAAAGGGAGGCGAAACGGAGGCCATACAGAGACATTGATTCCTCTAGGCCAGCTGACATTGAGAGTGCTCAAGTGAATGGGAAGGGGGAGGGGAAAGTGCAGTACATGGGAACAATAAAAAATGGAAATACATTCAACTACGCATGATGCTGGCAAGTGCAAGGCTAAGTGTAGACATCAAGTGGTGGCTGGACTATTAGGGTTGTAGAAAACAGTCCCCAAGTGCAGGGGTTGGCAGAAATCCAGTGCAGGGGTGGAACTGTAGGGAGGGAGGTGGCCTGGGGCACAGATTATAAAGTGGGTAGGAAACTAGTGCAGAATACATTTTAGCCAGGAAGTGAGCAGGGGAGAGGAGGGGTAAAAAGGAAAAAGCACATAGAAAGGTTTTCAGAGCCTACAATGCTTATCCTCAAGGTCCAGGGAGACAGAGAGCATGTTGCACAGGGAGGCTCCAGCAGAAGAAATACATCTACTAACATCTGGTTGCGTGTAGAAGCAACTAACCCAGAGGGAGTAGGCGGCGGATGAGGGAAGAGCTGGAGCAAGCACATATTTTGGAAGTGAGAGTGCAAGGTATTTAGGTCCCAGGGAATAGAAGTCCTTCTGCATAATGCACAGGGCTTTAATTTTATTGTTCACATCCACTGGGAGCTATTGTAGCCATTTTAGTTGAGCAGAGATACAATCCCTGCTGTCAGGCGAAGGACAAGTTGCGCTCTCCTCTTATGGATGAGTTGCTGAGGGGGCAGAGCGGCAGATTTAAAAAGAGCCTGTGGAAACAGTGCAACATACAAAGCACCACACCTGTGCAGACACTGACCTTTTGGAAATTGACTGTAGGTTGCTAAGATACATTCAGTTGTGGCTTTAGTGACTTATTTTTACGTGTTATGTAGTAGGTGGGTTAGTGGGGAACAATTTGTGTACCATTGTGGGAAGGAAAGAACAGAGTTCCTGTTTTGCTAATATAGTGAATGATATGGGTAAATGAAAACATTGGAAGCACATACCAACAAATTGCCACTTCATGTTAGGAGATGGGAGGAACATCAGTATGCGTGTTAAACATGTAGTGGACTCTTAGAGGCAGCTATTGTGTGCAGAGGCACTTATAACAGAGTTCTGAGCATACTACGAATAAAAATGTCATACCTTTATTTTGTGGTGATGGGTGCTTATGTGGATGAATGAGCATGCATAACTTCTGTAATGTTTCACTGAACTTTCAACTGGACGTGCTTCCCAATAACAGCACACCTTCAGGGTGATTTTGTAACGGTACATATGAAGTCTTGTGGAGGACTGTCATTGTAAGATGGTGAAGTCTTGGAGGGCATTGGTCGATGCGTGTGTGAGTACTTACCAATATCTAGTAAGGGCGTGGAGGGAAGAGGATAGTGGAAAGAGAAGAAGGACTGTTCATGATTTACTGGGGTGCAGCTCTCACGATACTTTGCGTGGCGCAAGTGCTACATTCTACGCTTTTGAACATGCTGGCCAATGGAAATGAGATTGTTGCCATTGTCCAATCAGGTGGTTAGAGTGTGCGTCACAGGAAAGGGCGGCCATATTTGGTTTCATTACTGTGTGTAGTGAGGGTGGCAGAGATGGCGAGACGCACAGTTTTCATAGTGGGTGATCGCTTTGTGCTAGATCTGCTCCAGTATGCCATGGAAAGAGACTTTAATGGCAACTTGAATTTGGAAGAAGTGGACACTTTGTGGTCCGGTGTCCCTGTCCATAAGTTCGACCATTTGCTTGCAGAATGTCGACGAGTGGCCACTTTAGGTACAGTACACGTTGTGGTAGTGCACTATGGAGCATTGATTTTGGGTTCCATAGCTTGTGCAAGTGTGTACCATCAACTCAAAAAGATGATGAAAGAAGTGCAGTGCATTTTTGCCAGTGCAGAGGTGCTTTTCTCATGTACACCACCAAGTCCAGTATATAACTATTTCAATTAATGTTGTCGGCAGCCAGAACAATGAGGTTTGTGATGGCATCATTGATGTCATGGGTGTTAGTTATTGCAGTGCACACTGGTGTCTCGATTTATGGTTGCTTAGCTTACCATAACTGTCAAATTTCAGGGGGTTTTCGGTTTTACCTGTAACCATAACGTCCCTGTAACAATGTTTTCTGATTGAATTTCATAGGTTTTTGCTAGTGCAACTTAACCATAACGTCCCTTTAACAAAGCTTTTGTTAGTCATATATATATTACATGTAGTTATGTTTAAGTTGCTGTTTGCATAGGAAGAGCACTTTTTGGGTGGCTTATAATTTAGCTCTCCCTGGACGCATCCTTACCAAAGTTTGCAAAACAAGTATATAGGCCACTCTGAATATTTTTCCATAGTTTGTCAAGGATTAGTCCAGGGGGGGCAAAGTTATAGGGGGGTCGCAAAACATCTTTTTTTCCCATAGACTGAATGGGGCAAAAACTTTGCGCACAGCTACAGGCCGAAAGCACTGGACGGATGTTCACCAATTTTGGGGCAGGAGCTTGTTCCTCAAAGCGTGCTTTTGTAAATTTTGTAACAAATCGTCCAGTAGTTTCCTTTAAAACGATCAAAAAGTAGCACTCTAAGAATTAGTGATATCTATGTCCGCTCCGCGGTCCCACTTCCCTGTTCGCTCAGTGGAGAACATTTCTATTGGCTAATCTGTGGCATGCTGCACGTCAAGATGTTGCACTTTCACCAATTGGTTCTGCCACAGCGTCAAGTGCGTAGCATTCTTTCGATACGGCCGCCATGGTCATTTTGTTTTCTGTTGTACACCAAAATCACCACAAACAAACCCTTATGGAACACTGTGTCGAAAGGTAAGCATTACTTATATGTGGCAGTAGGAAGTGAAACAGTGCTTTATTCTTGTTACCACTATCATACCGTACAGTGGGACTTGGTAAGCAATGTACGACAATCCCTTACTGCGTCTATCTAAGAAGCCATAACCAACAGTACTGCGGTCAGACTGGCGTCCTATAGTTTGGAATCTGAGGCAGCCACCTGCACTGTTTCGTAAACAGAGCCCTTCTGCACGTGTTCAGTAGTAACGGATCTCATGAATGACTGCTGATATGTTGTTGCAAAATGAAAATGTATTTTACGTTCTGATTGAAGGTCACTTCATTTCAATTTTTTAGTAGGTGCTCAGTATGGTCGCACATGTACCAAAACTCTTAAGGGTCAATTGTTTTTCGACCTTGATGTACAGGGAAGACAGAGAAAGAATGTAGGGAGGCACAGTTTGTGAAACATACCCTTTGATAAGTTATGCTTCAAAAAGGTTTGTGAAGCACATGAAAAATCAGTTCCCAAGGACGTCTTCCTACAAACAACCTACTGTGTGACTGCGGAGGCCGCAATGGAGCTGGTGTATATCATGTAAGCTTAATTTTCAGGCCTGTACACTAAACTGCCATTAATTACTTAGTCTGCAAAAAAAAAAAAAAAATATTACTACTAATGCATTTGGACGTTTCTGTGCCATTGAAATTTCAATGGCCATTATGCACGTTGCACATTGTCGCGGTTTCTAAGGTGTTACTATATTTCCCCATAAAAAGTTAATGTTTACTAAAAAAGGGTATGTTTTACACCTTTGGTTTGTGCTGAGGTTGCGTACTGCTACATGTTTTAATTCCACTTCCCTGCTTATCTAGAACAAAGCACACAGTCTTATATTAATAATGACGTACCCCCACTATGGACGATTGCACATTACCGCTTTCTGTACGATTTCACTACAATTTCCACTATTTTCTACAAAATGTATGTGTCATTGATATTTTTTTACCAATTATGTAGATTACACATTGTCGCCGTTTGTAGGGTGTCACTACATTTCCCCATATAACATTAATTGTTCATAGAAATGTTATGTGTTACACCTTTCATTTACGCAAAGGCTTCGTATTGATAGATCTTTTTTTTTTATTTTCCCCTCAGCTTCTTCCTTCCCTATTGTGATTGTCATGGATTGCAGCGCCCAAGTGATGGTTTTTTTAATCGTCAAGTGCAGCTATTCGTCACCGGTTGCATGTGCGTCATCATTGAATGGGATGATCGCATCGGACCTCTATGTCCGTACGCAGTTGGAGCAGTAAGAATCAACATACCATCCTTTCTGGTGTCATAGTTCACAGCCATTCACGTCGCCTCGTAAATCAGGGTGAGAGGAATACAACTACTGTGTCAACAACACATATTTTCTGTGTGGTTAAACAAAAAAACGTCACCATTACCACTAACATTTTAAGTAACATACCATGCTTTCTGATGGACTACATCACAGCGATTGACGCCATCTTGGCACTGAATGTGAGAGGAAACCAACTGCTGTGTCGCCAATGCATACTGTGTGAAACCAACTGCTGTGCCGTCAATGCATGGTGACTGTGTGGGAAAACATCAACGTCACCGTCAAAATTACCATTTTCATTGTCCAGCACAGACGCAAAGTTCCGATTTCTATGCAAATGAGAATAGGGCGATGATTTAGCTTTGTGCATTGTGAAATAAAAGTACCTAACTAATTTTTACATGTTAGTGTGTTTTTTAACAATTTAATCTTCCCCTTCACAATGTGCCATGCTACGTTGCAGTATGTTCTTTAGTAGGTGCCGTATCACGGTACGTGAGAAGATATGGAATCATTTCTTTGCGCTGCCAAGGTATGTTATCCAGACCGCTATTGCACACCACTTGGTTTGGATACCTAAAGCTCAGGCCCATCTATTATGGTTTTGTGCCGTCAGGCTACTTTCTGTCACCCAGATGCCCCAATTACCAAGATTAGTTCTGCATGAAGACGCTATGTTGTTAGATTTGGTATCTTTCTAAAAGTGAAAAAAATTAGATCAGGTGCAGTGAAAGTGTTTGCTGTACAGAAACGTTTGCAAAGCAATGCTACGTTATACCTTCCCACTACACATTTCTTCACCCCATTCAACCTTTGGCACTTACACAAAAATGTGTGCACAGGTCAGTGGTAATGGTGTTGCTTGCAATATTTCTGCTGTTATTGCACTTGACTTCGCAGAGTTTGTTGTGATTTGTCCAGACGTTAGAAGACTACACCTTTGCCTTCTGTACGCACATTTTTGCCAAACATATTTACTGTATGTTCCACATATTTATGTAAAGTTCATTGTGCATGACCAAACACCTTTGTGTTTTACATATGGTAGTGTTTTCATATTTCACAAGTGTCATCATGTACAAAACAAATCAACGGTACGCCTTTCGTCTCTGAAGGGTAGGCTGTAGGTATGGTTACTGACCACAATGTCAGTGAGCTAAATACTGCCCTTTACTGGTTGGGACAAAACATTGCATTGAAGTTGCCATGTCCACCAGGCACTGCCTTTCTGGTAAAGGTGTTGCTGATAATGACACATTTTAGAACAAATAGAAATGTCCTTCGACCACTACGGTCACACGTTTTCCTTTTTTCCTTTCTGGCAGTTGTAATGGAAAGCACAAAAAGAGTTTCTATGCCACGCCCGCCTTCCTTTTCCATGGTGGCCATCTTGGAAAAGGATTTGTTTTCTTCAAACGGAAACGCCGGAGGCGTTCCGGTTCAAGATAAAAAATCCTTTTTTTTGTTTGCACAGGTTAGTGCCGTAAAATCTCTATTGGTAATGGCATTCAACCCCCATTTTTTTAGAGTGGAATGGGGTTTACTGATCCAAAGACCTCGGTATGCGCTCTTGCTTCTATTGTGGTGCAAAATTGCCCTGTTGAGTTCTGTACGAAAGTGTTGCAGTTACAAGTTCGTAGAACAACATACAATGTCCTTCCTCACTATCAATGACTCACACATCTTATTGTGAAGTGTGTATGAGTTTTGCATCATGTGGCCATGCTGTGCAACAGCATATGCTACTGTGCAATTCGTAGGAAGATGGGCAGTGAAGTCAAATGTTCCTAAACAGTATGCTTATGTGTTACTATTGGAATCCTTCTAAATGCTGAACAAAAAATGTGGTCAACTTATATTATGAATCACTTACAGTAATGCAAACCTATGCAAATCATTGAAAAAACGTTTGTCAAAGGGACATTACGTTGCCCTACTAAAAACATGCAAAATTCACTACGAAAAAACTTTGTTAAAGGGACGTTATGGTTAAGTTGCCCTATTCAAAACCTATGCCATTCAGTACAAAAACTTTGTTAAAAGGACGTTATGATTACAAGTAAAATCTAAAAACCCCTGAAATTCGGAAGTTATGGTAGGCTAAGCACCCATTTTTCCCATCAGCACTCTCCACTGCTACCACTACCATCCCAGACATGAAAGATGACATCACACATGGCATTGCTGCCATCACTGACGCCATCACATGTTTAGCCCCTTTGTTTTATGTCAGTTAAGCAACCATAACTTGTGCCACCACTGTGCAATGCTAAGACTAACACCCAGGATATCAAAGATGACATGACAAATGTCATTTATGACATCACTGATGACATCACATGTGAAAGTAATGCTAATGAAAAATGCCTAACTAGAAGGGGTTGCGTGTATTATGTTGGTAGCAAGATGTGAGGGGTGTTTGTGTAATGGTAAACATGCAATAACTAGCTAACAATGCAAGACTTCCTACACACCTGTGCTAGTAGAAACAATACATATGAAGAGCGACAATGCATACAAATTAGAGGCACATACAGGGAAACTAAACTAAGGAAGAAAAAAACAGCATCATCAGAAAATATTAATAGCATTAAAATTTATCTTATTGTATGCAAATTAATTCAGTGTTGGAGACCTCCTATTGCCCCCTGCATGTGTACCATGAGCTGAGAGCAAACCCTAAGGAATGTACTTTAAGAACATATGACAAGGTTAACGTTTTCATGTACAGCACCTTTTGAATTTTTATATTGTGATTGTCAGTGAAGAAAACCACCTGGCCAAGATTTTTCAGTGAAACAAAATAAGTAAGCCTGACATGTGATGTCATCAATGACATTTATCATGTCATCTTTGATATCCTGGGTGTTAGTCTTAGCAGTGCACGGTGGTGGTGCGAGTTATGGTTGTTTAGCTGACATAAAACAAAGGGACTAAACATGTGATGGCATCAGTGATGGCAGAAATGACATGTGTGATGGCATCTTTCATGTCCGGGGTGATAGTGGTAGCAGTGGAGAGTGCTGATGGGAAAAATGTGTTTTTAGCCTACCATAACTGCTGAATTTTAGTTTTTTTTTTTAGGTTTTACTTGTAATCATAACGTCCTTTTAACAAAGTTTTTGTACTGAATGGCATAGGTTTTTAATAGGGCAACTTAACCATAATGTCCCATTTACAAAGTTTTTTTTGTAATGATATATATATATATATATATATATATATATATATATATATATATATATATATATATATATATATATATATATATATATATTCAGTGAAAAAACTTTGTTAGAGGGATGTTATGGTTCCAAGTAAAACCGAAAAACCCCTGAAATTCGCCAGTTATGGTAAGCTAAGCAACCATAACTCGCGCCACCACCGTGCACTGCTAAAACTAACACCCACGTCATCAAAGATGACATCCCAAATGTCATTGATGACATCACTGATGACATCACATGTGCATTTACTTTTCATGAAATGTCTGTACAAGGGATTCTTATTATAATGTTGAGAAAAAAGTGTCAAAGATCATTGGAATAAATATCAAGAGCTAATTCGTGCATTAAGCGATGCATTGATATAAATAGCATTCTATTATGAAGTTTAACAAAGTTTTTTCACTGAATTTCATAGGTTTTTAGTAGTGCAACTTAACCATAACGTCCCTTTAACAAAGGTTTTTCACTGAATTTCATAGGTTTTTAGTAGCGCAACTTAACAATAATAACTCTGACTTTATGTACATGTTATATGGAACATACTGAACCCCCTCTACAGAATTTGATGTCTGCGAACTCTTTTAATGTCCGCGGACATGGTTCGATAACAGCACCACTACCCAAAAAGTCTGGGGGGTATGTTTAATTGTTATATCATAACATGAACATTTTACAAATTCACAAACCAGCACACATACACATTATATGTAGTAATAAATAAGAATTGTAACACATATATATAACACACTAACCATTCATTTAAATACAATATTTTCTAAAATGGAATATACCAAAAGAAGAAAGATAGGCTTCCAACATGATTACCTCACAGAAACTCCACAACTAAGAGCAACAGCAGTTCTACAGAACACTCAGAACACACCTTACCTGAAATAGTAAGTGTAATGCATTTTAATCATATATTTGTAAACTTTCTGTATTAGATACAAAAAAAAATGATATTATGTTTTTTTTTTCTCACAGAAATGTCTAGTACTCTGGAGTGGCTAGAGGAGCATTTCCCACATGAGGAAATGTCAGAAGATAGTGCATCTAATGGTAGACACTTTACTATATAAACCAATTAATTAATATTATTTTATATACATTTGACATATATATATATTTTTGTACAGACCATACAAAAATTGAAAATACTAAAGAAAAAGCTGTATTGGATAAGACTCTTCAGCACATAGAAGAATAAATTGACCTACTCTTGGCAAATTTTAATAATTTAAAAAAACTTTGTGGAGGATCACTTCAAACAAACAACTACATACCATTGTCCCACATGTACCTGTCCCCCAGAACCATATCCCAGTCAAATATCCCCAAACCCTCTCCATGAACCAACACATTTTGATGAGACTTCCATCCCTTCTTCACCTCATATAAATCCTATTGAAACCCCCAATTCTCCTGTTTTCGTTTCAGTTTCTGCCTCACATTCTCTGTCATAAATTTAACATACATGTAAAATAAAGTAAAATTATTATATTGTGTCCTAATTCATTTCTTGTTTTTTTTCTTAAAAAGCAGTTGAGGTGTCCGCAGACAGCGCTGGTGTTCGGAATGTCCGTAAAGAAATGAAAATGGAGGTGTCCTAAGAACACTATACTTGTCCGTACTGTTCGCTAGCAAGTTGAAACAGTTCTAAGAACACAGGCTGTGTCCTGAAATGTTCGTCAATGGACGAATTGTGGGTGTCCTGAGGACGCTGTCTGTATTGTTCGCTTGTAAGACAACAGAGTCCGTGGATTGTTTGTAAATAAACAAAATGGGGGTGTCCTGAGGACGCTATGCCTGTCCGTATTGTTCGCAGGCAAGTTGAAACTGTTCGAAGAACACAGGCTGTGTCCTAAAATGTTCATAAAGAAACAAAATGGGAGTGTTCTGAGGACGCAATGCCTGTCCGTATTGTTCGCAGGCAAGTTGAAACTGTTCTAAGAACACAAGCGGTGTCCTGAAATGTTCGTCAATGGACGAAATGGGGGTGTCCTGAGGACGCTGTCCGTATTGTTCGGTGGCAAGATGAAAGTGTTCTTAGAACACATTATGTGTCCAGGGATGCTAGTAAATAAACAAAATGGGGGAGCCCTGAGGATGCTATGCCTGTCTGTATTGTTCGCAGGCAAGTTGAAACTGTTCCAAGAACACAGGCTTTGTCCTAAAATGTTTGTAAAGAAACAACATGGGAGTGTCCTGAAGATGCTATGCCTGTCCTTATTGTTCGCAGGCAAGTTGAAACTGAAACTGTTCTTAGAACACACGCGGTGTCCTGAAATGTTCATCAATGGACGAAATGTGGGTGTCCTGAGGACGCTGTCCGTATTGTTCGCTGGCAAGATGAAAGTGTTCTTAGAACACATTATGTGTCCTGGGATGTTCGTAAATCAACAAAATGGGGGAGTCCTGAGGACGCTGTGCCTGTCCGTTTTGTTCGCAGGCAAGTTGAAACTGTTCTAAGAACACAGGCTGTGTCCTAAAATGTTTGTAAAGAAACAAAATGGGAGTGTCCTGAGGACACTATGCCTGTCCGTACTGTTCACAGGCAAGTTGAAACTGTTCTAAGAACACACGCGGTATCCTGAAATGTTCGTCAATGGACGAAATCGGGGTGTCCTGAGGACGCTGTCCGTATTGTTCGGTGGCAAGATGAAAGTGTTCTTAGAACACATTATGTGTCCTGGGATGCTCGTAAATAAACAAAATGGGGGTGTCCTGAGGACGCTATCCCTGTCCGTACTGTTCGCAGGCAAGTTGAAACTGTTCGAAGAACATAGGCTGTGTCCTAAAATGTTCATAAAGAAACAAAATGGGAGTGTTCTGAGGATGCAATGCATGTCCGTATTGTTCGCAGGAAAGTTGAAACTGTTCTAAGAACACAAGCTATGTCCTGAAATGTTCGTCAATGGACGAAATGGGGGTGTCCTGAGAACGCTGTCCATATTGTTCGGTGGCAAGATGAAAGTGTTCTTAGAACACATTATGTGTCCTGGGATGCTCGTAAATAAACAAAATGGGGGAGCCCTGAGGATGCTATGCCTGTCCGTATTGTTCGCAGGCAAGTTGAAACTGTTCTAAGAACACACGCGTTGTCCTGAAATGTTCGTCAATGGACGAAATGTGGGTGTCCTGAGGACGCTGTCTGTATTGTTCGCTGGCAAGAAGAAAGTGTTCTTAGAACACATTATGTGTCCTGGGATGTTCGTAAATAAACAAAATCGGGGTGTCCTGAGGATGCTATGCCTGTCTGTATTGTTCGCAGGCAATTTGAAACTTTCCTAAGAACACAAGCTGTGTCCTGAAATGTTCGTCAATGGACGAAATGGGGGTGTCCTGAGGACGCTGACCGTATTGTTCGGTGGCAAGATGAAAGTGTTCTTAGAACACATTATGTTTCCTGGTATGTTCGTAAATAAACAAAATGGGGGTGTCCTGATGACGCTATGCCTGTCCGTACTGTTCGTAGGCAGGTTGAAACTGTTCTAAGAACACATCAAGTGTCCCGGGATGTTCGTAAATAAACAAAATGCGGGTGTCCTGAGGACGCTATGCCTGTCCGTATTGTTTGCAGACAAGTTGAAATTGTTCTAAGAACAAACACCTGTCCGTTACTGTTCATTTCACTTGTGACACACTTTTAATCACTTCAGGACCCGAACAGTGTCCGTAGAACCCCAACGCGCATGCGCAAAATAGTTTCAGTGCATTTGGTGTCCTACGGACACCCGCTCCCTTCGCGAACATGTTTGCGAACCTATCATGTGACCACGCCCATGATCAGCGTATGTTCTGATTGCGAACACTGTTTGTGTCCCCTAACAATTTAAAACTACTTTTTCAGGTAATCTACAATATTTTCCAATAAAATCTCACCATAGAACAAGTCCCACATAGTAATCCTGAGTTTCTACATACTTTTTGTGACTTTTTGAACCCTTTTTTCTGTTTGATCTGTCCGCGGACAGCGTGCATGTCCGCGAACTGTGCACAAGCACCCCTATAAAAGACCATGCCCTAGAGCTCATTCTCATTGTGTTTCTGGCTATCGTACAGAGCACAGCGAATTTTGCTTCCAATTTGCAGATTTTCAACGCCAAGCTGATGGCTTCCATGGTTCCACTCATGCCACCTGGTGCTTCATCTGCCTCAGCATGACCCCCACCCCCTCCACCACCACCACCTCCCCAAGGGCATGAAGAGGAGAACAGGAGTGAGGATGCACAGGAGGATGAAGAGGATGACGAGAATGAGGTAGTGGAAGTCCCTACTACCAGCACTCGGCGTGTGTCTTGGGTGTGGTGGTTATTTACCATTCGTGGTAATGGTCCTAAGGCGCGTGCGAACCAAGTCACCTGCAACGAGTGCAAAATGGTACTCAGTCGTGGGAGGCATGGTTCATACAGCTTTGGGACAAATATCATGAAGCGAAACCTAAAGTCATTCCACTCGGGGGCCGTTCTCAAGGTTGTACCTTGCGAGGAGCGTAGCAGGTTGACTTCCTCTACTTCATCCTCCGTTTCCGATCCTGTCACCACAAGGAACACTCCTGTGGGACAGCATATTCTTCAAACTGCCTCACAGGCCATAAGCAATGATGATGACCCTTACCTTTCGAGGGTTAAAGTTGTGTGTATGTACTGCAACGCAGTACTGTGCAGGGGGGAGAGACTTCGCAGTGATTTTGAGACTATCGTCTCAGAGTACGAGAAGGTCTGCTCACTACCCAAGTGAAACCCACTCTACATCTTCCTCTCTCAGCTTGCCCTTTCTTATCCCAGTGGTTGGTGTCCCCCCTTTACCCTCCTTTCCCCTCCTCTCCTAGTGTGTCTTGTATAAAAAACCAAACAAATGTAAAACAAAAAAAAAAAAAGAGCTGCCTTTTACAGTTAAAAAATAGAAGTGAAAATAAATGAAGAAAGTCCCTGTGTATTTTTTAGAAGTCTGCGGACATCTAAAATTTTTGGGTGCTACCCTATCATAACCATTGCATTTTTATCTGGGAGGATGTGGTGGCTCTGAAAAGCGCCTTTTGGGGCTGTTTGTTTGTGTTTGAAAAATTTGAAATGCTCAACACCTACTATAAAATGGATGCTGTAATTCCAAAAAAGTTTGCAATGCATTTTGTACATTTCTCAAAAAAATCTGATTGCCAGCATAGGTAAGATGGACTCCATCTCTGCGAAAAATGTATGTACTACGAAACATAATATTTTCATTGTGAAAAGAGGACATGGCAAAATCTCTTAGAAAGGCACAGACAGCCTATTGTCACTGCGCCTTGCTTTCTCCATTTGTGGACCAAATGAAGAAGAACAAAGCCACATTTGTCTCTGCGCAATCCGTGAAAGAATTACTTGAGAATTTGGAAACATGTTCATGACCTTCCCAAGTCCTTCTTTTAATGTCCGCGGACAACATGAGTGTTCTTAGAACAGTTTCAACTTTGCTTCCTATAAATTTGATCTTGTCCATGCACCCAAGACTATAGGCCCTGCCCACAACCACCACAGCATATCACACCCATAGTGGCTTATAACTTTGTTGCTTATACATTTGTTTTTGGATCCCAAAGTTATAAGCCACTGTGGGTGTGATATGCTGCGGTGGTTGTGGCCAGGGCATAGAGTCTTGGGTGCATGGCCATGCTCCCAAGACTCTATGCCCTGGCCACAACCACCGCAGCATATCACACCCATATAGTCAAACATTTTAACTATGCCATATGGACACTTTTAATGTCCGCGGACATCATGAGTGTTCTTAGAACAGTTTGAACTTGCCTACGAACAGTACGGACAGACATAGCTTCCTCAGGACACCCTCATTTAGTTTATTTACGAACATCCCAGGACACATAATGTGTTCTAAGAACACTTTGATTGTGCTTGCGAACATGTGTTCTTAGAACAATTTGAACTTGCTTGCGAACAGAACGGACAGGCATACCGTCCTCAGGACACCCCCATTTTCTACATCCCAGGACACATAATGTGTTCTAAGAACACTTTGAACGTGCTTGCCAACATGTGGTCTTAGAACAATTTGAACTTGCTCGTGAACAGAACGGACAGGCATACCGTCCTCAGGACAACCCCATTTTATTTATTGACGAACATCCCAGGACACGTGATTGTCCGCGGACATCATGAGTGTTCTTAGAACAGTTTCAACTTACATATATATATATATATAAAACACAGCCACGATAGTTGATGTGTAGTTATGGTTAAGTTGCTGTTTCCATAGGAAGAGCACCTTTTGGGTGGCCTACCACTCTGCTCCCCCGGGACGAATCATCACCAAACTTAGCAAAAAAAAAGTATGAGGGGTGATGAGGATGGGATGGAATATGGCTGTAAGAAGCAAAAAAAATGGGTGTTTTTGCCGTGAAAGTCCGCAAACAGTTCGGATGTTCGCGAACAGTCCTGTGAAGTTTGCGAACCCCTCAGCATTACAGGGTTAGCGAAATGCAGTTCTTGGATGGCTTATACTTTGGTGCTACTTAATGGAACTGCATGAAATTTTGCATGTATATTTCTGATCTGATTCTGAGTGAGTTAGCAAAGTCTGGTGGGATTCTGTCATGAGGGGGCAAAATTAGAGGGGGGTCACCAAATAATGTAAAGGCTTATAAATGAGGTGCCATTTGACGAATCTACACTTAATTTGGGAAACTGATAAGACATTTAGATATAAATGTTTTTGCGAAGTCTGGTGGGATTCTGTCATGAGGGGGCAAAATTAGAGGGGGGTCACCAAATAATGTAAAGGCTTATAAATGAGGTGCCATTTGACGAATCTACACTTAATTTGGGAAACTGATAAGACATTTAGATATAAATGTTTTTGCGAAGTTTGGTGGGATTTTGTCAAGAGGGAGCAAAATAAGAGGGGTGTCCCAAAATAATGTAAAGGCTTATAAATGAGGTGCCATTTAACAAATGTACACTTCATTTGGCAAACTAATAATACATTTAGATATAAATATTTTTGCAAAGTTCGGTGGGATTTTGTCAAGAGGGGTCAAAATTAGAGGGGGGTCCCAAAATATTGTAAAGGTTTATAAATGTGGTGCCATTTGACAAATCTACACAAAGGTTTCCAAAAAGATTATAGATCTAGATATAGATGTTTTCGTAAAGTCTGAATGGATTTTGTCAAGTGGGGGCTAGGTTATATGACGATTGTATGCGCATACATTTGACACTTTTGCAAAAATAAAACATGGGAGGATTTCCAGCAAACTTGCGTAAGCTGCATTGGGATGGACCTACAAGCATGGTTTTGCAAATGTGCCAGTGTTTTATTTTTTGATAAGTGTCATAATCTAGCTTCAGAAAAGAGAGGTATACCTTTAGTGACTGAGGGGTAGCCTATGGCCATGGGCAGTGGCCAGATTGTCCGGGTCATGGAATAAGGTCATGATCCAGACAATCTGGCTACTGGCCATGACCACAAGGGACAAAACATAGGATTAAAGTGGACATGTCCACCTGGGACTGGCTTTGTTGTAAAGTTATTCGAAATTAGGATAGATCTGAAAGGGAAGAAAAATGTGCTTGTGGTCATATGATCATAGGGTTCTCTTTTTGCCTTCTGCAGGCTGCCATGGAAAGCGAAGAGGGGCCCTGTATGGAACCCTCAACTTCCCTTTCCATGTTGGACATCTTGGAAAAGGATTTTCCTTCGTACACCGGGATGCATTTGTGATGTCATCTTTGATATCCTGGGTGTTAGTCTTAGCAGTGCACGGTGGTGGCACGAGTAATGGTTATTTAGCTTACGATAACTGGCAAATTTCTGGGGTTTTTCGATTTTACTCTAAACCATAAAGTCCCTTTAACAAAGTTTTTTCTTTGAATTTCAAAGGTTTTTATTAGTCCAACATAAACATAACGTCAATTTAACAAACTTTTTTCAGTGAATTTCAAAGGTTTTTATTAGTGCAACTTAACCATAATGTCCCCTTAACCAAGTTTGTTCATTGAATATATATATATACATATAAAGATGTGCCTGCAGTTATCTGAAAGGGAATGTTGTGAGTTTTAAGGACACTGAAAAGTTAAACCCACTTGTCAGTTTGGGATTATGAATCTTTCTCCCTCAGCTTCCATCATCACACCTCCCAACTCCTTGTCCTATCAGCAGGCAATGGGTGTATTGGGGTGGGGAAGGGAGATAGCTAGCCAATCCATAGAGTGGGAATTATGATTATAATGGAGTGTCACAAGCGATATAAGAGATCTGTTTTCAATCTGAAGGGGCTAGCTTGGACTTTTTGACTTTTTCCCTTTCTTTGGACTTTTGACTTTTCCCTGGACTTTTTAACTCTATTGCTGGAGGTAGTCTACTTCTGGACTCTAGCTAGGTGCTACTAGAGACAGTGAGAGCTACCAAGGCCTTAAACATTGAATGGAATACAGAGACTGGGAAATCTAGAAGCTAGCTGGGCCTGGCATTTGAGGAGCCAGAGGAAGTCTGGGTGCTGGGGATTTTCCCTTGACCGAAGCCTTTGACCAGATCTGTGCTGTCCTCAGAGGAGCCCTGTTGTTTCCCTGGATGCCCCATAACCAAGGCCACCCATGTAAGTAGATGAATCGAAATTCCAACAAAAGTTTGGGGGGTATTCTGCCAGCCTTGATCTCCATCTCACATAGTGGGTAGGAGGGTGGATCTGGGGAGAACTTTGGTATATTTTATAAAATCTAACTCAAATTAATTCCACTATAGAAAATCACCCTATCCAATTAAATTGAATTCTGTTGGGAACAGCCTGGTAACTGCCTGCCTTAATCCTTTCCATTAAATTGTTGTGAGGGGGTAAAGCTGTGTAGAGTCTTAGCACTTTTAATTGCAGTTAAATATAGAAAATCATGGGATGAGTGTTGTTAGATTTCGAAACTAACAACTTTCATGCCCAGTGTGTTAAAGCCGGTATAGACAATAAAGTATGTGGGTGACTCTACATTTCTGAAACAACTGTATTCTGTCAGGGACGTCATTTAGGGGTCGCAAGAGGTCGCAACTGCAACCTCTGAGGTCTCCCTTGCGACCTCTGTGGTCACCCTTGTGACCTCTAGAAAAAATAGAAAAAAATAGTTTTTTTTTGTTGTTTTTTTGTAATGCAAGCTCATGGGCTGTGGCCAGCACCATTTGGCTCTTTAGTTCTGGAGTGGCTTGCTTTCTTGTTAAAGCCCCTTAAAAAAAGAAGAAAAAGAAGAAAAGGAGTGACACAAGTCTAACACTTTCAGCACTGACCCTTAATAAGAAAGATTAGGAATACCAAATAATGTGTCTTTCTGGAATTCTGTACAATAATTGCTAGAATCATTAAAGGTTTATTTCAGGCAAACTTCAGCGGTTGAGTCACTGATTTAGTCTGTTCTTAAATGCTTCAACTCAGCCTTTCATCCTTCAGAGGTCAATAAATGAGTACCAACACAGGTTGGGTGATATTGGGTGTATATTTTTTCTATATAAAGCGCTTAAGCGTAAGTGCTATATAATAACACATCATTCATTATCATTTGGTCATAAACGTCTGCTTGCATTCGCAGTAATTTAGTAATATGGGCCTATACACACTGATCTTAATGATAGATATGGCGATCCATTCTTGTATGAAATGTACATCACATGATAGTGGTATCATAATCATATTTTTTATAGTGTACAACGCTATGTGATAGCACTTCCTGTTTTGTGAACGGGTGAAAGGTCACGTTCCATCGCATCCCGCGGTTTCACTTCAGGGTGGGTTAAATGACATCACTTCCTGTGATGTCACCAGGGGTCAAAGGTCGTGTGATGTCATTTCCGCTACCCCAGGCATTTTGGTGAAATGACGTCACTGTCTTCTGTATAGAAGGGGGTATCCATAATCCCAAAATAAGTAAACCTAAAACTCTGCCATTCCAGTGACTGTACAGTGTGCAAAATGACATATCCCATTTAATTACTTGCCTCCCAAATCAGAATGCAAATAAAAAGCCCAAAACAATGTTCCCATTGACTTCCTTTCCCAACTTTGCCTTTCAAATAAAAAGCAAAGCATTTTTTTTTCATTGTCTATTTCTATAAACCTGCCATTTTAATAAAAAAGCCAAACACGATGTGGCTACTGTATTCCCACTCACTGTACCTTGCCTTCAAATTAAGCAGTCATATATAACTGATGCCTAGTGGTTGCTGGGAAAGAAGAGCATTGTGATAACCCAAGCAATCACTGGGGGTTGTTTCAATTATCCTGATTGTTAATGTGCAAGACATCCTCTGTGTGTTTTGATGCAAAGGGCCTCATTCCGACTTTGGAGGTAACACTGCCGCTATTTGCGGCATGGCTGCCTCCAAAATCGTTCCGACTCCACCCTGGTGAATGGAGTAATTACCGGTCCATTCCAAGGTTGGAGGGACCGGTAATTCCCCATTCACCAGGGCCCTTCCCCATTACCATTTGAGCCCCCATAGGGCTCAATGGGAATGGGCAAGGCGCTAATAACGGTACCGTAAATTATGGTACCGTTATTAGCACTAAAGTCCCTTTGCGGGTCCTTCCTTAACGCCTGCTAAAAGCAGGCGTTAAGGAAGGACCCGCAAAGGGAACTCGTAGTAGGGCGGTAAGGGTTTAACGGCACTGGTCTTGTTACCAGTGACCGTTAACCCTTACCACCCTACTCGGAATGAGGCCCAATTCAACCTGTGTGTTGTAGTGTCTGTAAGGTCATAAGAAATATAAGTCAGCCAGATGGTGCAAGTAATTTGAAATTGTGATATTGTGCAGTGCCACGGCGTGGGTGGCTGATGTTTTGGTTGTTCTATTATTCTTTGCCAAACCTTAAATTAATATATGTTCTTACTATACACAGGCCTGGTTCCTAGCTCATTGGTGGTAAGGAGGGTATTGGTTGGAGGTTGCGAGATAGGTTGGAGGCCTCACTAAAATTGAATCTGCAAATCACTTTTGATTTGAGTTGAGAGTGGCCGCCTCATAAATCATTTCACAATCTAGTGTATTCACTCATGTTTACATGAGCTTCTTACTGTGCTTTTCGACAAGACTCAAATCGACTTACAAAGGAGACTGCGAGTAATTGAAAAATACACGAAAAACAATGACATGTCAATCAACATCTCAAAACACAAATAATGTCATTGACCTCTAAGAAGAACAACAAGACAAAAACACACAACCTAATTCTGGACGAGAAACGCCTCGAATCAGTAAAAAACACAAAATATCTTGGAATCTGGCTGAACCAATCGCAAATCGTAGCACACTGGATGGATCACCTAAAAAACAAAAGTTGCTCACTTGCACGACAAGACTAGTTCTCCATAAAAAATATGGTCAATTTTCTTTAAAACCGATCCTTACCTTTTACAACCAAAAAGTGATGCCCATACTCACATATGGAAGTGAGAGTCTACTTAACATTCCTCGAAAGATATGGAAGATTGTGGAGGGAATTTTCTGGTGAAAAGTATTGTCCCTTCCTAAGTCATACCCAATTACTAGAATCCGCTTTTAACTAGCAATTCAGACGCTAGACTATCTAAATGCTTGGAAACACATCTCTCTCTACAGAAACAGTATAATAGATGAAGACATGCCAGCAATCCGATTTCTCAGAAACTGTAACAGAACTCAAGACGCCTGCTGTAGAAAGATGGAAAGAATTTTGTTGTCAAATTCTTAAGAACTATGAAATAAGCACTGACATGCTGATTAATAGACCAACGAAAGCGAAGAAACATGTGTAATCTAGACTGGATCCACACTATTGAAGAGAAAAACAAATACAGATCATCACTCTATACGAGATACGAGATAAGAGCCCTTAATGAGCTTCCCAAATACCTAATGAAATTCCCATGCTTGCGAATAAGAAACACTTTCCTCCGATTTTGTCTCAACATCTTACCAACAAGAGACTATCTTGCAAACTCCAGACAAATCCCTGAAGAAGAAATACTCTACAGATTCTGTAAACAGATGGCCTCAATCAAATCCCTCCACCATCTTTTCATTGACTGTCCTTCTTTATCTGAAATACGAAAAAACCTTCGGCCAGATGCTTCCTCACAAATTAATTCACTACGGTGCCATAGAAAGATGGGAACATATCATAAGTGGAAAGTCTTTCCCCCTTATATTCAGGACTTCGCAATATTGGGAAAAAATAATGGAACTATATTCAAATATTGACTAATTTCTTTACTCATTTTACATACACACTTATTTTTACCTTACTCTTTTTCATGTGTGAATATTGCAGTAAACAGAAAATATCAGATGAAATGTTAAAAGTTTGTTTACAAACTGTAAAACATGAAATACATTTTTTGAAAAAAAGTTTATTACTGTTTTTTGCACTCATTATAGGATAATCTGCACTACCAAAGTTAGGGTCCTTAGTTGTAATTTTCAGATGCAATTTTACTTTTATTTCTATATATTTGCTTACAAATTCTTATGTATAGACACGGTCCGCTTAAAAGGAATGAATGCATACTGTCTGTCCTTACAAATATAGAGAACGTGTATATAAAACAATTAAACCAGAAAAACATTCCCTTTTCTTCTTCCTGTCGCTATCTACTTCTGTGGAGGCCTTCGGGTCTTCAATCACCTAAACCACTGGGGCGTCTACACACCTTCAAGAACTTACCACTCTGTTGCTTCTCCTTTCAATTGTCGACATCACCAGGATTTCTTCATTCTACCCTTTTTTTAAATAAACTTGGGAGTTGGTATAAATCTATGATCTTTACCATAGTTTACTTTTTATGTGACTCTGTGTTTTCATGGCACAAACTATCTGCAAAATTGAAAAATATATTTTGTGATCAAGAAAAATGTGTTTTGGTCTGTGTGTTCCTTCTGACACCTATTATCAGTGACTTGATTAATAGCTTCATTTAAATAATGGTTGATCCAATTAGGCTTTAAATAATATAGCCACTCCTGTTGTCAACCCTTGGTAGCAGTAAACACTTTCTTGTTTGTACGCCTAATAAATCGTGACATCAGGTCATTATCATCACTTCATTCTATTCAGAATAAAATCCATAAAGGTTACATAGCATTCATACACAACAACACATTTTATTAAGATCAGACAAATTGCCTGTATTTTAGATATAGTATATCTCTATCTCTCCCTATATAAAGCTGAACATGTGTGTGTTTGTTCCTTGTACAGTTTTGCACCGTTCCACCAATCTGCACCAAATGATTCATAGTTACCTGTCAGGCCCTTCTGGACATTACAGGCTACATGATAGTGGGCCTTTCCCCAGGATTTCAGTCCCTTCACAGATGAAATGGTTGCTTGAAATCGAGAAAACACCAATGTGGTCATAGAAGGACCAGATGAAGCCCATTTTAAGTGTTTCAATGCGAGGAACGAAACTAAGGATCCCTACGGTAAGTAGAAAACCATGTTTCAAGGCCCTAGGGTGCACTGTTTCTGAGATATTTGTAGTGCAATGCCCGTCAATGCACTGCACCATGCCAAAGTGAGGTAACAGGTTTAGAGAGCACACAGAAGCTCCCAGTATGCTGCAGCATGCCAAATCTCGCCTACCTTCCCCTCCACGTCTGCTCTGTGGTGTGTCAGCCAGTCACACGCACCCATTCTCAGTGCAGCTTACTTCAGAGTGCAAATGTTACGCTCACCTGATTCCCATGGGGGCGTCGATCTGGACTGGCCCACTGTTGCTTCCACCAGAGTGACCACGTAGAGCCGAGATCACTGACTGGACAGACCTCTTAACTTCGTTTGTCGGGCCCGTATGAATATCTTTCTGCAATGGAGAAAGGGAATTAACCTCTCGTAATTTGAGCGTTAACCCCCCCTTCCCACTCCCGTTATCTGCCCACTGACCACTCCTGGTGTTCCCTCTTGTTCTCACCTGATGGTTTAGAAAGATGAGCTCTCCATCCTGCATTGAACGCAGGGGCGCGTAGACGACCAGTTACTTCACTGGCGTGGAGGAATTGGTGAGTTCCAGTATTGACGCTAGAATCCAATAGTTAGTAAGAGTTCAAATGTGTGATCTTCACTCTGTCCAATTCCGTGTAGATTGCCGGTTTAACCACCACGAAGAGTCCAAATGGCAGTTGGTGAGATTCATGTAAATCTATAGTGGTTTTCCCCTTAGGGGCCGGGGCACGGCGATGATGCTGCGCCGACCCGAGATGAGATGAGTACCCCCCTGCGGTAATCAGGTAAGCCTTTGGGGGGTAGCTTGTAATGTCTTTTGGTTTCCCCTTAGGGGCAGGAGGCGACGATGATGCAGAGTTAACTGTGCCGACCCGAGATGAGGTGAGTACCCCCCTGTGGTAATTCGGTAAGTCTTTGGGGGTAGCTTGTATTGTCCTTTTGTAGTCCCTTGCTCACCTGGCTTTTCTTGTCTCCTTAGGTGTCGGAGAGCGGTCAGGAAGTGCAGAGTTCGCGATGGAGTGAGGAAAAGCTGCGCTGGATGGTGAGTTCAGCGCGGCGCTGCGAGTTGCGTGGCGGCGTGCATGCGATGACTTCT
This sequence comes from Ambystoma mexicanum, assembly GCF_040938575.1. Lineage (NCBI taxonomy): Eukaryota > Metazoa > Chordata > Amphibia > Caudata > Ambystomatidae > Ambystoma > Ambystoma mexicanum. Next base: position 481,362,647 of record NC_090921.1, read on the forward strand.
CTCTTCCAGATCGACGGCGCGACGCTTGGATCAAGGATTCAAGTTCTAACCTCTTCTCCTTCTTTCTTTTAGTTTCCAGGTGGTCCAGGACTGAAGCGGGCGTGGCTGAAGACTGGAAGCTGCTGAAGGCACGGTGAGCGTTACGCTGCTGAATGCAGAATAACGTGAAGTACGTGCGGCTGTCCGGGCGTGGTTTAAATAGCCTTGGAAGAAGTCCCAGGTAAGTATTTTTCCACAGCCCCCACCCGAGTAGAAAGTAGTCCCTTAAGTAAAATAATCGCTCTTAAGCCCCATTCGGCTTGTGGCTTCGTGCAGCATGGTCTGCACCAGGTAAGTATGCAGCATGGTCTGCATTAGGTAGGTTTTCTATAATGAGCCTGGCACCCATGGCACCAGGACTGACTTTATCCTTATGAGCCTGGCGCCATAAGCGCCAGGACTGCACCCAAACAGCCCCTAACTGGGGTTTTTGGGCATGCTCCAAATGGCATGATGCCTTCTTCCAGGGTTGCTGCGTCTGGTCTGGCTTCCCGGGGGCAGGCATCATGACAGCACTCCCCCTCAAGGCCCCTCCTAAAGTCGTTCTTCCCCTTGGCCTTGGTTTGTTAGGAAATTCTCGGTGGAACTTCTTCACTAATTGAGGTGCATGCATGTGGTCACTAGGTTCCCAAGACCTTTCCTGAGGACCGTAGCCTTTCCAGTCAATTAGATAAAAGATTTTTGAACTCACTCTTTTTGAGTCCAAGATGCTCTTAACCTCATATTCGGGATCTCCGTCTATGAGGATGGGATCGGGTGGTTTGGTTAGTCTTGTTCCTGGTTGTACTGGCTTCAAAAGGGACACGTGAAAAACGGGATGAATCCGCATATGAGCAGGTAGGTCCAATTTGACAGCCACCGGGTTAATGATGGCCTTGATGGAGTAAGGTCCTAAATACCTAGGGTTAAAGGTCCGTGTTCCCTTGAGTGGGATGTGCTTAGTGGCCAACCATACTTGGTCCCCTATCTGGTATTGCGGTGCTTCACTCCTGTGCAGATCCGCATCTTTCTTGTATTTTTCCTTAGCCTTTCGCAAATGTGCAGTTGCTTCTTTAAAGGCTTGTGTAATAACAGCGTGGAGATGGTCCACCGCAGGCATCTCCAAGTGTTGGGGCGAATCAAGGTCCGAGGTTCGAGGATGGTGTCCATACATGGTAAAAAAAGGACTTTGTCCAGTTCCCGAGTGTACGGAATTATTGTACGCATACTCGGAAATCCAAAGAATGTCTTTCCAAGTACCCTCAGACTGATGTAGCATACAACGTAGCATACAACGCAAGTACTGCTCAAGAGTCTGGTTGGTCCTCTCTGTTTGACCGTCGGTCTGAGGGTGGTGACTGGTGGAAAGCCTAACATCTATCTGCGCCAGTTGGCAACATTTTCTCCAAAAATGCAAAATGAATTGACTGCCCCGGTCCGAAATCAACACGGATGGAAAGCCGTGTAGGCGAACAATGTTTTCTAGGAACTCTTTGGCCAGGACTAAAGCTGAAGGTATCCCTTTTAAAGGAATAAAGTGGGCCATTTTGGAAAAAAGGTCCACAATAACTAAAATGGTGTTAAAGCCATTGCACGGGGGTAGATCTGTGATAAAGTCTAATGACAAGGTATGCCAAGGAGTTGGTGGGATGTCCAAAGGTTGTAATAGTCCAGCGGGTCTTTTCTTTTGACTTTTATTTTGGGCACAAATGCCACAAGACATGACAAACAATTTAATGTCTTTGCGCCAGGTGGGCCACCAGAATTGTTTCTTAATTTTGACTTCAGTTTTTGCAATACCAGGATGTCCTTCCAGTAAGCTATCATGGTACCGGGAAATTACAAGTTCTTGTAGTTCCTTTTGTGGCAGAAATAGCCGGCCTTGGTAATAAGGTAAATCATCGGTGACAGAATACTCTGGACCTTTCTTGGCCCAGTCCTGTAAGGCAACTGAATCAAGGAGCTGGTGGATCTTTTCTTGAATGTCCTCCAGTGTATGTATGGACGTCAGGCCAAGGATCCTCTGTTCGGGAATTATGGGTACAGGTTCTAAGGCTATTTCTGTTTCTCCCATTCCAATTCGGGACAAGGCGTCTGCTTTACCATTTTTACAACCTGGTCGATAGGTTATTACAAAATCAAATTCGGCGAAGAACAAAGCCCAACGGAGTTGGCGCGAAGATTGGGCCTTAGCTGTTTTTAGGTATTGCAAGTTTCGGTGATCGGTGATGACTGTAATGGTATGTCTGGCACCCAGCAGATAGTGCCGCCAAGCCTTGAAGGCGGACTTGATGGCTAACAGCTCCTTGTCGGTAATGGCATAGTTTAATTCGAGAGCCGAAAACTTTCTTGACCAAAATGCCACTGGGTGAAGATGGTTAGTTTCGGGATCCTTTTGGGAGAGCACTGCTCCCATGGCTGAACTGGATGCATCCGTTTCCACTACGTATGGAAGCTCAGGGCGCTGGTGTCTTAACACAGGGGCAGATGTGAATTTTGCTTTTAACTCTTGGAAGGCGTTCTCGGCTTCTTCTGTCCACACAAAGCGTTTATTCTTTCACAATAGCGTTGTAATGGGATGTACAATGTGTGAGAAGTCCGGGATAAACCTGCGGTAGAAATTGGCAAAGCCAAGCATGCTTTGGACGCCTTTGACTGAGGTTGGCGAAGGCCAATTAAGAATTGCGTCCACCTTACGTGTATCCATCCTGATTCCTCTCGGGGTCAGAATAAATCAAAGGAATTCCACTTCCGTAGTGTGAAAGACGCACTTTTCCAGTTTAGCATATAATTTATGCTGGCGTAACTTCTCTAGGACTGCTCGGGCGTGCTTTACATGATCGGATTCTAATAAGGAGTATACTAAGATATTGTCGATGTAAACGACCACACAAACATCGATAAGCTCTCGGAGGACATCATTCATGAAGAATTGTAAGGCTGCTGGTGAATTGCATAGTCCGAAAGGCATCACCTGGTACTCAAATAATCCGTACTTGGTGCGAAAAGCAGTCTTCCATTCATCGCCCTCTTTTACACGTACCAGATGATATGCCCCCCGAATGTCTAGTTTAGTGTATATACAGGCGTCCTTCACCTGGTCTAGTAGTTCAGGGATCAAAGGCAATGGGTATCAATTCTTGATGGTTATCTGATTCAGAGCGCGGTAGTCTATGCATGTTCTAAGGTCGCCTTCCTTTTTAGGTGCGAAGAACAAAGCTGAAGATGCAGGGGACTTGGACGGGCGAATGAAACCATTAGCAAGGTACTGGTCAAGGTACTGGCGGAAGTGGAGATTTTCGGGTTCCGTAAGGGCATAGATTCTGCTGCAAGGTGGTTGTGCTCCAGGTACAAGATCTATTTGACAATCATACGATCTGTGAGGTGGTAAAGTGTTTGCCTGTTCCTTTTGGAAGACATCCTCAAAGTCTTGGTATTCAGCAGGTAATTGCATGGCAGCTGGGATTACTGGGGCCAGGACTGAGTTTAGAGTTTTCTTTGGGTAGCAGGTGTGAGGACATTCTGGGAAGGTTAGTCTCTTCTCTCGCCAATCAATACAGGGATTATGTTTTTCCAACCAAGGTATTCCCAGTATCAGTTGGAACTGTGGGGCCTTGATCAAATCAAACACCATAACCTCTCGGTGCCCATCTTGACCCAGCAATGTCATCTCTGCAGTGGAATGAGTTACGGGCCCAGAGACAATTTCCGTTCCATCCACTGTGGTGACGACATCGGCAGTGGTCTTTCGGTTGAGAGATAGATTCATCCTGGAAGCCAATTCACAGTCCAAATAGTTTCCTATGGCTCCACTATCAACGTATGCCTTTACCGCGTGCATGCATGATGGCTGCTCTGGATCTACAAGGACCATGGGTATGGTGAAATGCGAGGTCAGAGTGTCCTTCTTTAAGCTCGGCAAGCGGACCTCTACACTTGCCGGGCTTGGTCGTTTCCCTAGTCAGGTTCCAAATGGTTTTCGTCTGCTGCTCCTATAGTTTTCTTGGGTGGTTTTACAGGGCAGTTCCGAAGAAAATGACCAGTAGTTCTGCAATAGAGACATAATTGCAGTTGCCGTCTTCTTTCTCTTTCCTTCTGCGTTAGGGGTCCTCTAACCCCCCCGAGTTGCATGGGTTCTGGGGCATCTACTCCCTTTGAGCTTACGTGGGTTTTAATCAGCACCCTATTCTCTAACTTGGTTCGGTCAGCCTTTCTGGTTTGAAGTCTGTGTGATCTAACTGAACCACTGGAGGCGGGTTCACGATTTGGGCCAAAACATCTTTGAGTTCTCCTCGAAGCCCTCGATGGAATAATGTGATTCGCTTGGCTTCAGGCCATTCGGTTTCCACTACTAATCTGTTAAAGGTTGCAATGTAAGATAAAAGATCCTGATTACCTTGCCGTAAGGATAAAAGTTTGTTATCCAAAGCCTGTCCTCGGGAGTGTCGGGCATATAGTCTTTCCATGCTTGTTCTAAAACCCTGGAAATCTCAAAGAATCGGGTCATCCTGATTGACTAGTAGAACGGACCAATCCGCCGCACTGCCACTGAGATATGACAGTACAAAGGCCACCTTGGCCTGATTGTTCGGGAAGGCTCCAGGTCTACATAAAAGGTGCAAGCGGAATTGATTCATGAATATAGCAAACCTTTTTGGGTCACCGGCAAAGCGTTCTGGCAGAGCCAAGGGAACGGCTCCAGGAAGATTTATCTGCACCGGGTTACTCTGTGGTACAGGAGCTGGACTTGCCCCGAGTCCTGGTAGAGGTGTTTGTCCAGCCTGGCTTTGCAATAGTTGTCTGGCCAAATCATCGGTTCGTTCTTTTGATACTATCAGTTCTCTCCTGAGGGCGTTAGTTTCTTGGCAGGCGGAATGCACTTCGGCCCTTAATTCCCCTAGTAATTGGGCCAACTGATCCGTTTCCGAGGTCTCCATGACGCCCAGGTGGGTATTTGTGGGTAGGCTTCGCGTTCTGTTACGCTCACCTGATTCCCACAGGGGTGTCGATCTGGACTGGCCCGCTGTTGCTTCCACCAGAGTGACCACGTAGAGCCGAGATGACTGACTGGACAGACCTCTTAACTTCGTTTGTCGGGCCCGTATGAATATCTTTCTGCAATGAAGAAAGGGAATTAACCTCTTGTAATTTGAGCGTTAACCCCCGTTCCCACTCCCGTTGTCTGCCCACTGACCACTCCTGGTGTTCCCTCTTGTTCTCACCTGATGGTTTAGAAAGATGAGCTCTCCATCCTGCACTGAGTGCAGGGGCGCGTAGACGACCAGTTACTTCACTGGCGTGGAGGAATTGGTGCGTGCCAGTATTGACTCTAGAATCCAATAGTTAGTAAGAGTTCAAATGTCTGATCTTCACTCTGTCCAATTCCGTGTAGATTGCCGGTTTAACCACCACGAAGAGTCCAAATGGCAGTTGGCGAGATTCAGGTAAGTCTATAGTGGTTTTCCCCTTAGGGGCCGGGGCACAGCGATAATGCTGCGCCGACCCGAGATGAGATGAGTACCCCCCTGCGGTAAATCAGATAAGTCTTTGGGGGGTAGCTTGTAATGTCCTTTGGTTTCCCCTTTGGGGCTGGGGGCGGCGATGATGCAGAGTTAACTGCGCCGACCCGAGATGAGGTGAGTACCCCCCTGTGGTAATTCAGTTAGTCTTTGGGGGTAGCTTGTATTGTCCTTTTGTATTCCCTTGCTCACCTGGCTTTTCTTGTCTCCTTACGTGTCGGAGAGTGGTCAGGAAGTGCAGAGTTCGCGATGGAGTGAGTAAAAGCTGCGCTGGATGGTGAGTTCAGCGCAGCACTGCGAGGTGCGTGGTGGCGTGCGTGCAATGACTTCTCTCTTCCAGATCGACGACGCGATGGATCAAGGATTCAGGTAAGGTTTCAAGTTCTAACCTCTTCTCCTTCTTTCTTTTAGTTTCCAGGTGGTCCAGGACTGAAGCGGGCGTGGCTGAAGGCTAGAAACTGCTGAAGGCACGGTGAGCGTTACGCTGCTGAATGCAGAATAACGCGAAGCACGTGCGGCTGTCCGGGCGTGGTTTAAATAGCCTTGGAAGAAGTCCCAGGTAAGTATTCTTCCACAGCCCCCACCCGAGTAGAAAGTAGTCCCTTAAGTAAAATAGTCCCCCCTAAGCCCCATTCGGCTTGTGGCTTCGTGCAGCATGGTCTGCACCAGGTAAGTATATCCTGCATTAGGTAAGTTTTCTATAATGAGCCTGGCGCCCATGGCGCCAGGACTGACTTTATCCTTATGAGCCTGGCGCCATAGGCGCCAGGACTGCACAAAAACAGCCCCTAACTGGGGTTTTTGGGCATGCTCCAAATGGCATGATGCCTGCTTCCGGGGTTGCTGGGTCTGGTCTGGCTTCCCGGGGGCAGGCATCATGACAGCAAAGCACATCAAGCAATGAGCTATTCGGAACAACGACTTACAGGATCATTGATTGTCAACAATTGATGAGAGTGTTAACATGTCTGTCGACAGAACCCGTACAAAGTATGGTTACCTTTTTCTAGCCGAGTATTAAGAAAGTGCTATCCTGCTCCTGCTAAATGTCTTGGTATCATAAAATTAGGTCACATATTATTACTTAATTTAATCATTTTAAAGTATTATCCCTTTTCTTAAGAGCCTTGGTTAAAAATAAGGCAGTCACCCAACTAAAACAGGGATCTCCTAAATTCATGCCATTGTTTTGATTAAATCACCACTGTGGGATTTCTAATATTTTTCTTCTGTGGCTAAAGACAAAGTGCAGAAGAGTTTCAGTTTCCATGGGCATAAAGACTGTTTGCTCCCACTTTTCCATTGCCCCAAATGGGTGACCATCGGCAGCATTGTCACTCTCAAACAAATGTGTACAAAGCTATTCTGTTACCAAAGCTCCCATTCCAGATACTCTGCATGCCCATTAATTGGGGCATGCTTTAGGTAATACTTGACCATACATTTTCCTATGTTTTTATCCCTTTGTTCCCACTTTTATTCTATCACTTGCTGTTTGATCAAAACCGATACATCAAAGATAATGCCGTCCACCTCAATAAACCAATTATCCTAGCCAAGAATACACAACACTGATCTAATAGAATGTAACCAAGGACTTTCATTGCTGGAAAGGTTCTCCATCACATTTTTGACAAATGATTTTGTTAAACCTGCCCCATCATAAACCACAATTCTGTCCACATTACCACTGATTCTGCTACTATTAGGTCAGAGCTATAAGGTGACACAACTTATCTATGGCTACAGTAGATAGGGGCTGGTCTAGACATGCCAAGCAAGGTACATAAGAAATGGACACAGAAAATCCCTAGATTGCTGAGCCATAGAGCCCTATCAAAACAGTTTTGACTTTAGAGACTACTAGGGACTTTCCGATCACCTTAAGTGCAATATTCTTTGTCAAGTTTTGTATTGCTCTATTGTTTGGGCACATTTACGAACTTGCTTAGAGATATGTGACCCCCCATTGACGGGGCAATCAACTTTAATGCCCAAAAAGATGAAAGCCTCTTTTACCTTGCATTTGGTGGGCAGATGCAAGTGGTTCTCGGTCACGTGGCCTAAGCCCCGCCCACCTGTCAATTAGTGTTTAACTGTTGGTGCCTTCCTGTTCTGACCTCCATTCCTTTGTAGCTGGTGAACAGTTGCAAGTGGGTCTAGGTCACGAGGGTGAAACCCCACCCACCTGTCAATCACTGCTAAGCTGTTGGTGCCTTCCTGTTTTGACACACTTTTTTCCATACTTAAGCAACCCTTCAGCCTCTTTTTCTTTCAGATGGTGAGCAGGTGAAAGTGGAACTAGGTCAAGTGACCTAAGCCCCATCCACCTTATTTTCCCTGCCTATGCCTTTCTGCTCTTAACTCTTAGATAAAGAGTATCTCCCGCTCGGGCGTCCGAAGTGAAGGGCAGATGAAGTAAAGGGCAATTCCTGTTTAGACATGTTCAGAACGAGAGGACCTAGCACCTGAACCCCTGCTCAGACAGCAGCTAAGCATGCACCGAGATGTACTTTCTCCCACCATCCCCAGAGGCCATCCCCACCATCACCAGAGGCCATCACCACCATCATCAGGCTCCTTCAATGACATTGCCACTCCTCTAAGGCATGGACTCTGCAAAGCAGCAACCTCACCCACATCAGCCTCAAACCCATCAGCACCCCCTTGTCGTCCACAACATGGAAGTTGATGTTCGCTAGTGTCCAGTCAGCTATCACCCAGGCAGCAGACATCACTAACCTCATCACTACTCATGACCTTGATGCCATATTCATCATCGAGACCTAGCTGACACCCGCCTCCACCTACATCATAGATGTCCTTGTCTAAGACAACTACAGCATCCAACACAGAGACCAGATGAACAAGACAGGCAGATGTCATCTACAAGACATTGTGGCACTGTACCACACTGCATGTGGTTTATATTGGCTCCTTCAAAGTCCTCTCCTGCCACTTCCCACTCACCCTAATGGACGCAGTCACCTTCCCTCTCATCTACAGACCACCCAAGCCCAACACCACCTTCATCTGAGACCGAGCTGGTCACGACCATGTCCCTCACACACGACAACAACATCTTCCTAAGTGACTTCAACCTGCCAGGCAACAAGGCCATCAATTAAAGAAGCTCTCATCAGTCTTCTCGACACCCTCAGCCTCACACAGCACATGAAAGACCCAATGCACAGGAAAGGTAACATCGTTGACCTAATTATCACTGCAAATCCTTCCATCACTACAACCCTCTTCTCCCTCTTGACTAGTATGACCACCTAGCTATGCCTTTCAACTTCCTGCACACCACCCCAGTTAAGTACTCCCAGCAGAAACCATCAGACAAACGTTCAGGTCCTTCAAGAACATCACGGTGGAAGCTCTCATAGAAGACCTCGACAACTTCCACCCCACATGGGCCGAACACCCCCAACTTAACTGCAACTCTCTACTGGAAGCACTGAACACCATCCCTCTCAGCCTCCATAGACCGACATGTGCCTCGAAACAAAACATCTGCAAACCAAAACCATCAGCACCCTGGTACACGCAAGAACTCAACCTCTGCAAAAGAGTCATCAGGAATAAGGTATTACCCGGTGGTGCCCCTCAAGGAACTCTGAATAACCCACCGACAACTAATCAACACAGACAAGGACTCCTACTATCAGAACACCATAGCAGAAGCCAACAACAAATACAGAGCCCTCTTCAAAGCAATCCAGCACTGTGTCAACCCACTATCCGACCCAACCATACCAAAATTCCAACACCATCAGCATCTTCTTCATCAACAAAATCAGCAAGATTCTCCAGCACATAGACACCAGTTTTGCATCCACAGACCCACTTCACATCCCTCCTTGCAAAATCTCTGCAACTTGGACAACATTCAAGACACTCTCTACAGAGGACCTGGTAGAAACCCTGGCAGTCCTCAGAGCCACATTGTGTACCGACAATATCCTCCCAGCCTCCATCCTCAAGACCTTCGCTGCAGCTCTCTTTCCCTACCCCAAGATAGTCAGCATCTCCCTGACTCAAGGCACCTTCCCATCGACCCTAAAGACAGGACAAATCTTCACTCTATTAAAGAAACCCACTCTGGATCCTGACAACCTAGGTAACTATTGCCCCATCACCCATCTTCCCTTCCTAGTTAAGTGTAAAGATTGGGGGGGGTATCTGTACTTCTGCACACTGTATAGTTTGGGTAGAGGCACAGAGCACTCCAGCCTAGGTTTTCTAATTGTAGCTATTAATGTGTAACCATTGCTGTGACTCAAGGGAGGTAATGCAGGCTGGTTCTTAGGTACAGTGAGCCCCCAAACTCCCCACAAAGGAATGTCCACACCATATGTTATGTGGTAGCTCAGTTCTTTTATTAAGTAACATAAGGATTAGGTAATCTTATACCAATAAATAACACACTTTGTACTCAGGCCTCACTATTCTAATGATGGCAATAATATATACAACTCTGTGGTACCACCCACAGTATACTTAGATTCAGTACAAACGCACCAACTGCTGACAGTTATTAAAAAGCAAGACAATAACTAAGCATTCTGTAACTTCATAGACATTAATATAGAAAGGCAGGCAATATTTAGAACGCTGGCAGAATGCTATCTTTATGACCAAAAAAGCATTACTGTGTGAGGATCACCCCACCTGAGCAACCTGTAAGGAAAGTTTAAGGTGTACATTAAGTTGAACATTATAGCCCAGTACAAAAAAGTTCATTAACAGTCTACTTCTCTTTCTAACAGATCCTAGTACCAGAAAATCTACCTGGGAATCCACAGGAGTACAAACTCCAAGAGGAATCTCGGACCACTGGATAAAACCTGAGGATGGAAGATGCTCTTACTCGACAAAGTACCTTTGTTGCCTTGACAGGCAAAGTTGTGGAGTTTCTTGGCTTCACTCGACGAGACCTTAAGGATGGATTCCTTTTGGAAGAAGGAGTTGCTGGGATGTCAGTGTCGAGCATAAGAAGGGAACCAAGAAGTGTCAGAAATGCAACAATGCAGGTCTGTCGCAGTGGTCTCCGTTGTCGGGTTGCTACACCGGCTGTTGATGTCCCACAAAGATTAAACTTGTGGTGGACCTCGACAAGGTTTGGATGAAGAAGATAAGGCCTTTGCTGGTCATGGATGACTGTGAGGAATTCGACCATTGGTGTGGTGGGTTTTCTCTTACGTGGGCTTTTTAAAGATGTTTAATTAAATGGAAAGATGGTAAGCAACCTCAGGAAAATGTTTCTATGCTCACACCACTACATAGACCTGTGTACTCTGGGAGGACATAGCCTACAGGAACAGTCCCTCCTGTCATATTTAGTTGGGATATGACAGGGCTACACAGTGCATCTCGAGAAGGGGGAGGGCCAAATCCTCCCCCTGCCATGGCCAGCCTGGTTGACTAACAAAGGCTCCATGGATCAATCCTACTCTTTTGTTGGGCCCTGCAGCTGGTGGCAGCCATTTGCATACCAATTAGAGGTTAATTCAGACAGGCCCACATGGGGCCTGGCTGCAGAGGTTAACAAAGTAAATAGGAAAACCCCAACAACATTTCTTATGCAACTGTGTCAACCTGAAGCCAGCTCCCGCCCTCAGTATCGATTACAGTGAACTGTTATGTCTGGGACAGCATGTTTACAGTGGTGGAACCCATTCATAAGTTACAAAAATGTGGTTTGCAGGAGCCAGAGTTTCTGGTCTTGCTGCAGCTTAAAGGGAGACCTGATGTTTTATTAGGAACCACAAAGAGATCCATTAACCAGAGAGACTTTTTAATGCACAACAGACAGGAAGCTGGGTGGGACTTAGTATCACATGTTTTCGCCCCTTTACCTTTCCTGTTGCATAGCACTCTGGTTATGACCCCAGGCAAACAAGAGATTGTTGGTGGGGACCCCAGGATTGGTTCATTAAGGTAGGCTTAGCCTACACCAATCACTGTGGCCCATTTGGTTTTAAATGATGGCTGAGCCCTTCTTTTGGCAGATCATCTGAAGACTTTGCAGGGAGTAGCAAGAAAAACTCATCATTGGAACCTGACTGAAGGTACGTTCTGCCTCACACCTTACCCCAGTGAAGAAAGGCCAGGGTTTCCAAATAGGGAAGCAATATCCCTCCCCTAAACATCTTACACAGAACAGAGCAAGATCCAAAACTCAGAGGACCCTCCTGCAGCTCCAGAACTGCTACCAAACCAGCACACAGTGTGCCCTGTTAGGCAATGCAGTAAGCTCCATAGGTAGTAAGCGCCAGAAGGCCTAAGAACCTATAACATAGGACAAGACAGTTGCCTGCTACACACTCCTCAGCTTTGGGCTGTCCACCTTAAAAGACAACACAAGCCCATTGGAGAATCTGGCAGAAGTGCCTCAACGAGCATCTACCGATGTCTGCCTTAAAGGACATTTTTGAGCCAGTTGAGTTCCGTGAGCTGAAATGCTGACTGTTATCAGGCCACAGTCACTTATGGACATCCAAGACATCTCAACCAGTGCACCAGGACTGGCGATCAGAACTGAGATGATTCCGGAACCCAAGCCTCCATGTAGGCCAGCCTGCAGCCATTCGTCCAGCTTCAATTGATGAACCGTTCTGCCCCCTGATACCCACAGCTGACTTCCACCTTAAACTCTGTCACAGAAGCCTGCAAAGTGCCCTGAAGCTGACTCGAACCTTTCAAGAACCAATAACACCTACAGCACAAGGTACATTGTGGGTCTGTCTCCCTGGTCCTTCCCTGAAGACCCCTAGAGACACATTAAGACTCATTGCTTCCTTTGTGCTGAACCCAAGTAACATTAAACTCTTGTGGTTATTAACCATACCGATTACCCTCCTGTCAGTATCTAGGGTGTACCCAAAGATGCAAGTACCTCACACTCCTAATGTATTTCAACTTTTCAATGTTTTATATAAAATTACTATGAGATTTTTGTTGTATTTCAGGTGCAGAGTAGATGACAATCAACCCTGGCATATGGGTTGTGAAATGAACAAGAACAAGAAAAGTTCCCAGTTAGGGAACTCCTGCCTCCTGCACACTTTCAATGACTTAGTATGAAAGCCCAACAGTTTAGAAAAGCTCTTGGTTCTTTAAGAAGTTGTCAATAACACATTCACATTTATGTTATAAATAGTAGACTTCACAAACAAGTTCTGATTTACATAACCTTTATTTATAAAAAATATGTAGCCCAACATGTTTCAAGACTTCTTCAGGGGCGAATAATGCTTTCAAAACTTATCTACAGGAAAACATCAAACATATATTTCAATTATTTCATTATATAGTAAACATAAAATATTCATTTAGTTATACTAACCTGTCCATATGGGGAAGATATTACAATACTTTCAAATAATGATAGCACTGTAGCCTGGATGACCCCCGCTTAGGCCATTTGTTCTGATCCTTGCTAATCATTAGATCAAATTCGTGCTCATCTGACATCATAATTAACTTTATACTGATCATGTGTAAACTAAACAAAAACATTCTTCCATTTATTTTTGTTAGACCCCACATTCACAGAGTGTGGGAAATTTGTAGGTACTACAGTTTGCAGGTAACTACATAGACCTTATGTATGCCCAAGTAAACGAGGTGCTTCTTGTAAATAAAGCTCATCCCGAGCTAGTCAATGCTGTTGTACCTTGTCATCTGGTTTAACCACCCAACAGAGGGTACCTCTTATCATGACTTCGGATACAGGTCATTCGGAAACGATTTCCTTCAATGTCATCTCAGCCCCCCAATTCAAAATGATAATGGGCATTCTCTGGTTGAAATTGTATAATCCAACCATTGACTGGGCTAAGGGGGAAATTGACATTTCGTCTTCATACTGCACAGAGCATTGTTTCTTGCCACCAACTATCTGTGAGAGCCCTTGTCAGTTTCTTTTGGGAGTCACTCCCATCGTGAGCGCTGTTTCCCTAGTATCGTTACCTCGTGAGTATTCAGCGTATAAAGATGTGTTCGACCCTAAAGGTGCTGAAGTGCTTCCTCCACATTACCCTATGACTGTCCCATCAATATAATGCCTGGGGCGAAAATACCAAATGGTAGAATCTATTCTTTGACCCAGAAAGAGGACGGAATTCTGACACAATATATAGAGAAGTCTCTCAGCACAGGGTGTATTCAGCCCGCACGTTTTCCTGCAGCCTCACTCATGTGTTTCGTACCTAAAAAAGAAGGAGACCTTTGCCCCTGTATTGACTATAGGGAACTCAATGCTGCCACCATAAGAAACCAATACCCCATCCCTCTGATCTCAGTCTTACTTAATCAATTAGGTTCCTCCACAATTTTCACCAAACTAGATTTACAGGGGGGCCTATAATTTAGTCCGAATGAGGGCTGGTGATGAGTGGAAGACCGCATTTAAAACCAAGTACGGTCTATTTGAATATTGCGTTATGCCATTTGGTCTCTGTAACGTTCCTGCCACGTTGCAACACTTTATCAATGATGTTTTCAAAGACATGTTGGACAGATTCGTAGTGGTGTAGCTTGACGATATTTTAATATATTCATCTGATTACGTGTCTCATGTGATCCATGTTTCATCCGTTCTACAAAGGCTTAGAGAAAATCAATTGTATGCCAAGTTGGAAAAGTGCACTTTTTATGTCCCTTTGGTTAAGTTTCTGGTTTACGATATAACTGACCGTGGTATCAAAATGAGCAATACCTAGGTTAAAGCCATTCTAGAATGGCCAGTTTCTGCTACCTTGAAACAACTTCAGTCCTTCCTTGGTTTTGCCAGTTTTTACCGACGCTTTATTAAGTCCTTCTATGCTATGGCCTCACCATTGACTGGTTCCAAAAAAGCCTTTGTCTGGAATAATGATGCTCAGGTAGCTTTTGATCATCTTAAGTCGGTTTTCACTACTGCCCCTGTACTGCTACACCCTAACCCTGCTCTGCCATTTGTGTTTGAGGCCGATGCATCAGACGTGGCGGTAAGGCCCATCCTTTCCCAGGAATGTCAGGATTCGGGGAAGCTACACCCAGTTGCTTTTCATTCTAGAAAATTAACCTTATATGAGGCTAATTACACCATTACTGAAAAAGAGCTGCCAGCAGTTAGGGATGCCTTTTTGGTCTGGCGGCATCATCTTCTGGGTACGTCAGTACCGGTGCAGGTTTTTACGGATCATCGTAATCTACTTGCCCTGCAGTCTGTCAAATGCACGACCGCGCGACATGCTAGGTGGCATGAGTTCTTCTCTATGTACCATTTTCAAATAACATATAGACCTGATTCCAAACATTCTAAAGCAGATGCACTGTCACGTATACATGGTGTTCCAACAAGGGAAGATGAAGATGAACTTCTTCTGTCCTCCCAACAAGTTGTTTGTGCGTGTGTGATACAAACCTCCCTATGCACTTCACTCTTGAATTGGGTACGGGATAACCCAGCACTCATTCATGAATTAGGATTGACCATTTGCAATGGCTTACCGTATCACATGGGTTCTGTATACCTTCCTGACCATGAAGCACGGGAAACCGCGCTCCGATGGTGCCATGATTCCAGGTTTTCTGCGCATCCAGGGATACGGAAAACCCTGGAGTTATTATAACGCTGGTGTTGGTGGGCATCAATGAAGAAAGATGTCATGGAGTACATTAAATCCTGCGCTGTCTGTGCTCAGTGTAAAAACGTACCTGCCAAACCCATAGGGTTATTACATCCTTTGCCGGTTCCGAATCATCCTTGGGAGATGTTGTCCATGGACTTCATCGTTGAGCTAGGGTATGACTCTATCTGGGTGGTGATTGACTCATTTTCTAAAATGGCTTTGTTTATCCCTTGTAAAGGTCTTCCTAGTTCTCCGGTCTTAGCTGACATGTTCCTCGAGCAGATGTATCGCTTTTTTGTCTTTTTTGGTACTACACCGTTCTTTGCTATGTATGGTCAACATCCTCATATTCTTCCTTTGGAACCCTCAATCTCATCCACAGTCCAGCTGCTGTGGGTTGTGTTTGTGATCTGACCAAAGTGCGGAATTCCATTTCGGCACATTTGCATACAGCCAAAAGTCAAGAAAAGAAATAGGCAGATCTGCACAGATCTCCTGCCTCTTCTTATAAGGTGGGCTCGAAAGTATGGTTAGCCACATGGAACCTACGTCTTCCTGGCCGTCGGTCTCTTCTTCCTCGTTTTGTGGGTCCATATCCAATCACTGCCATTATAAATCCTGTGACTGTACGGTTGGCCTTACCGGCTTCTTGGAGTATACATCCTGTTTTTCATGTGTCATTGTTGAAGCCCTTACATCCATGTACTAGGTTGCCAGATCGTCCTCCCCCTCTTACGGTTCAAGGTTCAGAGGAGTACGAGGTTCAGTGCATTTTAGATACTAAAGTGTCCAGAGGTGTCCAGAGGTGTACGTCTTTATTTCGTGGATTGGAAGGATTACGTTCCTGAAGATAGGACCTGGGATCCAGTTGGGAACATCCATGCCCCTTTACTGATTTCTCGTTTTTGGTCAGTGCGGAGGAGGGCATCTTTGATTTGGGGAACTGTCAGGTGCCGACCTGGTTACCCATTTTCTCTTTCCTTTCCTCGCAAGAATAAACCACTGCAAAACGTGGAACAACACTCTCGCCATACCCGATTCCATAGGATTCGTGGAGACGGGTTGCCATGGCGACTTTGGGGTCCTTTGCATCCTCCGTGCTACGGACGAAGTTAGGAACGCATTCCCTCAGCAACCTATGTAAAGACTTCTGCTTTGCCTGTTCTTCGCTTCTGATTTTATAATCAGCCACGTCTACGTCTTGTGTTTTTCTCATTGCCCATTGTCCTTGCCTTTGCTTTGCCTTTCCCTTACCTCCTTGGTTTTCCTTGTGCACCAAACTCGGAACGCTCTCTCACCTGTCTTGCTTGCTGCTTGGAATCTGCTGGTCCACACGTGCACCGAACCCGGAATGCTTACTTACAAGTCTCTGCCTGCCGCTTGGAAATCTGATGGTCTACGCGTGTACCAAACCCGGAACGCTTACTTACGAATCTCTGCCTGCTGCTTGGAATCTTCTGGTCTACACGTGTACCGAACCCAGAACGCTTACTTACAAGTCTCTGCCTGCCGCTTGAATTCTGCTGGCCCACACATGCACCGAACCCGGAACGCTTACATATCTGTGTGTGTTAAACTTGGAACTCTTACTTACCATCTCACTCCTTTGGATTTATGGCATAAGGAATGTCTCATCTTGGTTCTGAAAACTTACCAATTACAACCCAGTGTGCTTATAGCACAGAACTTGAGACTGCCATCCTGCGCTAGTCGTTAGGTGTCCTCGTGCCGGCAGGATAGGGCCTGGGACTAGAGACTGCCTCCAATCCACTTAGGCTTCCTCGTGCCGTCAGTTTAGGATTGTGCACTGGGTGTTACTTTGGTACATCATCTACATCAGGATCCCTGGTAAGCCTTCATATTTTCTGTCAACCACTGCCCTTTTCTACTGCCCCTTTTTTGTTTTTAATTAATCAACACTGCTGTCTCTCTTGTATCTCCTCTTAGTCCACATCTTGACCCAGCCTTGTTAATTCTTCGACCAGAACCTCCCGGTATACTCCCTAGATTGGTCAGTTCTTAATCAAACACTGCCCATTCTACTATATCTTGGTTATCAAATATGTGATCTAATTTGTTCTTCTTGTTTTCCTGCAGCGCCTGGTCGTTCGTGTGGTGTTCGTTATCTTTCAGCTAATAGATCGCTCTTTATTTACCTTGGGTGTTCAGAGGGTTATATTTGTAGAAAGATTTCTACGGCTACACTACGGGTCCAAGTCTCGTTCCATATCTACGGATTCTGAGAAATCTTACAAACACATCAAAGCATCCCTGTTGAGAGAGATGCAAAAGAGGCCTTCTGACTGTGTCCATATGATAAAAAGGTATAAAGTGTCTAGTACCCTACTAAAAAGTAGCTGATAACCCAGAACTACTAGTAGTGCTTACTTTAAGGGTTGCTGTAGCTGACGCGCATCTGTGTGCTGATCCGAATTTGAAGTTATCAATAATATGGGTGCTTAAAATAGCAGCGATTTGTAATGACGTCATCTGGTTAAATCATTAAAGACGTCACAGATGTAAACAAATCCCCTGCATCCTCCCAATGTGAAGCAAGACTAAATAAAGTGAAATCATGTTATTTAAGATTGATCCTTAACCAAAGTTTGCGGATTGTTTGAGAAATGCCCAGCTATAAGCGTCATTCTACTCATAATGGATGGCCTCTTGCAGCCGTGGCTGGTCGTTGTGACATCATTACGTGGAAACGTGAAAGTCGTCACTTATGTAATTGGATGACGGCGTTATTTAATATAATAATCCAAAAAAGGTGGGGTTTAAAGAGAATGATAGCTTGGTGGAACTATATTCATAAAATACATCCACAGCTAAACTGGATGGATTTATTTATTTATTTATTTATTCATTTATAAAGCGCTCAAAGCACCAAGGCAACTATGCGCTGATACAAAGTTATGAAGATTGTTACAGTTATTTGGAGCATAGCTTCATAGTTACAGAATTACACAATATACATTTATATACACAAGTAGTACCAGTGTTGAGCCAATATCGAAGGAGTACTGAGATAGATCTGTCCTAAAGAGTAGTGTTTTTAGAATTTTTCTAAAAGACCAAAAGGAGGTGTTGCTTCTGAGTTGAGTGGAGAGGGCATTCCACAATTTAGGCGCTATAGTAGGGAAACTTGATCCTCCTACTTTCTGTCTTCTGTACTTAGGGGTGATGAGAAGGTTGGTATATGGAGAGCGGGTTAGTCTGTTGGATTGGGCTTAACAGATAAGGTTACTGAGTTATAAGGGTGCCTTGTTTGCAATACATTTGTGAGTAAGCGTGAGGATTTTGAAATGGATTCTGTCCTGGACAGGGAGATCTTCCTCCTGATGGTAGAAATGTGTTTGTGTCTAGGAATGTTTAAAGCAGCTCTGATGGCGTTATTTTGAACAACCTTTAATTGTTTGATATTTCTTGAGCTAGTTCCTGCCAATAGTGAATTGCAAAAGTCGATCCTGGATAATATCAAGGCTGTGGCCAGGCTGATAGAGTTATCAGTGGAGAGGAACAATCTGCTGGCTCTTATCAGTTTGGCAGTCTAGGCTGCTGAGGAGACTTACAGCATTGACCTGTCTATTTAAGCTAACAGAGTAGTCGATATAAACCCCCAAAGTTTTTATTTCATTAGTGACTGTAATAGTATTACCATCGATATTGAATGATTTGTAAGTCTGGGGGAGGCTGCTGAGTTTAGTTTTGTTTCCAATGAGGATTAACTCAGTCTTATCATCGTTAAGACATAATTTATTAAGTGCCTCCAGGCCTGGATGACCAGGTATATGTGTTTTAGGTTTTTAGAGACTGTGTTGTGACATCCAATAATGGATATGAGTATTTGCATATTATCCGCATAGTTTGTTTACATTATACCCATATTGTCAGGTTTATTTAATATAAGCTTAGTGAAGGCGTTATATAGTGCGGGTGACACGCAAGAGCCTTGCGGTATACCACAGGTCATAGGGACTGGAGGGGCTGCTGAGTTGTCAGAGAATACCCCTCATGGTCCGATTAGTAAGAAATTATTTAATGCATTTGATGGAGTCTGCTGAGAATTGGGAAGCGGTCTCAAGGTGTTGGCAAAGAATGTTGTGAATGAACAGATTGAAGGATGAGGAGAGATCTAGGAAAAGGAGGATGCATAGTTCCTTTTGTATTGGTCCATTATTTTTTTCAGATCTAATAGGGCGGTCTCTGTGCCGTGACCTGGTCTGAAGCCTGATTGTCTTTGGATCTGCAAATAGGCTGCACAATCAAGTATTTTTAATAAAAACGGTACAGTGGTGATGGGACAGAAGTTAGTGGGGATATTGGGGTCTAATGTTGGTTTTTTGAGTAGAGATAGAATCCAGGCTGTTTTTCGGTCACACAGTACTGTATTAGAGGCTGGTGATAAAGGGTGCAAATTCTGATGCATATTCTTTTATCAATGTTGCGGGCAGATGTCACCTGTGCATCTAGATGGTTTTAAGCTATTGATGATATTAATAGTATCGGAGATGGAGAGTGTAGAAAATGAGAATGTATTAGCCTCTACTGAGGGACGTGAGGTTGGCTGTGTTTGGTTGAGGAAAATTTTAGATTTATTTTGTTCTATTTTTAGTTGAAGTGAAGAGATTTTGTCTGCTAGGGCATTTTGAATATTGGAACACCATTGTTCGTCTTTGACAGTATGATCCGGGGTAAGGGCTGGAAATTCTAGTTCACAGAGAAGGGTGACTAATTCTCTAGTGCTAGATTGAGCATTGGATATTCTCTGCTTATAGACCTCACTTTTAGCCGAAAGAATTAATTTCGTATAGTTATTAGCTGCTGCCTGAAAAGGGCATTTTTTAGCAATAGTTGGCGATTTGCGCCAATTATTTTCTGCAGATCTTTTTGACGCACACATTGTTCTGAGTTCTGAGGTGAACCAAGGGTTGATGTGTGCCAAGCGTTTAGATTTTTTTCTTTTTAGGGGTGCAACGTTTTCAATAACTTCTGACATGATTTTGTTGTATTGACATATCAGGATTGATGGGTCATTGTCTTGATGCTTCGAGTCTGAGAAGGGGGTTAGGAGAGGTAGCATGTTGTCATTATTCATATTCTTAAAGCTTCTGGACGGTGCCGTAGGTGCTGGTGCTGGATGGTTCTGATTTTTAGTGATAATGATAGAGTTAAAGATTATGGTGTTGTGGTCCGACCAGGGCATGGGGATATTGGATTGTATGTTAGTGGTACAGTTAGTGTCCTTTTTGGAGGGTAAGGGCATAGATCCTTTGAGTGCACCCATGGGCTTCCATAGAATCGGCTAAAAGGTCTGCATGGATGTCTGAGGGTCATTCAAACCTAATTGAAATCGCCCATGATGATTGCTTTGGAATGAAGTTTCATGTTGTGAGTCAGGAGTGTCGAAATGTCCTCTTCGAAAGAGGAGATGGCCCCAGGGGGTCTGTAGACGATGTGAACAGTGAATATTTAAGAGGGTATGAGGGATACTTTCAAGGTGTTGACTTCAAATGCACTGAAGGGGAGATCGGGAACAAATCCTTATATTTAGAGTGTCTTTAGCTCTTCGGCTACACCGCCTCCTCTTGATGTTTCTCTAACTTTTCTAAAGATGGTGTACTCCTCTGGGATGGCTAGGGAGAGCTGTGGCCCTGAAGCTGAGTCTAGCCAGGATTCTGAGACGCTTAAAAGTCAAGGTAGTTCGATGTGATAACGCCTGCAATATCAAGAGCATGTGCCATGATGGATCTGGCGTTGATGAGTGCCCCTTTTAGTGTAGTTGCATTCGTGCTGGCAGAAGCCTTGCTAGAGGCAGCTTTGCGAGGCCTAGAGTAATTATGTGTATGTGGAAGTGGTGTGATGTGGTTGATGGCGATGAGGATGGGGGATTTATATGATCGTAAGTGTGAGCGTGAAGAGAGTCTGTGTACTGTCATCAATCCCATGATGGGTCGTATGTGCAGAGTTGGAGTGGCTGGTGGGTCTGTGAGCAGAGATTTCTGTATATAATGGGTTGAGGCATCACAAGCGTGTCTCTGCCCTGTTCTGACAGAGAGACGGTAGAGTCTTGTGCATTCATCTGGGGCAGTGCTGTTAATGGGAGGTCATTGGGGTAGGGTTGTGGTCTAGTCAAACCTTTAGAAGGAGAGCAAATGTATGTGGGAGGTGGGATGATAGGGAAAGATGCAATTTTGTTGAGGAAAGGCGTAGGGCAGGGGATAGGGTAGTGACAGGTGCAATGTAGGCAGGCTAGGCCCTTTCCAAATTGGATATAGGGCAAATCCATTGTGGGGAAGGGGTTCAGGGATTTCTTCAGATGGTAGCTAGCTACTAGTAGAAATATTAAGAGAGTGGGCAGCAAAAAGGTGGCTGACATGGCACTCAGTTTGGGGTTGTTATGTTGTGATGCAGGTTTAGTAGCACAGTGGGGTGGCTAATGTCACAATGGGCAGGTAGCGAACAACACAGTGACTAGCGGCGGTTAATGTAGCAGTAGGCTGGTAGCACAATAGCTAATAGCTAA
Source organism: Ambystoma mexicanum (assembly GCF_040938575.1). NCBI lineage: Eukaryota > Metazoa > Chordata > Amphibia > Caudata > Ambystomatidae > Ambystoma > Ambystoma mexicanum. Next base: position 481,384,333 of record NC_090921.1, read on the forward strand.
TAGTGCAGAGCAGTAACAGTGGCTAATAGTGGCTAGGAGCACAATAAACTGGTAACACACAGTGCAGTAGCTAGCTAGCATTAGCTGATATAATGGTAGGCTGGTAGCAGAGTTGTTGGTACTGCGAGGGCAGCTAACAATGGCTAAAAGCACAATAAACTAGTAGCGCACAGTGCAATGGGAGGCAGTGGCAGATATCATAATAGGCTAGTATCAAGGTGGACTGGGTTTTACTGGGCTAATAATGCAGTGGCTAGGAATCACAGATCACAGTAGGCAGTGTTATAGTAGAATACATAACAGTAGGTACATATGAAGTGGTATGAAACAACAATAATCAGCATTGTGCCAGGAAAAATTAATTTAGAGTGTTGGCATCGAGCACAAATGTCACACCATCACAGTTGGCAGAGTATGACTGTGAGCAAAGGTACTAGGGCATACAGAGGCAGAGTGTCTAGTTTCCCGAGTAGCTGATGGCATGAGCTTGCGGGTTCCTGCAAGGTTCAGGTCGCTGTGAGATTTGAATGCACAAGGCGGGTGATTGTGCCCTGGCAGTAGGCCGGATACTGGAGGTATGATTTATACTACGGCAGGGGCTTTTCAAGGGTTGTGTGCAGCGGGTGCCATGATGAGCGATGGGCGGATTAGGCGCGTAGGCAAAAGAGGAGCATGCCCATGGGCGGGAGTAGGTGAGCAAGAAAGAACATTGCAGAGGGGTGCGAGCAGAGAGTTAAGGTTCTGAAAGGACTGATGTAGCGTGATTAATGGCAGCTCATCTTAAAATGTCAGGTCGCGGGTCACTGCTGTGAACAGGGGCAAACAGGGCCTTGTTCCGCAAGCTGGCTTCCACCTGCCGGTAGCGGGGATTGGTTGAAGGAGGCGACCGGTTGCTTAGCAACAGGTCACAGACTCATTCTGGGGGCGCAGTGCACCAGCCATTTTACAGTCAGGCGAAGATGCAGACAATTAAGAGAAATAACACGGTGTAGGCGTCTGATTCAGTAAAAAGCAGCACATCCGGCTGCAAACAAAGTCAGAAAGGCCTCACTGAAAGGAATCTGATGATTCGTTGTGCATACTGGAATAGTCTGCGACATAGACGAGAATTAGACCTGCAGCTGAGGGAGAAGGGCTCCAGCCCTCTCCAGCTCCTGGTATGGCCTCGAATGGAGTCTTCAAGCAAACGGCCTTTTTCCTCTGCCATGTTCCGCAGGCCGGCTTCCGCCTGCCTCTAGCGGGGATTGGTGGAAGGAGGCACCTGTTTGCTTAGGAACGGGTCACAGACTCATTCTGGGGCCACGTTGTGCCGGCTATTTTGCGCTCAGGCGAAGATGCAGACAATTAAGAGAAATAACACGGTGAGGTCGTCTGATTCAGGAGAAAGCAGCACATCAGGCTACAAACACAGGCAGAAGGGCCTCACCAAATGGAATCCGATGATTCTGTTGTGCATACTGGAATAGTCGGCGATGTAGCGACGAGCAGGCAGCTTGGGTGAATTACTCCTGCAGCTGAGAGAGAAGAGCTCCGGCCCTCTCCAGCTCCTGGCATGGCCTTTAATGGTTAACATGAAAATGTCCATGAAAAAACGACTATCCAGTTCTCATACTGATACAAAGTATCATCCTGTAACATAGTTCTAATAAGCTACTAATGGAAGGAAATGACATTCTAATATGAAATTCTAAATGAGTTGTGGTAGTTAAAAAATCCCATAAGTTCAGAAAACCAGAGGGCAGAACAATTATTCTGCTCCGGTTTTGTATACATTTGCTCTGACTGTCCACAGAGGAAAGGGGAACTAAAAATAAATGGGGAAAACAAAAACAGCACCAAACAGCCAAGGATATAGGTTGAACCCTTAAGGACCCCTGTGGTGTCGTGTCATCATTTGATGACATGAAAGGCGAGGGATTCCAGAACTGCTGGGGAGAAGGTGAAGGGAGACCGTTGGAGGATGGGACGCTGGGAGCAGGGCTCATTCCTGCGACTTAAGTGCATGTTATCCAATAAATACAATATGTGCTCGTAACTCCCATGCTGTCTGTGCTCCCTGGGAGACAGGCCACCACAGAGTTTCGGTGAGCGAGGAGCGCATACTCGCTGGTGCATCCGGCTGAGTGAGGGTCTTGCTGTCTCTGTCTGCCTACAAGGAGGTTGCTGAGGTGCTGTGGAAAAGGCTGGATCGCAGTGAAGTCTGGGCTGGACGTGAGTCTGCCTCTGATGCCACCCCCACCCAACCCAATATCGAGCTTATTGAAGCTATTGGCAATCAGGTGGTGAGGCGAAGATGGAGCAGAGACATCAGAAAAGGTTTTGGAACAGAGACCCAGAGGGCAAGAGGTAGATGTTGTTCAAGGGGACACACTAATTCAAGACAACAAACTAATTCAAGAACGTGTTATAGAAGCACCAGCCCATCACATTGGGCTAAGAATCCAGTTTGACTGGCCTTGAGAATCATTTGCATAAAATGTAGTGGAGGAGGGCATCTGGGGAGGTGCTGTAGGAATAGGAATTTCCATAGAACTAGAGGAGGACTGGGTTTTTATTTAAGAGAGGCCTAGGACAATGCCCACACAGAATGTATTATCAAAAACAGAAGGGTCCTAGCTCCTCTCATCACTGCTCCCTTAGGAGTACAAATTCTACTATTTGGAAACCTTGCTTTTGCACCCCCTCAGTTGCAACAAATTACACTGGCATCCGAGGTTACACAAATATAAAAATATTATTATCCTTTATTACAAAATTACATGTTATAAAAATCCATTTGATTTTCTTATCTCAAAAATGGCATACCAACCACAATAATCACAATGTATTCGAGCAGAAACAATCGATCACTAAATGCAAAACTAATGAAAAAAAGAGTGGGAAAGAAGTGCTCCTAAATTTTCAGGTGTGCGTGAAAAAACTACTGCCATCAAAACTAAGAAAACATGAGGAAAGCAAAGCACAACGACTACGATTACAAATAATGCTCTATTGTAGTGGTTATTGCACAACTAAAACAATGACATCCAATTTCATGATAGACAGCACAAATGACATAAACAAATATTTATATAAAAAACATTAGCACCCTGGATTGACCCACAGTACAGATGTTTAAATTGGATCTCCTTGGTAATTAATCATTTTCTATTGCTAATTCTGGATCCAGAGCGACTCTCAATGTCTTATTATAGCTGCGACATCTTTCTCACAGAAAAAAACCGACATGTTTCATTCCCATTCTCCTACAGGAGAGTTGTTTACCGGGAAATTCTTCAGGGGTGATGTGCTATGACCAACAATTGGCATTACAATCGTTTACAGACTTCAAAGATTGACCATGCAACTTAGTGCAAATGAGGGGTGGCCGTATTTAGAGGAAAGCTTTCATCTTTGTATAATGCCAACCTACACAGCAGAAAGGGAGAGAAACAAAAAAACAACCGAATAAATCAGTCAGATATTGTGTATATAACCACTAATTTTAGTAGTTAGTGGTCCTCCAGGTCTATAAATACCTTGAAGGGTTCACTCGCCGTCAACTGATAAATAGTTGTTGGAGTACAAGAAACGTCTGCGTGTGAAGGAGTAAAATCCCCTGGAAAAAAGTGGGTAGGCAAAACCTCATGAATGGCAAAGTAGTGACAACACGGTATAATCTACTGACAGTTGTGAGATTTTAAAGTTTTTAAAGCATTATGAGAATATTCTGTTAGAGTCAATTCCTAAGACTTAAACCTCTCTAAATCAAATAGGAATTTCACCACGAATTGGATTGAAGATGAACACAGTGATGAAAAGTGAGAGGAATGCATATCGACTGTAGGGCATGAAGAGGAAGATAATCAAAAATCTGTGATTCACATTAATAGTGTTCCGATGGTAACGATGGCTGACTCAGGTGCTAAATATACCCTCATTCCGGAGATGGAATGGAAGAAGCTTGGTCCCAGCTACGTACATGAGGTGGATATTAATAAAAGCCCTATAGTGGAACAAGCATAGATTTGATTGGGTGGTTCAGAGCGCCTGTGCACTTCAAGGAGACAGAGCCCACCGGGCAGATCTCGTGTATAAAAAAAAAGGGATTCTCTCTGCTTTTGAGATGGCACAACAGAACATGTTGGAAGTTAAACTACATCCCAACGCGAGAGAGTCTGTATTTGCAATAGAAGACTCCAAGTGAAGCATTCAGTGAATTCAGAGTGAAGTATTCAAGGATGAAATAGGCTGTCTATGGGTTTTCACTCATCATATACTGCTCAAGAAGAATTGCAAACCAGTAGCTCAAAGGTTATCCTCTCTATCCTGGAGGGAGGAGATAGGCAACTTCTTTCCGTAGCTACAATGGGACATTGTGCAACTGCTGCTCTTCACCCAAAGTGCCCAGAAGTGAGTCCTGTGCCTGCTGTCCGGAGAAGGGATCTTCATGGGTCCAGAAGATGAGTGCCAAGAAGTCGACCTGTGCCACCCAGGGTCAGGAGGAGTGTTCATGACCACTGGAAGCCAAGTTGCTCTGTATCACCCTGAAGAGGGAGTACTCAGGCATATTGCTACCAGACACCAGGAGCTGCCCAGGTTCCAAGTAACTGAAGAAATCTTCAAGTGGCACTTAAGCCATGACATCTGTCTGCTTTTTTTTGCCAAAAAAGATCCAGGGTCGTTTCCTGCAGAAGAGTGCCAGCCTGTGGGTTCCCCACCACCAATCCATGAAAAAAGTTTCCTGAGGGTCCAGACTGGATGAGGGTCCTTAGTCCAGTCCAGTGCTCAAGTCCAATTTGCCAGAGGCCATTCTGTCAACCGTGCTGCAGTGGCAGCAAAGAAGATCCGGTCGCCACTGAAAATCATTTTGACTAATCAACCTCCGGGGTACCAGTGGTCCAGGTGTGAATATTGCTCTCTCAACCATCAATCAGTCACACACCTCTAATATAACAGAAGGGATATGAACAGATTGGACTAACAAGAAAATTATAAACCTCCTTGTCCAATTTTGGTAACATGAACGGAACAGCAGGCTTATCTCCGAAAGTTTGTGGATCATTGGTTGGTTGCAACACAGCGAAATACAATTATTACCCATTGATGAAAGGGACTTCAGTCAATGTTGTATGAAATATGCCTACTTTTTTTTATATAACAACAGACTTTTCTAGCAACACTACGAAATACAACCCACCCGATATAGGAATGCAGAGGACAGGCAGTTTCAAAGAAGGGAAAGAGTTACACTCTGGATACTAGAATGAGAAAAGTTCCCAGTTAGGGATTTCCCATCCCCTGCACGCTTTCAATGGCTTAGTATGAAAGCCCAACAGTTTAGAATAGCTCTTGGTTCTTTAAGAAGTTGTCAATAGTACATTAACAATTATGTTATAAATAGTAGACTTCACCAATAAGTTCTGATTTAACATAAAATGATTTATACAAAATATGTAGCACAAGTTTCGAGACAATTCTCTTCTTCATGGGTGAATAATGCTTTCAACATGTATCTACAGGAAAAAAATAAAACATAATTTTCAATGATTTAATTATATAGTAAACACATACATTATTCATTTAGTTATAATAACCTGTCCATCCGGCTAAGACATTACAATGCCTTCAAATAATCATAGCAATGTAGCCTGCATGACCCCCCACTTAGGCCATGGGCCTCATTCTGAGTTGGCCCGTAAGGGTTAACGGTCACCGGTAATGATGCCGGTGCCGTTAAACCCTTACCGCCCAATTCTGAGGTCCCTTGGCGGGACCCGCAAAGGACATGTGGTCTGCCCACACGTCCTTTGCGGGTCCCGCTAAGGGACCAGGGCACTAATAACGGGCCTGCTATTTGCGGGCCCGTAATTAGCGCCTTCCCCATTCCCATCGAGCCCTATGGGGGCACAAATGGGAATGGGGAATAGTCTACAGAATGGGGACTTACCGGGTCCGCCAAGGTCGGAATGACCCGGTAAGTCCCCATTCTGTCAGACCGGACCCGGACCCGGGTTTGGAGGCAGCCATGGCGCTAATAGCTCTTGGTTCTTTAAGAAGTTGTCAATAGTACATTAACAATTATGTTATAAATAGTAGACTTCACCAATAAGTTCTGATTTAACATAAAATGATTTATACAAAATATGTAGCACAAGTTTCGAGACAATTCTCTTCTTCATGGGTGAATAATGCTTTCAACATGTATCTACAGGAAAAAAATAAAACATAATTTTCAATGATTTAATTATATAGTAAACACATACATTATTCACCATTGCTGCCTCCAACCTCGTAATGACCCCCCATGTGTTCTGATCCTTGCTAATCATTAAATCAAATTCATACTCATCTGACATCGTAATAAACCTTACACTGATCATGTGTAAACTAAACACAAACATTCTTCCATTTACTTTTGTTAGACCGCACGTTCACAGAGTGTGGGAAGTTTGTAGGTACTACAATTTGCTTAATCTTACAATTACAAATGTCTAACCATCTTATATCAAAGAGAGTGCACTGAGGATCTAAAGTCACATAGTTAACATGTTTAAGCAACTGAATTCTGCAAAATGTATTTCAATAAAAACTCTACCATTAGTGTAGATTTTCCAAAAGGCAAACCGGAAAAGGACTTGACTGTAGAACTTCACGGAGAAATGTTTTCAGTCAGTAGGCGCTATTAAACTCATCGAAGCATCCCTGTTGAGAGCGATGCAAAAGAGGTCTTCTGACTATGTCCATATGATAAAAAGATAGAAAGGGTCTAGTACCCTAACTAGTAGTGATTAGCTAAAAACTAGCTGATAACCCAGAACTTCTAGTAGTAATTACTTTAAGGGTTGCAGTAGATGACACCCATCTGTGTGCTGATCCGAATTTGAAGTTATCAAGAAAATGGCCGGTTAAAAGAATGGCGATTTGTAATGATGTCATCACGTTAAAACATGAATTACGTCACAGATGTAAACAAATCCCCTGCGTCATCCCAATATGAAGAAAGACTAAATAAAGTCAAATCAAGTTATTTAAGATTGATCCTTAACCAAAGTTTGTGGATTGTTTGAAAAATGCCCAGCTATAATCGTCATTCTACTCATAATGGGGGGCCTCTTGCAGCCGCGGCTGGTCGTTGTGACATCATTACGTGGAAACGTGAATGACATCACCTATGTAATTGGATAACCTTGTCATTCAATAATCAAAAGGGATTACATCAGACACCCAAACATTGGAAGAAAATATCACTAAAAGATTTTGCAACCTGTGAAAGTAAAAACGTAGTGTATGCACTACGATGCCCATATGGTAAATATTATGTCGGGAAGACCATCCGTAGAGCCTAGAGCATTGGACGGAACACAAATCCAATATTAGAACGGGCAACACCAAATCACCTGTGTTCAGACACTTTAAAGAGAATGGACATGATATATCACAATTAAGATGGGTGATACTAGAAGTAATTCACCCTCTACCGAGAGTAGGTGATCTTGCTAAAAGACTAGCTCAGAGAGAGCTATACTGGATACACAAACTAGATGCTATGATGCCTCTGGGACTCATTGAGCCCGACCCCCACCACCCGCCCCCTACTGCCTGTCCCTCCGCTTCGCCAACTTTATATCCTTTTTAAAAAATATTATTGTTTTTTGAAGTGGGTATGTGAAGATATTTCTGCATGTTACCGTCCTGCAGTGTGTATCTAGAACATGGACAATGCATGCACCATAGAATAGAAAGTGGGGCCATGTGGAAGCCCACCACGGAACCAACAAACCACCCTCCAGGAAGTGCCCACAAAGCATCGGGGGGTGAACTGCAATAGATGCCGCTGCACTGCAACTGGAGGCACGGGCGCCAGCATGGGCACACCACGAATAAGCACTATCAGAGATGACAGCGAGGACCAAGACGGGCTTAGTACCATGGAAACGGCACGGGGGACACAAACAGACAGACCTAAACATTGACGGTAAGATCAGATGCCATTGTGGCAGCAAACGTGAGCACACAGTGGCGAATTCCCGCGGAAAGGGGCGATATACACACAATGGCAGAAAGGAAGGGCATAATAAGAGAAACAGGCACAGGGACTGCAGGATTCGGACGTGATGGGGACGTGATGGGTGATAAGCCAACAAACAAGGCCAGGACAAACGACTAAAAGCATTTCCCCTGGTGTAGCTATAGGACACTAGGGCACAGCAGAACATGGACACTGTTGCAAATAGGAGAAGAACATTCGGCTGTGCACACTGCTGCAAAGAGGATGAACATACTAGAATGTGCACACTGCTGTAGAGAGGATGAACATAATAGAATGTGCGCACAGCTGCAGAGATAGAATGTGAACACTGCTGCAGAGATGATCAAGACAATAAAATGTGTACACTGCTACAGGGAGGATGAACATAACATAATGTGCACACTGCTGCAGAGAGGATGAACATACTAGAATGTGAACACTGCTGCAGAGAGGATGAACATACCAGAATGTGCACACTGCTGCAGAGAGGATGAACATTATACAATGTGCACACTGCTGCAGTGAAGATGAACATTATAGAATGTGCACACTGCTGCAGAGAGGATGAACATACTAGAATACGCGCACTGCTGCAGAGCGGATGAACATTGTAGAATGTGTACACTGCTGCAGAGAGGATGAACATTCTATAATGTGAACACTGCTACAGAGAGGATGAACATACTAGAATGTGCACACTGCTCCAGAGAGGATGAACATACTAGGATGTGCACACTGCTCCAGAGAGGATGAACATACTAGAAAGTATATACTACTGAAACTGGTCTTGAACAACTTCTTTAAGTTTGGTGATAGGTTTTTCCTTCAGATTTTGGGGACTAGCATGGGTGCGGCTATGGCCCCTTGTTATGCGAACATTTTCATGTATTATTTGGAACATGAACACGTGCGATCATCACCAAGATGGCAACAACATCTCTCCTTATATGTAAGATATATCGATGATATATTTGGAATTTAGACAGGCCCTCTGGACGAATTATAGGCATTTCTAAATGATGAATCAAATTCATGCCAGGATTAGTTTTACAATGGAGGTCAGTCAGTCTACCATTCACTTTCTTGATGTAGAAATGTATACCACTGAATATGGACTTGAACCAAGAGTATTCTCTAAAACAACAGATAAGAACAGTCTACTTTTAGCCACCAGCTTCCATCCACGCAGAACTATTGATAGTGTACCGATGAGCGAGTTTTTACAGTACAGGAGAAATATATCAGAACCATTATTGTACAAACACAATCAGCAACTCTTGAGGATACGTTTAAAGCTAGGGGGTATGATGCTACGTTGATCCATGATATTGCAGTGAAAACAAATACCATAGTGAGGGAGACCTTCTTTACTCCGAAGCCGGTCCAGGAAGTGGACTCTTTGGTTTATGTGACCACGTACTCCACTCAAAGTGGAAGAATCAGGAGGATTATTCAAAATAATTGGCGAATGCTGCAAATGGATCCACATTTACAACAACTATTTTCTCATGTACCGAGATTTGCTTACATAAATAACAGGGCACTGCGGTCTAGTCTCGTCAAAGCTGAAATACAGACATTTATGGCCAAGACTATATACAAGGGAACTATACCTTGTCAGAACTGTCCACATTGTGCCAATGTTATTAGAGGGAGCAGTGTTGCACATCCACACTCTGGGAAACCAATCTGGGTAAAACATTTGTGCGCCTGTGATGCCACTAATGTGATTTACGGGTTAAAATGACCTTGCGGTCTCCACTATGTAGGGATGACAACTAGGAAGGCAAAAGCACGGTGGTCTGAGCACAAATCTAATATTTGTACCAGTAATGTGAAATCTTCAATAGCCATTCATTTCCATCAGGCTAGGCACACTGTGGTGCAACATAAGTGTGTGATTCTGGAGCATATCACGATGGGCTCTCGGGGAGGTAATCTACACAGAAAACTCCTCCAGAGGGACATTTTGTGGATCAAATTGCTGGACTCTCTTAGTCCAAGGGGTATGAATGTTGAATTTGATTTGATGTGCTTAATTTCAATTTTGATATGGTTTTTGTATTTGAAAATGTTGCTACATGAAGATTTACTGCGAAATGTGTGGCTACCAGACTGTGAGCAGGATTACAGCCTGACAGAATGCATGTTTTACCATGGAAAGGGGGAGTATTGGGGACCTTTTTCCACAACATGGTCATTCATACAGATATGGACGGGCGGCTGAGACATTTGCTTGGTATTGAATGTTCTGACATTTTCTATTTTACAGTTTGAGCCCACAGTGGGGCCTGAGCAGATTTATTTCTGCATTCCCCCCCCCCGCTGGCATATCCAGTCAATTTCAGAAGTCTGGGTACACTTTGATGTTAGGGAAACTTGTTGCAGGCACACTGCCGACCTTAGCATGGGCTGTTTATAGGGATGAGAGGGTCGTGGTGCCCGCTCTTAGCCCAAAGTTTGGTTTGGATCCTTGACATAGACCTGAGGGGTAATTCATAGAATATAGCGCAGAAGTTTTGACTCACAGCGTATTCATGGATACTAACATCCATAATCAGCCGTGGTGCAGAGTGGCACAGCGACCCTGCAGCAGCGGCAGTTACGCCCCTAACCCTGCCCTGCGCGCCAAAAACATCACACAAATCCAGTACATGGCACAAAGGCAAGTGGACCAGCATACAGCCCCCCAACCACGAAAACGCATGTAAAACTCCCCACGCACCCCTCGGAATATACGTACGCCGATCGCGCCAGCGAAAACGCATTGAAAACTTCCTGTGCACCCCTCAGAATACGTGTACCCCGCTTGCGGCAGCAAAATCACATGTAAAACACCCCGCGCACCCCTTGGAATACGCGTACCCCACTCGCGCCAGTGAAATCGCATATAAAACTCCCCACGCACCCCTCAGAATATGCGTACCCCGCTTGCGCCAGCGAAAACGCATGTAAAACTCCCGTGCACCCCTCGGAATACACATACCCCGCTCGTGCCAGCCAAAATGTTTGTAAAACTCCCTGTGCAACCCTCGGAATACGCCTACCCCGCTCGCACCAGCGAAATCGTGTGGAAAAAGTCCTTCTGTGGTGTGCAGCCTGTGGCGCATGCCCACGGGTGAAGGGCTGCCTGCGGGGCATAGTCAGGGTGGATGGGCTGCCTGCAGGGCATGGTCAGGGTGGATGGGCTGCGTTGTGGGGCATGCCCAGGGGTGAAGGGCTGCCTGTGGGGCATGCCCCGGGGTGACGGGCTGCCTGTGGGGCATGGTCAGGATGGATGGGCTGCCTGCTGGGCATGGTCAGGGTGGATGGGCTGCCTGTGGGGCATGCCCAGGGGTGAAGGGCTGCCTGCAGGCCATGGTCAAGGTGGATGGGCTGCCTGCAGGGCATGCCCGAGGGTGATGGGATGCCTGCGAGGCACTGTGCTCATCTCAACACCCGGTGCATGGAGTTCTCCGCCCTGACCATTGTGAGCTGTGCCTCCTCTGCCCGCCGCCGCTCCGCATCTATCTGCTGGCCCAACCGCTGCCACACGGAAGACACTCCCTATCCTGGGTCCTCCTGCCCAAAGGCTGACGCCTGCCCCTGGGATGTTGATGGCCCGAGCAATGATCGCTCCCACCCTGAGCCTGCTGCTGCCGTGCACATGCCCTGCTTGTTGATGCCTGCACATCCTCCTCTTGCTGGGGTCCAGTTGGTGGGGTGGCCACCAATGCTGCACCTCCGACTCGCGACTCTGGCTGCTGGCTTAGGGGCCGCACCACAGGGGGCCCAGGTGATACTTGGGGGGGAAGATGGCACGGAGGACGACATTTGCATAGGGGGTTCAGTTGAGGAGGGGGTCGCAAGAAGTTCCAGCAAACAAATGAACCCAGTCCTGACAACCTGTCCTAGTAGGTCGATGCGGCCAAAGAGGGATCCGAAATGACGTGCATTGTCCAGACAAGAACCCTGCATGTCACCCCGAATCCCACGTTGGTGCAACACCACTCCATCTAGGACAGGCTCAATACGGTCATGGATTGCAATGTCTGCAGGGAGAGGAAGGCCAGTTGTTGTATGCGCATCCCCTCCCTGAAAATGGGTCTGGACGGAAGCATCCCTGCTGCTGCCGGATGATGCAGTCACAGGATCAGGGACAGGATTACACACAGGCACCTCCGCGGCAGCCTGTGCTGCCTCCTGTCCCTGCCCCTGGGCTGCTCCACTAGCACCAGTGGAGTCCCCCCTCCAGGCCCTGTGCGTGGGCCTTCCAAGGCCTCCTCCTCAACCAAACCTCCTACCAACCTGGATGACTCCGTGCCATCTACCTCCATAGGCCCGTGTGGGGGCTCAGCTGCCCCTACTGCTGCCGAGGAGTCCACCTCCAAATGCTGCCTCTTGGACCTACCTTCGGCAGCTGCGGCCATGGACGCGGCACCAGACTCCTCACTCCCCGAAGAGATGACTACCCGGGAGGGGAGCTGGGCCCTACGTCTCCGGCTGGTGGTGGGATCCCTGCCGCTGTGCTCCATAGCACCGTCTCCGCCCTCTTCATCAGTTCACGCTGCAGACAGGGAGAGACAGAACACAGGCATCAGGGCACTGTACAATGGTTGTATGCACACATGACAGTTGCACATGAGTGGCAGTGTCAAAGTTCACAGATGGCATCACACTCCCCAACACACATATCATTTGAACACACACACATGAACAAATTAACAGGAATGGTGCATCAGGCAGCAGCATCCATACACACACAACAGCATGAACATCCAAAGGTCATTAACATGAAGGTGGAACCAGCATCCATGTGTCACACCCCAACCATGGCATAGTACATACAGAGAAATGCTAACATGTGTGCGTCTCCACATGCATTTGTGCATCATGCTTTGGAACACATACACCATTGATATGCATCATACATGACTGGACTCACATGCGGCAGGCTCATGTCCCTGCACATACACATCCATGCATGGCCCTTTCAAGACAAATGTCCATGCTGCACACTCCTGGCAGCCCTCAGCATGCACTGCGTCTAATCAGTACACACGGACACTTACTGCTCGACTCTGGATGGGTCTGCCTCTCAAGACCCTGGATGTGAAGTGCTGGGCGTATGCATTCCAGGACCCTCATCTGGTCATTGGCAAGGGGGACCTGGCAGCCCTCTGCATCCGCTGTGTCCAAGAGGCGCCAGGCCTTCCTGAGGGTCCTGGAACTGAAGTCCTCCCAGCGCTTATGGACGTGTGGTAGGTCACGGGTTGCCACCCCCTTTTCGTAGATGGCAACAACAATGTCCATCCAGATCCTTCTCCGTCCATCCTTGTTGGCACGTGTTCTTCTGAAGAGGGGGCATCATAATGCACCAAGACTTGCTCCACCAGGATGCCAACCTCTCCTGCTGTGAAGCTGGAAGCCCTCTGCCTCTCTGGTGGGGGTTGCCAGTGGGCGCAGATGTTGTTCCCCCCGACAATGCAACCACCAAGGCTGGTGTGGGTGGGCAACTGTGTCCTGGTGCTGGGCTGTGGAGTGATGGAACTGCAGTCGGGAGTCTTCTGTTCCAGCAGGGGTGGTCACAGCAACTGGACCCCTGCATATGGCTGACGTGCAGGCACCAAATTGCAGGGCACGTGGCCAGCAGGCAGGCAGCAGCAGATGGCTGGTGGGAGTTGGCTCAGGGCTCTGGGGGGCAGGAAAATGGCCTTCTGGGCAGGAGCGTGGTCTTTAGTGTGTTGTCGCATGTCCAGCTTGGTACAGAGTGATTTTGCTTGTGAAAAAACAGCACGTCAGCGTGTAATCCGAGGAAAGGCCATTAGCGCGTATGTGACGTAACAAGCGCGGGTGGTTCCCTTGGCGTGGGTGCATCCGCACGTGCAAAATTAGCACGTCCATGTGTGAATGCGTGTAATCCGAGAATAGGCCTTTAGCGCATATGTGACATAACACGCACGGGTGTTTCCCTCGGCACGGGTGCATCCGCATGTGCAAAAACAGCACATCCACGTGTGAATGCCTGTAATTCAAGGAAAGTGCCTTAGTGCGTAAGAGCGCCAGTGAAGTTGCACGTGCGGGTGTTGCATTTACCACGGATTAAAGGTGAGTGCGGGTCAGCAGTCCACTGCACGTGCTGTTTGTGGAGACCGACACATCTGTTTACTCTGCTGGAATCAGACGCAATTACTTCACAGTGTTTGAAGTTCGTACCTCTTTTTTTGGCGGGGTGTTGCCTACGCGCACAAGCGTGCGTGTTTTTCTTTTTTTTCCATGTAAGGCAGGCCGTGAGTCGTGCACGCTATTTTTCCCACTGTGGTTCCCCCTGTGCATCGCGTACCATTTTCAAGGTCATAGTAGCCCGCATGTTCCATGCATACGTGTTTTTTGTGTCCCTGGGTGCCACACCCTACTGCTGGAGGTTAAATCCACGCGCGTGGGCTACCGAGGTCACGTGCACATTTTTCTTTTGTAAAATTACAATTTATTGTTTTTATATTTTGTCAATTTTTGCATTTTTATTTTTTATTTATTTTATTTTTGGGGGTGCCTGAGCATGGCATGACCCGTCATTTTTCCCCAGGGGTCACAGACAGCCTTGCAGGAGGACTGGGGTACCTATTCCATCCAGTACCCTGCCCCCTTCTAGCCAATTGCCCAGGACAATTGTTGAGTGCACTTCCTATCGGCTACTTTCCATCTGTGCCATGGTTGAGAGGCCACCAAAGGCTGAGGGCGGCAAAGCTGGGCATCCTCCCAGGGCTAGGCATGGTTGGGCACATGGGTGTGGAGACCAGGGAGGACAGGGTGGCCAGGGTGGCTACAGAGGGGGAAGAGGCAGGGGTGAGCCACATGCTGGTGCAAACATGCCACCTCCCCCTGTGGCTCCTGGTGATGCAGCTGTTGCATCACAACCTGGCACCCATATCACCCAACAGCAATTTTCATCTGCTATCACAGGCCCACCGGTGGTGGTAGCTGCAGGTGCAGCTGTGGGAACCACCACCCGGGCTCTGGGTCAGTCAGCGCATGTTGCTTTGCATGACGAGGACTCCCAGGACGATTTCCATCTTGTCCGGAGGTGCGGGTCACGTGTGTCCAGTGTAGCTGTGACTGGGGCACACGTATCTGGGGCAGTATTGACATGTACTGCCCCAAGCAGCCGGGTGGTGGTAACTGCATGTGCAGATGCAGCCAACACCACCCTGGCAGTGAGTCAGACCCAAGCCAGACATCTGTCCTCATACCAACACCCATCCCCTTGGTCCAGTCCACCAGCGCCATAGCTCCCACTGATCAGGGCCACATTGGCCACTCAGGGTCAGTACCACCGGCCAAAAGGAGAAAGCGTGCTCCTGCGCAAGAGGCTGGGAGCCCAGACACGGCTCCGGCCTCCGGCACATCAAGGAAGAAGCCTTTCTGCAAGCAGGAATTGAACTTCCTTGTGGACTACGTGTCGGAACACCAACGCAATATGCTTGTGGGCCCACAGTGCAATACAACGCATCACCAGAATTGGGTCCACTGACAGCATGTTGCAGATGGTGTGACAGCCATGGGATTCCAGGTGCGCAAGGCTCAGGACTGCTACAAGCGTTGGAATGACCTCCGACACAGTGCAAAACAAAAGCGTGCCTCCAATTATTCCATATCTCTGGTGCCTGGTGGTGGGACACCACCAGAGGGCAATTAACTCACTCAGCATGAGGAGATCACTTCAGAGTTCATCCCGGAAGAACAAATCCGTGGAGTGGGAGAGAGGATGAATTATGATGCATCGTCTGGTGGGTATTGATGCGTGTAACTCAATGACATGTGTGGTTGGCATGTGTGACCCTCCCAGCTACAACTTGGCTCCTTCCTTTCTTCAATCTCCCTCTCTACCTGTGGTGTTAACCAGGGGTCTGACCTCTCGGCCTGACTTACAAACAGCACATGGCAGCTCTCGCCTACTGCATTTTCATTTTCTGCTACGACTTCCAGTGCTATGCTAATGATAACCAACTGATTTCCAGGCTGCCCTTGGCCACCACTTCTCCCTCCCTTATTTCTGATAGCCTCATTGCCATTCGCAATTGGTGTACTGCCAACGATCTCTGTCTGAATGCCAGCAAGACTGACATCCTCCTCATCAGTACACCTTTGCCATCCTTTTCCCCTCACTCTCTGGCCAGCCCCACTTGGCCCTCCTCTTACCTCCACCTGCAAGGCCAACAACCTCAGGGTCACTTTTGACTCAACACATTCCTTTTCCACATACATTTCTGACGTATCTTGAGATAGATTAACTTCTTCACCTCCTCAGGGGTACTGTGCCTTTCCTATCCTTCACCTACATGCTCACAGTCTCTCATGTTCTGGTTTACTGAAGGTTGGAGTACTGTGACAGGCTCTTCCAATATTCGACCTGCCTCCACAATCCGCCCTCTACCACTAATCCTTTACAGGACTGCGAGACTTGTCCTTGGCCTCATGCCCTTGGATCCTACCTTTCCAGCTCTGTAATCCCTTCATTGGCTACCAGTGGATGCAAGGATGATACTTCAGACCCTCTGCATTGTGCACAATGATTTTTTTGGAATGGGTCCAAAATACCTTCAACAATCCCTCTGCCAATTCCTCCCCTCTTGAGTCCTTTGCTCCTATACCTCACACTCCCTCTGGGTCAGTTGTTAATTGAATAGATAAACTGGGGGCAGATCTGTGTGTACGGCTGGGTGCTCCCTTTAGAACAGCCAACTGGCCATGTTGAAACTTAAGGAGAAACATTTCTGCTTCCGGGAGCACCTCAAGACCTTCCTATTTTCTCCTGCATTAGCCCCTCTTCTCCCCAGCTGAACAGTTTCCACTGTTGGCACTGTGCCCCTGCACACACTCTGTCCTTCGGGCCCAGGTACCTGCCCACCCTGCCTCCCTGCTGCACTGCCTCCAGGCCTCCCACTGCAATGGGTCCTGTGCTTGTACCCATAGAGTCCCCCACTCTTCTTCTGCACTCATCAGATTTGCCCTATGCAAATTATCTTGAACTTTCCACTTGCTGGCTGCACTACCACCTTTTCAATGCCTATTCTATCATTGAACTTCATTTTCCTTCTTTGGTCTCCTCTGTTTGGCAAGTTCCCCTTCTCCCCCTTTCAGGGTCTTCAACCCTTTATCCCTTCTCCATGCACGTGCGTGTTCTCAATGTCACTGTGCCAAGTATGATAGTTGTTTAGAATTCCTTTTCTCCCTTATTCCCCTCCCTTTGCTTGTTTGCACTCTGAGCCACTTGTGTACGAGTGCAATCTTGATGAGATGTCATATCATGTCATATGCATCCTTTGTCCTTGGTGCAGTGTGTCTCACTCTGGCTGTGCTGATGGCAGTGGCTCCCCATGCACATGTGTGCACAATCATATTCCATGTGCATTCCAAGTATGCCTCTAGGTGTCCTTGATCACCTGCTCATTGTAGTATGTGGCCAGGATGGTCCAAGTGTCATCTCATTTGGACAGCCATGTCATGCTTACTGTAGGTCTGTGTGTCATCACGCACGACTTCAGGCTGTCCACATCTGTATCATGCACATGGCTCCCCCTGTAACAGGCCCACTGCCTCTTTTCAACTGGTGTTGTGACTTCTACATGCATGGGTGTACTATTGATGGTTCCCCATCTGTCCTGCATCATGTCCACTTCTCATCGGTTGTAGTGACATTTGAATGACGAAATGCAATAGACGCATACCAACACTGTCTGGCAATGCACAGTTCTGTGGGGAACCTTTCATTGCCATGCAGTGCCTCCCTGCTATTTCCCAGAGGATGGGTGTTTCACGGTATCCGTGCTACATGGTGCATGCCTCCGCGGCCGACCAGCCTGTGCGCACTCCATCTTGGTGACTAGGCCTCACTGCGATAGTACAAAAACGCTTCTCTTCCCTTTTTCTCGCAGCAGCATGGCCAGGCGCGCAGGGCACAGGGCCCTCACTCTGACTGGAAAACTCTACGGGCCTATTCTCACGCTGAAGCAGGAGATGCTTGCAACACATAATAAATGTAACACATCCCTCTTCCTCTGAGATCACTGCCCTGCATGTGAACCAGCATGAGCTAAGCACATAGCTCGTCCATCTCCACAAATGTGTTGTTACCCCTCCCGCACCCTCGCCAGTGGAAACTTACTGCCATTGTGACCCTGTGTCCCTGCAAGATATTCCTTTCATGTGCCAGACCACTGACCATGCTATGATGCCCACCCAGCAGATCCCCAACTAACATTAGACCCCTGCTGCAGTATATTGTTGCCTACCACTAACAAATGCCACATACCAGAGATTCTTATGAGTACGGACCTTAACTTCAATCAGTGTATTATAGCGTTCAAGACCCTTAACCTAAGACTTGTATAATCCAATGTTACTGATATTTAGTGCATGCATTCTTTGAGAATGTATTATGTTAGCTTAGATAGTGACCACTCTGCCTCCCAGCGACCTGACCTTCACCCATGCGGAGCACAGATGACTGATGTCAATCCTCCCGCCAACCAAGCGACCAACCCGGATGAAGAGATGCCACTTCACCTGAGACATCGAGTGAACTGACCAATCCGGGACCAACGTAGTATTCTATGTTAGTTGCGTCATTTACCTTATAAAATGGAATGTAAGGATAACTTGTGCAGAGCGCTCTCAGATATCTCTTGAATACTATTGAATACACAAAGAATGTAATCTATGCAATCCGCTGCCCATGTGGTATGTACTACGTAGGCAAAACAAACAGAAAGGTTAAGGACAGGTGGACAGAGCACAAATCCTGTGTGAGGACGAAAAATTGCAAATCCCCCGTGTGCAGACACTTCCGAGACAAAAAACACAATGTATCACAGATGAGATTTGTGGTACTCGAAGTCCTACGACCCCTAAGTAGAGGTGGGGACCTTCCAAAACTTCTGGCCCAAAGAGAACTTTTTTAATAAACAAACTTGATTCCATGACTCCACTTGGAATCAATGAAGATTACTATTTAGGACCGTTTTTGTAAATTATCCCTGTAATACTTTGAGCCCAAACATCTCATTCCATGATAGGAGCGCAAATATCAAAAATCAAGATTTGGCCTGACACTCCTTAAAACTTTATACACTTTTAGCACCTGTTTGTCTAGACAAGGGATCACCTGTACCTGTTTTTGTAATATAAATGTACAGTTTACTCATGTCATGTAAACTCACAACAATTGAAATTTGGGACTTATATTGTGAAATTTGGGACTGATATTGTGTATTATATGCTACCCCACTGTCTAAATATAAATTATTCCTACATGTACTAGTCTGTATACCTAGGATATCTATACTTTTGGCATCTCGAGATTTGTGTACATATTCTGTTTTTAAATTGAAATGTAAATGACATTTTCTAGATTGATCTAAACTGTCTGTATTCTGATAATTCCCCTGCCAGAAAAACATTTTTTTGCCATTTAGACGAACACCAGAAAGCACACCCAATAATTTATGGGACTAATAACATCGTTTTGAATTGTTCGTTATGTGCCTAACTCTTTCTTTTTTACATACCTTCTGATCGTGATTTACATCACCTAGTCTTTACAGATACTGTTCAACTTCATGACCATCCTTATCACTCATAATTCTTTTATGGCTCAAATCCAACCCGGTCCCCTAAAGCGTATTTACTTGGTTTGTTTACGTCTTGGCGCGCGTGCGCTAGTGACGTCACATTTTTTGCAACG
The DNA here is from genome assembly GCF_040938575.1 of Ambystoma mexicanum. Lineage (NCBI taxonomy): Eukaryota > Metazoa > Chordata > Amphibia > Caudata > Ambystomatidae > Ambystoma > Ambystoma mexicanum. Next base: position 481,404,066 of record NC_090921.1, read on the forward strand.
TTGCCCGCGCATGAGCGCGATGACCTCACAGCTTCTTTTCAGTATATATACAGGGACGTCGAGTGAATACTTCACTCTGGTGCGGCTCCCGATCGTACTCGGACTACTCCTGGACGCAGATGGATACTGAACTTGTAATTTCCTTTTGAGTTAGATGCTGGACCCTCTCGTTTTCACTTATTATTCCGCTCAGCTTATTTAATAACCGCTTAGTTATACCATTATCCCATTTAGATATCCATACCCATCAAGGCTTCACCAAAGTCTTCTTTCCATGAGATGCACTACAAAGTGTCCGCTCGACACCTGGATCAGCTCTGCTAATCTTGGATCATTCCATGAGCCTAATATATGTTCCTGGGTAAGATGGTTGCCCATTTTTCACTTCTTTTCTATTCTGAATGCTACTATTTGACCCACCTTTCCTAGCCTGTTTCTCTCACCTCTTCCTCCCTATACTCACAGTTGCTTAACTATGGATACATAAGGCACATTACCCCACATTCGAAATTTAATAAGAAACTATACGCCCATACTAGACTTAGGTCATTTGCATATCAACCTTAATTGTTGGTTTTTGACGATATCCTACAGCTTTTAGCTTTGTGGGAGATGGATTTAAAATGAGGACTGAAAAATGGGATTTTGCCCTATAGACTAGGCTGACTGCCTTGAAAACAATTTATCTGTTAAAATTGATCTAAAAGTTTAATATGATGTTTTTCAAAATTGTGTAAAAACTGCTTTAAGTTCAAACTAATTGAAGTATATATGTATTTTTTTTTTGTTGTAGACTTTAATTTGTTGAAAAATACCGCCCCTGATGAAGAGTTTTTTATACTCGAAACGCGTTGGGCTCACCAAAAGACAAATGAAAAGCAAAAATTGTTTTTTATAAAACAGAAAGTTTCAACTGAATCATTTATGGACATTTTTTTTACAGAATTGATTGACGGTTATCAATATTGTATTTAAAAAAATGTACAAAAAAGTTCAAAAGGCCTATCTTGGCCGTCTAGAAAGTGTGCAGGGGACGTGGCTATCCACATTGGATTTCTTCTTTGTTTTTTATCAGCAACATCAGAGCCAGCACGATCCATATCGTCTCATGGAACACATATATCACAGGGGCGAGAAAAGGAATGGCGGTCAGGAGAGTTTCTGTTCCATCTGAATGATAAACCAGTGAAAATTATATGCCCAGCCACCCCAGAAAGTCAGCGAGGAGAAGGACACGATGAGAATGGCGAGCAAGAAGAGGAAGTAGAAGAGGTGTGGAGTGATCTAGATGAGTATGAAGAGGGAGCAGCAGCTATGGGATCCCCATTACCATCTCAGCTTGATGATTTTGATGAACCATCGCCCCCAGGATGGCAGGGTAGATTAAGGCAGCGAGTAGGGAACATGTTGGTGAGTAAGACAAAGAAAGGGACCTTAAGTAAGACAGGAAAGAAACATAAATTGCACATGCCGCGATACATAAGGGAGCAGGTAGGCCACACTACATTCCGTGGGCCCAAATGGGCAAAAACAACCTGTTGAAGCTCCTCCCCCCACTTGCGGGAGCGGCAGGGAAATGGATACATTAATTTGAGAAAAACACAGCAGGAGTACCATTAGCGATAGGTGATGTAAAGAGTTTGCTAGTGTCCGCCGTCTGGGATCAGGCAGACGCTGTGTGGGAAAATGCAGGTTTCCCAGGAGTGACAATGAGTTGTGAACGCCACGATGGATCGCCATTCAACAATGTTCGAGCGCAAGTATGGGACGCATTGCGGCGCACGTTTTGAGATATTGCAGATTTACATTTAGTGATGCAATGTACAATGGAGGAGAATGAGGATCCTATGCAATTCATCCTCCGAGTGCAAGATTTGTGGAGAAGCGAAACTGGCACGGCATGGAATCAATCCACTGCCCTGTTCTACTTTATTATCAAAAAAGTGCTCCCAAAGGAGGTACAGAAGGCCTTGGATAAAATAGCTGGGATAGAAGCCAAGGGTTTGCCAGAAATTCAGAGTATAATTTTACACCACTGTAGGAGGGTCAACAAGAGTGAAAAGGAGATAGCACAAAAAAGGTTGGCAGACAAAGCAAAACTAGAGCAGAACAAATTGGTGAAGGTCGCCGCCATAAACGCCAGCGTAACTGCTAATAGAGAGAACGAGGGGGGCAAAAGTGTGGGAAATAGACCAGTTGGAATAGTAGCGTTGTGAGCCGCAGGAGAACATGGACCGTGGAACGGAGAAGAACCACAGAATGGACCGCAGTGGCACGAAAGACCAAGCAGAGGAAGAGGTGGGTACCGTGGCCAGAGAGGGGGGTTCAGAAGTATGGGAAACAGAGGTTTTGGTGGGCAAGAGATGAGAGGGGGACAGCAAGGGTCATGTTGGAATTGTGGAAGATGGGGACACTATTCAAGAGATTGCAGAATGCGGTCGTCAGGGTACTTCCAAGGGCAACCACCCATGGACAATGAACAGTTATGGGGTTGCCCACACTCAGGTAGCCCCTATGGACTACCAATGGGGAATGGAAGACCACAGGACCAGTGTTATAATGAACCCCAAATGCAACAAAGACAGCCACCCCAACAGCCACATCACAGTGCATCACAGCCCATGGCACGACAAAACACTGTAGGGAACGCAAGCAATAACAGTTTTACAACAGCTGCAAACAGTGCACCTACACCATTCCGTGGTGTAAAAGCAGTTGGGGATAATGTCTTTTCAGTGCCAGGACAAGAAAGGTACGCAGATTAGGACAGCCCACAGGGAGTACTCGTGTGTCCAGTCCTATCTACCACCTTATGTGCAGAAGAGGAACCACTAGTGGGTGCAGAGATAGGACATAAGCAGTTTATCTTTATGGTAGACTCAGGAGCAGAAAAATCATGTCTTATGGAAGGGCGGTTTCCGCTCTCAGGCAGGAATTTGGAAACGCAGGGGTTCTCTGGAGCTATTTTAAAAGTTCCTTAAACGAAAGATCTTGACATAACGGTGGAGGGGGAAACAGTGCGCGAACCCTTACTGTACCAAGAAGACGCGCCAATCAACTTGCTGGGAAGAGATTTGCTAAGCAAATTGCACATGACCATTTCATTTACAGAGCGGGGGATAGTGTGTTCCACCCCAGGAGTGTGCCCAGTATGAGCAATGTTGATGATCAGTACAATAATGAATGAGGTTGTAGTGCGAGGGATACCCATTGATATAGACATGTTTATCTATGGCATCAAGGTGTTAGCCCGAGTAGTGCCTGAAATAACAAGAAAAGAGTGGAGGACACCATCAGACTTTATATTTCGCCCAATCACAAGTGTAGATGTAGTGCCAGGCACAATAATGTCCATCGACATTGAGGCAGTTCAGGTATAGAGTAAACGTATTGTGGTCATAGGCTTGGACACGCATGGGTGTGAGTGGAGAACTGTGCTATGCATAGATCCCGAAAGTACAGAATGAAGAATAGGTGGGCACCACGAAGAATATTATATTTTCATGTAGTTCTCAAATTCGGTACTGTTCCAAACATTTTTTGTGCTTAAATGGAGCTCACTGGGTCGAAAACAGGTCCAATGACACTCGGGACTTAATAACTGTAATGCCTTGAAAAACAGAGTGGAAACCACCCTGTAGCACCCAGCGCTCACTGTTTGCCTCGTATCATGAGGCTAAATGCAATACTTGAAGCTCAATTTATTCTTTGTTAAATTAGTTAACTGGTTTTTGAAAAATCAGAGTAATTATTTGATTGAATTCTTTCAAAAATGCGATTTCAACCACTTAGTTTATCAAAGCTTTTACTCAGGAGATTGCGTTCAAATCACACAATGCATTAGGCGTTTTCCCAATCCCTCTACTCAAAATCACAGCTCTTGCCAATGCATTTCGGTGTCTAGCACCATCTTCAAGGCTAAATTTCAACATTAATTAACATAATGCATGTATAACAAATGTAAGTAATAAATGTACATACCAGCAATGAGATTAGTTCCATCCCATAAAAAGAAAAAAGTATAATGTGTATATTAGTGCCATTATGCGTGCCAAAATCATTGTCTTTATCTTTACTGAACGTATGCATTCAGCCATATAAAACTTTCACTGCATTGACATATCTACATTTATGAGGCGTTCACGCGAATACGAGCCAGCTCAGGTAATGAAAGTTTTATATGGCTGTATGCATACGTTCAGTAAAGATAAAGACTATGATTTTGGCACGCATAATGGCACTAATATACACATTATACTTTTTTCTTTTTTATGGGATGGAACTAATCTCATTGCTGGTATGTACATTTATTACTTACATTTGTTATATATGCATTATGTTGTGAGCGCTGGGTGCTACAGCGTGGTTTACACTCTGTTTTTCAAGTCACTGTGCATAGATCCCAACATAATGCTCAGAGACATAACTGATGAAGAATTATTCACTGATAACGAAGACGACGGAGAAATAATAATGGAAATAAGTATACCGTGTGACATTATGATCCAGTACAGAGAGGTACACAACCCGCTTATGGCTAGTGTTAGTGCCCCGCCAACAATATTTGAGGAAGACATGGCAAAGGTGGCACCAGAAATTTGGACTACAGGGCCCCATGATGTAGGGTTACTGCATGAAGTGACACCCATAAAGATAAAACTCAAACCAGGTGCCATACCGCCGAGAGTGAAACAATACCCAATATCCAGAGAGGCAGAAGAAGGAATTAGGGAAACAATAAATGCACTCCTGAGCCAAGGTATCATAGTGCCGTCAAACTCCCCGTGTAATACGGCAATCTTCCCGATCAAAAAAGCAAAAGGAGGGGCGTGGAGGATGATCCAATATCTCCGCCCACTCAATGACGTCATCCAAAAAGAATTGCCGTTAGTGCCTAACTCGGCATCAATACTGTGCAGTATACCCAAAGAATCGACATGTTTTACTGTGGTTGACTTGAAGAATGCTTTCTTCTCTATACCACTTGATCCAGGATCACATTACCTCACAGCATTCACACTGGGAAACAACAGATATGAGCATTGCAGACTCCCACAGGGGTACTGCGAAAGACCCAGGATTTTTAACAGAGTACTACGTGAAGATATTGGGAACATAAATGTAGAAGCACCATTATACAATAGGTAGACGATCTACTCGTCTACAGCAAAACAGAGGAAAAGTGCAGGGAAGACTCCATAACACTACTAAACGTGTTAGCTACAAAGGGGTACAAGGTGGATAAAGGGAAATTACAATACTGCCTTGCCAAAGTTGTATACCTCGGACAGTTGATATCGAAAGACAGGAAACAAATACTCCCAGACAGAGCAGCTGCTATACGTAACATAATCATACCAAAAACAGTGAAGGACATGCAAAAATGTCTTGCCATATGTAACTATTGCCGAGCATGGATCCTTGATTACGCACCATACACACGTCCATTACTGCAAGCACTAAAAGAAGCGCAGAAGAACAGAACCCCAATAATATGGACACATGACATGATGACCCAGTACTTTAGACTAAAAGACCTCATTGCAGATGCCCCAGTCCTCGCGAACCCAGATTATAAGAGGGAATTGTTCCTGTTCTCACACTGCGATGGAACAATGATGACAGCAGTACTGACACAACAAACATCATTAGACCACAAACCATTGGCCTATTACAGTGGAACACTAGACGCGGTGATGCAACGTCACTTTGCGTGCAAACAGGCCCTTGAAGCTGCGGCCTTCGCCATTGAAAAGAGTGCCACAATTGTGATGGGATGTTCAGTAACACTATATACCGAGCATTCATTATTTGCAATTCTCGAGCGGTCAAAATCAAAACTGACAACACAAAGAGCAACAGCATATGAAATAATAATTTCAAGCCCCAATGCACATGCAGTTAGGTGTAAAACGGTAAACCCAGCAACGTTCATAACAAAGCCATGCACAATGGTGGACATGCAGGAACATGACTGTGCAACGTATGAGGGGGAGGGTGACGATATTCCCAAAGCAAGTGAAAATGCCCTGAATGAAGGAGAAATATACTTCATCGATGGGTCAGCATCAATAAATCCGGAAACAGGGGAAAACATGTAGGGATGGCAGTCGTACGAATGGAAGAAGATAGCTATGAAACAATCGTCCAAAAGCGCCTCCCGTCCCATTACTCCGCACAAGCAACGGAACTAACTGCATTAATTGAAGCATTACGTACAGCCAAAGGATGCACAGTGACGATATATTCAGATTCAGCATATGCAATTACCACTGTTCATTCAGGACTATCGCGCTGGCGTAGGGGGGGTTCAGACGAGCGGATGGCTCGCCAGTACAGCACGCTGCACTATTGAATGAATGGATAGATGCATTATCGGAACCATCAGTAGTGGCAGTGGTGAAATGCCAGGCCCATACCAACAACTCAGATGCGATCTCATTGGGAAACACATCAGCTGACGCAGCAGCGAAGGAAGCCTCGTATTTCAATGTAATACCAGTCACAGAGTGCATTGTAAAAGCAGCTACTACAGAGCCACTAGAAGAAGCTTATAGTAACACACCCATAGCACAGCTAATAGAGCTACAGAGGAGAGCACCACCAGAGGAGCGAGAGTTGTTGAGCAAGCGGGAGTGCCAACAATCAGCCACAGACCTCATATGGAGACAGGAGAAAACGGGAAAGGTAGTGATGCCGGTAGAATTGCTAGAAGTAGCATTCCAACAGCTGCACTTCCCAGCCCATGTAGCGAAACAACACATCGCAGCAGACATTCAGGAACATTGGTTTGTCCCTAACCTACAGGAGCATTTGTCAAAGTTTGTCATAGAGTGCACGACATGTCAAACATGCAATTCAGGGATGACATTGAGGACATTGCGAGGCACCTTGCCATGACCAGTAGGGCCATTTAGAGAACTCCATATTGACTACGCCGACATGGGAGAGAGATGTAACGGAGGAAGATATCTAATTGTGATGGTGTGTCCCTTCTCAAGGTGGGTGGAGGCGGGTCCATGTCCCCACACAGACGAGAAGTGTGCGGCGAAATTTCTAGTACAAGAAGTGTTTTCCCGGTGGGGAATATGTGATGTGATACGGTCAGACAATGGCACACACTTTGTGAATGACCTCTTCAAGGAAGTGATGACACTCTTGGGGGTAAAGCACAAACTGTGTTCCATTTATCATCCGATGGCCAATGAAGTGGTGGAGAAGATCAACAGCCTGCTCAAAAGCAAATTATCAAAGTTGTGCAACACACTAAAAAAGAACTTGGTATATTTCCTGCCACTAGCACTGTTCCAACTCAGAACGCAACCATGCAAGGACCACCATCTGAGCCCCCATGAAATTGTGACTGGGCGGCGAATACACATACCACTCTCCCCGATTAGGAGAGTGTCAGATGCACACAGGGCTGCCACAGTGCTTGGGGAAGAATTTAGGGAATATTTAACTGAGCTGATGCACGCAGTTCGCAGCATAGCACACCAAATAGCACCACCATTCACTGAAAATGTGGCAAGTGATACTACCACACCAGCTACAGACAGCCCCAGTGGGCCGCTGATGCCGGGGTCACAGGTGTATGTCTGAAGCTTTGTGGGGAGATGGAATTCACTTCGGTTTCATGGCCCCTACGAGGTCATATATAGTACACCCACTGCAGTAAAAGTGAAGGGACTGAAATATTGGGTGCACCTCTCAGATGTGAGGAGGGTACACAAAAGAACACTCCCTCAGATCGAACAGGAATGTGCAACTGGTACTACAAACGAGGTTGAAAAACAATGATAATGTGATTTAATGAAGAAGGAACATGAAAGGATGTTATGCCCTCTGGTGGTTTGCTCTGCCACATATTCGTATCAATTTCCTTTTACTGTCTTTTCTCTCTCTCTCTCTCTCTCTCTCTCTCTCCCTCTCTCTCTTTCTCTTTCTATAGAAATGCCTAAGAACAAAGGACGTCATCGAAACAAAGAGCTGAACAACGTATATAAAAATGAAATAGCAAAATGGAAGTAATGAGTGAATATGAAATGTAAATATATAAATGAATGTATATATTATGATGACTTAATAATTTTGTATCACCCCTCGAGGTGATAAATGGCCCAACGAAGCACAATTGCGGCGGATGCAATTATGTTAGATAGTGATTGGGATGCCATCAGGGCAAAAAGGTTTAGTAATGTTGAATGTGTTTTGAAATGTGCTGCAATTTTGTTTTCAGTGATGCTGTTTTTCATGTCCTGGTACTATACTCTCTTATCTCTGGTTAATGATTTGCACAAAGTGGGGAGTGGGGCTAATATGATACGAGAAGGTTCCAACCTATAATGGTGTAAAGACAATGTGGGGAGAAACTTATAACATTGGTATTAAAGGTACAAATGTAACGCAACCTTCAGAACGCGCCATTAAAGGTCCAACAATTGTCTCATTGTTACATCCCGGCATAAATATGAGTAATGATTATGAATCAAATGAATATGAGGCGACTATTATTGGCCGAAAGAGTTAGCTAATACAAGTGCATATACACAGGCATATACACAGGCAGCTATAGAACCTACCTCATATTACGCTGCTACCACTAGTGAATATACAAATGCCATGTTCAACAGCAATGACACGATCTGGGCTGGAATGTTTCCAATACATTACCAAAAAGTGAGAAGCCACAAGGAGGGAAGGAGAAGGAAAAGGGGGGCGGGAGGGAAAAGCTACAACATTTATCATGACCTGGGGTTTGATGGAATAGAAGACCACCGCCACCCTGACCAATCTAACAAATGGTAAACTGCGATGTCTGTTCACTCATTCCTCATGCATCAGGGACACCAAAAATGTTGATACCCCAAGAAGTGCCCTTGTCGGAGGCTCAGTGTTTAATTCATTTAGTTCTGTGTAGGATACAAAAGCACCTTCCAGGCACACACCATCAGCCTAGAAAGAATGGAGAGTGAGAGAACCTGCATGAGTCAGCGTCAAGGAGTAATATGCCTCAATGAACCATTTCTTGTCTTAAAGGGGACGAGGTATGCAGAGAACAAATGGCACGATGAAACTATTGAGTGCAGAGCGGAAGCACTCCGGGGGCTGGCTGAAGACGCATTCCAATAGATAAAAGGAGTGTGCATGCCTATCTTGTCACAGCATGTTGCTAAGCTAACATGGATTACAGCGCTGGAAAAGCCCATAAAAACGCAAAAAGAAATACCACACAAACTATGCTTCCATGGAGAAGGAAAGGTGAACATAGGAGAAGCAAGAAAATGCAACAAGACAGTAATAATACCAGACATGAAAAGAGGCACCGCAGCCCTCATGGACTTATACTGGGTTTGCGGCAAGCAAGCATACCTGCATCTACCCGCATCCTGGAAGGGTACTTGCGCCTTAGCCACTCTCCATACAGCACTGATGGTAATACCAGAAAGCCATATCCAAGGGGCAGCAGGGGAATCGGCTGGCAGATCGGCAGCTGGAGATTAGGCTGACAAATCGGCAGCAGGGCAATCGGCTGGTCCATTGGCAGTGCCCCAACAAGAAAACACAGAACTTCCAGCGTATGAACTATTGTCAGAATACGAGCTGAAAACAAAGTTGTCATTAAGCAAAAGATCATCCAACTACATTTCGTCCGAATCATCAAAACTCCTTGCTGAGATCCCGCAAAAATACAAGCTGTTCTCATCTGCAGAGACATTTTTTGCATCACTCCTAACACCAGGGCTCCAAGCACGAGCAAACGCCAAATGGTTGCAAATAGTACGCTGGGAGCTCATGCAACTGGCCAACGACACTGAAGAAGGATTCAACGTTATAAAAATCGAGCTCCACGTCTTGCGCCTAATGACAATGCAAAACAGATATGTTCTAGATCTCCTCACGGCAATGGACGGCGGTGTTTGCCGAAAAATCGGGGGCACCTGTTGCACATTTGTGCCGTCCGAAGATGCAGATTACGGGACACTCTCACATGTGATAACAGCAGTCCACAATCTAGGAGAGAAGATGAGAACAGAGGGCGGAGCGGAAGAAAGTACATGGCTTGACAACTTGTTCAGCTGGATACCATCATGGGTAAATGTGATGATAAAAATACTAGTTCCTATCATCGTCTTTGTGTTACTATTCTTCTGCGTGTGCCAACTGGGACTCGGGTGTTGTGCAAAAAGTATGCCTACCTTGACTATGATGATGGGAACAATGGGCCGACCAAAAACGGTAGCAAGTATGATAGATGCACAAATACAAACAGAAGAACATAATACTCCAAAGTACAGGATGACTGCCATACACAGACAATATGGGGACAGGGTCGATAATTTATACCACACCACAATCAAGGAACCAACAGAATTGCAATGGTATAATGAGGTATGGGTAGACTTGGACGGGAATGGTGGGATATACTTAACAAGCACTCCAGATGAATATGCAAGAAGAGGGAATAGCTTGAGAAGTGTATGCAGAGCATGGATGCCAATAAAGGGTACCCCATCCTGGGAAGAAGCAGTCGCTGAAGCTGAGTACTACCGAAGGGAGAATGAAAAGAATAAAGTGTCATAATTTGTTACTTTAGATGTAACGAAAGGGGGGAATGTGTGGGAGCGAAGGGCCATCAGGCCCCTCGCGTCCTCTACTTCTCAGTACAAAACTCGGACCAAGTGCCTCCAGTAGTGGGTTCGCCCTTGCCCTTATGCGATGTTAACTTTGGTTGACTTTTGCGTAGATGGGACCACTGAGCAGGACACGGGGCATCCATTTTTGTACCCCCTTTCGACTCCATCTTGGTGACTAGGCCTCACTGCGATAGTACAAAAATGCTTCTCTTCCCTTTTTCTCGCAGCAGCACGGCCAGGCGCGCAGGGCCCCCACCCTCGTTCTCACTCTGACTGGAAAACTCTGCGGGCCTATTCTCACGCTGAAGCAGGAGATGCTTGCAACACATAATAAATGTAACACATCCCTCTTCCTCTGAGATCACTGTCCTGCATGTGAACCAGCATGAGCTAAGCACATAGCTCGTCCATCTCCACAAATGTGTCGTTACCCCTCCCGCACCCTCGCCAGTGGAAACTTACTGCCATTGTGACCCTGTGTCCCTGCAAGATATTCCTTTCATGTGCCAGACCACTGAACATGCCATGATGCCCACCCAGCAGATCCCCAACTAACATTAGACCCCTGCTGCAGTATATTGTTGCCTACCACTAACAAATGCCACATACCAGAGATTCTTATGAGTACGGACCTTAACTTCAACCAGTGTATTATAGCGGTCAAGACCCTTAACCTACGACTTGTATAATCCAATGTTATTGATAGTATAGATATATGTGTGACTTTTATAGAGACATGATAAACTACTGAAGGTCTTTGAACAATTATTAGTTAGTGCATGCATTCTTTGAGAATATATTATGTTAGCTTAGATAGTGACCACCCTGCCTCCCAGCGACCTGACCTTCACCCATGCGGAGCACAGATGACTGACGTCAATCCTCCCGCCAACCAAGCGACCAACCTGGATGAAGAGATGCCACCCCACCTGAGACATTGAGTGAACTGACCAATCCGGGACCAACGTAGTATGCTATGTTAGTTGCGTCATTTACCTTATAAAATGGAATGTAATGATAACTTGTGCAGAGTGCTCTCAGATATCTCTTGAATACTATTCATTAGATAAACCTTGCCTTGAACTCTCACAGCCTGCTCTCTTTGCCTTATTCCCTGTCAGGGGTGTGTTTGTTTTATTCTTTTGCACGTCAAAGATGGGGAGGGCACAAACACCTGCTCCCCCCTCCCATTGGTTTCACTTGGCCCTTGTGACAATCTGGCCAACTAGGAGGCTGGAGCCTGCCACCACTATCAAAAGGCCACAATGGAGGCCCTGTCTAGCCCTGTCCACCATCCTTCTGGGTCCCTTGATTGCCTCCCCTGCCCCTGCCAGTCTCCCTCTATCTCCCCCCTTCAGCATCACATACCCTCCTCTTCTGCACCGTCTTCTTTCCCTCTGTCCCCTGTGTGTGCTTTCTTTCCTCATCTCCCCCTTCATGCATTTTGACCTTGGCCCCCTCCTCCCTTCTCTCCTCCCTCTCCCTCTCCACCACCCTTTCCCCTCCTCCTTGTCCTCTGTCTGTCATTTTCAACCACTACCCCAAATGCCATCAGGCATGGTGGTACGTAGCCGCTTGTTCTTTTCAGACATTTCCCCTTCTGCCTCTGTCCATCCACCCCCCACCTTCACCTTTTTTAGTATTGTTTTGGCACTTACGTATATCATTGGTCCCTCCGCCACTGATTACAGGTCATCTCTTCCCCCATTCCCTTCCGTCTTTCTTCTCCCCCACCCCAGCACTATCTTGATTCTTTGTCGACCTTCCACAGTTTGTCACTTGTTTTGTTACTCTCCTCACCTCTTCCCTCCTCTTCCCTCACTCCCCTCCTTATGTGACTCCTACACTGCAACTATTGCCGTCAGGCATAGCAATGTTGATGCTAGTTTTGTTTTCCCACATTCCCTCCCTGGACACTCCCTTATTGTTCCAGGCACTTGTATTATGTACTTTTATTTGGTAGTTCATTTTCACATTGTGGACTGTTTGAAAGACTTGTAGGAATGTTCTGGTCTTCTCCCTTGTTCCCGCCCTCATTGAGGCACTTTGCTGAACTTTGTGTGTGGGTCGTATAAGGATTTTCAATGAATCAGTGATGGGTCACTGTCTGCCATTGTCGATGTGGGATACTCTGTACATGATATTTTCTGCTGGTCAATGGATGATCCTATGTTGTGCTTTATTTTGAGGTGTCAGGGGATGGGTGTGGTTTAACACACAGGGGGGTCCTTGAGTGCAATGTTCACATGTGCTGTGTACAGGACACTGAGGCTCACTTAATTTCACATGCATGTATTCGATGCGTGTCCCTACTGATGCAAACACTTAGGCAACGCCCCCCCACCAACTACGTTGACACCATGCATACACCCAGATTGCCTTCTCAGGCATGCTGTGTCCCGACAATCCATGTTCACTTTCGAGTCATTGATCGTGTACATGCATGACAGGGTACTATTTGGTTGATTGCACTTTTTTAAAATTATGCCGAAGGGGTTTCCCCAATGCAATGCACACTCACGGTGCTGTCCAGTGAGCGGTGTGTTGCAGGGGGGACACACGCAGCTCACAGTGTTTGATATGGCAATTTTCGATTGTCCAATGTGCATGCCAACAGGTATTCTGATTTTTGTTGCTTGCATCACTGGTGGCATGCCTTTGTGCCACCGTTGTCAGGGTGTGAGGTTTTGGTCAGTGATTCCATGTCAGGTGTGATTGGCTGGTGCCTATTTACATTTCGGACGTGGCACTTCATGACTATTGTGTCATGTGTTGTGCATAAGGTTGGTTGTTTTGCCATTGCATACCATGGTATGGTGTGGCAGACGGGGGCCATGGGTGTTGGGAGGGTTTGGGTGGCATACCAGTGCTTTCATGCCCTGTTTTGCAGGGTGGGGGGGATATGCACCTTGCATGTGTTCCCTTTGGTCACATGGGATTGGTTGTGTTTAAGTAGCAATGGATGCACACAATGGGGCACTTCTGTGGACACATTCTCAGGGTGGTAAGGTTGTGACAGTTAACTGTCCCTTTCTCATCATCAATTGTGACCTGGTATGTGCCAGGTCTGTGTGCACTCCGCAGGTGTTGGAGTTTAGGTGAAAAATGTGGCCACAAGCTGGGTACGGGCTGCCTCGCCACATGCCCTTTCCCCTCCCATGGGCAGCGGCCGTGCGTGTGGTTGGGGATGTGGGGGCACCACCATGTCCACAGGTACGCCATGCCGTGTTGCAACATTGTGATGGTTGTCATTAGTTAGGTTTATGTATTTGTATGTGTGTGACATGCATGCATGTGCACAGGCATCTGTACTCACCTAGGAGCCATGTGTCGCCATGCTTCCCAGCTTCCAGGGCCCGGCTCAGGGCAGACATTCTGAATATGAAACTCTCATGGGTGGACCCTAGATAGTTTGCATAGACAGAGGTGATGATACCCTTGGCATCACATACCACCTGCACGTTGATGGAATGCCAGTGCTTGCGGTTTCGATAGATGGTGCTCAGTGGCCCTAGGTGGACGTAGGGCCACATGGGTGCAATCTATGGCACCGAGCACTTTGGGGAAGTGTGCCACCCTGTAGAAGTCCAGGACCACGGTCTGCCTTTCTGCGGATGTTCTGGGCATGTATATGTGCCTGCGGTCTGTGGGGCACGCAGTGATGATTGCCAACACCTGGTGTAGGCAACGTGACTACGTGGGCTGTGAGACGGCCCCCACTATGGCAGTTGTCCGCTGAAATGACCCAGTGGCCAAAAATTGCAGTACATTGAGCACCTTCTCCAAGGGGCTCAATGCTTGGGAGCACAGGGTGGGTGATGTGAGTTCATCTTCACACTCCCTGACCAGCTCTAGGATATGAGGTGGAAACCTATACCTGCCATAGACCTGGTCATCAGGCATCCCAAAAAGCTGGTCCTGGGCAAAGAAATGCAGAGCCTGGCTATTCTCCTCCTGCGGTGTCCCACGATCACTGCGGCGAGGAATGGGACATTCATCATAGCTGTATATGCTTGTTTGTTGTTTGTGTGCACTTTTGTGCTGTGCGGGGGTGCTTCCGCCTGCTTTCGTGTGGCGGACATAATTGTGCGTATGCGTGTGTTATGACGTGCGCAGGTTTTCCCTATCTGAATCCATGAATACGTGTTGTTCACTAGCAAGGGGGAGTTGCGTGTGTTTCCCAGTGGTATTTCCCACATTATGCCTACATTTTCATGCGGTGTTCCCCATTCCCCGTGTTCTTCCCCCTTTTAAGGTGTGTGTGCGAGAAGTTGTGCGCTTTCCCCGTTCCTGTCGCACACGCATTTAGAAAGTCGCAGTGACGTGTAAGGTAAGTGCTGATTTGGCGCACATCCCGGAAAAAACACGCGCAGGGCCTTCCATGAATCACACCCTTGTGATTTGCACGTGTGCGCCAGATTTTTCACTCTTGCACCAGCTTGCTGCACAAATTTCAGCGCACATTTATTCCATGAATTACCCCCTTAATGTTAGCTATGCACGTGTAGTTGAAGCAAGTACTTACCCTTTTATTTCGAGACATTTTTGACCTGTTTATTTCTAGCCTGATACGTTGGGTGAATGTTGATACAAGCTTTACCTGCCAGAAATGGCGGTAGCACATATTTTCCTGTGCTGTGGTTTTTTTGTGCCCACACCTTGTTGCGTATGCATGCGGTCGCCACAGTAATCATCTTGAGTGTCCGACGACTGCCGTCAACACTGTGTGTCAGCAGGTCGGTCTACATACTAACCGCTCGCGGAGAGATTGCGGTAAGGTTTAATTTATGTTGTTGACCGTTGTATAAGGTCATAACTATTACCACTAGACATGCAGGTCTTGAGGGATGTTGCGTGTTATGGCTGACATTATTCGCACTTTGCAGATTGTATCCAGGAAGACAGCCGCTCAGATTATATTGTGTGAGACAGTCTTATTGAATTCCAGCTTCCAGTTATTTTCCCTCTGCACCACTCAACATTTCATTGCACTATGCTACGGTGGAAATCTTGGCTTCCACTCTTATTGGGGTGAGTATGCCGCTGATATCCAGACCTTACTTGTGGCGATGTCTTGAGACCTATTGAGGCTTATGGGACTACTGAATGCTGTATTTAGATTTGGTGCATGGGATGAATTGTTTACATTTGAGACTATTATTGAGTCTGTTTGAGAACTGAACCATTAATGTTGGCTGATATATGTTTATTTGCTTTTGATTAGGATTTCTAAACACGTTTGAATCCGTGGGTTTGAAAAATCGGAGGTCAGTGTATTTTGATTTTGGGAATTGTATTATAAGTTGTTCTTTGGGGGAATGAGTATGGGGGTTCCCTGACACATGTTTATTTTACACCCCTCTAGGTACATGTATAGGTTGATTATGCCAATCAGAACAAAATAGATTTTCCTTGCCCTGAGGATGGATTATGTTTAAATCCGAAACGCGTTGGCTATACAGTAGTATCTAAGAATCTATTTTGGACTTTTATGAAGAGAACAAGTAACAGCTAAGTCTCTGTTCTTGAATAAGGAACACTACAAACCAATTGGGACTTCCTTAACACTGTGAAAGTTGTAAACAGTGCAATTTTGTGCTTTTTCTTCTTTTTTCTTTTTAATAATTTGGATTATGAAAACGAATCACTTTGATGTAGATGATGCTGTTATGATTTAGATTTTGTGAAGAGGTGCTTTATAAGTTCACTGAGACCAGAACGCATTCCGACTAACTTCACCCCCATCACGACTGTGCCCTTTCTTCTAAACATTTTAGATAAAGTAGCTTACCTGCAAATTCAAAACTTCCTATAGTCTAACCACCTACTTGGAACCCGTCAATCAGGATTCCGCCCGCAACATGGGACCGAGACAGCGTTAATAGACCTTAAGGCCCAAATAGACGATTGCAGAGACAATGGCCAAGCGGCCCTACTTCTCCTCCTAGACCTATCAGGGGCATTCGACTTAGTGGACCACACAGTCCTCTGTAGTCACCTCGACCCGGCAGCCCACTTCTCAAAAGAGGCCATAATTTGGATCAAGTTATTCCTGAGTAATCGGACCATGAGAGTCTTCGCTCCATCAGCTTCAGCAGATCCAATTCCCATAACATGCGGAGTGCCACAAGGGTCTTGTGTGTCACCCACGCTCTACAATGTCTTCACAAAGCCTCTCTTTGATGAGATGGATCATCTGGGTATCGCCTACACCAACTATGCAGACGATACCCAGATCCTCCTCCCGCTCTCAGGAGACTACGCCAAGGACCTGGCCCTAGTGAACAGGATCTATAGCATCGTTCAGGCATGGATGGCCACACACGGCTTATGCCTGAACGATGATAAAACTGAGTTTATCATCCTGGGCACCACTACCTGTATATCCAAACTCAGCCCTGATTACGATAACTTCATTATCGATGGGAACAAGATAAAAGTAGCTCACGAAGTAAAAACCTTAGGATTTTACCTAGACGCCACCATGAACTTTACCAAACAAGTTAACTCTCTAGCTTCTGCCACAGCATACACATGCAAACTTATCAGAGCGAGCAAACAATTCCTCTCCACAGATAGTTGCATTACACTTGCCAGAGCCTTGATACTATCCAAATTAGACTATTGTAATGGACTTTACATTGGAGCAAATAAACAGACCATCCACAAAATTCAAGTGCTCCAGAATAATGCCTTGAGAGCAGCACTCAAGATTAATAGAAATGAGCATATATCCTCTACAAGAAGAGAATACAAATGGCTCTCCACCATAGACAAAATTCATCTCAAAATCGCTTCCCTCACCCACAAATGTATCAATAACAAAGCTCCACCTTACCTCATGGATAGATTACGCAAAAGGACTTCTTCCAGACCTACCAGAATAGCCAATGCAAACTGCCTCCAAGTTCCACGTTTCAAACTTGCCACTATAGGAGGAAATAGCTTCCCGGTCAAGGCTGCGCAGTTATGGAACTCCCTCCCCGATGACGTCAGAGAACCTCAGCCTTTCGCAAAATTTAGACAAAACCTTACTAGGTGGCTGAGAGCCAATGACAGGTAACTATTCCACTTGTCACATTGTACATATCTGTATATAACTATATATTACGTGAACAGGACCATGCAGGAGCATGCTCCTGTCTCCCCTGTCCTTGGTCTCTCCCTGTTCATATCTGCTTACTGTAATATTACTGATGTCTATGTATACATGTCCTGCCATTTCCTTGTACTTGCAATTAGCCGAGCATATCTGTAACCAAGCTCAGCGCATCTCTGTACCTTCTTCTGATTTCTATATATCTGTAACTAAGTTGAGCATATCCTTGTCTGTTTGCGCCCTGATACTCCAGGGTATGGTGCGCCATACAAATAATAAACTAAACTAAACTAAACTATGGTCAACATTAAATATGTGGGCCCTCATTACGACCCTGGCGGAAAGCAACCGACCGGACCGCCATAGCGTAAATAGCGTTTCCGCCATTGCACGACGGAGCAAAGTGCGGCTCATTCCGACCCATCGGGCACGAGCACCACGCCATGGCGGAAGTGCAAAGTCCGCGATGGCGGAAATGACCCCAAAACGGCCCACACCGCCGCCGTACGGCGCCCTAGGTGCAATTCCGCCACCCCTCTTAGCGGTCACCGCAATAAGCGGCAATCGGAAAGTACGGTGACCGTAAATATACGGAAACGGAAGTAAAAACATGGTCCCGGAACGGGAAACATCACGCCGTACACCTATAAAAACACTATTTCCACACAACCATCAAAAATACTACCCTGAGACACATCCCAACCCGACATCCACCCTAGTGAAACCAAGAAAAATAGGAAAAGTAGCGAAGAAAGCGTGCGACCGCAAGCGGCAGGTCCACTTCTCCCGTGAGGAACTCACCGTGCTCACAGAGACCCTCCAGGAGAATGCTGCCGTCGTCTTCTCCACGCAAATGACCAGGACGGCACTTGCGAACAAGAAGGCCATATGGGCCCTGGTGGCACAGCGGGTAAGTGCGGTGGGGACTGCACCCCGCAACCCACAGCAATGCCGAAAGCGATGGGACGACCTGCGGATCCGCGTCCGTAGCATACTTTCTGCCAACCGCAACATTGCCACAGCTACCGGGGGAGGATCGGAATCACCCATCAAGCTGACCCCCTGGGAAGAAATCTGTGCCTCCACCATTGGAATGGAGAGTATAGAGGGAGTCGGAGGGATGGAGAAAGGAGTGCAGACATCCGAAGAATCAGGTAGGTGTCCCAAATAAAACAATGCTAAAACCACAATGTCCAATCATGTGAAGTACCACGTGTCCACATAGTGCAACAGTAACACATGTCCAGGAGAACGTCCACATACATAGGCCCGATAGCACACTTTAAAACTCACATTAAATACATAAATAATTAAAAATCCTAAAAACACCCTCTACACGTGCAGCAGGCACACCCTAACTGCAGGCTGCAAAACAACTGCACCCTCACTCCACACAAAAAAGAAACCACCTCCAAGGCCCCAACCCAAATCACTCTCAGGTACCACCCCAATGCATGTGATACATTGCCATTCCAATTCCCACAGACCCATCAATAACGCTCGCCCTCTTCTACTCCACCACAGGGTCCAATTCAAACGACGAGCTCCAGGACACCCCTACCAGCACACCTGCAAAGAGGGCCAAGACCAACGTCCAAAGACCCTCCACCTCAGCTGCACGCATCAAGACACGGCAGCAGGACAAATCAAGTGGCAGCACACAGGAGGGAACTCCAACAGGCACCCCAGCACCCAGCATGCCCACAACAGCACCACCACAGGTCCCCCCAATGGATGCCACAGTAGGCACTGCTTCTGGTGGCAGCAGCACCATAGGTGACACTGCATTAATGGCAGCATGCTCCGACACAGAAAACGGGGATGTCGAAGTCAGATCCATCCATGACCTGTCTCAATCCCCCTGTCTGTTCCATCCCGTACACCATGAGGATACCACGCAGGGGCACCCACAAGACGAAGACTGGCCATCCCCCACAAGCCCTGTGGCAAGGCAACATGAGGTGACCAGCCCCTCTGTGACACCACCGCAAATGGCCATGGCCCAGCAGAGGCAACAGTCCCTCGACCAGGTAATCGTGCAACAGCAGCAACTGGCCACGCTCCTCAAGGACCATGCCGATGAATGTGGGGGCACTAAGGCAGACATAGAAACATCAACTGAGACACTTAGGGCAGAAATGGAGAGAAGTACAGAGACACTAAGGGCACAAATGGAGAGTAGCACCGAGAGCCTGAGAGTAGAAATGGAGAGAAGCACCGAGAGCCTGAGAGTACAAATGGAGAGAAGCACCGAGAGCCTGAGGGGGGAACTGCATGCGACGTCCAAAGACGTATGTGCCGAACTTGCCGCAGTGCGCCGTGTGCTCACTGAGCTCTCACAAACCCTTAGGGACATGCATGGACGTGAGCAGGCAGAGACATCATCCGTTGCAAGTTCCGTCCAGGGCAGCCCCCAACGTAGATCAGGGAGGAACCTGCGCTCCACAGGCAGGGGTGCCCCTGATACCCGGAGAGGGGGCTTGCAATAGCGACTGCCCACTGACAATGAGCATCTCTGGACACTGGTGTTCGGGGGGGAGGTAGGAGGGTGGAGGGGGTGTGTTGGGCTCACTTGGGTGGCGGGTCGATGGGGTGTGTAACATGATTTCACATATGCCATAAACAATGCACGATTATCCAATGAGATGTGTGGACATTGATCTTTGTGTACGAGGCCATTATAGGCGTACAGTCCCTATTGTGCATGTTCCGGACACACACAGTGCCACAAGTTCCGTGTCCATGTATCAGCCACCAGGCGTGAGTGCTAGAAGCATGCATCTATGATATGCTGACGAATGTCACGGCCCTCCTGTGCCTCGCAGACTCCTTGAGGTGCTGCCACATCCCCACCCTCATCATGACCATCTTCAGGTGCTTGCAGTTCTGCGTCAGGGGGCATGGGCACATTTCTACGTACGCACATGTTGTGTAGCATGACACATGCCATGACCATCTTTGCAACCTTCTCATGGCGGTACAGGAGTGCCCCGCCAGACCTGCTGAGGCAGCGGAAACGAGTCTTCAGTAGGCCGAATGCCTGTTCTATGACTACACGGGTACGTGAGTGGGCATGGTTGTAGTCCTCCTCATGCTGGTCCCGTGGGTTCCGGAGTGGTGTAAGGAGCCATCTCTTCAGTGGATACCCGGCATCACCTGTATGTGGACAATAAAGGATGTTTGAGGAATGCCATTTCTACGTACGCACCCCCCCCCTTCCTGCTAGGTCATTGGCGCATCACATACCCCACATTATCATGCTTGAAATGAGACTCACCGAGTAGCCAGGATCTGTTCCCTGCGTGTCGCTCCATGTAGCGTGGTATTGTAGAGTTCCTCAAGACCATAGAATCATGGGTTGATCCAGGGAATCGGGCACAACAATGTGTAATGATCCTGTTGGAGTCACACACCATTTGTACATTCAGAGAGTGAAATTGTTTTCGGTTGCGGTACTGGGCCTCCATGGCATGTGGGACGACCAATTCCACATGGGTGCAGTCGATGGCACCAATGCAACCCGGTATGCCGCCAAGTGCATGGAATCCCACTTTTGTGTTCGTAATTTCCTGCTCCGAGCGCGGTAGAGAGATGTAGTCGTCTGCGTGCCTCAGGAGGGCATCGAGCACTTGCAATAGTGTCCGTGAGAACAGTGGCTGTGAAATGCCATGCAACGGTCCGACTGTGTGCTGGTAGGTGCCTGTGGCCAGGAAGTGGAGTACAGACACCACCTTCAGTAGGGGTGGGATGGCGGTTGGGCTATCTATCATGCTGGCAAGGTCAGCCTATGTCATGTCCACAATGGCGGTTATGGTGTCCCGGTCCAAACGGTAGAGGGTGTGGATCTGCTCATCAGTGAGGTCGAACGGATGTGCTCGGAGGGGTGGGATTGCGGGCTGCCTGCGTGGTGGTAGTGGCTGTGCTGGCGGCCCTTGCTGGCCCTGCCTTGCCCTCCTCCTCCTCCTGCGTCTCCTCCGTGCGGCCGGTTGTTGTAGTAGTTGGGGTTCATCTTCTTCTTGAAGTTGGAGTACTTGCAGTGCTATCAGGTCCCCCAGGGCCAACATCGCTAGTCCTGCCGGTAGCATTTCGGAGTGGGTGTGGTTGTGTGAGGGGGTTGGGTGTGCAATTTATGTGTCTTCAGGCTGTATAGCCTCCACCTGTGGTGATTCATTCCACCTGTGCAAGCTGCAATCCCCTTTGGGCGAGCTCGTCCCGCACACAACGCTGCAATTCGACGAATGGCATCTTGCTATTACAATCATGTATTTGTTCCCGATGGCAGTGTAATATTGGTTGATATGTTCATTCTGCTATGGTCCCATTGGTCCACATACTATCTTTGCAGTCGCGAACAGACTTGTGAAGGGTCAGTGGAACGTAGTACTCGAGTTACGGTGGACCCTCATGCAACACTGTACCGAGGTTCACCGACGGGCGGGGCGTCCCATTTGTGAGTGAAACCAGTTGCCATTTTCACACACAGCCGCACTAGATGGATTAATTTGTGATTTCAAGCGGCCACAGATGCCTTTTCGACGTGATGTTGCAAATGAGGAATTCGAAGGACAGCGCTTTCGGTTTTCAGCTAGCGGCGAGGAGACGCCCACAGGTCTGACTGCAAATATAACGTTCTATTGTTCAATGTCCTTGGGACAGGGGCCATGGCGAGAATGCAATGATTGATATGAATAGTATGGGATGCGCAATAGCGTAGTGGACGATGAGGCCGGACGTTCCCAAATACATGTTACTTCACAACACTGGAATTACGGGCTGGAGCACAGTGGATTTTGCAGGCTGCATAACGCACAGACTCAATGGAAATTTCACATGTTATGTGAGTATGAAATCAGGCGTTTTCATTACGGGGTGAGGGAATGATGTATGGATGCATGGACAGATGATTTCATACAGAGTTTGCCATGTACGGGGCTTCTTGGAATCTATCCACCTCCCCTGCGCTATGTGATGCAGGGCTGCCATAGTGGGACCATCGTCTATCTGGCCTTGTTGAACCCTCCCTGTCTCGACGCGCCTTCAGTCACTTGTGTCTATGCACGTTACTAATCCCATCTGATGGATTCTGTTTTGACAGACGCATGCACAGTAACACTCGTTTGTAATAGTGTTTTCACCTCGATATAGGTAGTTATGATTCGCAAGTGGTTTTTGGGTGGTGATGATCCCTTGGAGTGGGCTAGCATGCATATGGCTGTGGATTTTGTGTGATCATTGAAGTGAGTAATTCAAATGCAGTTCTGATGCCCATACTATTCTTTTTCATTTCATTTGGGTGACAGGTATCTCCTCCCCTTTTGCCACTGCCATCTGTATGCCACTCCTGCAGATGGATTTTACTCCCGACACCTGCTGCTTCGTGTTAATCAGTGGAGCACCATTACGATCTTATGGGACGATCGCCAATGGGCCACATGCCCTTACGCAGTACTAGTGGCTAGGAGCAACATTTCGGCCTTTCAGCTGGACTAGTGCCTCCCTAATGGGACGGCCCTGCGGTTCGAGGCGCTTCCATGTTGCCTTTTCGTACGAGAATGTAGGCCCTGTGTACCATGAGGGAACAGGGCGTCACACAAGAAGTAGCTGGTCATTTATTGCGGATACAGCCCACAATGGTGAATTATATTTTGGGGTTCATGGCCTAATGGCTGCATGGGCTTGGTGAATTTGTTGTGCATTAAATTTCTATTCTGATATGAACCGTGTAGCGTTCTTCTTTGCAAGTGATGTGGCATATTCCTATTTGGGGAGCGATGTATTGTGAGGAGATCTGCATTGGGTTCCAGCTTCGGAGTATAGTTGCGTGGTACTGTGCTGGGCGCGTTTGCCTACGGAGCCCAGTGAGGTCAGGGATTAGGGCTGCCATTATGACTGTTTTAATGATGTCATGCTCAGGGGCGGGGGATTAGCTTTTGTGTGACAGATGCCGGTCAGCCAGGTGGATTGGTGGAATGATGTGATTATCAGAATATGGCTGGTCACAGGTGCCTGTGTTTGCGTGCGTTTCTTGGAGGGAGACTGAGGTCATGTCCATTTGTGTAGCTTCTGTATTCGTGCCATCTGTGCCCTGCAGCTCCCGTTGGCCCCTCTTGAGGTTCATTTGTTCGTTGGCAGGCATGGGTGACATGTACATTTCACTGGTTGCATTGTGTGACTTCATTGCACCTACGAGGAGTTGTGCAATGTGGCCAGGGAGTGGTGTGCAGGCACTCAGTAGGGCCGTTTACGGTTGGTTCGCGATGCCGTACTTCTCACCATGGCGGAATGGTACTTTCCGCCGTGCTTGGTGGCGTTAGGTGCATGTCCGCTAGGGTCAGAATTCGCGTACCGTTGCGCCATGGTGGTAATTACGGTTTGGCATGGCGCGCGTGCGCGTACTTGGTGCAGTTAGCGTTGGCGTTCACTACGGTGTCGCTAATGGCATCGTAATTTACGGTGACGGGTCATGATCGCACCGAGCGCTATTCGATGGCGGTATTGCATTTCCGCCATCGTTTTTCGATTTCCGCCAGGGTCGTAATGAGGGCCGTGGTATTTTACGAAAATTGTTCTCTCTTTGAATTGAAATTTCTTGCCAGGAAAACTTTTGAAAAGTGATGCTTATGTTGTTTGGTATTGTGCAAGTTATATGAAATTGAATATTGAATATTGTTTGGAATTCATGCTGTAATCTGTTTCTGGGATCCAGTAACTTGTGTCACCGTGCGCCCACTTCACAGACTACCACATTTAGGTTTAGTTTGAGCCTGTTAGAGTGCATATGAGGGTTACTGTTCGGAAACGTATAGTTTTTGCTTTTCTAAGCCTACAAACAAGGCCAGGACAAACAATCAAAAGCATTTCCACTGGTGTAGCTATAGGACACTAGGACACAGCAGAACATGGATACTGGAGCAAAGGGGAGAAGAACATTCGGCTGTGCACACTGCTGCAGAGAGGATAAACATACTAGAATGTATACAGTGCTGCAGAGATGATAAAGACAATAAAATGTGCACACTGCTGCAGAGAGGGTGAACATAACATATTGTGCACACTGCTGCAGAGAGGGTGAACATCATAGAATGTGCACACTGCCGCAGAGAGGATGAACATACTAGAATGTGAACACTGCTGCAGAGAGGATGAACATACCAGAATGTGCACTCTGCTGCAGAGAGGATGAACATCCTAGAATGTGCACACAGCTGCAGAGAGGATGAACATAGTAGAATGTGCACACTGCTCCAGAGAGGATGAACATAATAGAATGTGCACACTGCTCCAGAGAGGATGAACATACTAGAATGTGCACACTGCTGCAGAGAGGATGCACATTATAGACTGTGCACACTGCTGCAGAGAGGTTGAACATACTAGAATGTGAAAACTGCTGCAGAGAGTATGAAAATACTAGAATGTGCACACTGCTGCAGAGAGGATGAACATTATAGAATGTGCACGCTGCTGCAGAGAGGATGAACATACTAGAATGTGCACACTGCTGCAGAGATGATAAGGACAATAAAATGTGCATACTGCTGCAGAGAGGATGAACATAATAGAATGTACACACTACTCCAGAGAGGATGAACATACTAGAATGTGCACACTGCTGCAGAGAGGATGAACATTATAGAATGTGCACACTGCTGCAGAGAGGATGAACGCAATAGAATGTACACACTGCTGCAGAGAGGATGAAGATACTAGAATGTGCACACTGCTGCAGAGAGGATGAACAGTATAGAATGTGCACACTGCTGCAGAGAGGATGAACATTATAGATGTGCACATTGCTGCATGCAGGATGCTTATAATAGAATGGTCACAATGCTGCAGAGAGGATGAACATACTAGCATGTCCACACTGCTGCAGAGATAGGATGTGCACACTGCTGCAGAGATGATAAAAACAACACAATGCAAACACTGCTGCAGAGAGGATGAACATAATATAATGTGCACACTGCTGCAGAGAGGATGAACATAATAGAATGTGCAAGTTGCTGCATAGAGGATGTAACTAATAACATGGTCACACTGCTGCAGAGAGGATGAACATAATAGAATGTGCACACTGCTCCAGAGATAGAATGCTCACACTGCTATATAGAGGATAAACAAAATAGAATGTGCACACTGCTGCAGAGATAACATGTGCACACTGCTGCAGAGAGGAAGGACATAATAGAATGTGCACACTGCTGCAGAGAGGATGGACATAATAGAATGTGCACACTCCTGCAGAGAGAATGAACATAATGGAATGTGCACACTGCTGCAGAGAGGATGAACATAATATAATGTGCACACTGCTGCATAGATCAAATGTGCACACTGCTGCAGAGAGGATGAACATAATGGAATGTGAACACTCCTGCAGATAGTATGAACATAATAGAATGTGCACACTGCTGCAGCGATAGAATATGCACACTGCTGTAGAGATGATAAAGACAATAGAATGTGCACGCTGCTGCAGAGAGGATTAACATAACATATTGTGCACACTGCACTGCTGCAGAGAGGGTGAACATTATAGAATGTGCACACTGCTGCAGAGAGGATGAACATACTAGAATGTGAACACTGCTGCAGAGAGGATGAACATACCAGAATGTGCACTCTGCTGCAGAGAAGATGAACATACTAGAATGTGCACACTGCTGCAGAGAGGATGAACATACTAGAATGTGAACACTGCTTCAGAGAGGATGAACATACTAGAATGTGCACACAGCTGCAGAGAGGATGAACATAATAGAATGTGCACACTGCTCCAGAGAGGATGAACATAATAGAATGTGCACACTGCTCCAGAGAGGATCTACATACTAGAATGTGCACACTGCTGCAGAGAGGATGCACATTATAGAATGTGCACACTGCTGCAGAGAGGTTGAAAATACTAGAATGTGCACACTGCTGCAGAGAGGATGAACATTATAGAATGTGCACGCTGCTCCAGAGAGGATGAACATACTAGAATGTGCACACTGCTGCAGAGATGATAAGGGCAATAAAATGTGCACACTGCTGCAGAGAGGATGAACATAATAGAATGTACACACTGCTCCAGAGAGGATGTACATACTAGAATGTGCACACTGCTGTAGAGATGATGAACATTAAAGAATGTGCACACTGCTGCAGAGAGGATGAACATAATAGAATGTGCACACTGCTGCAGAGAGGATGAAGATACTAGAATGTGCTTACTGCTGCAGAGAGGATGAACATTATAGAATGTGCACACTGCTGCAGAGAGGATGAACATTATAGATGTGCACATTGCTGCATGCAGGATGCTTATAATAGAACGGTCACAATGCTGCAGAGAGGATGAACATACTAGAATGTGCACACTGCTGCAGAGATGATAAGGACAACACAAAGCAAACACTGCTGCAGAGAGGATGAACATAATATAATGTGCACACTGCTGCAGAGATAAGGACAACAAAATGCAAAGACTGCTGCAGAGAGGATGAACATAATATAATATGTACACTGCTGCAGAGAGGATGAACATAACAGAATGTGCACACTGCTGCAGAGATATAATGCTCACACTGCTATAGAGAGGATAAACGAAATAGAATGTGCACACTCCTGCAGAGAGGATGAACATAATGGAATGTGCACACTGCTGCAGAGAGGATGAACATACCAGAATGTGCACACTGCTGCAGAGAGGGTGAACATCATAGAATGTGCACACTGCCGCAGAGAGGATGAACATACTAGAATGTGAACACTGCTGCAGAGAGGATGAACATACCAGAATGTGCACTCTGCTGCAGAGAGGATGAACATCCTAGAATGTGCACACAGCTGCAGAGAGGATGAACATAGTAGAATGTGCACACTGCTCCAGAGAGGATGAACATAATAGAATGTGCACACTGCTCCAGAGAGGATGAACATACTAGAATGTGCACACTGCTGCAGAGAGGATGCACATTATAGAATGTGCACACTGCTGCAGAGAGGTTGAACATACTAGAATGTGAAAAATGCTGCAGAGAGTATGAAAATACTAGAATGTGCACACTGCTGCAGAGAGGATGAACATTATAGAATGTGCACGCTGCTGCAGAGAGGATGAACATACTAGAATGTGCACACTGCTGCAGAGATGATAAGGACAATAAAATGTGCATACTGCTGCAGAGAGGATGAACATAATAGAATGTACACACTGCTCCAGAGAGGATGAACATACTAGAATGTGCACACTGCTGCAGAGTGGATGAACATTATAGAATGTGCACACTGCTGCAGAGAGGATGAACGCAATAGAATGTACACACTGCTGCAGAGAGGATGAAGATACTAGAATGTGCACACTGCTGCAGAGAGGATGAACAGTATAGAATGTGCACACTGCTGCAGAGAGGATGAACATTATAGATGTGCACATTGCTGCATGCAGGATGCTTATAATAGAATGGTCACAATGCTGCAGAGAGGATGAACATACTAGCATGTCCACACTGCTGCAGAGATAGGATGTGCACACTGCTGCAGAGATGATAAAGACAACACAATGCAAACACTGCTGCAGAGAGGATGAACATAATATAATGTGCACACTGCTGCAGAGAGGATGAACATAATAGAATGTGCAAGTTGCTGCATAGAGGATGTAACTAATAACATGGTCACACTGCTGCAGAGAGGATGAACATAATAGAATGTGCACACTGCTGCAGAGATAGAATGCTCACACTGCTATATAGAGGATAAACAAAATAGAATGTGCACACTGCTGCAGAGATAACATGTGCACACTGCTGCAGAGAGGAAGGACACAATAGAATGTGCACACTGCTGCAGAGAGGATGGACATAATAGAATGTGCACACTGCTGCAGAGAGGATACACATAATGGAATGTGCACACTCCTGCAGAGAGAATGAACATAATGGAATGTGCACACTGCTGCAGAGAGGATGAACATAATATAATGTGCACACTGCTGCATAGATCAAATGTGCACACTGCTGCAGAGAGGATGAACATAATGGAATGTGAACACTCCTGCAGATAGTATGAACATAATAGAATGTGCACACTGCTGCAGCGATAGAATATGCACACTGCTGTAGAGATGATAAAGACAATAGAATGTGCACGCTGCTGCAGAGAGGATTAACATAACATATTGTGCACACTGCTGCAGAGAGGGTGAACATTATAGAATGTGCACACTGCTGCAGAGAGGATGAACATACTAGAATGTGAACACTGCTGCAGAGAGGATGAACATACCAGAATGTGCACTCTGCTGCAGAGAAGATGAACATACTAGAATGTGCACACTGCTGCAGAGAGGATGAACATACTAGAATGTGAACACTGCTTCAGAGAGGATGAACATACTAGAATGTGCACACAGCTGCAGAGAGGATGAACATAATAGAATGTGCACACTGCTACAGAGAGGATGAACATAATAGAATGTGCACACTGCTCCAGAGAGGATGAACATACTAGAATGTGCACACTGCTGCAGAGAGGATGCACATTATAGAATGTGCACACTGCTGCAGAGAGGTTGAAAATACTAGAATGTGCACACTGCTGCAGAGAGGATGAACATTATAGAATGTGCACGCTGCTGCAGAGAGGATGAACATACTAGAATGTGCACACTGCTGCAGAGATGATAAGGGCAATAAAATGTGCACACTGCTGCAGAGAGGATGAACATAATAGAATGTACACACTGCTCCAGAGAGGATGAACATACTAGAATGTGCACACTGCTGCAGAGATGATGAACATTAAAGAATGTGCACACTGCTGCAGAGAGGATGAACATAATAGAATGTGCACACTGCTGCAGAGAGGATGAAGATACTAGAATGTGCACACTGCTGCAGAGAGGATGAACATTATAGAATGTGCACACTGCTGCAGTGAGGATGAACATTATAGATGTGCACATTGCTGCATGCAGGATGCTTATAATAGAACGGTCACAATGCTGCAGAGAGGATGAACATACTAGAATGTGCACACTGCTGCATAGATAGAATGTGCACACTGCTGCAGAGATGATAAGGACAACACAAAGCAAACACTGCTGCAGAGAGGATGAACATAATATAATGTGCACACTGCTGCAGAGATAAGGACAACAAAATGCAAAGACTGCTGCAGAGAGGATGAACATAATATAATATGTACACTGCTGCAGAGAGGATGAACATAACAGAATGTGCACACTGCTGCAGAGATGATAAGGGCAATAAAATGTGCACACTGCTGCAGAGAGGATGAACATAATAGAATGTACACACTGCTCCAGAGAGGATGAACATACTAGAATGTGCACACTGCTGCAGAGATGATGAACATTAAAGAATGTGCACACTGCTGCAGAGAGGATGAACATAATAGAATGTGCACACTGCTGCAGAGAGGATGAAGATACTAGAATGTGCACACTGCTGCAGAGAGGATGAACATTATAGAATGTGCACACTGCTGCAGTGAGGATGAACATTATAGATGTGCACATTGCTGCATGCAGGATGCTTATAATAGAACGGTCACAATGCTGCAGAGAGGATGAACATACTAGAATGCGCACACTGCTGCAGAGATAGAATGTGCACACTGCTGCAGAGATGATAAGGACAACACAAAGCAAACACTGCTGCAGAGAGGATGAACATAATATAATGTGCACACTGCTGCAGAGATAAGGACAACAAAATGCAAAGACTGCTGCAGAGAGGATGAACATAATATAAGATGTACACTGCTGCAGAGAGGATGAACATAACAGAATGTGCACACTGCTGCAGAGATGATAAGGGCAATAAAATGTGCACACTGCTGCAGAGAGGATGAACATAATAGAATGTACACACTGCTCCAGAGAGGATGAACATACTAGAATGTGCACACTGCTGCAGAGATGATGAACATTAAAGAATGTGCACACTGCTGCAGAGAGGATGAACATAATATAATATGTACACTGCTGCAGAGAGGATGAACATAACAGAATGTGCACACTGCTGCAGAGATATAATGCTCACACTGCTATAGAGAGGATAAACGAAATAGAATGTGCACACTCCTGCAGAGAGGATGAACATAATGGAATGTGCAGACTGCTGCAGAGAGGATGAACATAATAGAAATTGCACACTGCTGCAGAGAGGGTGAACATAATATAATGTGCACACTGCTGCAGAGAGGAAGGACATCATAGAATGTGCACACTGCTGCAGAGAGGAAGAACATAATAGGATGTGCACACTGCTGCAGAGAGGATAAACATAATGGAATGTGCACACTCCTGCAGAGAGGAGGAACATAATGGAATGTGCACACTGCTGCAGAGAGGATGAACATAATATAATGTGCATACTGCTGCAGAGATAAAATGTGCACACTGCTGCAGAGAGGATGAACATAATAGAATGTGCACACTGCTGCAGAGAGGATGAACATAATCGCATTTTCACACTGCTGCAGAGATAGAATGTGCACACTGCTGCAGAGAGGATGAACACGATATAACGTAAACACGCAAACAGATTGGATCAATATAATAATGCATGCACAATGGTGCAGTAGAGAGATGGAACCCAATATTGCATGCACACTGGTGCAGGGAGGATGAAGGCAATAGGACATAGACACTGGAAAAGAGAGGATGTACACAACAGGACACGCCCACCGTTGCAGGGAGTGTGAACACATTAGATCATTGGCACCAGAATGAGATGATGAACCCAGTAGGACATGCATACTGGTGCAGAGAACAGGAGCGCCCTAGGAGACAGACACTAAAAAAGAGCAGGGAACACAATATTCCATGCACACTGGTGAGGAAAGTAAGAAGACACTAGGACACTAACACTAGAGCGGAACAAAAACACATGTGGAGATAATGAGCCCAATAGTGCATGCACACTGGTGCAGAGGGGGTGACAAAACAGCATGTTGTCAATGGAACAGAGAGGATTAACCCAGTGTGACGTAAAACATGGTGCAGAGAGGATTGCCACACATGGACATGGACAATGGTGCAGGAAGATTGCCACATTTGGAGACACGCAATGGTGCAGGGAGGATTGCCACGTTTGGACTGGCACTATTGTGCAGAGCGAATAGACACATTTGGGCATGCATAGTGGTTCAGAGAGGATGAATCCCACTGGGCACACTGATACAGAGATGGTGAAGACAACAGCAGATATGTAGAAGGAAATCAAGGTGCAACCCAGTAGGCAAACAGAATGGGATCTACACTGGGACGGAAAGGGAGACATGGGAGGAGATATAAAGAGATTGAGGATGCATGGACACACACACACACCCCACATACAATGTGCCGAGGCTAGCACAAAAACGAGCCTTACAGGGGCACGCAGGGGGCATTCACACGTGGACACGAAACACACAAATGGCCAACAACAGGTAAAGGCACAGTAGTAGATACGCAAAGAATCCAAGAAAACATAATTGAAGTCACACCCGAGGGCAACAAGGACAAACACAATATGAGATATACACAAACCTCTTATGTCAAAACACCATAGTGGTAGCAACAGTGGGGAAAACCAATGTAGGTGGCAGTGATTGCTGGTGGTACAGCGCGCCGAGAACACACAGACACACACGACGAGGGAGCAGGATAGAGAGCTCAGCTCAGTGACAGCCTCTTCCGGGGCAATGAATCTTCTCGTTAGCCACAGGAAGGACCCCTCACCTGCTGCCCGCGGAGAGGGAAGCCAGCCATCTTCTCGTCTCTCTGTGTGCGCTAGTAACGAGCCGAGGAATGACGGATAGAGTAATTTTCCCTTGCTTCTGGCTGTTGTCTTAGAGGACCGAATATTATTTCTGCTAATGCTTTTTGGATTGGAGCCAGCCCTGTGGCGCGCGTTGCTGTATTCCGTGTATATTTTTTGCCCTGATCTTCAGCTGACATCGGGAGTGAAGTACAAACCTTGACCCGCTTCGCCTTCCCTGAGGCACTTCAAGAGGAGGTATGATAATACTCCATGGCACTTATTCTTTTTGACGAAAGGCTACTTTGATTCAAGGCACGTCTATTTACAATATTACCTCGTAATTTACCTTATTTTAAGCTTCAAAGTCCCAATCTCAAATCTTTCTTTCTCCCCTGCCACCTTCCCAATAACTCCCTCCCTGTGTACTGTGCATCCTCCTTTCCTTCTAGCCTATCACTTTCTTCAACATCCATCTTTCTTTTCTCCTTTAATTTCCAGTTGCACCTGCCCTCTTTAGGACCAAGTACCCCTCTTCTTTCCGATCTAAGCTCAACTTCCCACTCCAAACTATCCATACCTTTTGACATTTTCTTCCCCAACTGTTCTTAACTATTTTTTCTCCAGTACTTTGCATTAACATCCCCAGAGTCAATCCAAAATAGACTCAATGACGGAGTAGACAAAGTGAACGGCAGCACCTACTTTATTCACATTGAAACAAAGCTTGGACAGCATACGAGCATTAAAATCTTGTCACTCTCGACATACTTCTCAAAAACAATTGTTTAAGTACTACAAACTTGTCATGAATGACGTTGTAACATAGTCTCAGTTCTAAAAACCTACGGGATGGGCTAGGTTCCATAGGAGGTTAAACATTTTCATTGGGTTATACATAACTGATGGCTCCACCTGGAACCATCCCTATATCATCTTCACGACAATGGGTTGGTTGGCATACTATTTGATGGGCGGCATCTCTCTAAGGAATTTGATCAGTTGGCACATTGCTTATCAACCATGAACACTTGGCAAGTTGTCAGGATATGAGCCAGACATGGGGGAGAGAGGCCCATGCAACATTCTTCCTCCAATTAAATGTTACCATCTCTCATTCTCAGGCCATGAGACCAGGCAATCCCTTTGTACTTGACCTTGTGTGGCATCTCGTGTCTACGTACATGTTTAGGGAGTACAGCAGGTGTCCTATCTGTGTTTGCTTCTAATGAAAGGCTAGTTTAATCCAATAATGGGTGACATTGGGGAAAGTGTTTGGAATAGATTTATCTTCTATTTATTGAGATTTCAGCTAATATTAATGTTTGTGTCATGTTCTCTGTTACCACTGGGGACACTCTTGAGTTACTCTTCATGAAGTCTTTTGGCTTACTGTTTTGTTCCACCTGGCTAAAAATGGTTGTTTGTGCTCTTCGAAAACTTTAATTAATCTAGAATTATACTGTTTGCATCTTGGAAACTTCTACCTCATGCCTTGATTGTGCCGTACCAATCCTTGATTATTTCACTTTAACCTTGTCACTGAGCTCTGCACTGATATGTATTTATGTGGATTCAGCCTTTTGAATTTTCCCAAGGCTTTGAGGCCTGTGCTCATTCAGAGACATGCTGTGGCTTCCATTATTAAGAAAGTGGCTGCTTTCCTGTGCTCTTGTTTCTCGGTAATCAAGCAATATACATAGATTGTTCATGTTGTATTCACATTATACTTTTGCAATGGTAGTGTTCTTCATGTCTGTGGATGCTATGTTAATTTTCTTCATGTAAAATGCATATATTACCTATTGTTCATGTTCGCCATGTGGAATGTATATTGGTGTTGTGTCCAGTGCATGCTTTTCTACTGTTACAACGCTAGTTTGGATGCTTTTGCCATCTTCAGTTCACATTGTTCCCAAACCCGGCTGTGCCTGCAGGGGATAAGGGAGGAACTGCAGTCTCACAGAGTAACATCTCTCACCTTGGTGGTATTGGAGTGGGTGAGGTGCAGAAACTATGGATGACGTATTCATCTGCCTCCCAACATGGACCTCCTACTTCAACCATCCCTATTGACTTCCGATAAGCTATCAAGTCCAATAACTTTATTAATTCATCCCTGTGCCCAAGAAAGATGCTTCTCCTAACCCAGTCAAAAGCCGCAGGCTTTCTCACACCTCTCCACACCTTGCTCAGTATCAGCTGTGTCCACCTTAATTTTATGTCTGGCCACAACTTCCTAATCATTCACAATTCATTTCTCATCCCTGTTATTGCCACCAGCAAAGGCCTTCACCAGGTCCTTCTCCCCTAAGTGTATGATTAACAGATCAATTTTCTAAGCCTGCTCAGTTTAAAAGGCATTGGCCAAAGTTGTCTGCACCTCACACCACCAATGCCCGACCACACCAGCTCTGCCTCCTCATATGAGCCTTCCAGCTGTCTCCCATAAAACCCTTTCTCCGTCCGTCTCCGAGAGCATATGGTTTTCACAAATCCAAATCTCCTTCCATTGTGATAGCTCTAAATCAAACACAAAAATGATGTTAACACCAGTGGTCGAAGTGAGCGGGGGCGGTTGGGAGCAGTGCTCCTCTACCTTTTAAAATTACATTTGACTGTTTCTATACTTTTATTTTAAAAAGAAACTGTTACAGAATAATTTCTCTTTAAGATAAAAGTATAGGAAGAAGTTAAAACTTGCAATTTCAGTGCACTTCACGGAATGTTCCCTTAAATAGCAGCTGCATGTGTTTGGGGGTTTGTATTGTGTGTGGGTGGGGGCATGGTGATGGGGTTTGTGAGGAGTGGGTGCAGCCAAGCAGGGAACATAGTTACACTACTTCTTTTCATACATTTCGACCACTGGTTAACACCTCAAAAGCCCCAAGCCAAACCAATTCACTCACATATCCCGGTATCAAGCCTCTACCCAGCCCCTTCATCTCTACTTCCGATATGATCAGCCTGGCTCCCGCTGAAGTATCTGTGATCTGTAACAAGCGTGTGCTATATTGTGATGGGTCCCACTCTCCAACCTCTAAACATTTCCTCATCACTTCAAGCCCCTGTCTCCCTAAACTACCTTAGCATCTTCACGAACAAACACCTCCCAATTCCAGCTCCTTTTGCAGAACCCAAAACACCCAAAACGGGCACACTTCCATGTCCCCAGTCCAGCCCAACAGCACCACGGAACCACTACTGCTCTGATCAGCCTTGCACTGCCTAATCCTCAAGCTCAACCCATCCGCACAACAGTCAACATCGTCAGTACCAAGGCCCATCAGGGTTCCATTGCCAATCAGCTCAAACACAGTTAAGGCCCCCCCCCCAAAAACAGACCAGTGAAAAGTGACCCGAACAGCACACAATAACAAAGAGACACATCATTCACACCCATTCTAATACTCCTCGCAATATAGAAATTGGCTTGCATACTTCTGGCCAGACTTCCTTTTCTGATCCATCCTTCAAACATTCACATTCACACTTCCTCTGTTGTGGGTTCATATCCCAGAAAACCTCAGCATCAAACAAAATCCCTTCCAACCCAGCCATTTTTGACACCAGTGACATCAGTCTGATTATGAGTGACATGATGACCACCACTGCCTCACTTCTCTGCAACTTCACCTCCCACAATTCCTGTCCCACCTACACACGTGGCCTACTTTCCTGAAATACCTGTCAAGCACCTTGGTGCACCGCGGGTTCTGAATTTTGCTAGGGACCCCTCAATCACATCTTGCACCTTTGCCTGCCCAGGTCCCATAATTCTACTAGTACCAGCGTCAGTCATAGGTCTGCTACAGAACGAGCCCATGGACCCAGACCCACAGTGGAGAAACAATACACTCACAATGCAGTTAGTCAATAAAGGAATATGCTGTGCCCTCAAAATAAATGTCTTCTTTTGACACAACTAACCTCTGAGCCCATTATTTGCTGCTGGATTGCCGATTTATTATGGTGGCCATGCTCGCATTGTCTACCACAAAGGGAAATCTCTTGCCCAGACCTTGCCGCTCAGATGAAATGCTAGAAGCACAAGGAAGAACTCCAAACACGGCTATGCTACACATCCTCAGTCTACTTCTGGTAATTGTCCTGCACACCATGTTCCCTCACAATAAATCCCTAGTCCTGCTGACCCAGCCGCAACAGAAAACATTCACTGACCAGAGCACAGGATCATTTGAGATTTACATAGATGTGCCATTGTGCCCATCCAAAAATTCACTCCATATTTTAAGTCCTCACGTATGGAAGCCATGACCCTAATCATGTGGTGCTGCTTCTTCTTGTCAAGAATTGGGAATGTTTATTGCCTACAAAAACTCTCCCTGGCATCACCACCCAACATACAAAGCTATGGTGACCTAGATGTTGCTAGGCCTTCCAGATGTCACAATTTCTGAAGCCCAACATCGCGTCATTCAACCCTAGGAGCCTCTCAACTTGTCGTGTGGCAATCGCAAACCCACAAGCACATAATCCACGTCAATCTCCCAACATGTCAGAAAATACTGCTGGCCCTTCAATCTTTGTGGGATCCAGGGTCACTACCAAGTCACATGCCAAGTCCTGAGAAGCTCTCAACAATCTAGCACACTCCCCATGTCCGCACTAATGCTGACCATCAGGGAATCGTCGAAAATAGTATATCATCTCTCCCAAACCAGTCCATCTTTCGATGTCCCACCATAGAAATAAGCTAAAACGTTCAAACCTTGCACATGCCATAGAGCAACACATGGGCATTGCTTTGACCACACAGTAGTAACCCTCAAACTGATACATGAAAGTTGTAAGTCATCAGGGGGAACCTGCAACAGGTGAAAGGCCAACGTGACGTTGAACTTTACCCTCTCACATCCAAATTGTTGTACTAGCGCGGTCTCCTCGCCAACACTAAAGTATGGAAGTGTACCAACTTTCAGATCTATGTAGTCATTTACCAATTTACCATCTGACAGTGACAGATGATGAAACCTTCACAACTCTCTCCATTCCTTTTTTGGCACTATCCCAATAGATTACATCATCAGATCCACAATAGGAACCTCCTAGAAGGGGCCAATTGTCCTCCCCTCTGCATCCTCCTTACCCAATGTCATCCTTACTAGTGCAATAGGGCGCCCTTCAGGGACTTCAAGTTGACTACATACCACACTACTCTTATGCCCTATATGGAGTGTGCAAAACCTCCGGGGCACCAGTGATCCATAGATGAATATCGGTTTCTAAACCATCAATCAGCCCCACTCCTCTAGTACACCAGAAGGGACAGATTGGAAGCAAAAGCAAATTATAAACCTCCTTGTCCAATTTTGGTAACGTGGATGGAACGGTAGGCTTATCTCTGCAAGGTTGTGGATCGTTGGTTAGTTGCAACACAATGAAAATACAATTATTACCCAATGATAAATGGGAATGTCGAGTGAAGGCTGTATACAAATATCTACTTTATTTTTATCATAACTGACAGTTCTAGCACGCTGCGAAATATAATCCACCCTGGTATAGTAATTAATCATATTAGTTCAAGGATACTTGGCTTCAACACAAAGGGAGCAATGGTTCATAAAATGGCACGGGGGCCTTCAGAGAAGGACCAAGGACAGAAACAGAATGTACCATGTGCTGTAGGAGTTGAAGACGGAAGAAAGCTGCTGGTATCAAGCGGCAGGCAGTTCTGCGAGCAAAGCTGGACAGTGGTCTACACAGCGGCTCGGGGTCAGGAATCATTGTCTCAGTACTGGTTGGCCATTCTTAGGCACTGGTCAGAGTGTCTCAGACAGCTTAGCGACTGCGGCATAACAACAGTCAGCATGCAGTCCGTTGCAGCTCAAGGGACTCGATGGGGTCAAAAATATCCTTTAAGGCGGATGTCGGTAGATGCTTGTCGATGCACTCCTCCTAGCTTCTTCACTGGGCTTGTGTCGTCCTTTAACGTGGACAGCCCAAAGCTGAGAAGAGTGTTGCAGGCAGTTGCCTTTTACTTGGCTTGGTTCAGAGACTCTCTGGCACTTCCCACCTAGCAAGCTTGCTGCAGAGCCTAGCAGGGCACACTGTATGCCGGCTGGATACCAGGTAAGGAGCTGCTTGGAGGGTCCTCTGGATACAGTATCTCCCTCTGTTCCCTGGGAGATATTTAGGGGAGTGATCCTGCTTCCCTTTTGGAGGTCCTGGCCTTCATTCACTAGCGGAAGATGTAAGGCAGACTGTACCTTCAGTCCGGGACCAATGATGAGTTCTTCTTGCTACTCCTTGCAAAGTCTTGAGATGATCTGCCCAAAAGAGGGCTCGACCCTCTTTTAAAGCCAATTGGGCCACACAAATGTGTGTAGGTTAAACCTACCTTGATTAACCAATCCTGGGAACCCACCAACAATCTCCTGTATGCATAAGGTCCTAACCAGAGTGCTTTGCAACAGAAAAAGTAAAAGGGTGAAAACATGTAAC
Source organism: Ambystoma mexicanum (assembly GCF_040938575.1). Lineage (NCBI taxonomy): Eukaryota > Metazoa > Chordata > Amphibia > Caudata > Ambystomatidae > Ambystoma > Ambystoma mexicanum. The sequence continues at coordinate 481,443,026 of NC_090921.1, forward strand.
ACTAAGTCCCATCCATCTTCCTGTCTGTTGAGGATCAAATGGTCTCTCTGGTCAACAGAGCTCTCAGTGGTTCCTGATTAAAGCAACAGGTCTCCCTTGAAAGTGAGGCAAGACCAGACTTGTACCTTCTGAATGGGGCCTCCCTGCAGGGATGACAACTGTATCCAGTATATTTAGCAATGATATTTCACTGCTGATATGTTTTATCTTATTTTATCCTATTTGTTTACCAAAGGGCTGCTGTCTAATGCTGGGTGGGAACGGTTGTTTTCTATGAGGCAATATGGGATGAGGAGCAGGTGGTTACAGTGCTGCATCACCCGTATTGTGTCAAAGAAATCAGTAAAGCCATGGCAGTAAAACATACTGCTGTGAAAATGCTTCTGCAAAAACACACAGAGCCCCCTCCCTTGACTCTAGCACTGCACCACAGATTGCTACCCTCAGCATTTTCTGTATCCGTGCTTGCACCTGCAGGTTGCCATAGAGCACAATCCATGGCTATAAAACCAGCATGCCCTTCTGATATCTGTCTCAAGGTACCCTTGTCCATATACCCCTCTCAAGGTGGGCCACACTTAAAATGTCACATGCGGGATACGAAGGCTGCTTGTTATATTTAAACCCGCCACAGGCCACGTCCGCGTCATTCACTATAGCCACAACTCAAGAGTCTAACTCGCCCCACCCATTGGATTGGACATCCCTCTGCCTCTACCTACATTCTTCATCATATCTTAACAAAGCAAAGCCCTCAAAATTCAGCAGTGATATTCTTACACTGTCCATGTATTTCAAAAAGGCAACCGTACTCCCTGGGATCTTTTCGTAATAAATGGTGCCATACATCAGAAAGGCCAACGTCCAATTCGCAATACCCATCAGCACCCTAGGCTGCCTCACTAACTCCCTCTCCTCTTCTTTAGATGCTTTCTGAAGAACCTGAGGGAGAGAAGATGGTTCATTGCAGACAGAGGAAGCCTGAGAGAGAAAAGGTGGTCCCTTCCAGGCAGTGAATGGCCCGAGGGAGATAGGGTGGCACCTTTCTGACAGGTGGCAGGCCTGAAAGTGGAAGTATTTTAACTTGCAAACAGGGTAGGGACTCATGGAGAACAATCCTGAGAGATTGACAGGCCTGAGGGAGACACAATGGCAACCTCCATACAGAAGGCCTGCCTGTGAGTGAAAAGATTGCACGTGGCAGACAAGAGGCAGACCAGCGAGAGAAGGATGTCACCTTTGAATCAGTGAGGTGCAAGAGGAAGATCAAGTGGCACATTGTAGACAAGTGGTAGGCCCAAGAGAGGAAGGATGATATCTTGTAGACAGTGAAGAACTTCAGGGAAAGAAGGTGGCTCCTTGCAGACAGGAGGAGGCCTTTTCAAGGAAGGATGGAATCTGCCTGCAGATGGAAAGCACATATGGATTAGCTTTCCAGACACTAATACTTACTACCAGTTACTGAAGAAGCAATTCGTAACCCCTTAAATGCAGTATTAGAAACAGACACTACACACCCCCTATGAATTATATTATGTACTTGTGTTGTGGTTAATAGAAATAACTTTGCACAATTGATTTGTATTAACAAGTAAAGTCATCAACATCCAACATCCAAATATTCGTCAAATACAACATACCTTTCAAGTAATAACTTAAACATTATAGTTTTGGAAAGACATTTGTAAATCCCATCGCACACCCTCATCAAGGGAATCTGTTGCCCCATCATTAACCAATTGCAAAACTATTTGGTAGAGACTGTTTCAGAATTTCCCTCAGCCACTATAGTCACACCTTCGAGCCCTGGATTCCTTGCACTTGAACAATAAGTGCTTTAATGTTCCTATGACTCTTTTGTTTATACATAATGTACATACCCTGTCCAACCTTTTAATTTTCTTGCAGACTCCTTGTACCTCAAGTGCCTCCAGGCACTTACATGTAATCCTTTTATAATATTGCCTAATAGCTCTACTTGGAGATCTAAAGATATGTTAGGAGCTCATAATAAAGGGGAAATATATTTAGATATAATTGTGAAAATGTCCTCTCCACTAAATCGCTCTAATTTATAATGAGATCCCACTTGTACAGCTTCTCCTTTACAACCTTCATCCGCTGCTAAGGTGGTATTTGAGTGCTGTGTTCATGATTATTATTATACAAAAAAAATCTCACAAATTGTAATGCATTTTTTGTGGTTCTTTACTATTTAACTCTAACGACCTCCTTAATACTCATAGCAGCATGTTTGTTTTCTTCAGTGTTTTTGTAATTTTGAAATAAAGAGAAATGTTCTTAATAGTTGCTAAAGTGTCCAAAGAAGTCAATCCAGGTTCCTTCCTAAACAGGCCAAAAGTTACAAATGACAGTGAGCCTAAAGTTTGCCTCCACAAATATCTTTTCAATTGGGCACATTTTATATGGCTCATGTCCAGCCTAGTTGTATTGCCATATAGCACAGTCTGTGTAACCTTTTCTTTATAGTTCTTGATCAGATGAATTAGGGAATTGCCTATATGTTGGGTTTTGATTAAATCCGCTTAACACTGCTATAGTACGTGTACTCTTTTTACTTTTTTTATAGACATAGTTCTTTGATTGTGTAGTCACAAACCATGGGCCTAAGTATAATAATTCAGTAAACCACGTGCATTGCCTTCTCAACCGGATACTATTGAAAATCTGCCCTTTTTCTTGCCAGCAAGAAACTCAATGGACCTCATTACGAGTTTGTCGGTATCCAGGCAGTAATTCCGCCAGAATACCGGCAAACTGTATTATCACTTCCGGTACTCTGTCCCGTGGAATGGCCACCGGATTATGAGTGTCAGAGTAACAGTGTTAATCCACATTCATGGAGTCCCGCAGGACTCCATGGGGGATTTGCCTGGATTACAGGCTCTTTTTGCCGCTGTGGTGTCAGAATGACCTCCACCTCTTAGCTGAAGGTCATTCTGGCCACTTCACCAGCAGAACTTTTGTTGGCCAGTGCGGTAACCTGCTGGTAGACATTAATCCGGCAGGGTAATAATGAGGCCCATTGCCTTAGTCTAGTTCATATTTATTTCAAGTGAGTTATTTTAAGAGTATTCCCTAATGGCATTCAATCTACCTTTCATGACTATACAGGTAACACCAAAAAGAGCAATGCTGTTCGCACAGGCAGGCCAATTTAGTGGACATTTCCGATGAGGGGTGGTAATTTGCGGGTACTTTCTGTCGTGTGTAAATGAAACGACAAGGGTCTTGAGTGCATCCCTTTTCTCAAACCTTGGTTTGTTCTAATTTCACCTGAGAAACATCCTTTTGTGCTTAATCTCCTTTTAAAAGAAGTGTTTGTATAAAGAAGAATTCTTATGAATTTGCACAGACCTTCATTTATTCCGCCTTCAGCTACCAGTTTAGCCCAAATCCATCCACAATCCACTCAACTGAAAGCAGCAGGATACGCTGTAAATGCCATAACATTAGATGGATTGGAGTTAACAATGTGTTGGGCTTTGAGAGCACTAATTGTTAAACTATTAATCACTGTGACTATCCTCGGTTTGGTAAATAGGTAAGATGTTATTAGAAATGGCCCCGTATGTAATTTCAAATAAGTGTCAAGGAAGCAAAAAACTGTACTGGACAGATCTAACATGACAATTAGCCTATAACTATATCTTCCCCCTTACTTTTGTGTATATATCTCTACAAGCACGGATATAGCCTACGAGGTAGGGAGATATGTCTTTTCAATAATTTTCCCAACCAGTTTACGTGAGGTTTTGGCCCAGGCATCTGCATGTTCCTTCAGCACAATATTACCCATCCTGTGAAGCCAGGGGCCTCTGGAAATTTGAAGTCCTTTAATTAACTCAACAATGTCTAACTCTGTGAAGGAACCTTCCTAATTAGGGAAATATCGCCATTTTATCATTCTTTCACTTTGTTAAATAATAACAACATTTAACACAGCATGGCTCCTTTATGGGAACAGTTTGGACTACATTTTGGGATGTCTCTAAAGTTGAGACCAATGGTCAACATTTTTTTTATATCCTTTTCTTTCAGGATATTTAACCTGGAAATCTATTTTTCACTTGTCCTATTTTTTTTTAAAGAACATTGTGTGAAGCTAAATATGTAATGAATACTAGAGCTATGTGTCCTGTTACACTATGTCATTTTTCCTGGAATGTCACCGGGACATCTTCCATTCACTATAATTAACCCACAATCACGCAAGACCTCTGCCCACAAATAGCCACATTCATTACATCCAATTTATTTCATGATGACATTAAAGATGTCATCATAAAAGCCTGAGAAATCATACACATCTGAATAGCATAAATCAAAACATTTAGGGCCTGATTCATGGAATTCTTTGCACAGTGCATAGTGACTTTTCACTGGTGCAAAGTGACTTTGCACTGCCAACAAACACCCGATACTTGGAGCAGTGCAAAGTGTACTTTTGCAGTGCAAATTGACTTTGCACTGCAAAAATACACTTTGCACTGCTCCATGAATCATGGTGCTTGTTGGCAGTGCAAAGTCACATTGCAAACAATTCCATGAATCAGGCCCTCAGTATTTAGGAGTGGAACTCGGCCAATCCTATTTGATTAATACATTTCTACACGATGTTCCAGGAGAATAGCTTATTCCCTTATAGTGCCAGGAAATTCCAATGTTGCCGGGATTGGGGGGTCTGGGGGTGGTATAAAAGCAGCCAGTTTTCCTCCGTCATCACCACTGAAGACAATTCCACAGTGAACATGTTAAGGATCCTAGCCTCCTATTCTAAGTAATATCAGATTATTCTTTCAACTATGAGAAGGCCTCCTTTAGGGCAGCCTTGAAACTCTTCAATTCCCAGGGTATTATAGCACTGCATCACATCCTAGCGTGAACGCGTGCCCATCTCTGGCGGTAATGATATTAGCGCTGGCGGAAATTGCATCACCGCCGGAACGGGAAGCATTGTGTCGGCCATTTTGAAAAACACAATCCATCAATTATCTCCACTTGCTGCTGCTATCTAGACCTGGAAACAAACCAGAATGTCTCAGAAGAGGATCAGAGGCAGGGTGGCCGAAAATCGACTCAGAAAACAAAACTTTAGTGGGGGGGGGCTGGTGGTCCTGACCGATGAGGTTTTTGCTCACATTGATTAGCTGTATGGACCTCACCAAAGGAAATATCAGCACAGCGCAGGACAGCCATCTGGCATGGAATCAGCCAGAAAGTGACAGCTGTGGCCAGCATCCCCTGTGATGGTGAGGAGTGTCGCAAATGCTAAAATGACCTCAGGGCAGGCTGCGGCTGCTCTTGCAACACCGCCAGAAGTGCCTTGCCACAGGAGGAGGAACTGTGGAGCAGGGCCGTCACGAGGGGGGTGCAGGGGGGGCAAATTGTCCCGGGCCTCGCGCTTGCTGGGGGCCTCGCGGCGCCCTCTCCTAAGTGGAAGGCAGCACAGTCTCCCGTGTCCTTTATTCACACGGGGGACTGTGCGGCCCCTGCAATGATTTTGCTGTTTCTTGTGAAGCCGTTTGGCTCCGCAACAAACAGCAAAATAATGGGAGAAAGCAGGGCTCAGAAGTGAGCTCTGCTGCCTCCCGTCATTCAGCTGAAAACGTGGACATGCTGAATGACGAGAGGACTCCTGTCCTGTCAGTCAGTGTGTTCACGTTGCTCAGCGTGACCACACTGACTGACAGGACCGGAGTTCTCTCTTGTAGGTCAGTGTGTTCATGCTGTCAGTGTGACCACACTGACTGATGGGAGAGGACTCCTCTCCTGTCAGTCAGTGTGTTCATGTCAGCGTGATCATGCTGACTAACAGGAGAGGAGTTTTCTCTTGTCAGTCAGTGTGTTCACGTTGCTCAGCATGACCACGCTGACTGACAGGAGAGGAGTTCTCTCTTGTCAGTCAGTGTGTTCATGTTGTCAGTGTGACCACGCTGACTGATGGGAGAGGAGTTCTCTCTCGTCAGTCAGTGTGTTCACGTTGCTCAGCATGACCACGCTGACTGACAGGAGAGGACTCCTCTCCTGTCAGTCAGTGTGTTCATGTTGTCAGTATGACCACGCTGATTGATGGGAGAGGAGTTCTCTCTTGTCAGTCAGTGTATTCACGTTGCTCAGCGTGACCACGCTGACAGATGGGAGAGGAGTTCTCTCTTGTCAGTCAGTGTGTTCATGTTGCTCAACATGACCACGCTGACTGACAGGAGAGGAGTTCTCTCTTGTCAGTCAGTGTGTTCATGTTGTCAGTGTGACCACGCTGACTGATGGGAGAGGAGTTCTCTCTTGTAGGTCAGTGTGTTCATGTTGTCAGTGTGACCACACTGACTGATGGGAGAGGACTCCTCTCCTGTCAGTCAGTGTGTTCATGTCAGCGTGATCATGCTGACTGATTGGAGAGGAGTTCTCTCTTGTCAGTCAGTGTGTTCACGTTGCTCAGCATGACCACGCTGACTGACAGGAGAGGAGGTCTCCTGTCAGTCAGTGTGTTCATGTTGATTAGAGACGACTCCTCGCTTGTCAGTCAGTGTGTTCACGTTGCTCAGCGTGACCACGCTGACTGATGGGAGAGGAGTTCTCTCTTGTCAGTCAGTGTGTTCACGTTGCTCAGCGTGACCACGCTGCCTGATGGGAGAGGAGTTCAATCTTGTCAGTCAGTGTGTTCACGTTGCTCAGCGTGACCACGCTGACTGATGGGAGAGGAGTTCTCTCTTGTCAGGCAGCATGTCTAAGTGTCGGCTGTGTGGATGCTTTTTAAGGATGCATGGAGGTAAGGTAAGTGTTTTTTTTATTTTAAATTAAAAGTGTATATGTGTATTTAAATTAAATTAGTATGTATATGTGTATGTATGTATGAATGCATGCGTGCATGTTGATGTTTGTGTCAATGCTGTGTTTGGTTTTATGTATACATGCATGTATGGAGTTGTGTAACTGGTGGTTGAATGCATGGGTGAAAGTGTTTTTTGTGAGTGTGTGTTCAGCACCACCCTAAATGTAGCTGCCCTGGGGGCCACTTCATTAAGGGGTGGGTTCATGGCATCAGAGGTGCACCTAGGCTAAAATGTCAGGGGAGAAAGGGGATTAATACTTCAAATGTTGGGATAGGTGCTAATGTCAGTAGCTGTGAGGAAGGGGCAAACTTCCTTGTGTGGGGGCACCTAAAATCTTTCCACTTTTCGAAAGAGACTATTCTGGTGAAGCTTCAATGTTACAAGCAGCAACTCTTGCCTTCATTTCTGATACATCACACTTAAGGACTGCAGTGAGAATTAGATGTCTCATGTCACCACTTCCCTTTTAATCACTCCCCTAGCATGCTAACCCCACATCACGATTTCAATTACCTAAAAATGTATGGATATGAATGCAGGTGCTAACAGTGAAATGACTTCTCATGGCCATGCTAATCCCTATGGCAATTCTCACCCAGTCCCTGCCCTCCCCACCCAAAACAACTCCTCACTCGAACTCTTTGGGCTAGCTTTAAACATGGCTAGCCATCAAACTTTGCCCTCAATGTGCCTGCACGTGTTTCCTCAGAGGAGTCTTCTAAGAGTTCTGAAGACATTCATTGGAGTTCATTGGAGTTGTAAACACGTAACTGGTGTAATAAAAATGTCTTAATCAGGTCTGCCTTTGGCCACTCAATTTAAAAACACCCTGCATGTCTTTCGTTAAAGTTCTTTTAAAAATAAGCATTGGCAAAGCCAACAGTTTTGGCTTGTGTATAAGTATTAGGCATTCACGAGGCACTGCTATTAGCTGCTCAGGTACTCAAACCATTTTGCACTGGCACTATTAATGGCCAGCTAATACCAATACAGAAGTGCCTTTCCCATGCATACACAAATGCCCAAACTGTTAGCATTGCCAGTGCTCTTTTTGCTTTACCCTTGATGCACAGGACTATGCATCAAGGTTAAAGCAAACATACTACTTGGCTAAATTGAGCCACTTTGAATGTAGGCCAATCTAGCCAGTAATAACACTTGTGGTACACAGTCAGCCTGGATATACTTTCTGTGGCATGGCACTTTTACTGGTTGGGAATCTGTACATGGTAATAATGGCAAATATTGATGCAGCCCGCATCAACATAATTAAAACAACCAGCATGAATATATGTTTATACTAGCATATCTCGCGTGGAAAGGCGGCATGAAATGTATTGGAAACTTTTCCTATGCACAATTTGTGATTTGCAACTATTGGGATTTTCCATGTGCTTCCATACAAAACCAATTGCAAACTGTGTGGATTTCTACCCAATTTTGCAAAGACAGTGCTGTAAAATGCATACTTTTAACCCAATGTTTCAAACATTTTCTTGGGAGTGAGAACCCCCCTCCCCCCCAAGCAACCCTTGTTTGGTTTGGGCTCCCTCACTGTGCTCTGTTGATCCTGCCTAATTGGAACAAACATTTAAGCCTCTTAAGTTCAGAAATGTACCAGCCTCCACTGTACATCATTTGTCACTGTGTATGATGTGTGTTTTAATGCGCAAACAGGGGGAGGGTGCTCCTTAATGATATGATATGGCATTTATAACTTGCCTGTATGCAAGTGTTTCTAGGCGCAACAAGGCAAGGAGGGAGAAACAAAAGAGTAGGACCAAACACACATCTTACTAGGCCTTGTGTCATTCAGATCGCGGAAGAGCAGGGAATGGGGGAGGGGAGAAGTGCCGAGGGTGGGGTAGGATGCAGAAGTGCAGGAACAAAGGAGAAACAAGAGTGCAGCCAACTGGTGGCAAGTGTGAGTACTCATAAGTGCAGCCAACGGGTGGACAATAAGAGCAAGAGCGGGGACTGCAGGGTTACAGATACAGACCACAAGTTCAGGGGAGCCAAGAGGCAGTGCGGGATTGCAACAGGAAAGGCAGGGACCTGGGCCCGAATTCAGAGGTTGACCAGGTGACCATTGCATGGATCAGGCAGGTGATCAGCAAGGGAGAGGAAGAGAGAAGGCTGAAGCAAATAAACAGGTCTTGAGGTGCTTCCGGAACCGGAGATGGTTCTCCTCAAGTTTCAGCGAGGCAGGTAGGCTGTTTCCAGAGGGAGGCCCCAGCCGAAGAATGAGATCTGCCCTCAAGTCTTTGCTTGGAAAAGTGATTGACCCTCAGAGAATTTGAGGTTGCGCAGTGGAGAGCTCATGCCATTTTATATATATTCTTATATATATTTATTCATATGATAAAAAAGTTAGTCTGGCATGAACCTTTCTTCAGTAGAGAAAGTAGTAATAAACCATATTTGGGATCCTGCACACAAACACAAGGGTAGATTTCTCGAGTCTCCTGTGTGCGGATATGCCGCCGCTGGCCGAGTGCAAACAATTGTAAGGGGGCCTCACCAAATGTTTTGCCCCGGGCCTCACCACATCTTCTGACAGCCCTGCCGTGGAGGCACTGGTACATGAGCCTCCCTCCAGAGCAGCCACAGGGCACCAAAAACACCCCTGTGCATTGCAGCAGTGTGAAGGGGTGGCAAGTAACCTATTCAATTGCCATGCACACCACACCCCTGCTGGTGCACCCTGTGCCAGCGGGACGATGGTGCGTGAGAAACCACAACACTGTGCAGCAGCCACACTAGCATGTTGCTGGCTCAGCTGGCCAGCCCTATGTTGGGAGGGGATGTGGGGGCATGAAGGACCACATGCATGCATGCCAAAATCAGCTGCCCCAGCATGAACACCCTGGCCCCCATCACAGGCCGAAGGCCAACTGGTCATATGTCACACACTCATTGCTGCAACCACCCCCATAATGCAGGACCGAAATGCTATCTCCCCTGAACAACCATGCCCATCTGCCCAAATGTGTGTGGTCCCAAACTGTTACCATAGCAAATGTTCATTGCACGTCAACACAAGTGTGGCAACCATACCTGACAACATTTCCTATGTCCCTTACAGGTGCTCACGCATTGCTAGAGGCATCCGAGGAGGACAGGGGGCAGGCCCATCTGGGAGTGACCTTATCCAGGCCCTCAAGGTCTGCCACCACCACCGCCACCCCGCAAAGGCACAGTCAGCCCACGACAAGGCAGATGTCCCACAGTGAGACACTGCAACCAAGCAGAGCCAGGCTGACGTCCCCCCACAGTCCACCAGAACTACTGCATTGTCCACAAGGCCTTCTGGGGTTTGGGGCCTCAATACCTCCTACTCTCTCTTTCTAAATATCTTCCTTCTCAAGCTCTTCTCTCATCCGCCTTAAACTCCCTCAGAGTCAGTTGCTTCTCCAAGCAACGAGTTGGTGGTAGATGTCTTTCTTAGGCTGGGGCCTCCCTCTGGAAAAGCCTCCCTGCTTCCCTTAAACTTGAGGAGAATCATCTCTGGTTCCAGAAGCACCTCAAGACCTTTCTCTTTGCTTCTGCTTTCTCTCATACGCTCCCCTGCTGAACTCCTAACTGAAACTGCACTTGTCACCTGACTACCCACTTATCTTGATCCCAGGTCCCCTCCTCTGCCGGCTGCACACCTGCACTGCCTCCTGGGCAACCCCTGCACTTGGGGGCTGTTTCTGTATCCCTACTGTCCCCACCAGCTCTTGACACTTGATGTCTGCACTTACCCCTGCAATTGCCACAAGCTGGCTGCACTTTTACCTATTGTTTTTTATTTATTTAATTTATTTTTTACTGTTGATCCTATGAATTGCACTGCCTCCTCCCACCTGCACTTTCCCTTTCCCCCTTCCCCTGCACTTGCACAATCTCAATGTCATCTGGCCTAGTAAGATCGTTGTCTCTGCCTTCCCTCTGATCCCCCTCTATTCCTCGTCACGCTTTGAAACACTTTGTTATAAATGTCATATCATATCATATCAGATCATATCAGATCATATCAAGACCCACTGCAACAACTTCCTCAGCTACAGGGTCTGACATGAAGGCCACACCTCCAGGCCGGGTGACTGTGGAAACACAGGGGGACAACAGCCTGGTGTCGCCACCTACAGAAGGGCCACAGACCCCTGAGCACCCTCAATGTCGGCAGCGAAGCCCAAAACCTGAAGGTCCTCATCACCGCCAGTGTGATCACACACCTGAACCGGACGTGGACACATCATCCTATGGTTCTCCTGATGACAGCCCTCGATACTGCACACACCAACAAATGGCACAATGCTTCAGAGGCTTGATGAGATGGAGTTGAGACAGAGGGAGATGGAGGCAATAGGGCACACTTGCAGACCATATGGGAGAGCATCCAAAGGGCCACCCGCAGGATTGAGCCTACCATCGCAAAGCACTGGGCAGATACATCGGCCACTACAGCTTCCCTGAACTATACGGCCAGACGTGAGAGATGTCACCAAAGGTGTCTCAGCACTGGCAAAGGTCAATGCCAGAGCACAGAGGTGCAAAGCCAACAGATGCAGGGGCCAAGCTCCACCCCTTCCACTTCTACCACTCCCACAGAGGTGGGGTCTAGCACCTTGAAGCATCTCTTGTGCTTGATGGAATTACCAATAAAGTTCTCAGACCAAATAACCACACAGACTCAAAGAATATGGCAAAGTACTACTTTAATTTCAATGTAATAAAGCAGGGTCCACTGGCAGACATCAAACTGATGCTTGCACAGTCACACAAAAACTTGATTACACAGAGGTTTTATACTCCAATATGCATCATCTATGACGTCATCCTATGTGACAAACTATAAAACGTATTAGCGGGAGGGCCTGGTTAGGGGAACATGCCTACTTATAGAATATGTAAGCGTTAGTATACCATTGGCTGTCTCTTATCTCTGAGGCATGCCTCAAACTACCTCTTAGTATGTATAATACTGATTATAGTGAACACAATGCCAGTGGATTGGTCTATGCAACATTGTATAGCAGGTTGCCCCATAAACCCACTGATTGGTTGGCATTCTCACCAGCCTTGAACTTTCGGCTCGGCTAGCAACACGTAAGTGAAACGAAACCCAGGTGCTTGAATCACGTCAGATTACTCCCCACTTTCTCAATTAGACCGTCATCTCTCATCAGTCCGGACATGAGCCAAGGTTTCCCGTTGTTAGATGACCTTATAGCCTGCTCTCTGTTCTGTTACATTCAAGGGAGTGTAAGCACATCTCCATTCTCATCAAAGGCTTAATGAATAGCCCTTGTTTTCGATTTCTGGGTTACATGTGATGAAACCATGAATATGTCAATTTCAGCCTCTTATTTACTGCTATTTGATTTTTATTATACTTAGTGTCACTTTATACAATACTTGGCTCTTGCAGATGTTTCTACTTCTTTAATCTAAGTGAAATATGCCTCGTCCATGACTTATCCATCTGCCCCCCTTCGTGCTTTGCAGCTATTACTTAAAAATAGTATCCTCAATCCCAAGCCGCCATAGACTGTTCTTAGAGCATCTCCAGTCTCTGCAACCCTGATCTGCTTCTGAGGTAGCTGAATCAAATCTCAACACGAGCCTGCGTCCATTTTCCAATTATGGCTGTCCTAGACAAGTTATATATTCCTCTATAACAAGCTTCTATGTATCACATCTACCTTGCATTACTGCATATTTACACATATTGTTCAGCAAGTTACTTTGTCTTCTTTTGTCATCATGAATACTTTATTGTTTCGTAAATGTTTCTCTTATCACTTCCGTTACATTGTTACTATTCAGTATTTTCATATCGTTTCAGTATGTTCTCGTATAGCTTCTGTATGACATCACTCTGCCCACATCATATTTCACTCAGCACTACATGATATCCAATGGTGGTGCTAACATCCATCCACACAACATCCTTCCACACAACATCCTTCTACGCTTTCAGTGTGGGGGTTTATTCAATATGGTTGTCTGAGTGCATATATTCTCTCATACACTCGATGTGTATTGGCATAACACATGGAATCCCACAATAGTGCCCTTCCCCTGCTGTTGCACTATGACGGCGGTAAGGGGGCGGGAGTTACGGAAAATACATCCAACTGCTCCTCTACATTCCCCCCTCTGGTTGAGTCCTCTACCAGATTCTTCTCTTCATTCTCCTTTATCATCTCTTGATACTGTTGTTTCTTTGGTACCCATATCTTGGTCACCCCCCTAGGTGACATACATTCTTTATATGTTCATCCACACTCCAGGTCATGTGGCAGCAATCTCCTGGTGGTGGACAGAATACCCATCATCCTACATATTTTTTATGATCCTTAGGGTAGTAAAACGTTGTTCCTTGTTTGCTTTTCTTCATATTCTCATGGGTACTTTCCTCATTTTGCATCTGCTCACCATTTCCAGCGTCTATGTAAATCATGATCTTCATCCCAATAGCTTTCTTGGCTGTCTTCTGGCATTGTCCCAAGATGTTCCATATGAGACAAAATCCTAGCAATACCAACACTAGTACTGCTCCAAGTAATTTGAAAGCATTTGCCAACCAAGTTGTAATCCATGAAAACAGAAACAAAAACCAGCCATCCTCCTCGGCCATGTCTACTTCATCCACCATTTCTGTGTGCAAGCTTGACAACATCATTATTTCTTCTGTCAAAGTCCCATTCTCTTCATCATGTGCAGATTTAAATGTACAGCAAGACGGCCCGATCTCGGCGTGCACACCTCCTTCCATTGCTGTAATTCAGTCCGAGACATACCTGCTATACAGGGCCATGAGCCTGATTGCCCTCAACTCTTCACTGATCACATCACATCCTTTTATTGTTGTATTGATCGTTTGCAGCAGTTCCCATCTGGTTGTCTGCAACCACTTAAGGTTTACTGCAGTCTGAATTCCTGGCATGAACATAGCTGTACATATCACTGCTGTTCTGCTGCACAACATATGCTCATCTGGAATGTCATAATGGGCTTCTGGAGTTTGTTGAGAAGTAATTATCTCTTCTCTGTCTGCTTCAATGAAACAATCTTTTCTTCCTCAGGTGTGTCTCCATTTTTGGGAAGTCTGTAATTTGCAAGTCACTTTGTGGTACTACTAAGGCTGGTATGCTTATCAGTACCAATGAACAAACTCCTCCCAATTTTGGCTTTATATATGCTATTGATCCACAGGCCCAGTAATGGTCCATCAGACTGCTGTTCCTTCCTTCATGCCTGCTGCATCACAAACGTGGCCACACTTGCAGTTTTCTCCAACTTTTACTGTGCCATTATTTCTAAAGCATAAAGACACATTCTTAGGGGTAGTATCTGCATTTGCCCCCCATCATCGTTGACGCAAGTCAACAATCTTGCAGTCTTAGACCATTGTTTTTTGCATTCCTTTTCTGCTTTTGCCAGAGCTAATTATCATTGTCCGTTTAATGTTGTTGTTTTTCCCATTCTTCAGGATTAAGTACAGTTCCTTTAATTTGAAGTTAACCTCTTTCTCAGCATTCTCCTATTTCCTTCCCATCTGACTTTCTTCAATCTTGATTCCTGCTCCAATTATTCCAGGCTGTTTGTATTTTATTATGTGATGCATTGTTTTTGGCTTTTCTCTTCATGTCATGTCTTGCACATAATTGTCTTCTCTTTGAGATGTTGCTTTATTCACCCACTCTATTGATGCTGTTTGGCCTTGGAACTGTCCTCTAGTTAGGCAAAGTGCAAGGTGTGTTACGCAATGTGCCTTTTTCACGAATACTTGATATGTTAAGGTATTTATAACACACCTGTACACAAGGGTTTCTAGGAGCTCAACTTCTGTTGCTATGAATATTTCAGAGGTTCCCCAAGCATAAGGTATAAGGGAACACACATAGCAGCTTTCATCTGACATTCTTCTTCCCATCTTGCTACCTTCTTCATGTGCTGATACAATAGGTTATTCTTTAAATGAGCCGAATTATCAAGATACATATTAATATCTTCTTGATCTTCCCCAACATGCCTTTAAAATCAAAATAAATGCATGGTAAGATTATAGAAAATGCTGTTTGTGATTTCATCAGGAGCAATAATAAATGTTTCATTGTCACTCACCATATCTGCATTGTTTCTTATAATATGTTTAAAAGTCATAATGCATAATGATATCACAATTATTATTCCATGGAACCCCATCGATTTTGTTGATGGCAATGAGCCTCTTATATTCTGAAACCTCCTAATTTTTGCTCAGACTTTTAGGGGGTAATTCATGGAATAAATGTGCATCAAAATCAGTGGCGCAAGCTGGAGCAAGCATGAAAAAGCTAGTGCACGTGTGCGAATCGCATACGTGCGATTCATGGAAGGCCCTGCGCGTGTATTTTCCGGATGTGTGCCAAATCCACGTGTGGCGCACACCGGCGCCCATGTCATTTCCACATCCCAAAAGCTATGCGCAATGCGCACAGCGAAAGCGCACAACGTCAGTGCACACATCAAAAAGGGGGCAAAACAAGGGGCAGAACACGCGAAATGGGGAACAACGTGTGAAAATAAGGGCGTAACTGGGGAAGTAACGCTGGGAAGTACACGGAACGCCCACATGCACACAAACTACACGTATTCATGGAATCAAATATGGAAAATCCACGCACGTCAAAACACATGCACATGCACAATTACGTCCGCCACACGAAGGCAGGCAGAAGCGCCCCAGCGCAGCATAAACGTGCACGCAAACAACAAGCAAGCCTATACAGCTACGATGAATGTCCCGTTCCTCGCAGCAGTGATCGTGGCACACCGCAGGGGGAGGAGAATAGCCAGGCTCTGCATTTTTTTGCCCAGGACCAGCCTTTCTGAGATGCATGATGACCAGGTCTATGGCAGGTATAGGTTTCCACCTCGTATTATCCTAGAGCTGGTCAGGGAGTGGGAGATGAACTCACATCAATCAACCTGTGCTCCCAAGCATTGAGCCCCTTGGAGAAGGTGCTCAATGTACTTCATTTTTTGGCCACTAGGTCATTTCAGCAGATAACTGCCATAGTTGGGGGTGTCTCACAGGCCACGCAGTCACGCTGCCTACCCCAGGTGTTGGTAATTATCACTGCGCGGCCCTCAGTCCGCAGGCACATATACATGCCCAGAACATCTGCAGAAAGGCTGGCCGTGGTCCTGGACTTCTACAGGGTGGCACATTTCCCCAAAGGGCTCAGTGCCATAGATTGCACCCATGTGGCCCTATGTCCACCTAGGGCCAATGAGCACATCTATCGAAACCGCAAGCATTGGCATTCCATCAACGTGCAGGTGGTATGTGATTCCAAGGGCGATCATCACCTCTGTCTATACAAACTATCCTGGGCCCACCCATGATAGGTTCATATTCAGAATGTCAGCCCTGAGCCGGGCACTGGAAGCTCCGAAGCATGGCGATACATGGCTCCTAGGTGAGTACAAATGCTTGTGCACATGCATACATGTCACACACAGACAAATACACAAGCCCAACTAATGACAACCATTATCACCTTACTAGGGGATAGTGCCTACTCTCTGAGCACCTACATGATGATGCCCATACGGAACCCACCACACCACCACAGGTAAGATACAACGCAGCCCATATTGCAACCAGGGCCATAGTGGAGTGCACATTCAGAGTGCTCAAGTCACGCTTCCGCTCCCTTGACCGCTCTGGTGGACAGGTACTATATGCACCCCCAGTAGTGTGCAGGATCATTGTGGCAGCAACGTTGCAACACGGCATGGCGTACCGGTGGACATGGTGGTGACCCCACATCCCCAACTACACGCATGGCCACTGCGCATGGGAGGGGAAAGGGCATGTGGCGAGGCAGCCCATACCGAGTTTGTGGCCACATTTTTCACCTAAACTCCAACCCCTGCCGAGTGCACAGAGGCCTGGCACATACCAGGTCACAATCGATGATGAGAAAGGGGCAGTTAACTGTCACTACCTTACCACCCTGAGAATGTGTCTACGGAAGTGCCACATTGTGTGAATTGTGTGTAGCTAATTAAACACAACCAATCCCATGTGACCAAAGGGAACACATGCAAGGTATTACCTCCCGCCCCCCGCTAAACAGGGCATGAAACGACTGGTATGCCACCAAAACCCTCCAAACACTCTTGAACCCCAACTGCCACAACATACCATGCTATGCAACGGCAAAACATCCAACCATATGCACAACACATGACACAATAGTCATGAAGTGCCACATGAGAAATGTAAATAGGCACCAGACAATTATACCTTGCATGGAATCAGAAGAAATGAGTGACCAAAACCTTGCACCCTGAAAACGGTGGTACAAATGAATAAAAAATGGCATTCAACCAAATAGTACCTTGTCATGCATGTACACGATCAATGACTTGGAAGTGAACATGGATTGTCGTGACACAGCATGCTTGAGAAGGAAATCTGGGTGCACGTGTTTGCATGGTGTCAATGTAGTTGTGGGGGCATTGCCTAAGTGTATTTGTCCGTAGGGACATGCCTAGAATACATGCATGTGAAATGAAGTGAGTGCCAGTGTCCCGTACACAGCACATGTGAACATAGCACCAAGGACCCCCCTGTGTGTCAAACCACACCGATCCCCAAAATGAAGCACTACATTGCATCAGCCATTGACCAGCAGAACATATCATGTACAGAGTACCCCACATCAGAAATGTCAGACAGTGACCCATTACTGAATCATAGAAATCCATAATACGACCTACACACAAAGCTCATCCAAGTGCATCAATGAGGGAGGGAACAAGGGTGAAGAACAGTACATTCCTGCATGTCCTTCAAACAGTCCACAGTGTGATAATGAACTGGAAACGCACACTACATATTACAAGTGGCTGGAACAATAAGGGAGAGTCTAGGGAGGGAATGTTGGATGACATAACTAGCATCAACATTCCCATGCCTGATGGCAATATTCGCATTGCAGGAGTCGCATAAGGAGGTGAGTGAGGGAAGAGGTGAGGAGAGTAACAAAACAAGTGACAAAATGTGGTAGGTCTAAAAAGATTCAAGATAGTGCTGGGGAGGGGGAGAAGAAAGACAGAAGGGAAAGGGGGAAGAGATGACCTGTAATCACTGGTGTAACGACTAATGATAAAAGTAACTGGCAAATCATACTCAAAATGTCGAAGGTGGGGTGTGGAAGGACGGAGGCAGAAGGGCAAATGTCTGTAAAGAACAAGCACCTACGTATCACCATGCCTGATGGCAATTGGGGTAGTGGTTGAAAATGACAGCCGGAGTACAAGGAGGAGGGTAAATGTGGTGGAGAGGGAGAGGGAGGAGAGAAGGGAGGAGGGGGCCAAGCTCAAAATGACTAATAGGGAAGATGGTGAAAGAAAGCACACATAGGTGGCAGAGGGAAACCTGACGGTGCAGGAGAGTAGGGGATGTGATGACGAAGGGGGGGGGGACAGAGGGACACTGACGAGGCAGGGGAGACAGGGGGGCATTCAAGTGACTGAGAAGGCATGTGGTCAGGTCTAGAAAGGGCCACCTTTGTGGGATTTTGGTAGTGGTGGCAGGCTCAATCATCCTGGTTGGCCGGATTGTCACAAGGGCCAAGTGCAAACAGTGGGAGGGGGAGCAGATCCAGGACACAAACAGTAAATTCAGATCATGAACAATGCAGTTATAACTCAGATGGCACATCCAAACACCAGCCAGGCCTGGAAAATGGGCAAGGTGGTGCTAGCAAGGAATGGGTGGTTCTTTAAATGCGTGATGGCAGGGGTAACTCAGTGTGCAGCCTTCATGTGGCATATCAAAATCACTGGTGGGAAACTGTCCCAATTCAACACCATCAGTGTGTTGTATGCAGCCAAAGGGTGCATGGTAACAGCTACAGCAGAAAGACATCAACATATACAGTCAATACATAACAAACATCTCAAGCAACATGGTGAAATGCACAGCCAGCATAATACTCACCAAAGTGAAGTCCAGACATGCATTGGAGAAACGATCTGGAATACCCACTAGGGGTGTACACACAAGTAGAACTGCAGGCTGGCCACAGATATGATGGAAGCCCAATGCCCATGTGTGATATGCTGTTATACCGAGCCATCCTTGCGAGCCCATGAAAAGGGGAGCAGGAGTAGCATATGTGTCAGGACCCCAAGTAAAACACATACACAAGACGAGCCTGAATGGGCCCAGCTGGAACACATAGTGGATGCCTTCCGATGCCACACAACACCACACTGTCACATGTATGCACAATAGACAAAATAAAATTGGAGAAAAAAAAGAATTCCAAAGAAAATACAAATTAAATCAAATCAAAAGTTGAAATAAAAAATGAAAAGAGTAATGAAAGAAAGAACAACAAAATCATTAAAATGTAAGGAAACCAGAAAAAAAACATAACAAATAAAATGCAAAGTGAAATCTTTGTAAAAGAACAACAAAATAAAGGAAAAACAAAATGAAAAATGAAAATAAAAAGATAACATACTTACCAACATACAGGGGTCCCAGCCTCTTGTGCAGGTGCACGCTTCCTCCTTTTGGCCCGTGGTACTGACTCTGAGGGGGCAATGTGGCCCAGATCAGTGAGGGCAGTGGCGCTGGTGGACTGGCAGTGGGTATTGGTATGAGGACAGAAGGTCTGGCTTGGGTCTGAGTCACTGCTGGGGTAGTGTTGGCTGCATCTGCACATGCAGTTACCACAACCTGGCTGCTTGGGGCAGCAGATGTCATAACTGCCCCAGATATGTGTGCCACAGTCACAGCCACAGTGGACGCACATGAGCCCAACCTACGGACAAAAGGGAAAATCGTCCTGGGAGTCCTCGTCACACAACGCAACATGCGCTGCCTAGCCCAGAGCCCGGGTGGAGGTGTCCACAGCTGCACCTGCAGCTAACACCACCGGTGGGCCCGTGACAGCAGATGTAAATTGCTGTTGGGTGATATGGGCGCCAGGTTGTGATGCAACAGCTGCATCACCAGGAGCCACAGGGGGTGGTTGCATGTCTGCACCAGCACGTGGTTGGGCATCCCATCCCAGAGGGGCACCCCTGCGTCTTCCCCCCCTGTAGCCACCCTGGCCACGCTGGACTCCCCGTCCTCCCTGGTCTCCGTGCCCACGTGCCCGACCACGTCCAGCCCTGGGAGGACACCCAGCTTTGCCACCCTTAGCCTTTGGTGACCTCCCAACCATACATGTACATGTGTGCGTTGCATATGTGCGACAGTGATACGACATGGATGCATGTGACACAGACATGTCTGAACCCGATTGGCCGATGTGACATAGTTGCCAATGATTGCACTGTGACAGATAGTGGAGATGTACGATGCATGTCTGTCTGTTGGCGTGTGTGCATGTGTTCGGCACTCCCCATGTTGCTTGTGACGTCATGCCAACCTTCGGATGTTCATGCTGTTGTGTGCGTATGGATGTTGCTGCACGATCCCTGTCAAATTCTGCATGTGTGTTGGTTCAAATGATATGAGTGTTGGGGAGTGTGATGGCATCTGTGAAGTTTGAAACTGCCACTCATGTGCAACTGTGACTTGTCTATCCAACCATTGTACAGTGCCCTGATGCCTGTGTTCTGTCTCTCCCTGTCTGCAGCGTCGACTGATGAAGAGGGCTGAGACGGTGCTGTGGAGTACAGAGGCAAGGATCCCACCACCAGCCGGAGACGCAAGGCCCAGCTCTCCTCCCACGTTGTCATCTCTCCGGGAGTGAGGAGTCTGGTGCCGTGTCCATGGCCGCAGCTGCCGAGGGAAGGTCCAAGAGGTGGAGGTTGGAGGTGGATTCCTTGGCAGCAGTAGGGGCAGCTTAGTCCCGACAGGGGCCTATGGAGGAAGATGGCACAGAGTCATCCAGGTTAGTGGGGAGTTTGGTTGAGGATGAGGGCATGGAAGGCCCACACACAGGGTCTGGAGGGGGGCATTCCACTGGTGCTAGTGGTGCAGTCCAGGGGCAGGGACAGGAGGCAGCACAGGCCACCGCGGAGGTGCCTGTGTGTAATCCTGTCCCCGATCCTGTGACTGCATCATCCCGCACCAGCAGTGATGCCTTCGTCCAGACCCATTTGCAGGGAGGGGATGCGCGAACAACAACTGGCCTTCCTCTCCCTGCGGACGTGGCAATCCGGGACCGGGTTGAGCCTGTCCTAGCTGGGGTGGCGTTGCGTCAAGGTGGTATTCGGGATGACGTGCAGGGTTCTCATGAGGACAATGCACGTCATTTTGAATACCTCATTGACCACGTCAGCCTACTAGGACGGCTCACCCAGGCTGGTTTCCCCCGTGTACTGGATCAACTAGCTAACCCCTCCTCAACTGAACCCCCTATGTGCCAGTCGTCCTCCGTGCCATCTTCCTGCTCAAGTATCACCTGGGCACCCTGTGGAGCTGGCCCTGAACCAGCGGCCAGGCTGGTGGAAGACACATCCCTGCCACAGTCAGAAGTTGGAGGTCCAGCAGGGGTGGCCACCCCAACAACTGGACCCCAGCAAGAGGGGGACGTGCAGGCATCGACCAGCAGGGAACATGCACGGCAGCAGTAGGCAAGTGTGGGAGCCATGATGGCTCGGGCCTTCAACATCACAGGGGCAGACATTGACTGGCGGGCAGGAGGACCCTGGATTGGGAGTGTCTTCTGTGTGGCAGTGGTTGGGCCAGCGGATAGATGCGGAGCGGCGGTGGGCGCAGGAGGCACGGCTCACTATGGTCAGGGCGGAGAACTCCATGCGCAGGGCATTGAGGCGGGCTGAGTGCCTCGAGGCAACTCGCAGGGAGTTGGAGCAGGCCATGACTGCATCCCTGCGGGACCACGAGGCCAGGGAAGAGGACCACCTCCGGGACATCGACATGGAGTTCGATTATGCCCTGGCCCGGAACACCAACAAGTGAGCCGTTGGACTTGCCCGCCGCCATTGTACAAAGTTCATTAGTGTTAGGTTTCCTTTGTTTTTTCTTTTATTTTGGAGTTCATGGACATTGCTCCAATTTATGTATATAGTTTTTCATTCATAGGACTTTTGTTGTAGGTTTCCTTTTGTTTGTGGATCATGGACCATTTGGACTTCCATTGTATATAGTTGCAGACTTGTACATACTTTCTTTTTCTATTTTCCCATGGATCAATGGTTTTCTTTCATTTGGATTATTCATTTCTTATTGACATTGGCAATGGACCACTTTTTTATTCAACATGTCTTTCATTTTCCCGTTGGATTACCATTTTTTTTGGTTGTATCTGTCATTGTATATTGGGGTAGGTGGGAGTGCGGGGGGACATGAGTCGGGGCCTGCTGGTAGGTACCCGTCAATGGGGGTGGGTGGGGGTGCGAGGGGACATGAGTCAGGGCCTGCTGGCAGGTGCCCGTCAATGGGGGTGGGTGGGGTGCAGGGGGACATGAATCGTGGCCTGCTGGTAGGTGCCAGTCAATGGGGGGAGTGGGGGTGCGGGGGGACATGAGTCTGGGCCTGCTGGCAGGTGCCCGTCAATGGGGTTGGGTGGGGGTGCGGGGGAACATGAGTCGGGGCCTGCTGGCAGGTGCCCGTCAATGGGGGTGTGTGGGGGACATGTGTTAGTGCTCCCGAGTGCATGGTACCATGTGGGCTGCCTTCAGGGCATGCCCAGTGGTGTAGGGTAGTCCCCTGTGGTGTGGGCTGCCTACGGGGCATGCCCAGGGGTGTAGGATAGTCCCATGTGGTGTGGGCTGCCTGCAGGGCATGTTCAGGGGTGTAGGGTAGTCCCCTGTGGTGTGGGCTGCCTGCAGGGCATGGGCAGGGGGAAAAGGGCACAACCGGGAGGGTCCACACTGCCAAATCACGTGTAAAAGTCCACGCACACCTCCGGAATACACATAGCCCACCTGTGCTAGTGAAAATGTGTGTAAAAGACCGCACGCACCCCCGGAATACACATACCCCGGCCGCGCTAGCAAAAACGCGTGTCAAAGTCCACACGCACCCCCGGAATACACGTAGCACACCCACGCTAGCGAAAACGCGTGTCAAAGTCCATTCGCACCCCCGGAATACACGTACCCCGCCCGTACTAGCGAAAATGCGTGTATAAGTCCATGGGCACCCCCGGTATACACGTACCCCACCCACGCTAGCGAAAACATGTGTAAAAGTCCATGTGCACTGCTGGAATAAGCGCAGGCAGCCCATCCACCCTCCCCATGCCCCACAGGCAGCCCACACCACAGGGGGACTTTTTCCATGCATTTTACCTAATGCGAGTGGGGTACATGTATTTCGGGGGTGCGCGTGGGCTTTTACACGTGTTTTCGCTAGCGTGGGAGGGGTACATGTATTCTGGCAGTGCGCATGGACTTTTACACGTGTTTTTGCTAGCGCGGCAGGCTACGTGTATTCCGGGGGTGTGCGTGGACTTTACATGCATTTTCGCTAGCGCAGCCCGGGACGTTTATTCCAAGGGGTGCGCTTGGACTTTTACATGCGTTTTCACTAGCGTGGCTGGGGTACGTGTATTCCAAGGGGTGCGCGTGAACTTTTACACATGTTTTTGCCAGCGCAAGGGGGTATGCATATTCTGAGGGGTGCACGGGGAGTTTTCAACACGTTTTCATGGTTGGGGGGTTGTATGCTGGTCCACTGGCCTTTGCTCCATGTAGGGGATTTGTGCGATGTTTTTGGCACATGGGGCGGTGTTGGGGGCGTAACTGGCGCAGCTGCAGGGTCGCTGTGCGCTCTGCGCCATGCCTGGTTATGGATGTTGAAATCCATGAATACGCTGTGCACTGAAATGGGTTTTGGCGCACACAGCTGGCGTAGACTGCCACTCGTGCACTCTGTGCGCCAGCCACGTGCGCTACTTGTGCGCCAAATTCTATGAATTACCCCCTTAATATGTAACTCTGCAAGTCTCTTTGAATCACACCTTTACACCAAGAAATGCAAGATGATTGCTATAATTAGTCTAAAAATAATATGATTGTTCTTAGGTTTTCCAAGAAACGTTATGGCATTGACATATCTTCTTATTAGAGCTGGATACGTTTGTAATATGCAGGTAAAAAACAGCATACCAGAATATGTGTAATGTTATTGAAAAAGGTAAAATAAAGATGAAGGGTGATTTTCTTCTTTCAGCCCTGGTAATTTAACACATTGGGCCTCATTACAACTCGGTAAACCAGCTGGCACCGTTGTTTCCATACCGGGTGATCACGACTCCTGCAGGCGGAGGCGTCAATCCCGCCAGGTCTGACCTGGCGGGTTTAACACCGCCCGCCTGTAGGCAGATGAGGAAACACCAGCACCATCACGAGATGGTGCCGGAGTTTCCATGATCCCATTCCCATTGAGTCCTATGGGACTCAATGGGAATGGGGATTTACACCATTCCGCCTCCAGAATTCCTGGGTCACCGGGGTTGTAATGCCCCGGTAATTCCAGGAATCACGGAGGCGGAATGGTAATACTAGTCCGGCGGTAACCAGGCGGTTTTACCGCCTCGGTTAACGCCGGACTCATAATGAGGCCCATTGTCCCTTTAGCCTATCTAAAAAAGTTCCAGAATACCTGCAAGTTTTTTTACTCCTTGTTAAATGTTAAAAGATATTGGCCTTTATTGTAAGGTTCTGCTGTATTCTTCATTTTCCTTGTCTTTACTCTTGGCCATAGAATGATTCTGCATATACAGAACTTCTTCTCTTGCTTCACAGTCAGTAGTTGATGTTATGCAAATGAAGCCTGGCTCTTCGTCCTTTTAACTTGGCTGCTGTGGGTGTGACTGCTTCCACCTCGTATGAACCTTCAAAGCGGAGAGTGCTCCAAGTGCGTACAAACATTTGTACCAGCACCTGGTCCCCTGTGTATAACATTGGTTGCTTTAAAAAATCCTCTGCTTAAATGGGTTGATGATCTTTGTCGCTTCTCTTTGACCCCTCCCTTCGATTCTTGTCCTGTTGAGGCATGAAAGAAATACTTGCAGTCATTGTTGTTAGCTAATCATGCATCCCGTCACCTAGTGCTTTCACTACACTATGGGCATCCGTTTTTAACCTAGTTGGAGGAGCAAGGGGCTTTCTCATGCAGCGTCCAGTCACCAACTCATGAGGAGTTAGATGGTGATCTGAGCCAGGCTGATTTCTTAGGGCATATAAGGCAAGCGGTAGGCAATGTAGCCATCCCTTCTTCAGTTATTTTTATTTTTGCAATACTTTCCATCAATAATCCATTTAATCTCTCACAGGCATTCATCTGTGGGTGATGCGCAGAGAAAAATGTATGCTTAATGCCTAATAGAAGAACTATTTGTTCGAACAACTCATTTGCAAAATGCGATCCATTGTCAGACCACAAATCTTCACACACACCCCATCTTGGGAACACTTCATGCACAAGGAACTTGCAGCGCATGTGACCCCAGGGTGTGTGCCTGGACCTGCCTCCATCGATCTAGAAAAAGGACATACCACGACCAGCATATATCTGTAACGGTGGTCAGTCATAATTTCGACAGTAAAAATGTCGACAGTCAAAATTTCAAAAAATAAATGTTGAAAAAAATATTTTTTTGAAATGTTCTATTTATTGTATAAATAAATAAATAAATATATATATAACTAAAATGGGTTGAGTATGAGGGGTGAGAGGGTGGTGGGGGGAGTGGGGGGGTGGCAGGGGGTGTTGGGTGAGGGGGGTCGGGGGGACACCCCCATAGTAAATGATACTCTTTTTGTTTATTTATTTATTGAAAAAAAAAAAAAATATATAATTACTATGTGTTGAGAATGAGGGGTGAGAGGGTGGTGGGAGGGGGGTGGGGGGGTGGCAGGGGAGTGTTTGGTGAGGGGGCTTGGGGGGACCCCCGATAGTAAATGATACTCTTTTTGTTTATTTATTTATTGAACAAATAAATAAATAAATAAATAAATAAATATATAATTAGAATGTGTTGAGTATGAGGGGTGAGAGGGTGGTGGGGGGGGTGTGGGGGGGGTGGGGTGGCAGGAGGGTGTTGGGTGAGGTGTTGATAGTTCTAATTGACATTTTTTTGTCGACATTTTTTTTTCTAAAAAATGACTTTTTACATTATATGTATAGGATGTCGACATTATTGTTTTCTACATTTTTTTTCGACATTTTTGTTTGTCGACATTTCTTTTTCGTCATTATGACTATAAACCATCTGTAACCATTGCATGTCTGCAACATATCTACATTGCCTATA
This sequence comes from Ambystoma mexicanum, assembly GCF_040938575.1. Lineage (NCBI taxonomy): Eukaryota > Metazoa > Chordata > Amphibia > Caudata > Ambystomatidae > Ambystoma > Ambystoma mexicanum. Next base: position 481,469,118 of record NC_090921.1, read on the forward strand.
TGTAGGTGCTGAAATGGGCCAATTGGGTCAAGGAATTGCTCCTCTGACTGTTTGCAAAGTGTGCCCTGCACTACATTTCTGGCACACAATGCAATTTACAACAAACTGTGCAAAATGCTCTAACAGATTTGGGGAAAAAAACACTATTTTGCTATTGTAGCACCTAGACTCTCTTGAGTCACGTGCGGAGGGGATCCAGCACTACCCTCTATAATGCTAGAGGCATAACTGGCTTTCTAGTGCTACCCTGTCTCCAAATTGCCTCAGTGGCGGATAAAGAACACCCCAATTTCTTCCATAAATCCTTCTCTTCTTGTGGTGCTCACCCCTTGTATCTCAATTAATGGGACAATAGACAGACTGTTAAAGCTCTCCTTTACCAACAGGGTTGGGTCTATTTGACCTAAAACATTTGACCTAATCACATTTTATCAAATTTATTTGACCTTTTTGTCAGTGTAAAATGCGAGGGGAGACCCCCTGTAATCCCACCACTTCCCCTCAACCTAATCTATACCCTTACCTACCCCTTATATATATTTAATTAAATTTGACTGGAAAAAGAATTTCAAAGAAATTCTATCAAATATTTTAGGTCAAATGTTTTTAAGTCAATTATTGTAACGCTCACCTGATTCCCGTAGAGGCGCCGGTCTTGACTGGGCGTATACCGTATCTTCAAAGGTGATGTGTAACACACGGCTGGCTCTTTGGGCTGGACCTCTGTGCACTGTATGTCTGACTCGAAGGGTAAGTTGTCTGCAGATAGAAAATATGTGATTAATGAACTGGGTTATTGAATGTCTCTCTCTTCTTCCCTTTCTCTTCTCCTGTAGAACCCCAAAGGTTAACGCGGTCACCTTAGGTAAGTGAAGGCCGTGCTGTCCATCTGCTTTGGGGCAGGGTGCTGTAACCAGTTTCTTCACTGGATAAGGGGAGCAGGCCTCTTGACTTCAGAGGACTGCTGTCCGTCGTTTACTACTCGAACTGTAAGTTTCGAGTAATTCTAATGTCTTTAAAAGTCTTTAGTAATGATGTCTCTTGTTTTGCAGGGTTCCAGCGATGGCGGATGACGGGCTGAAGTGAGTTGAAGATGGAGCCCGTGTGATGAATAGAAGCGCCTAGAAGCACGTAAGTAAGCGCTTGTTGCCTGCTTCACGATGCGCTCTAACTGTCTTTTATTTTGCAGGTACAAGTTCGGAGTGGCTGCAGGGTGCCGGAATACCCACTGGGTTAGATGTGGAAAGGAGTAATGGCACGTGAGTATTAAAGTACCCCAATGTCTTTAAACGCACCTTGTTTTGTCTTTCAGATGCGGGATGCAGCGCCGAAGGCCTCCGGAGCGTGCGAAGAGTTGGTAAGCTTCTGTCTTTCAGATGCCGGAATGCAGTGCGAAGACCTCCGGAGCGCACGAAGAGTAGGTAAGCCTTTGTCTTTCAGATGCCGGAATGCAGCGCGAGGCGTTGGTGACAGCCGATGGACCAGGTAAGTGAAGCGCTGTCACTGAAGACCGTAATGCTAACCTGTTCTTTCTTGTCTTTATAGGTGTTGCTGAAGACTGGATTCAGGATAGTAAGCCTTTTTCCTTAGACCCAGGATCAGATGCAGAAGACACGATGAGCGTTCTGCTGCAGAGGATGCAGAATAACGCAAAGCAAGATTCATCCATCGGGTGTGGTTTAAATAGCCTCCTGTAGTGCTTAGGTGTCTCCTTCCACAGCCATGCCTAGGTAAGAAAAGAGTTCCTGCTTTCCAGAAGAGTTCCAGTGTTCTGAACCTAGGGAGTGGCTCCTGCCCCACCCAACAGGAAAAGTAGTTCCAAACAGAAGAGGATCAGAGGCTCAACTGGCAGGCAAGTAAGCAGCATGGTCTGCTGCAGGTAAGTCCACCCAAGCATTATGAGCCCGGCGCTTCCAGCGCTGGGACTGGGCATATTTATGAGCCTGATGCCACTGGCGCCAGGACTGGGTCCAAAAGGTCCCAATTGGGACTGGTTGGCACTCGGAACCTGGGTTATGGATCTGCTTCCAAGGGAGTTGGGAAAACCCTGACCTTTTGGAAGCAGAGATCATGACAATTATGCTAATACCATACCAACTTATCTCATCCTGTCATTTGTTTACCACTTTCTATTTCAAAATTAGAAATGGTTGGGATATAGCCCGCCTTTTTGGCTTCTAAATCTGTGAAAAAATAAATCTGTCCTTTTAGAATGTGCTGCACATTTTACAACTGCTATGGGAGTGCCAGTACTTCAATGCGTTTATCAAATAGGGCTGCATGTTGCACTGGAGTGCAGTCTGCACAGAAGAAGCCCCTCATTTTCAAGAGTGACAGACCAATGTGTACAGTTGACGTCACATAGGTGGAGTCAGAGTACACTGCCACATCCTCATTTTCACATTTTTAAAGCGCAGTGATAAGTTCCACTAATTCTGCAGCATGTGCTGAGCAATGCAAAGGCAATCTCACGCGTGTCACTACTTCAAATTCACCCTCTCGGTTCAGCTTTAATACCACTGATCCAGTATGCCTTTTGCCAGCCATTTGGTCAATTTTTGAAGATCCAGCAATAAAAACAACTTCCCCACTCCCAAGGGCATTTTCTCTAGCTTGGGGAATTTCATTCTAGTTTTCAGTATACATTGTGCATTCATGTACATAATCATCCTACCCTACTGGTTCAGCTATGAACATTGCTGGATTCACTGTTGACCTCGTATCCTGATGCTCTTTGTGTGGTTAATGTACTTTTGGGTTTCTCTAAAATCGCAAATAATGCAGGCTGAACAAATAATGTTACTGAACACTTCATTGTTATACTTGAAGATTTTTCAATTGTGAATGTGGCAGCTAAAGACTGCTCAAAAGCTAATGCCCTTTCATAACTGGATCTAAAATCCCACTATAATTGGCTAATGGTTTGTGTCCATGTCCTAATGTCGTTTTCTGTGTAAGGACTGCTGTCATGACTTCTCCATTTCAATGGGAACATAAATACAATTCTTCATGATAATCTGGAATTCCCAAAACAAGGGCTGTACTGATTGGCTTTTTTAATTCTTCAAATCCTACAGTAATTGTCATGATTCCTGCCTCTCATGTCCCGATCCCTCCAAGATGTCAGGCTGGAGCCAGTCCGTGATCACCTACATAGCCCTCAAGGGCCTCTCCATCCCTCCAAAGACCCACTTGGAGTCAGACTTGGCGCTTGTGGCACCAGACTCACTCACTCCCATAGGATAACATTGGGGATTGGACTTGTAGTGCATTGATGGGGACAAGGTGGATGCCCCCACATATTTCGGTTCCCAGAACTGAATGTGCGGTCTAGTCCTTTGGGTGTGGTTCAGCCCAGAGACACCTGGGATACCCAGAGACTATTTAAGCCACACCCAGGCTGAGAAACATGCTTTGCGTTTTCTGCACCTGCAGCGTGACACTCACTGTGTTCGGATCGGTCTCCAGTAGGCCTGCATCTTTCTTCTGCGTTCAGCTCCTGCAAGAACAAGAATACCGTTAGGAGCAGCCTTACCTTGCGGCGCTTCTGCCCCTCATTCATCACTCCTTCTGTTCTGTGGGCATCTTCGGCGGTGTCATTCCCATCCCGGCACGCCGCTTCCTAAGGAAAAGGGAAAAGAACAGAAAAAAGGCATTAGTAAGCATTCTGCAAATTTTCGCTTATTTTTAAATACTGTACGAGCTTCAAACGCTTACTTGAATCCTAGCCGCTCTGGGGGAACTCTGTCTCCGGAACTTCTCATCCATCTGCAAGAGGGAAAAGACACTCCAGGTTAGCGTGGAAACATCTAGAGGTGCTGCATACCACGCTTAACCACCGCATTTGTTCTTCATAACCGGCATCCACGCTGAAAACGTTGCGGCACCTAAAAGACACAGAAAAAGAACTCAGTTCAATGCAAATATGAAAGGGGTTCATTGCGCATCGCGCTCTCACTCACCTTCAGTGCTATTCATCTCAGCAGCACACCGCCATCCCAGGACGCTGGCCATCATCTAAGGAAGGAAAGGAACGAAGTTAGAGAACTGTTCAAAAGACTCATTATACTTACCTGTCGGACTCTTGCCAGTGAAGTAACTAGGCAGCAACGAGCCCGCATCAATCAACGTGCTCCTGCGCTGAAAGCAGGATGGAGCGCACACTATCTAAGAAAACAAGGTGAGCTGTGGATCAAAGGGAAGGGTTCGACCCCGGGGAAAAAGGGGTTCAAGCACACAGAGACAATAGGGAGTTAAACTCTATACCAATCCTGTGTTTTAGGCCCAGTCTCCAGTCGAATAGCCTCCAGGGAAGGGCTCGAGGTCATAAGAGGTCAGAACAGGCTGAGTGACGTCCCCGAGGATACCAGGTGAGCGTTACAGAAATTTCATCTGTCCATATTATTTTACTCTTGGCTACTGTGCTTATTTAAGCCCTACAATAATTACATAAGCCTACACACTGTTGCATTTCTCTCACTGTTTTAGGTTCTGATGTCTTCATAATTGCTTCTGCTCTTTCAGGCGTCAATTTCCTCCCTTACTCTATTGCAGCTTCTCTTTGTCCACTTTATATCCTTTCTCTAAGAGGATAGTCATAAGCTTAATTGAATCTTCTCTACATCTTTCCTAAGTCTCAATGCACACCAAAAGGTCATCCGCGTTATGAACGGCACCACTGCTACCATCCTCCCCATTCCCATTGAACCCTATGGGTGCTCAAATGGGAATGGGGACGTACTGGCTCCAGGTCCCGCAAAAGGGAAATTACCAGGCCCTCCAAGGTCGGAATGGCCTGGTAATTCCCCTTTCATGGGATCCGGAGCTGGACCCGAGTTTGGGGGTAGCCATGCCCTTAATAAGTGCATGGCTACCTCCAACCTCGTAATGAGGCCCATTGTAATGTTATGTTTTGCATTAAGTCACGCCCTAATATATTAACTGGCATTTTCCTAGAATATAATAATGGCATAGACATGTTGTGTTCTCCTATAGAGAGTGGTAATTCGTCTGTAAAAGGAACTAAACTCATCGCCCCAGAGAATCCCTCTGCATTCATTGCAATACCTGAAATTGGATGTTTCTCCTCACGGACACAGGAACGAGTTGCTCCAGTGTCCACAAGAAATGAAAATGTCTTGCCTCCTATCATCACCCTGAACCTTGGGTCCTCTTGAGGTCTGGTGTCACTGATAGTACTGAACACATCAGGTCGCTCTGTGGGCTGTCCTATTGTGGATATAAATTCATCCCTGTACCTGTGAAAGGATTTCCTCCTACCACAGTCTCACTCCCAAATTTGCCCGTGTGGCAATTGCATATGTAATGATGCTTGCTGCTTTGCTGTGGTTGCAGTGCATATGTCTGAACCTGCGTGTGATCTTGGGCATAATATTCCTGTGGTTCTGAATTATATTGCAGTGCATACCCCCCCTTCTTGCAGCTTGCCAATTCTGCTGTATGCCTCCTCTTCTTCTGCATATTTTGGCTATGTGCCCTATTCATCTTCAATTCCACCATTGTTTTGGCTATCCACCATTAAATCCTCCACTTCGCTAAGGGTTTTGAAATCCACCTCTAGGCCCATTTCCCCATCCCCTTGGCCAAAGATTTGATCCACTCTGATCTGTGGTATACACCACTTTGTTTTGCTGCACTGATAGCATCTCCTGCATCATCCCACCTTGATTACTCACCAATACCTCTCCCTCTAGCTGTTTCTGATGACTTTTTTTTACTAATTTTGCTTCCTCCTGCTTTCTATTCTTCTCCTGCATAAATCTGCTGTGATGCACAATCATCAATTGTATTTCTGGCCTTGGCTTAGCTTCCATTCCCACCTGTTTCTTCATTTGCTGTTGCACTGGTTCGGGCAGTCCCTGACACAAAATGTGGTAAAATAATGCTACCATTTTATCCCACGATTCATGCATCTCGAGGTGCCATTTATCTTGAATATAAGCAACAGGGTTTTCATCCTCCTCCATTTTCATACTAATAATCGCACCCATATCTGATGTATGGGGGTATTGTACTCTGAGCGCCCGCCCTACATCTGCTCTGCAATTATTAAATGACGCTTCATCGTGTGTCGTGTTTTGTGCAGTCACACCTGCATATCCTGCTCGCTTCCAAATGTTGTCAGCTTTCTGGCTGCTAGAAAGCCTTTTATGTCACCTATAGCTAATGTCATTCCTGATGTCATACTCTCTAGCTCATAAATCCATTTTTGTGCACCGAAAGTTAAACTCAGTAATGTACATCTTAAATTGTCTTTATCCATTTGTAGCCACAGTATTTATTGTGGGCGTCCTCCCCCTTTCTTTTATAATGGGAATTGTGAAAATCCTGGTCTAGAATCATACTAGCCTACACTTCTCGCATGTTTGTCTCAGTCCTGGTAGTGGCCTTTATCTGCTTACAGAAGGCTCGGAATACATTGCCTGCACTGCAAGTTTGTGCTTGTGTTCACTCAGTAAATAGTGTTGATTTTGATGTTCTTTCTTTTGGGTCTTCTAAATCTGACCATTTTACCATTTTTTCTACACTCAATTCTTTTTGAAAATCTGCATGAGCCCTCCTTTTGTGCTCTTTTGTTTTCTTCCCTTTCTTTGACATTATTATGCCCCAGCTTGTATGACTGTTATGTTTTTCGGCATCGTCAAGATCCAGTCTGCTTAAAGACAGCGGTCTATGCTCGCCTGTTATGTCGTCATCTGACCTACCTTTAGTTTCCCATCAAACAAGATCCTTCTACTTTCTCTTGGGTTTCATGCCCTTCTTTATCCCTCATTTGCCTATATAAATCCCCAAGTCATTTCCCTATGTCTTCTGTATCTCTCTCAGCAGCCCATGTTAGTATTCTTGGTATTCCTTGCAGCTCCCTGCAGGGCTGTTGAGACCCTCTTTCTGCCTCAAGTTGTTTGTTTGCTTCAATGGGCACTATGCTTCTATGGCATAGATACTTTATTTTGTCATCTTTTAGTCCCCTATTTCTCTTAATTTCTTCTTCCCTTCTCCTCATCTCTCTTAATTCACCTTCCTCTCGCCTACTTTGCAACCTATGTTCTTTCATTAATTGTGCTTGTACCTTTTCCCATCTCTTCTCTTATAGTGTCCTCTTTTCTTTCCTTGCTTCGTACCTTCTTTGTACTTCCCTTTCCTTGCATTCACTTTCTCTTCTGTATATGCTCTCTTCTTCATTTCTTTGTTTTCCCGCTCTTATCTCTCTTCTCTTTCTCAAACCCCATCAATGCCCTTATCATCCAGCTTGAATAATATCTGTCTTCCCATCCATTTGTTCTGTACTATTGTTATTCCCTTAGTCACTTATGTCTTCCTGCTTTCTTGCTTCTTCCTCTTTCTTCATCTGTATATTTTCCTATCCTTCCTCTCATCATGCTGTTTACTTTCATTGCGTATAGAGATATATTCGTTCTCTACTTTTACTCTCTTCCACATTGTCCCGACTGTTAAAAGCGGGGGGCTCATATGTCGGATTAGCATACTCCCACCGCTGCTTTCAATTTGTCTAAAGGATAAAATCCCTTCTCCTCTATGTCTACGCTCTTGTTTTCTGGAGGGGAAAAGGGAGCCGAAGGTGTTTCATCCTCCACTTTATGCTGATTATTCTTTGCCACCATTTAATCTTTTTTTCGGCAATATACATATGCTGTTTGCATATGCATAACCTAATGTGGGGCTGTACCCCTACTTTTGCTAATTTTTGTGTGATTCCATTTCCATGATCCTATTTTCATTGATGTAATTGGTAAATCAATGCCTTTTGTTTTTACAAATTGTGTTGTTCATGTATGTTCTCTGTTGTATTATGTACTTATCAAATTGGCATACCTTTTGCCATAAACAATAAAACGAAAGAAAGTTTATTTTTTCATATTAGTGTACCTATTTCATTCCCTTATGGTTACTGTGACTGGTGAGATACCTATTGACAATCTGTTATAAACTGCTGTTCAAGCTACCAGTTGACTAACTACTGATAGCTACATAAATCATTTTTTCAACTAAGTCCGTTCAGGAACACTCTTGTGTTTTTAGGTTGCAATATGCAACACACAACAATCAAAAACAATGTAATCCACCAATAATGGTCAGCGAATGATAATTTGAGTAGTTTGTCTATAAAATTGTCGAAAGTAAAACTTACATAATATTCAGCATTTCCATTCTATCGGCGTAATGCAGACACTCCGTTCTGGTCAATGAATTTTCATAAAATGAAATTACATGTTCCTTTGTCCAATTTTTGAATGGTGAACATTACCATATTTGAAAGTGTTACATCCCTCCCTTCATGCATTCCTTTCGTAATCCTCCCTTTGTTTCAAGGTCGAAAAACAATTGAACCTTATACTGTGTACGATGTGTGGGTTTGCTCAGCTATGAAAAAAAAATTCAACGGCGCTGACCTTCACTCAGAATGGGAGCCAATAGCCCTTCAGACCACTGTGGCATTACAAGTATTTTTGAAAAACATATGAATTGTTTGCTACCATTCACCAATGCGGGCAACATTTCTACAGATTTATTTTGTTTCTCTGGAGAAATTTGCACTCTCCCAGTGACTCCCACAGTCAGGCCACACCACCTGTCACCTCATCCCACCTCCTCTTCACAAGTCAAATCACGTAAACATATTTCAAAGGAGCAAGTCTCGAGTCCTGACAAAATGTGCTTGTATGAGAATGTCTGAGCAAACCCTGCTGCAATCCCCCCGTCCACACCGCGGACCCTGACCCCAATGACCGCAGTTATATATTAGAGGCCTATAATTTGCACACATGTGTTTGTACTATCCCACTTTCGGTCACTAGTGAGATGAACGGTGTCAGCATTTTACCACCTTACAAATACATAGTAAATACGTAATAGTAATGCTTTCATGTTACAATGCAGATGGTACCAAAAACAACTGCAAGCTAACTGCATTTAAACAGGGTAAACTATCACTTGGTAAGAAAACCTTCACAAAAGTAGGTATAATCTACCACGCAGGGGCCACAACCAATAGAGGTCACTACACTGCATATATAAAAAAGAAGTGTGGATGGGTCAAATATAATGATACCAACATTACTGTAAAACAGAGAATGAGAAGGTCTGCGACCTACCTCAATAAAGCCCACCCTACATCTTCCACTTTCCACCTCCTGAGGACAAAAAAAAAAACTATTGTCCCATATTGCCCTAGGTAATAAACCAGAAAAATACCCTTGGCATTTGGAAGTATTTTCATTACTGCCTGAACCAAATGTTCAAATCTGCCAAAAAAGTACAGGCACTGACATAACCCAAATACAAAGCACCACAGTGCAAAACAACTACATGTGGAATTATTACCCTGCACTTATATCCACAAATTTGTAAAATTCCCTGCACATTAAAACCCAGGCACAGTGCTCCACACCACCTCCACTCCTTTAACAGCAAAATTGTTTTCCACATTCCTACATTTAGCATACTAATCCAACCATGCACAAACATATATCCAACCACCAACACACTGATTTTCTCCACCTCTACCATCTTCAGTACACACAGCCTCTTTCAACACAAACCACAACCTCAACATCTGATTGGCTGATTCCTACAGTCACCTTTCCATTCTGCATTTGCTGAGAAACCGCGGATGTGGCACGCCCTGACCGCAGACACTTGCGGTGTCCGGGGAGCACGTAACACTGGGGCAGCCCTTCTACCCTTTCCACTTCACTCTGTGCACCATTTCCTCATTGGCTACTGTTAAACAGTCACGCAATAATCCACCAATCACATCCAAGAACTCTACATCTAACTCTATCATCACAGATCAGCACTTTAGATGTACGATCACTCTCAGTACAACTTGGCTGTCATTGCAACAGACCTACAGCAACTTCTACTATAAAACTCCCCAAGATTTGTACTTGCAGATTCATGCACATCCACATGCATGAACACAGACTACAGATATTAATATTTTCTACACAGTACATGTACAGCTCTTCTAGGAATACATATAAACAGAGTAACTGCCACTTACCCTGCATAAACTGTAAAAAGAACTTACTTTCTTTTCTCCCATCTGCTATGATGAAGTGTCAATTGCAAACCTGCCTGCTCTCCAAATTTTTGTTTACTCACACAGCTATCTAAAAACATGTTATTTCATATTAAAAGATGAGAGAAATAACGGTATAATTATGAAAACCACTGTCCAGTGTGTTATAAAATTAAAAACACACACACAGACAATATCATTATAAAGGATCCCAGCGCAAACAACACCACTGCCTCTATATGAAATCCTACTGATTTATTTCCCACACCTTCACAAATGCATACATTGCATGCTTTTCTGTTCAATCTCTGCCATTTACCGTGTAAAAATAGCAAAAAATGCATATGATTATTTCTTCTATCTCTTAACATCCAATAACATAACATTAAAAAAACAAGTGTGCTCTATACATTTACTATTATACTCAATTGTAAAACATATTCAACTAAATAACTGATTCTAAATAAAATATACAGGATGCACACAGGAAAAGGAAAGTGCATATGCATACTATGCTCAGTTGTAAGAAAACACTACTACTACAAAAACAAAAACAAAAACAATGTCTACATTTACAAAAATGCTTTAAACACACATATTCACTAACTTCTTTCTTTACAATTGCAGTGAAGACCACTCTCCTGAAAAGCAGCAGTGTCTGAAGTATGAACAGCGACTTAGAAAAAACCTATTCTTTCCATACAAAAAGTAAGTCAAATACTAACATAATGTTCTAACTGTTACTCAAACACACTAGCATTTAAATATTAAAGTGTATTAACCCTTTCCGATTAGATGTAGTATTAGTGCTTCCCCTTACCAGTTGCATACTTTATATTGTCATTTCAAGCCCAGTAAGTAACAAACAAATACAAGAATAACCTTCCCAACTTGATGTAACTGCCCATTGCACAATCACACACCTCCACAGTCATCCTTACCATCATACTCAGACACTCATGCTCAAAGCACGTAAACACTGCACAACAGCCAAACCCACACTTTCTTTTTTTCTCCAACAAACCCCAAAGAATGCCTACCAAAAAGCAACTCCGTAGAAAGCAACGCAGAAGAAGAGCAAATCAAAATAAAAATGTCCAAAATAAGCATCCTTCTCTAGCATATTTTGTACAAAACATTCAAACAAAACAGCTAATACAATCATTAAGCGAAACAAAACAAACTTCCAGTACAGAAACTTTGCCTCCTCTATCTGTTAAACAGGAAATTATATCGCGCCTCTTTCTGACATATATATTGGCCTAAGCCCAGTCGCTCTGCGAAGAAAACCGCGTACTAAAGTTCCAAGTTTAGATCGACTTTGCCGCCATTTTAGGATCATCTGCCATTTTGATTTCTGTTCACATATGATTATGTGTTCTAAAATTGTGGACTGTGTTTCTAACTTGTAACCGAGCCTTCCCGACCTCTGTGCCTAGTTAATGGTTAGACTGTCCGAGGGCCGAATGTTTAGAGTAGGTAACGAGACCTTGTCCCAAGCATGACTTGTGGTCTAAGGATTGTCTGCACTAACAAGCCTCATCCGCGAACACACATCGAGGACAATGTAATGCAAATGTCGAGCGTGGACACTGGCAGAACTGCATTGTGAAGGGATATATGCTAAGGCTTACAGCTAAATCCAGGAATACACTTTGCCATTGTAACTTGTTTGTAATACAAACCGAAGTAATCCATGTGCATATTGTTGTATGAGCCATAAGTGAACTCGGCACAAACTCTAGACCACAGATTATTAACCTGCAGAGGGGTTGGACATTATTATTAAATGGTATAAATATGCGAGTGTCTAGATGTCCAGTATCTCTCACTCCTCACATTGAAAGGCTGGTACTCATTGTGATGTACTGAGGGCCCGATAGCTATCTGAATTTATTTCTTTGTAACTGTGCAGTAGAATAAAGATCTGAGAATCTTTATAGCCCTTGTTTGGTGTATTTCCTTTTGTGGTACTCAGCCTTGATATTTCCTTTTGCTTTTACATATCAAAATGTAAAACGAAACAGAAAGTGATTAACAAGACTTCAGCTACCACTACTGCTAACGCTGCACCTATAAATCTTGATAAAGTAGCAAGTAACCATATGAAAAAAAATATTTTACAAAAATAATTCCGCCACAGAGTCCTCCAGAACCTTATAAAAACAGGAGAGAAATCATGGACAACACTTAAAAACTACCGTAGAAAAGTAATCCTAAAAGCTCTCATAGACAGTGCAATCCTTCTCAAAAGGAAGTTATTTATTTTATTTTTAAACAGAATAAAACCACTAACAAAATTAACTACTAAATTACAAAAAAGACTTCTCAATAAACGAAATATCAACCAAAATAGCTTCTTAAAGGTCTGTGGAAGTGAATGGAGTCACACCTTGAGCACAGAAACATATTTTTTTGAAGAAGCATATAAACAAAAGCAAACAAACCCAATTGCCATACATAGAAGTGGACAAGGGTATGAAACACTTAATAACACCATTATGGAACAAGAAACTCTGCTCACAAAAATATCCCCAGAAAACTGTGTATCACCTCTCTATTCTACTAAACCAAAACGTCCAGTCTACAAATGGCTGTGCACATCAATGTGTAACATTGCCAAAAAATCTTTCAAATCTTCACGCTACTTCCTCAATCAGTATGTAAAAAGCAAAGACAAATTCAAAATGAAACTACTACAAAATATGGATGCCTGTCCAGTGCGCAAATACACAGGACTACAAGGACATTCATTAGCCTGCATTTCAGGACCTATTTGCAAAAGCACCTTCCATCATAGCAAAATGATATGAACACATCATTCAACTATAGGAAATCTGGTCCATAAACCTTACTAATCTAAAAGTCCTGCTTCAGCACTAGTCAATTTAAATTACAATCTTCTACATGGTACAGTCAAACTACTCGAAGAAATAGAGCATATCCAGAGAAAATATTTTGGAAGTGAAAGCCACTTACAAAATGCATTAGCTTTATAGAAAACTAGCAACTACTGCACAAATAGCAACCTTCTATTAAACACATACAAAAAAGAAATACTAAAGTTTTAAAGTACCTCAGCTGAAGTACCAAAGCATGTGTGTGTGTTGCCACAGGACTTTTTATAAAAGTAGCACAAAAACTGTAGACATAATGTACAAATTAGAAGACAATGACGATTCCAAATGGTTCCAATCAGCTGTCTACCTTATAGCAGAAAACAAATACAAAATGACTGACCCCTTAATACTTTGCAATTACTGCACTGCGAAACCTTCACGTGCTATCACAAATAACTTGGAATTATTCCCACTGCCAAAACCCCTGCAACAACAAAATTTATATGAGAACATCATAATTCAAACAGTGCACCCATTTCAAGCAATAATGCGCCTTCAACCAAAAACAGCAACATTACCTCTCTCTGAATTAGTGAAAGGCATTCATGGCAAAGTAGTTTATTTACCATTAGATCTCAATGAAAATGTACACACTCATACACCACAATCCAAATTATTTGCTTCCAAAGGTATCTTATAACGCAGTCCTATTACAAACTCTACAATCTTAACTGCATAGCCTAGACAAAACCTCACATACAAACTCTACAAATGAAACAGTACACAAACTTTTGGGTTGTGGATATTTGATGGGTGTTTTATTCTATGGGTGTGTTATGCTGCGGTGGTTGTGGCCAGGGCCTAGAGTCTTGGGAGCATGGCCTACGGCCTACGGCCTTCAGACATGCACCCAAGACCTTAAGCCCTGGCCACAACCACCGCAGCATAACACACCTATGCTACCAAGCATTTTGACTGTGGTATTTGGGCTGCTTATAAGGGATATTCATTACAATCAATCCTCTACTAACAACCCAAAACCAACATCATATGAAAGTAAAATAGCTAGTAGTGCATTTATTATGTCCACGGACAGCCGCAAAGACCGCAGACATGGCAAACACATCAGGGGCAACTGCCACCTAAACAAATACAGTATTTGTCCCATCTCTTCCTTCCCAACCCTCCCCAAGAACTTCTGCACACCAACACACTCCCCAAAATTGCATTTTGCCTCTGTTCGCCACTGCGCTGTCGGTGGATCCAAGATGGCGGGCGCATCGAAACAATGTGATGCACCTCACGCCTCACTCCAGCCAATCGGCGGACATGTCGTGTGTCCGTGGACATGACGCAAGCCGAGTAGCCAATCGGTGTCCTGTCCGCGGAGCGAACAGGGAAGTGTGTCTGCGGAGCGGACATAGATACCACTAACTTTTTGCCTTACGTTTTGGCCATTTACAAAAAACTACTGGACAGATTTACACCAAATTAACAAAAACATGTTTTCCGGACTAAGCCGCCGCTCCTGCTGCAAATTTGATGGAAATCCGTCCAACGGTTTGAGCTGTAGGCATGAGCAAAGTTTTTTCCCATTATGTCTATAGGGAAAAACCAAAAAATCAGAGTGGGCCATATACTTTTTTTGCAAAGTTTGCTGAGGATTCGTCCAGGGCGAGCAAAGTTATAAGCTGCCCAAAAAGTGCTCTTCCTATGGGTTTAGCAACTTAACCATAACTACACAGCCACTACCGTGGGCTGTGTAATATTATTTACAACACAATTCCCCCCACCTAAATTTGCCACTTTCAATGTTCCACTTACATCCATGGCTCAGATCAAGTCCCTCGGCATCGACTCTCCGTCAACTGGCCAGTTTGCCTTCTATCCACGGGGCACCTGCTGGGACCAGACAGGAATTTCGTCAAAGGGCGACCTGCCAACCGTATCATTATACAAGTGTTTTGATGACGGGTGCAGCCAAAATTCCAAAGATCTGGATCTGGGCCTAGGTCGATTAGACCTGAACAATCCGCACTGATACCAACATGTGCTCTCGCACCTTGAATCGTCTCTTGTGCTAGAAGGAATGACTTTGCAACCCCGATCTGTTTCTGAGGTAGCTGAATTGAATCTTAACACAAGCCGGTGTCCATTTTCCAATGATTGCCGTCCTCGGCACGTTATATATTCCTCTATAGCAAGCCTCAATGTATCTACCTTGCATTACTGCGTATTTATAATTATTGGTCAGAAAGTTACTTTGTCTTCTTTTGTATTCATGATTACTTTATAATTTTTTACATGTTTCTTTTATCACTTCAGTTACATCGTTACTCTTCAGTATTTTCATATCGTTTCAATATGTCCTTGTATAACTATTTCCTGACATCACTTTGCTCAAGTCAGATTTCACACAGCACTACATGATGTCCAATGGTGCGTGCTGACATCCCTCCACACAACATCCTTCCATACTTTCAGTGTGAGGGTACATTCGATACGGTTGGCTGTGTGCATAACGTCTCTTGTTCACTCAATGCGGTATAAGCATAACACATGGAGTCCCATATAAGGCCCTTCTCCTGCTGCTCCAGTATGACCGTGGTGAGGGGGTGGAAGTTAGTGAAAATGCATCCAACTTTTTATCTACAGAGGAGTCACAGCAGTGCACACAGAGGCATCAGTCACAGCGCCTTCAGCACCCAAGAACACTGGGGGCAGAAGGGAAAGGGGCCACGGTTGTAATCGAATCTGAGACACTAATTCCCATGAGTGGCCATGTTGGGGAGTTGGTAGTGGGAGGCGGTAGCAGGGATAGTGTGCTGGGGTGTTGGTAGTGGGAGGGGGGATAGTGGGCTGGGGAGTTGGTGGTGGGAGGTGGAAGGGGGATAGTGAACTGTGGTGTTGGTGGTGGGAGGTGGGAGGGGGCTAGTGAGCGGAGGAGCTGGTGCTGGGAGGCGTGACGGGGATAGTTGGGGCACTTCTGTACATTAAAACTGTTGAACTTCATAATGCGAGGACATTCATGATTGAGTCATTGTCTTGTTTATTGGTAGAGGCTAGTGTCTCAAAGTCGTGCATGGCTTGTGCCATGTTAAAGTGTCTGAAGAAATTGTCTATTAGTCCCTGGCGGGCCAATCTCCTATCACTCACATCATCTCTGGCAATGCATGCATTTGCCTCTGCCACAGGCACACCATCCTCCTCCTCTGGGGGTGGCATGTCCACATCAGGGGGTAGCGGGGCATTCCTCTTCAGGCAGATATTTTGCAGCATGGCACACACAAGCATAATTGTAGCCACTTTATCTGGAGCATACATCAGGGCTCCATCGGTACGGTTTAGGCAGCAGAAACATGCCTTCAGAAGAGTTCGGGCTGTGAGCGTGGTTGTTCACATTATCCTGCAGTGTTTGTGGATCACGCGCAGGGGTCATTAGCCAGGGCAGCTGTGGGTATCTGGAGTCACCTGTATGGGGTAGGCACAGGTATTAGTCACAGTGTAAAGTTTGGGGGTGGGCTTACACAATATCAGGGCAATGGTTGCATGCAAATGGGCCTTCTTTTCATGTCATGTGTCGATTCTATGTCTGTGCATGCAGTGTCATTCGTGTCATGCATTGTTTCTGCTTTACATGCCCCCTGTTCCCTTGCAGCATATGTTATGTGAGGTGTAGGTCAGTGACATGTGCAGCTGACATGGTGGATTTCATTTGGCAGTGTATTTCCACTGTGCATGTGGCATGCTGGGTTTCCCATGGCACCTCTGTGAGCACCTGGGGCCGCCGGGTCGCAATTGTGGGCTGGGCACACATGGGTGCATGGCTGTGGCGCTGGCAGGGTTGTTGTTTTGTAAGGTGATGTAGCCATTTGTCAGCATTGCTTTGGTAAGTATATGTTGGATTGTGGTACCTGTAGTGATGTTGGTCTTTCTAATTGCTACGGTATGAGTACATCTGCTTCTCCATGCAGGTAAATCCAACATATGCTTGCTCCCTGGCCTGTACTGTGACGTTGGTGCGGCAGGTGGTCAGGTGCAGATTTTGCATTCGCATGTCATGCCATCATTTGTGTAGTTAGTTGCACCCCACTCATTTCGGCATGTACTTCACAGCACATGTGTGCTGGCTTTCCTACTCACCCACTATCCTAGTCTGCTGTCCTCTGTGCCACTCCATGTATTCTGACAGTGTGCTGTTCCATAGGACCATGGCATCGTGGGCACAGCAGTGGGTGATGTAGAGGTTGGGGTTGCGGGTCACCTGCTCATTCAAGGAGTGGCAATGCTTGCGGTTATGGTACACTGCTTCATGGGACTGGGGGGCCACCAGTGCAACATGAGTACAGACCGGGCAGCAAACACATTTGGCATTTGGGCAATGGCATGCAATTGTGCCTTCATGGCATTGACCTGGACTGGGGTGGTAGACAGTGAGATGTGGTGTTGTACTTGACACAAGAGGGATTCAACACCTGGGCCAACACTGGGCAGAATGTGGGCTATGCAACGCCGTGCATCCTGGCCACAGAGGGCTGGAGGGTGCCCGTTCCAAAGAATTGTAGGACCGACACTAGCCTCACCAGTGGGGGCACAGCTGTCCAGATGTTGATCCTGCTCCCAATGTCATTCTGTATTGTGGTGAGCAGCCCTGTTATGGTCTCCCTTTTCAGGAGGTACAGGGTGACCAACTGGCTGATGGTGAGGGTCCAGGGTGAGGGCCGAGAACTGGGGATCGGTGCACGCTCTGCCTGGGCTCTCCTCTTCCTCCTCCTCCCACCAATCTCCCCTGTACTCTGTGTGCCCTGGCCTAGTTTATCTATTTATTTATTTGCATTTTTAAAGCGCTCACACAGTCCTCGGGCATTGAGGCGCTGGTACAGAAATGTTTTGTTTTCTTTAGTTGCGTAATAGTTTTTTTTGTCTTAGTTGCATATGTATAATGCTCTTAAACACCCAGAGTTTTCTAAGCACGGTTCCGGGGATCGAACCTGTGTTGCTTTGTGACGTCTTGCTTCCAAGGCGTGCACCTTGCCGCTGAGCTATCGTCCTGGGAAAACACAGTTGTCCTGCCTCTCTGCTTCCAGGCGCAGCATGAGCAGTTCCCTGTCCCAGCTCACAGTGCCTAGTGGCAACATGGTATTGGAATCAGTGTTTGGGTAGGAGTGTGCCTTATGTAGTAATCCAGGGTTGATTGAATCAACTGTGGCTTTATTTCAGGCACCTGTGTTAATTTACCTCCGGCTGCAGGCTGACGGTAACTGCACTTTGTTTTTGGCGGTATTAGCACCGGTTTTTGGCACTAGTACTGCTGATCATGGACTTGTGATGCAGCAGTATTTGCGCCTCGTGTGGCCAACTGTAATAGCCCCGGCTGATTTTACAGTCAGCGGTATTTCCGCCGGCTCATGATCCTGCGCAGCGGTATAGACAGCGCTAATTCGATTACCACCACTTTTAAGGGTTACCGCCAGACTTGTGATGGTGCCTAATGTCATGGCTGAATGTTTTGCCTTCCCCTCCCTTAAAACTCTACTTGGTATTCTATGAGAGAAAGCAACATTAATCTATTGACTTCCTAGGGATGTTGTAATGTGAAGGACAGTAAATAATTGGGCAAATATGTCTAATCCCATTTCCTCTCAGGTTGCCGACCTTTGTGTACAGTGAGAACTTCCACTTGCTGTGTCAAATGTAAATCCACTAGACATTTAACCCTTACACTTCCCATGATCATTTTGTGTTAATAACTCATATCACCAAGGACAACAAATATGTTGGCCTTAATACAAATTTAAATATCCTTACACATCTTCAAACTATGTACACAAAAATAGCAATCCAAACTTTATAAAAGTATCCAGTTCTGACCGTATTACTTTACTGTTCCCTAATGATTAAAATGGTCATTTACTTGTAAAACACTGTCTAAATCTGGAAACATCACCACGAGTATGTGCCCTGAGGTAAATTCTCTTAATCTCAGTATCTTCTAAACGATCTGCAGCATATGTCCTATAGTTAATGGGATAGTTAATGAGTTTCCAAAGAGGTCTTTTATGGACATAATAAGTGGATACCCTATCGACCAAGTCATGTTGATGGGTTCAGTCTTTTCCAAAACTCCGCCTATTTGCTGTGATATTTTTTGTTAGATTAACATTTAAGTCTTACCTTGGATGACTTGGCCATTAGTCTTGCATTTCTGATTCCCATGCTTAATGGTCTGCTCACTACTTTACCATATCTTAGATCCAAGTTTGACATTCTTAGCAACTGCATTCTTCTCCATCTAATGTTCAATGTCTCATACTCATGCCACTAGGATGCTACCACTGTTGGGCAGTTACTCCGCCAATATAACACTCAAGTCAGTTATGTGGATTTCAGACGTGCGTTAAGTAGCTTTCAAAACTTCTTGCTGAACGCTTCATTCCACATTGTCATCCCTTATAAGGGGGACATCACAGTCATCTGTTTTAACCTTGAAAGGTCTCCTTTTTCGGCCCTGCATCTTCAACAAAACAATTAACCTCTAGATGTGTTATTTTTTAATTTAATAGTTTACATTGCCCACCAATCCTGTTTAGCAGATATGCATCTGAATTTTAATTCCACAGCTATCTTATCATAGAGGGGAATTATTAAGTGTAGAAGTAGATGTGGTGCTGTGAGGGTCAAAATGGTAGGTACTGAAATATTGTCTGAATAGTGCATACAGTTCTAGGATGTGTCTCCAAGTTGATCAAATTCTAAAAAAAAGAGCTGCATTCTTGGTCCTCTGATGTTTCAAGTTTAGAGCTATTATGCAACTTTTTCCCAAAACAGCTCTTGCCAACTACTTCCAGCGATTGGGCCCCACCTGCTAGTACAAAGGTATCCTCTGTGCACAATATCTCATTTTCACAAACTCATACACATTCCTAGCAACAAACTATATGAATTTGTAGGGTCTAAGATGTCACATTCTCCACCTGCCCTCCTTTTAACAGCACCTGAACTCCTTTAGTCATCCCTGCTTCCAAGAAGTATGAGCTTATTTCATCTGATTTGAGGAGTTAGAAGCAGACAGCTGAAACATTTTGTTGTGGGTCAGAGTACACACTGGCGATTTCTTGTTTTGGGAATAAGCTGGTAAAATCGTCCACACAGACCATATTTTTACTGCATAAATTGTTATGGTGTGAGGATATGTATTAGTATAAACCATATAATAATGATATTGAGTGTGAACATATAGCCAGTGCACTCGGATACAAATATGCAAATGTACAACTAAGGCAAAGAAAGTCATAATTTAAAAACAACCAGTCCATATCACACAATATACACAGACTACACCGACTTCTCGTGATGTCAATGTTCTTAGGAATAAGGATGAGTTATTGTCCAAATCCCGATTCACCCACATTTGTACTGCATTTGGGATCGGCCAAACTTCCTGAACTTTTCATAGATTCACGTATACAAGTTCAGGCAGGCAGATTTGCCTGACGATATATAGGAAAGCTGCTAGAGCTCTTCAGCAGTTGCTCAACATCTTTACGAGAGGGAGGAGGGGGGTGTGAACTGGTGTCTGTTGCCTTTGAGAGCTGGAGCATTTAACTTTCTTTTCTAGGAAGGGATTCTGGTCTTGTGTATTTAATATACTTTTAGGGAGAGTAGAAAGAAGAAAATATATGATCACTTTAAGTGATCATAAATATGCTTCATGCATTATTTGTAGTACAGTGTGTAGGGAGACCCCAACATAGTGTTCCCGCAGATCTAGTAGTTAATGCCACAGAAATAGACTGAGGTGGAGAGGAAGGGAAATTGTGACTTTTCTTACTGCCTGAGCAGATTTTTATAACACCCTAGCTATGGTGGACCAGAATTCTCAATGTTCTCTGGAATATTTCTCTGCTTTTTTGATTGAACAAGCAAAGCTCTCTTCAAAGGATGAGGGCAGCAGGGAGCTGCTCTGCCATTTTTGAGAGGTTTTGTGACAATCGTATTCAAGAAAAAAAGATCAGTATGGCATGATATTAGACGGATCAGTAAGCATTATGAGAATCAAGAAAAAAGATCCATCGACCATTAATTGGCTTAATGTATGATGCACCAAAGGCTGAACAAGGTAATGGTATCCACATTGATTAATAGCAATGCCAAAAATGTTTCGGAATTGGCAAATTGTAAGTAAGTGCAGGCCTATCTTATTGTGAGGTTGGAGTAGTGCATTCATTTTAGGGATCTGTATGCTAGCCCATTGGAATTAGAATTGAAATAGAAGTAGGGAATGCAGGATACTCCTTGGACTTTAACTTTACATTAGATGGTATAATACATATTATTGAAACTGAGATCATCAAGAGCTTGTGGCCTAGATTGCCTATCCATAGTAACTCTTAAAGAGTCACTGGGTCACTTGGGAAATATACTGTATTGTCTCTTACCAAACAGGTTTCTGTAAACATATGGGAACCAATCTTAATGGATTTGTTCTTAGACTTCTCCAAAATCAAGTTTCATTAGCTCAAGGTCTATCCGTCTTTGCTGCATGCATCAACTTTAAGGCAGGGTTCAATAGTATGCTTAGAGCTATTTTATGGACCAAATTAGCCAACTGGGGAATTCTGCAAGGTCTGTTAAATATGGTGGTAGCTTTATATTCTCCAACAAAAATCCAAATGAGAATGGGAAATCGGCAGCTCTTTCATCAACAATTCCCACTGCAGAAGGACTTAGACAGGGATGCATATTAGCATCCTGTCTATTCAATCTATTCTTCTCATATTTGGATGTATATTTAGACGATTGTACATCATTCCCTCCGCAAATATGCTGTCTAAAAATACCATCGATAGCCTAAATGGATGATTTGATGAACCTGGATAAAAGTCCAATATGCTTACAAAGTCGATAAAAACAAAATACAGGAATATGAGGTGACTAACGAGCTGGAAATCAATAATGAGAAATTAAATGGATAGTGTTTAAGAGGCCAGGGGAACAGGATATATTCTCCATGTTTATTAATAACTGTAGAATGGATCAGGTTAGGCAAGTAAACTACTTGGGTAAGTGGCTATGAGTTTTGTGGCTAAAGGAAAGGACTAAATTTGAAATTTCTGAAAGTTCTCCAGTTATTACATTATGTGATATGAAAGGGTTCTCAAGCGATTGTGACTGGTATAGAACTGGCAGATCTAAATCTCATACAGAAATAAAATCATCTAGAAGGGATGCTGTGATGGAGGTTTTTATCCCTTCCAAACTGTGTCCCCATCCCATTAATTAGATACGACTTAGGCCTTCTCCGATGGTCATCCACTATTAGATGAAAACAGGTACAGATTTATTGTAATTTAGGAAGCCTGTTAAAGCTTTGCTTTATGATTTACTGGCACAGCAGGCCCTTTAATGATCATCCTGGGTTCTCAACCAATTTATGCAAGAATGTGATAATATACTGGAGGTTGCTGGTATGGGAACTGTAAAAAGAAACTATGAAAGTTTGAAAGGGGCAGTATGAGAGATTCCTTGCCGAAGTACACGCTATTTAGAGATGTTGCTAAGGAAGAAAAAAAGCTCATTCATCTCCACCAGTACTTAATTACATTTCCCAGCTTTCTTGAGAGAAATCAATTCCTAAGATTTAGATTGAACTTTTTACTAGCAACGTTTTGAAAATCAGATCTAGAGAAAACAGGATAGAAACCTCCTGTCGGTTTTACAATAAGCTAAGTGTGCTAGAATCATTGTTCCATATTTGTGTTGAAAGTAATTGAATGAATTTATTTCCACCATATATTAAGAGGGAATGAAATATCATTGGCCCTCATTCCGAGTATGGTGGTAGCCATGGAGCAATTAGCTCGATGGCTGCCTCCCATACCGGTACCGCCCCCGGTGTGGTTCAATGGGGACTTACCGGTCCATTCCGACCCTGGAGGGACTGGTAAGTCCCCATTGAACAAACCATTCCCCATTCCCATTGTGCCCCCATAGGGCTGAATGGGAATGGGGAGGGCGCAAATAACGGGCTCGCGAATGGCAAGCCGTTATTTGCGCCCTGGACCACTAAAGGGACCCATAAGGGATGTGTGGTCCGACCACACGTCCCTTACGGTTCCCGTTAGGGGACCTCGGAATCGGGCGGTAGGGGATTACCGGCACCTGTCTCCTTACCGGTGCCCGGTATCCCTTACCACCAGACTCGGAATGAGGGCCATTGACTTTATGCTTACTTAAATGTGTAAAAATACTTCTGGAAGATGGCAAATGGTGAGTGGTTTGTTTGGAAGGAATTGTCTCCTGAACATTACAAACTAGGGTATACTTTTAAAGTCTTGAATGTAGAATTTGTTGGGATTTCTATTCGTGCATGATTATTTTATTGGAAATTATATATACAAAATTGAAATTGTTTAAGGTTACCTTTTTAACTTTTCCACAATTATAAATAAATATAAACATTTAAAAGGAAAGGAATCTTAAGGTGTCTGTTGGAGTTTGGGAGCTGAATCATTTTAATTTCATTAGGGCGCTTTGGACTAAAACATCATTGCACATTGTGAATTTAATATTATAGGGCAGAACTTGGGAAAGTGGATTTTAGACAGTACTTAACAGAATGTAATTTTATTTTTTGTTATATATTTTTTTTAAACACGGAAAAGCAATTTTCATACCACAGAAAGGAAGGATAACCTTGGGATTTCTTATTTTGAGAGATTTCGCTTTCTCTGCCATCTCAATGATTCTATGTCAAGAACAGAGGCGAGCATTAAGCTTCAAATTCTTTTATTGTACTCTCCAGCAGATTCAACTCAGCAATTTCCAAACTCTACATTCCTTTATTTTTTCTTCAACAAACAATACAGTGAAAGGAACTACAAATCCCAACAAAATATCAGTCTCTGGTAGTCCTTATTACTCTCCTCCTCTCTGGGCCCAAGAGTCATATCCAGCTCAGGTCCTTTCCTTTTCTTTTTCATCTCGCTTTGAAGTTAAGTAATGTGTGACTATCCGTCTGCCTTTTAGGAGTGTATTACAGTGAAATGTCATGGTGTGCTATTTTGACTGTAGATATGGCATGGTGGTGTGCTATTTTGATTAGTGATATCAATGTTGTGCAACGTCACATGCGCAGAAGCCCGTGTGCGTGCACGTTTGTATATACAGTGATTCTTCTAGGTTTTCAGGAGCATTGGTGATTTCAGTGCGCTCGCGAGTTGATTCCAGTTATACAGCGACATTAGGAGCCACGTTTTCACTATACAGGTGGCATGGCCAGCCCTGTGAGCATCGAGATCACGCTGGGATACCGGGCTCACGCGTTCCCATAAGTTCTGAGGGGGTTTTGAGCGCACGTCAGCATAGGCCGCGTGCACGTGTGAGATCGGGCATCGAGTAAATGCACACCGAGCTAGTGCAGCAGGCCGCGCACTCGGATCGTGGCAGCAGGAGCAGCAAGTGCCTTCCACTCCTGCACTGCCTATTGCGCTGCAACAAGACATTCCGAATTCGCAACTCAGCAACGGCAAACACTGCCACATATAAAACGTGGGCGAGTCATTTCTACAGCCAGAACACAGTGCAGGAAACACTGCGCTACAAGATTGAAGGAGCCCTGGCTGCTGAATAACACAGAGCTAGCTGCCCACGTCTCTTGAAGCTCTAATATTACAGAGCTGTATTGTGCATTTTTCTAATCACAACCTAGCAGCCCACTGGCATAAGCAGACTACATCAAGACAATTTACAATTTCGTTATATATCCACACTGCCTCTCATGATCACACCGAATGGAGGATGGGCCTTTGAGCATGCTTAGGTCAAGCATCCGGGCACTTGAGAGAGTATATATGGGGCTCAATTGTGGAGTCATAGGACGGCAGTGAAGGGAGTTAGGAACAAGTGTTCACAGAGGAAGGTGCCGATTTGACCCTCAGTTTTAAGAGAGTCTTGGGAGATTCTCTGGTGGATGCAGTGGCACAGGGGGTTTGACTTGAATACTTGATTGGGTATGGCCTGAATAAGAATGGAGTCAGTCAAATGGAAAGCATGTCCTCTAACCAGCCTCCTAATGAAGAGGCTATTAAGGGGAGAGAACAGACCCATAAGAGGAAGACCTCTTCGACTCCACTGGGTCCAGTGAAGGAGTGTGAGAAGAAGGCCCCTGCCTGTTGAAGCTTTTGATAAGCTAAAAGACACTTTTATACAAAGATCGACTGTGCCAAGCCTCGGACCATCTTCCTCAGGGGTGCAGAATATGGGGAGAGCGATACATAGCCAGACTCTGACATATCAAGCAAGCATTCCTCAATCAAGTCTAAGAGCTGCAAGAGGAAGAAGAAGGAGAAACACCTTGAAGAGCCCAAGAAAGAGCTGGCAGACATCTTTCAACCAGAGGCTATCGTGCATCCAGGGTCTAACGATTGGTTGCTGTCACTAAGGGTGGTTTGTATATGACACAGAGGTTGTGCAAGCCCATCGAGAAAGAGCTAAGACTACGCATGTGGGATGAGCCACCATGGCCAGAACGTCCGGCAGAGACCCTGGAGCTGGACCCCAGGATGATCACTTTAGTGTCCAAAGCTTCCAGAGATCTGATGAAAGGTATGGATCGAGCCTGGAAGGGATGCTAGCAGAATGTGTTGCACCTGGATCGTTAACATTTTGAATCTGGCATAGAGAGCCAAGGACATGAGTGAACCAGTGTACGCGGAAGTACTAATGAGCTCGCTCAGCGGACAGTGTGCCTTCTAGGCAACGCAAACTGCGCTCTCTCGTCTGAAAGGAGAAGGGACCTGTTGCTTAAAATAAACCCCGAGCTAGTGAACTTAGCCTCATATGAAGCAGGGGAAGCAGTGCAGGGCCTGCTTTTTGGAGAAGAATTTGCCAAAGAATTGGGGAAATTAGTGGGCACATATGTCACCCTACAGAAGGACCAGTCCTCCTTCAAGAAGATTTCTCACTCCCGGGTTTTGTAAGGGACTGGTCACAACAGAGGTCGTGCACCCGGTCGCTTTCAATCGCAAAGGAGGCCTCTGAATCCCAGAGCCCAGTACTGTGAGGGAAGGTAACAGGATGCTTTCTTTCCCAGCCCGGGCCACATCAATTGAGAACACAGTGGTCAAAGTTACACCAACCAT
Source organism: Ambystoma mexicanum (assembly GCF_040938575.1). Taxonomy (NCBI): domain Eukaryota; kingdom Metazoa; phylum Chordata; class Amphibia; order Caudata; family Ambystomatidae; genus Ambystoma; species Ambystoma mexicanum. Next base: position 481,495,163 of record NC_090921.1, read on the forward strand.
CAAGGTGCAAAAGCAGGTGTGGACTGTCTCTTGTTATCCTCCTATGGGAGGAGGACGAGGTTGCGCTTGGCAAGTTGGCGAGAGCTTTCAAGTGATGCCTGTCTGTCTCAGGGATCAAGCTAAAATTTATAGCGTAGACTATGCTGGAGAGCTCTGCCCAGGCAGCTTGCACTTGTGCCGGAGGACATCAGACTCCTAGAGGAGGAGCTGCGACAATTGCCAAGCTAAAGGGCAATAGAGCGCAGCGAAGGGTCCCTCCCCCCATTTATCAGCAGCATGTTTCTGGTCCACGTAAAGGAGAAAGTGAGGCCAGTTATCAACCTAAGGGAACGGAATGGATGGTTGATCTATAGGTACTTCAAGATGGATGGAGTCCATCACCTTTGAGACATTTTCCGGAGAGGAAACTGGCTACTCTGGTTGGACCTGAAAGACGCTTATCTGATGGTGCCAGTGGACAGCAAGCTCTGCTGGTTGCTCAGTTTCCTCTGGAACAGGCAAGTGTGGCAATTAATATCCCTCTCATTCGGCTAGCATAGGCACCGTGGGCGTTCACAAAGTTTATGAGGCCAGTGGCGGCACCCATGAGTGAAAGGGAGATGAGAGTCATTATTTACCTGGACAATCTGCTGATCCTAGCTGACAGAAAACAAGCACTGCAAGAACAGGTGCAGTGGGTATCACAGCTACTGCCATCCCTGGGTTTACTTGTCAATCAAGAGAAATCCTGCCGAAGTACTGTGTATTTGTGGGACGTCAACACAGTCTTGCAGATCTTCATCAAATGGCCACAAGATAGAGACCTATCAGATCAGCAACTGTTGGGGAAGCTAGCTATTTTGCTATGTCTAGTGTCTTGCAGGAGAGTGGCGGATGTGAAAGCCCTGGAGGAACATAGGAAAGCATACTACCCGGCGGAGGTTTCGTTCTGCATTGTGAAGCGAATGAAGTGCAACTCTTTGGTGATCTCATATTTCCCGGGGCAGTTGAAGTTGTGCGTGGCCACATGTATCAAGGAGTACCAGGCTAGGGCAAGTGACGTGAGACTGGTAGGAATGTCACAGTTGCCCATCTTGCGCTTTTAAAGCGGTAGCAGCAGCAACGATTGCTAGATGAGTGCAAGAGATTATGGCACTAGTCGGCATGGTTGTATCACGATTTGGTGCACATTCTGTGAGAGGAGCCATGATGTCTAAGGCGTTTGGCTATGGGGCTAGTCTACAGGAGATTTTGAAAGCAGCGAATTGGTCGAACAAATCTACATTTAAGACCTTCTACTTCAAGCCTGTTTCTGTGGTGCCGAGCGTTGAACAAGCATAATGCTCGCCTCCGGTCATGACATAGAATGAAAATTACCAATGCTTACAGTGCAGGGAGTCTTGAATCTATCATAGACATGGAGGTGAGCATTATCCCGCCTTTACAAAATATGTAAATGTATGTGTGATTACTTTAATGCATTTCTAGTAGAAAGTGTTCTGGTAGGGATTGCATATCTCACCCTAAGCCGTTTCCTTGTTTGACAGGGGATGACCAGAAAGAAAGGTTGAGCCACGGAGGGTGGCACAGAGGTGAAGGCACTGACGTTTGAATGATCGATGCTGGCCCAGCATCAGCGGATGGTGTGTTTTTTATTTTCCCTAGCAGCTGCGGCATGTTTGTGGTAGTAGTCGCTGGCTGTTTGTTGTCAGTTGGGAGGCATCAAAAGAAGAGGAAAGGACCTGGGCAGGAAGTGACTCATAGAGCCCGGAGAGGAGTTGACAGTTATAGGAACTACCAGAGACTCCTGTTTTGTTGGGATTTGTAGTTCTTTTCAATTCATTGTGTTTTTGAAAAGTTTTTGAAAGGTTTGGAAAATGAAGATTTGAATCTGCCGGTGAGTGGAGTAAAAGAAGTGGAATCATAAAGCTCACCTCCATGTCTGTAATAGAATCAAGACTCCCTGTACTGTAAGCCTGAGTAATCTTCATTATTTTTGCACAAATGCACTGCAGCTCCTTGGTCGTGCACATGCTCACACACCAGCAGATTAATTGAATGTTTTTGTCACACCTTTGTGGGAAAGAGAAACAAATTCCAGGGTGATGTAAAAAGGGTTGTGATCACTGGTGGAGGGCATTATTGATTGGCTGCTGATTATTTTTTTCAGATATTTCACTTCAACAATTTGTTTGGCAAATATGCACTGGGGCTGCCTGACTGAATATGCACTCGCACACAAGCAGTTGAACAGAATGTAATTGCTACAAATTTGAGAGCATAGAAAAAAATGTAGGGTGCTGGAACATTGCTGGAGATGGTGATGGGCAATTGGTGCTGGTGGATTGGCTGTGCAATGCAGCATACCACCTGCTTGAGCACACTGTGAGCAGTAGACCCGAACATACATTTGCATGGGACCAGCTTGCTGGAAGGGGGGCCCCGGGGGGAACGCAAAGCGTTTCCCCCCGGGGAGTTTTTTGGCGATGCACATGGCCAGCGAGTGGCCGTGGGGCAGAGCGCCTCCTGGGGGGTATTTAAGGGCTCGGGGAAGGTTCGGGAGGCAGGCGACGGTTAGGACTTGATGATTGTCCTGTCGCCTGCTCCCGAGCCTTCCCTGATTGGGGCCTAACGAGGTGTGTGAGGTAGGGGATGGGGGCCAGGATAAGGGCCGAGGGAGAGTGTCGTCGGCGGCACAAAAAAAAAAAATATATATATATAATGAGGGCGGGGGTCGCGGGCCCCGAATAGTTGGGGGTACCGTACATAAGGTACCCCCCGCCCCCTCCTTACCGAAGCCGCCGCCCGCGGGTTGGCTTTCGGCAGGGCGGGTGGTTCGGGCCGTTTGAGCCAGCAGTTGGGTTTTATAGTGAGGGAGCTGGGCGGGCATTCTCTCGACGGCCGCAGTGTGGGCCCGCAGGGCTCAGCATTGATGTTGCCGGCCCCCGCGGCTCTTTAGTGTGGGACGCAGTGTGTCGGGTGAGGGGAGCCGTGGGTTAGTTGAGCCCGCGTGTGCTGGGCTTCTTTTCCTCGCGTGCGGTGCCAGCGTGCAGCAGGGAAGGGGCAGAGCGGCCCTCTTAAAGGGACCGCTCCCCCTGTTACGATCCCATTGAGGATAAGAAGGTACTGCGGTGCGGCGTTGGGGCCACTAGGGGGGGGGGGCGGTGGAGCGGGGTTGACGGAGTGGGGGGGCAGTAATAAAAAAAAAAAAAAAAAAAAAAGAAATTTAATGAAAAGAAAGGGAAAGTAGGAATAGGGGGTTTTAAGGAAAGGAAGGGGTTTTTGAGCAGGGGGGTGGAGGGTGGGGGGGCCCTGTGGGGAGGGTTTGCGAGCAAAGCAGCTCGTAAGGGAGTGGGAAAAAGGGTGGCTATCCAGGTGCAGGGGGTGGTTGGAAGTGGGGGGGTTTATTAAAAAAAAAAAAAAAAGCTAGTTTCAAAGCTAGCATTTTTTCAGTTTGGGGATAGGTCCACGGGTAGTTTTGGCTCGGGGGCTTAGGTTTGTTAGGTTCATTTTCAGGGGGCATATATATTGTCGTGCACAATCAGATTAGTAGTGCACGATGGTGGGCCAGAGAGCCGGCAAAAAGGGCCGGGTTGATGCTGAGGCTCTGAGGGAGGCTTGGGAAATAATTAGTGGGGCATCTGGGGCCCAGTGGGAGAGGGCAGTGGGGGAGGTCACAGGCGGAGAGGTCATGGGGGAGGGGGAGATAAGTGGTGGTAGGCCGCAGCGTAGAGCAGCGGCAGATGAGGCTCTCGCGGCAATGGTGGCCTGCACCCCATCGGCGGGGAGAGGGGAGGTTTGGGAAACTAGGGGCGGAAAGTGAGAAAGGGGATAGACAGGAGGGCGGCAGGGGGAGAAATGATTTCGGGTCATGAGGTGGCTTAGAGGAATAAGAAGGGGGCTAGTGAAGGGGGCAGAGGGGGGTGACAGGGCAAAGTGGAAGAGGGGGTAAATACCTGCAGAAGAGTGCAGGTGGAGAAAGGAGGGAGAGGTCCCCTTCAAGTGAGGAGGTTAGAGTGGGGCGCGGAACGGCCCCCCCGGGTAGGAGGATTGAGGGCGGAGGGCGCTGCGCAGCCCCCGCTGGTCAGGTGGAGGTTGAGGGTTTCAGTACGGCCCCGCCTCAGTCAACGCAAGGAGAGCCTAGAGGGCGCAGCACAGCCCCTAGCAATGAGGATTCCAGGGTGGAGGTCGGAACGCCTCGCCCGAGAGAAGAGGACCAGGCAGGGGTTCCCACAACCCCGCTGAGAAGACGTCAAAGGAGTGGCGGGGCGGACGCCCTGGGCTCACAAGAAGATCATCAAATCATCCCGGGCATGAGCTCGCATCCACAATGTAGGAGCCCTCTAAGAATGGAGAGGAGGAGCACCGGTGTGGACGCCCGGCCGCAGGTGGCAGGTGTGGAAAGAGGTGAGCGGGAAAAGGAATGGTCATCTGCATGGCAGAGAGGGGTAAAAAATAGGTGGACAGGGGAGGAACGGGCTGGTTTTCAATGTCTAAGGAAGGAAGTTGGTGTGCAGGCCATTGGAGCCGAGGGGGTTGAAAAGAGCATTTGCTCAGTGGAGGTCCAAACGGACAAGGTGGGGGAGCCATTGGTGCTCGAAGTGCAAGCTGGAAAGGATATGGAGTGTGAAGTGAAAAGAAAGGAGAAAAAATGGCCATACATGGGGATAACAAAACCATTTGGGGCGCACTTGAGGGCAGCGACCAGGGAGAAGATTGAGGCAGGGGAATTTGTGGATGTCTTTAAATTGCTCCATAGGGAAGTGAGAGCAAAGGAGGGGTCTAAGGAGGAAGAGAGGGAACTGGCTTCACGCCCAAGGGTCCCGGTGACCATTGAGAATTGGACATCGGCGTTTATTATTTATGCCAGTGTGTGCTGTAAAAAATTTACGGAGCGGTGCGTCCCTGCTTAAATATATGGACGTACTTAGGAAGGTTTTTCACGAGTTGGGAGTTTTGTTTGGGTACGCTATGATGAGGAATTCAGAGCGAGAAGGGCGGAGGATAGTTAGGCGGTCTGGGGGTGAGATAGACATGGATCTTTGGCTGCAATGGATGGCTCCAACGGGGCCTGCCCCGACATTACACACAGCAAGTGGGCTGCCTGTGCCTTACCGGCCCTTTCTTGGTCGCCCCGCCCATGAGGGGGCAGGAGGCGGAGGACAGCCCTCAACAGCATGTTGGGAGTTCAATAAAGAAAGCTGCATGAGGTGGAGGTGCAAATTTAAACACGAGTGCAGCAGGTGTGCGGGTTGGCATCCGGTTACAGATTGTTTTCAGGCAGGGGACAGTGGGTCAGGGCGAGGAGCGGGGTAAGGAAGTGGGGGGGAAGGACCGCATGCCAGGTAAATTGGGGTGTGCTGGTAGGTCGGGCTCAGTTTATCGTAAAGGATGTGGGGGGCACAAGGTTTGATGAAAGGTTTGTTGGGAGCAAATTGAAGGGGACAGGAGAAAGGTGAGGAGGAAGATGCGTAGGGAGGGGAGGGCCCAGGGGGGAGGTATCGGTGGGAATTTGTTAAGGGAGAGGTAGCTGTCGTTGGGAGGGCAGGGACGACGGTGGTGAAGCCCTCACGCTTGCCGCACGACAAGGTGAGTAGGCTTCAGGCTGCATGGACGGAGGTGCGGGAGCGCCTCTGGTGCAGCAGGGGGAAGTGGGGAGATGGGTCTGCATGGACGGGGGTGCACTATGGCCCCTGGTGCAGTTAAATTAAAAAAAAAAAAAAAAAAAAGTGAAACAGAGAAGCGAGGTGCCGGAAGAAGAATTTATGTGTAATGGTCTGCATGGACGGGGGCGCAGGTTTGGCCCCTGGTGCAGCGGTGGAGAGGAGTAAAGGAAAAAAGGGGGCCTGCATGGACGGGGGTGCACTAGGCCCCCTGGTGCAGGTGGGAAACAGGTGGTAATGGACGCAAGTAGCTTGAAGATGGTGATATGGAAGGAACTGCATGGACGGGGGCGCAGGTTTGGCCCCTGGTGCAGCGGTGGAGAGGGGTAAAGCAAAAAAGGGGCCTGCATGGACGGGGGTGCATTAGGGCCCCTGGTGCAGGCGGGAAAAAGGTGGTAAGGGATGTGAGGAGCTTAAAGAGTTAGAGGGAAGGGACTGCATGGACAGGGGTGCAGGTTTGGCCCCTGGTGCAATGGCGAGAGGAGTAATAATCTAAAGGGCCTGCAGGGACGGGGGTGTTCACGGGGGCCCCCGGTGCAGGGACTTTAGGAGGGGCGCAGCATCTGAGGGTACCGGGCTGGGTTTTTCAGAAGACAAGGTGAGAAGAGTGGGACGTTGAAGGTCTGGGAAATACAAGGGGTACGGCAGGGAGTTTGATAATGGGGGTGTTGAAAAGGTGGTTAGGACTTTGTGGGCCAACTGTTGTTGAAATAATTTTGACTTGTCAGTGATTTTGTATTTTCTTTTTCAGATGCTGCGCGAAAGGAAGGGGAGTTGGCGCATGTTTTGATTTGTTGGCCATTCAATTGTTAAGTGGACTGGGAAGGAAGTGGAGAAAGGGGTTTGGAAGGTAACAGGGGTGCAGTTTCAAGGAAGTGGTGGTGAGACGGCACGGGTTGGGGGGCCTGCGGTGGGATCAGCTGCTTCCTATATTGGCAGGGACGAGGGAACGCTTGGGGTTCCAGAGGTGGTGATTATGCATGCAGGGGGAATGACCTGGTGAGAGATTCGGGGTTGGCTCTGCTAAGGAAAATGAAGAGGGACGTAGGGGGGGGTGCGGGAAATGTGGCCTCAAGCAGTGGTGGTATGGACTAAGTTGTTGCCGCAATGAGTGTGGAGGGGAATGAGAAGGGGGGAGCAATGGAACGGGCCAGGAAGGGGATAATCAGGGAAAGGGTACAATGTTGTGCCTCGGTGGCAGTGCAGGTCATGGACCATAAAGAAATAACATTTGAGGGTCTCCTTATCTTTAGAGAGGTTGGGGTACACTTGTCCGTGTATGGGAATAATCACTACCTGGCGGAATTTGGTGCTTGGCTGGGAGAATGGGTAAAAAGTTTGAGGTAGAAAAGTGGGGGGGGGGGTTGGGGCAGAAAGAACTCCTCGGGGGAGGGTTTTTCTGGTGCCGGGGGCATGGCCCCTTTTGATGTGGGGGGAGGGAAGCACAATGGGGGAATGACACGGGAAAGGATGGGGTGGCGCTGTTTGCACAAGCAGGTCACCCCGGGGGAACAGGTATTGAGCCTGGAGGGGCATGGCCCCTGGGAGAAAGCGGGACGCCTGGAAAAGGGGCAAGGAGACGGTAGGATCCAAGGGATCATTAGGGAGGAATTGGGTTATTTAATTATTTAATTGTTGGGGCAAAATGAAAATGTTTAATTTATTTAAGTGGTGGTTAAAATATTCCTTTAGTTTGTTAGGCCATGGAGCCAGTTAAGCGTTTGATTGTAAGCTTTGGCCTGTCACATTAAAGCGACCTTTTCCACTTTTAAACGAGTCTGGGTTTTTGTGCATTAAGCCAAAAGGGGGGCCCCTGGGGGAACGCGAAGCGTTTCCCCCCGGGGAGTTTTTTGGCGATGCACATGGCCAGCGAGTGGCCGTGGGGCAGAGCGCCTCCTGGGGGGTATTTAAGGGCTCGGGGAAGGTTCGGGAGGCAGGCGACGGTTAGGACTTGATGATTGTCCCGCCCTCCCACCCCTTTCAGTTTCGTTAGGGTAGTGTCTGGTTAGGTAATATGGGGGGGGCCATTGTTTATGGGATTATGCAGGGGGTTCTTTAGATGACATGGCAGGTTCATGAGTTTTGGGGTCTGTTAAGAAGGTAGGGTTGGTAGTTTTGTGTGACAGGTCAGGGCATTGTGAAAGTGTGTGTAATATATGTTGCTGATGTGGCAGGTCAGGCTGGCTGCAGGTCATAGGAAGGGGGAGTTTGGTGTAGAGGGGAGTTTGAAGTGTGTTGAAGTGGGTCCGGGCGCCGGGGGCATGGCCCCTTTTGATGTGGGGGGAGGGAAGCACAATGGGGGAATGACACGGGAAAGGATGGGGTGGCGCTGTTTGCACAAGCAGATCACCCCGGGGGAACAGGTATTGAGCCTGGAGGGGCATGGCCCCTGGAGGAAAGCGGGACGCCTGGAAAAGGGGCAAGGAGACGGTAGGATCCAAGGGATCATTAGGGAGGAATTGGGTTATTTAATTATTTAATTGTTGGGGGAAAATGAAAATGTTTAATTTATTTAAGTGGTGGTTAAAATATTCCTTTAGTTTGTTAGGCCATGGAGCCAGTTAAGCGTTTGATTGTAAGCTTTGGCCTGTCACATTAAAGCGACCTTTTCCACTTTTAAACGAGTCTGGGTTTTTGTGCATTAAGCCAAAACGGTGCGCTCACACACAAAACAAGCAGTTTAATTTTTTGGTTGAAGAGAACATTTTAGTGCCGCCAGAAACATTGTATGAGGTATTGGTGGACAGATAGTGGCACGTTGATTGGCTGTGTGACTCAACGCACCACCTGCTCGAGCACATTGTGAGCAGTAGGCCAGAGAAGGAATGTGCACTGGGTCAGCTTGTAGGAAAGAGTGCACTCACACACAACAAGCAGTTTAATTGTTTGAGGGAAGCGAAACATTTGGGATGAATTAGTCTAATTATTATTACGTTTTATAATAGCTTATGATTTTAGATGGGAAATTAATATTGTTTTGATTTTGCTACCAGAAATGAGTGCTATTGGCCATGAGCATGATGGGAGCAGCCTCATTGACCATGCCAGTCTTGCACAAATCTACTCAAAGAAACTGCTCAACTTTGAGGTTGTCTGCCCGTGTGATAACAGGCACACGACAAAATGAAATGGATGCATGAGCAGGTAGTGAGTATCAGTTTGGATTGAACGAATTCCCAAGTACTTAAGATGTCATAGGGAGGCTCTGCCGGAGATTATCTGGTTGGTGTTGCGTGCTTTCGTATTTTGGACTGCATCTTCAAACTTTCTATCATCAAAACAATTTGTAAAATCACCTGCCGTTTCCCCCAGTTATTACAAACAAAATGTCCTTAATGGAAATTCACATATTGTGCGTGGTTATTCACATCAAATATTTAGAGAGCTCCCACGGTTTTTATGGCTGTAATTAATCTTGCGTCTTGTTGGTGGAGAGCCGCACATGACAAACGAGCTGGGGATGAGAAAGCGGCACGGCGGGTGACACCATGAACTCTACAGAGGCTGGAAGGGAGCACGCCTCTGATGGCAAGAAACGGTCCGCCAAAGAACAACCATCCCCGCCTTCTGCCTGCCCCAGCATGCTGTTTCGCCAATGCCTGCTTAAAATATAGAATGAAAGTTCAGTGCTCAAAATCTCGAAAAACACAAAAGCTCGAGTATGAAAATGCAGAATACACACGAAAGGTTGCATTTTTAAAATAATCCATCCGTATAAACCATCCGTGGCTGAAGAAAGCATAGTGGAGAAGCAGGCAGAAATAGTATTGTTGCCTAGTGGGTATTAGAGTTGAAGGATATTTGAATTGGGCGATATCTAGTTCAACGGAATATTCCACCCAACCCACATCAGATGCACACAATTTTCATTTATTTAATAAAGTTCTTTTTATGAACATGGGACCTCCAATTTAACAGTATTGATTCCCTACAGGCTCCCTCCCTATTTGTTAATAACATATAAACAATTAAATAAATTTTATGTGAGATACCTGATGGTGTTCTCTTACCTACTCCCCGGGGATCTTCCATTCAGGTGGCACGGGACGGGCCATCGCGTTTGGATCCCGACCCTGGGGGTGAACAAGCGAGGGAGGATCACCTGAGTGGAGGGTAGCTGGGGATTAAACAGAGTATACACGAGGGCGAGACATGGTATTCCGCTTAGCCCCATTTCCCACCTGAAACCCTTTCCTCAGCTTTCAAGGGATATTTACCATCCCATTCCATCTCCCCCTACCCATTTCTGACAAATATGGGAAGAAGAAGAGGCAACCGAGAGTAGTGAGTTTTACCTGCATGAAACACCTTGAGAAACAACAGGAAGACTGCCACCTTCTACCATTAGGCTGTCCCATAAATAGGGTCAGGAAGGATCAGGCATTTCACACCGACTACACACACCTGACTCCACTCGACACTTATGTAAAGTATAAAAGATGTGCATTTGCACAATTCAGAGAGCAAGCTTAGAATCCTGAAGGACGCCAAGAATCAGACAACTGAATGGAGATGAAACTGGAGGATTCAGAGGAGAGCGGCATGCCACAAGGCTGGCCCGTTGCCTGTGAGGGGCTCCAGCGTGGCTAGGGAGCCGTGTCTCCATGAAGCAGGATTGAGGAGTGCTCGTTCACTTAGGACGTGTGCCGGTCGCAAGGGGGTCTGAGGGGCAGGTGGTGAGACCCTGACCTGGATCCCATATGTCCTGAAAGGACTGCTCACCAGTGCAACGCTACCGGGTGAGTTTCAGAGGGGAAAGTAATGAGAAACTCGGGAGTGTGCGGCTAGCTGGTGTGGGATAAGGGATAGGACAGAATCTGCAAGCAGCATTAATAGAAAGCAAGGAAGCTAGCGGAAAGTAAAAGGAAAGTGAGAAAATGACGCTTTAGAGAGCAGAAAGGCAGAAAAAGTCTTGTAAATAAATGTAAAGCGTGCACGTGACCCAAAAGTGAAGGAAAGGTGCATGTGAGCACCAGAAAGTGAAACAAAGTAAACAAGAAGGGTGCGAGTGACCCAAAAGTGAAGAGGAGGTGCAAGTGAGCATCAGTAAATGAAACAAGTGTACAAGAGGCACAGAATGGAATGTGCAAGATGCACAGTGAAGAGAAAGAGAACCGGTAGGGAAAGTATCAGGGACGATGTGGCCCAAGCTCGGGGAAGGGAACCCTGAGAGGCCTAAGAGAAACTGTTGTTAAATTGAACTTGTGTTTGAAACTGAAGCTGCCTGAGCTTGGGGAAGGGAACCCTAAGAGGTGTAACAAAACTGTGTTTGTGTTTGAAACTGAAGGGGCCTGAGCTTGGGGAAAGGAACCCTAAGGGGCCTAACAAAGGTGAACTTTTATTTTTGGTGAAACAAGGAGGCATACACCTGGAGATGGGAACCCTGAGAAGCCTGGAAGAAACTGTTATATGTTTTATTTGATTCTGAACTTTGAGTGAAGCTTGGGGAAGGGATTCCCCAGAATCAGAAAAAATTGTTGAACTGAGTATAAGAACTTTGTGACAAGAGCTGATGAACAACTTCTTTTTGATTGTGCTAAACATTGAGGATACTAACCAAGCAACACCTGGTGAGAAGACCACCTGAAACCAGCCTTGGTATATATTTATTTTTATGAATTTTTATGAATCACTATTTTTCCTTTAAAGAGACTTCCTATCACATTGGCTCAGAGTGAGGGCAAGCATAGGTTTATACACAGCCGGATTTTCATTTTGGACTTTCAGACATCGACAATCCTTTGAAGCATCACTTGAGGGAACCAACCCTTTATAGTTAGGGCAAGGGAGGTAATACACCAAGCCCAGGTTTCAACTGTGTCCTCTGTATATTATATACACTGATCAGGCACTAGCCATGGACTTCAGCACAATACTGTCCAGTGGCCGCCATCTTTGGCTGGGCCCACTATATATTCTAAAATATAAATGGGCCACTAGCCATGTCCTTTGACCTTGAACAGTTTGTACATCTTTTGGCCATGTCCACTGTATATTTTGAAATAATAGAATGCTATAAGCGATGGTCTATTATACAACTGGCCTATTAACCACTGTGTATTATACAACCCTAACCATCCACTGGCTATGGCCTTCGGCCACGCCCACTGTATATTATATACACTAACCAGCCACTAGACATGGGTCTTCAACACAATACTAGCCAGTGGCCACGTCCTTTGGCTGTGGTGACTGTATATTCTAAGATATTAATGGGCACTAGTAATGGCCTTTAGCCATGGTCACTGACTACAGCTTTCAACGTTGCCCACTGTATATTTTAAAACAGTGATGGGCTACTAGGCATGACTTTTAACCATGCAGATTGGTATTTCCTTTTAACAATAAGCTATGTCCTTTGGTGCTAGCCAGTGACCCTAGCCTTTGCCATACCAAGTCCATGGCCTACATTGTTATTAAGGTAATCAAACCTTTCATGAGTTAACTTATAAATGATGTTATGTCTAAATCCATTATTGATGTAATCAGTTATATACAATGTAACTAGTGTTGTCACCAGTGATGTGATTTGTAATGTCATCAGTGTTCTCATACAACAATTAGTGATGTCATCAGTGATTTGATCTGTGATGTCTCTTTTGTAACAGGGGGGCTTCATATGAATTTCAGGAGGTTTGTTCTGTTAAGTTCTCACCTTAACGTCCCTGCAACAAATGTTTTTTCCTTGAATTTCAAGGTGTTATTCCATAGATTTTTAGAATACTTCCACACCACTAGCATGGTCTTCGGCCATGGTCAGTGGGCACGGCTGTACACTACTAAACCATGGGCGATGGCCGGTAGGCACGGCAACTCTATATTTTAAAAAACTCAAAGATGTTGATCAATCACAAACTGATTTTGTCATGTTCTGACAGTGGTATTGTTATGTATAAAGGTTTGCAGGCTTTGAGAACTCACAATTTGTTTAGGCATTGCACAGTGAGATTATATTATTTGCCATGGACCATATGCTTTTGTTAAGCAGCGTGCTCCAAGCCCCTTGTTTTATGGCCAGTCTCTTGATGACTGCTGTGATACATTGCACAACCCCAACTAACCACATTTAAGCAGCACGGAAATGGGAAAAATATGACTGGCTGCAAGAATAACATATGCCCAGGTACTTTCTGCAACCATTGCGAATATCAAAAGCTGTCACCCACGAATATACATGCATTAAGTGAACATATATCTTAAGGTGAAATATACAAATGTAGTTCAAATGACTTTCCCCTTATTAGAAAGTATGCAAGACAAAATAGCATTGGACTTTTTTTTAAGTAATGAACACCAGAAAAATAACCTGAGAGAGGAAATGTTGCAATAAATATGTTGGCAACGTATAAAAGGTGCTGACTTCTTAATCCCATCGTGAAATGTTCCCATGTAAACAAAATCCTAATACGAAACAAGTGCTTGTGGTCTTGTGTGTAAGTGTCTGCACTGGGAACATGACAACTGCAGTGAAATCCTGGTAGCCAAATACTTGAGCAAGCTTGCCAACCTGAAAAAACCCATGTGTTGTGTCCTTCCTCTGAAAAAAGGTTACGCCCTTCACTAATATGTGTCCTTTACTTGTGCCCTGAAAAGCAGCCACATTCAGGGGAGAATAACTGCACCACTGTCGAGGATTACAGACTCTTTTGCCACATCATGGGCAAATACTCATGACTTAATTGCCTCTCATCATTTTCCCTCCTCACTCTCATGTCTGGCTTTTTAGCAATACTCTGCTTTATAAAGCTAACTTGAAAAGTACACATTTCATAGTGTCACTCAAATATATAAATCCTTATGGAACTATATTAGGCAAAAAGTCTAGAATTCTGCCATTATCCCCACTCCCGTCCTCTTGCCTGGCAGACTAGAGATGCCAGAATGAAATTTCGGGCTAAAGGCAAAATAATTGGTCTCTGTGTGCAAAACTTCAAGGACTGACAGTATAGCACAGTTTAAAAAAAAAAAAACAGATGCCATGTTTTCTGTTAGTGTGTTATGAGATATTTAAAATGAAGACAATACACGGCACCAGACTGTGGAATGCCTCCCATCCATGCAGTAACTGGGACCAACCCTGCTTAGCTTCAAAGTGAGGAAGGGGCCGGATCTCTCAGGCCACGTTGCTCTAAGTGCTCTTGTAACTTTGCCTCACACATTAGGCGCCATGGCCTTAGGGGGCTCAGTACTGCAGGTGAACCTTCAGCGATGGCTACGAGGTGGCGTTGTGGAATGTGTGACTTGGCTCAAATGTACTTTCCTCCTTTCACACTTCAGGTGAAAGGGTTTTTTCACATCTTTTTAAATCCACCATAACTTTCTTAGTGTTGTGAACAGATGGCCAAATGCTCCGACCACAAGGCTGTCAAGACTATACTTCACTGATGATCCCTAACAAGGGTGAAACCAATTATGACTCCAGAAGTGGAGTCAAGATTGGAAAAGCTAGACCTCGAGCTCCACTGTGAGGAATTTCTCAGTAAGGGGTCAGATATTTTAGAAGAGATCTGTGACAAGTATGCACCCCTAAAATTAAAGGTTACAAAAAAATCCAAATCATGGTTTGGACCAGTACTGGCCCTTATGCGTAAACAGCTATGCCAGGCTAAAACAGGGTGGAGGTTATCCAAACAGGATAGAGATGCTGTGAAGGTGAAAGCTTTGTTAAAGGAATATAAACTAGCCCTCTTTACAGCAAAAACATAATTCCTCCAAATACAAATTAAACAGGCAGGAAACCAAGCTAGAGCATTATTTAATATAGTGGCATGGTTTAGGAATCCGATATGTATGGCATCTCCCACTACCGCAACCCAAAAACAAGCCAACAAGTTTAACAACTTTTTTTAATAAAAGTTTCTGGATATCCAGAAAAGCATTGCCAAAGTGAAGACGGGTAAAAAATGGGAGGAGCCCTTAGAAGAGACAGAGATAGAAGATCAAAAGGGAGAAGATGAGAGCTTCCATTTTAAAACCATTGAAAACGAGACTGTGTTAGCACAGATATTCCAACTAAAGCCAACAAAGGACTTGGCATTTCCAATGCCAGCGTGTACAGCCATCCGTCTGGCAGCAAATCTTGGCCATTTTTAACAAAGTTTATAAATAAATCCTTAATGGAGGGCTATGTTCCTAGTACTTTGAAGGGAGCACTGGTAAAACCTTTATTGAAAAAGCCCAACTTAGATCCAACAGTCCTTAAAAACTATCGGCCGGTAGCTAATCTATGCTGGCCCACTAAAATCTTAGAGAAAGTGGTCTGTGGCCAATTTCAGGATTTTGTGGACAGCAAGAGCCTCCTGGATGAATGTCAGTTGCGGTTTCGCCCCAATCACGGAACAGAGACCACTTTGCTGGCGGTCCAAGATGATCTGTTAGAAGCTGCAGATTGGGGAAGATCCACAATATTGTTGATGCTGGACCTATCTGCGGCTTTGACACGATCGATCACAAAATCATTCTCCAACGTATTGGGACAGTCGGGAGAGCCTCGAAAGTAGTGGTAGTCCAGTTCAGTTCCTCCTTCTTGAAAGACAGGACCCAGTGGGTAACACTGGGAGGTTTTCTCTCTGAATATATTTTTTATATATATATATATACATATATATATATACATAGGTTAGCTGGACTGTTTCTTTCGCAGTCATTGAGAAACACTCCCCCGTTTGGAAATATTCTCTGGAAGCCAGAATTCTGTAGTAGCTGCTCTTTATTCAATAATATTGTGCAACATCACAGCTGATAAATAAACACCACACACATTGTGGCTCTCCCACAGTGTATGGCCCAAACTTGACAAAGTTTATGCATTTCGCGGTATCGTTACCGCTTGGTCACAACAAATAACCCAAAGACAGGAGGTCTATCCCATATGTAGTAGTAAAACATGGTATTCGTAAGACAAGGTATGAGCCATCTTTGAGTGAGTCAGCCTCTATTTCCAAACTCCATTCTATCTTCATTAGACCATTAAAGCCTATATCATGCCCATATTTATCGCCAATACCACGTCTCTGCTTTGACATGTAGTAACTCTCAGTCAACCATGTATTTATGATACATATTACATTCTGTTATTCAAGGTTGGACGTCAGTGATCCTATGCAGATCACATTGTATAATTCTATATACAGGGCATGTACGCTTTATGTTGTTTTTAGAAGTACATTATTTGAAAACACATTATTTATAAACATCATATGGTCATATAAAGTGCATAGTGCAGGAATTGGAAAAAAGTAACGGAATAGAGAATATTGATTTTGATGTTTGACCTTTTGTGTGATGCCATCACAGAAAATGCATCGTGCTCATCATATCGTTCAGTGACATACATATGAGGTAACCAATCTCAACATCTCTAAATATTCAAATCTCTAGGTATGTCTATAGCATAAAGTGCATAGCGCTAGCAGCAAATCTGAAACACATAGTGCATCTGGATGTCTCAAGCATAATGTTTGACATTTTGTACAATTTCATTGCAAACAATGCATAATACCCATCGTTTCATCCAGTAACGTACATATAAAATAGCCATATAATATCTCTAAATATTCCAATCTCTATGTCTCATGTGTCTATGGCATAAAATGCATATTGCTAGCAGCAGGTTTAAAGTGCATTGTGCATATAGATGTTCCAATTCCCAGATATTTCTATTCTATAAAGTGCAATCTCTATGTCTCATATATCTATTGCATAAAGTGCATAGTGCTAGCAGCAGATTTAAAGTGCATAGTGTATCTAGATATTCCAATTTCTGTATATGTCCACTATATGATGTTAATAAGAAAATGCAGATTAATTCTTGAGCATGTGTGTCTAAAATAGGCTTAAGACTCACTCATATATAAAAGCCATAATGGGTAATGGATACCTCCCTCTTTCTTGGAATCCAGTCACATATCTCACCAATTAAAAACAATACTCATAATATCTATGTAACAAGAAAAAAAACAACAACAAAAAGTCCCAAAATATCGACAAAAAGCATCATCCTATCCTCTACAAAATGAAGTAGGGGAAAACCAGTAAAGAGACAGACAGATAAGAAAACAAGCCCACCATAATACCAACTTCATATAAATGTCCTATGTAAAATACTATAAATTACACAGTGTAAATAACAAAATCAAAAACATTTTGTTGAGATAAAGAATACAGATTTAATTTCCACCTTCCACATATTTGGATTACTGTCCTCAAAAGGTATACATTTTCTCATCAATGCTATGACCATTTCGATATTTACTTTCAAAGTCTAAAATACAACAAGTATCTTTCTGGCGAAGTTTCTTCACTTTGTCACCTCCTGTAGGTTCCTTGTCAATCTTATGAATACCAAAAAAGCAGAAACACTCCATGTCGCCTTGGTGATGGTCACTGAAATGTTTGGCCATTGGGTAATTTGGGTCTTGATGTTGTTGAATTTGTATCTTTAACTTACATTTAGTGCTGCCTATATACCATTTCTGGCATGCACACAACAGTACATATACTTTGTATTCAGTTTCACACGTGATTTTGTCCAAAATGGTGATCGAGTTGCCCAAGACAGCAATCGTAAGTTGCACATCTTTTTGCATATTTGCAGACATTACATCTTGTGCATTTGTGGAAACCTGGCTTATGTGTTGTAAGCCACATCTCTTGTGCAGGCAATTCGTCTGGTGCCAAAAAAACTTTTACCCAAAGTATCTTTCAAAGAACAATTACGTCTGAAACTAATTTCAAGATACATTTTCAGATTTGTTGCAAGGTCTTTGCCCGCCAATAAGATCCTCCAGTGCCTGTGGAGTATACGTCTTATTTCTGATGCTTCGTTGTCAAAGGTCAAAATCAGTCTCATCGTATCTTTCTCATTTTCAAACTTGGATAACGAACGAGATCCTGTAAGGAGACCGGATCTCTCCTGTTGTCTAGCTTTCATGTAAGCCTTCTCAATGATTTTCTTTAGGATAACATTGATTAAGGAAACCATTTGCTGTGATTTTGCTGTCCAGATCATACACCTTCATAGTGGAGCTGTTTCCTCTAATTCCTACAAATTCCCCATAGGGGATGCACCATATCAAATTCTTAGAATGGCAACTGGTTGCATGCAGAGGTGTAATTGTTTCAGTGGGTTTCCTATGAAGTTTGGTTGTCAATGTCTGGTCCACAATTCTAAGATTCACATCCAAAAAAGTTAAAAAAGTGTTTTCAAGAGAGCCACAGTGCAACACTAAGTATAAAAAAAGTCACTACTTTCAAGAAGGGCATCAAGCCAATTTAGATTGGGTGTGCAAAAATCCAAATGGCTGGCATAGTAAGAAAAACATTAAAGCTATGGAAAAGTATTCATGCTGTGAAACGTCATAGTCCCATGGGCGAAGGGTGCCATTGGCACATGTCGAACAAAGCCACAAATACTCCTCTTTGCAATGTACCACGCTGTCTGCATTCACGGACTAAATAGGAAATGACGTTGCCACATCAGTGGCTGCATAATGTGCTATGAACGTCTGCAAGAGATCTGAAACAAACACATGAACTGGGCAAGTGCCTCCTTCATAGCAAATGGCACTTAAGGTTGTGTAACATGCTGCAACATTTTCCCTGCGCAATGAACACCAATAATATCGGCATGATTGATTGTCACCAAAGTTTCACACAGAGAAACCAAAATCTGGCACTTCCTTGTGGCTACTCCATTGCACTACACATGCACATGATAGATTGCAAAATGAATAGCCACTGCACAGTGTTTGCCATTCACTTTCACTCAATGTATATCGGAATACCCTAAAACACGCACGCTGTGCCTCGTGGAACACACAGCCATAACCGCACCCACTGCGTTTCTGTCGACAAATGCACTGTGTACCACAGTCTGTTCGTACATACCACATTAACAAACTTTATTGCCCAATCCCGTAGACTCTACAGGCCCATTTCTATGGCCGTCATCTGCAAAAGGGGCGTATGAAACACGTGTCACCCTGCAACTATCGCGATACTTGCTGACTTTTTCTGCTGGGCGAGCGTGGTAGTGGGGGAATAACTTTCAGCCAGGGGAGCGGACGTCGTTAGGTGTGGTGGCTCTTAAAAGAACATTTTTCATTTCTTTTTTGTAAGGTGCTTCCATGAAAACACTTCTTTTGCAGTCTTCATACGGAAATGTGTGTTTTGAACGTCAGCTGACATTCTTATAATAGGGTCTTCACTGCAGTGTGTAGATTATGAAACAATATTTCATTGCCACTGTGCGACAAAGACATGCCATTTGCCTTGAAAAGGTGTATGTATCACAAACCAATGTTCTCATTCTGACAAGAGAACATTGCAGCAGCACTCACAAAGTCACACATGCTTCTGTTGATGAGACCCGTTCCGACCTCTGGCTGGCGACAGGAATCCTTGGAATACTTCCACACTATTCTTGGGGGTATACATGAGAAAACCACCTTGGCAGTAGGAAAAATGCACTGCACTGCTTTCATCATAATCTTCAGTTGACTAAACACATGGGAACAAGACAAAAAGAAGGCTCCAAAGTGCACAATCACAAACTTTACAGTTGTCGAAGAGGCCATGCGTCAACATTCTACAAGCAGTCCGCCGAAACAGCACGATTCGACACTACACCACAAAGCGCCCACTCCCGCCAAACTGAAATTGCCAGAAAAGTCTTCTTGGAGGGCATACACGCACAGATCTTCCACAAAGTCATCACCCACGACACACACAGATCTTCCACAAAGTCATCACCCACGATGAGAACTGTACATCTTGCCATGTTTGCCAGCCACAGTACACAAAGTAATGGGGAAACTGAATACCACCCTTTCCTGTGTTGCACACCCAGAGCACCTGATTGACCAAAATCCATAGTCTCATTTCCATCGGCCACCATGGTGAGAAGCGCAAAATGTGCCACGTGCCATTTTCTAAGGACCGCGTGGGCCGCACCCCAGTACAGCAGGAGGAGTCCTTCTTCGTATTGGTGCTCTTACCTGCACGTACACACTGAGCACCTCATTGGACAAAGGCAATAGTCCCATTTCCATTTGCCAGCATGCCAAGAAGCGCAGAATGTGGCACGTGCCATTTTCTAAGGACCGCGTGGGCCGCACCCCAGTACAGCAGGAGGAGTCCTTCTTCGTATTGGTGCTCTTTCCTGTGATGCACACCCTGAGCACCACCTGATAGGACAATCGCTGGAGTCCCATTTCCATAGACCAGCATGTTGAGAAGCACCGAATGTGGCACCTGCGGGTCCCCAAGTATGTCGAGGGCCGGGCCTGAGTGAAGCAGGAGTCCCTCTTTCTATTGGCGCACACCCTAATCATGTGATTGGACAATGTCTACTGTTCCATTTTCTCGGCCGCCACTTGCAAAATCCCCAGATGTAGCTTTCGTGCAGCGTGCAGGCGTGAGGAATAACTGGCAACCAGGGTAGGTGTAGTTTGTGGTAAGGGGCGACTCTTCAAAGAGCCGGTTGTGGTTTTTTTGTTTAGATGCTTCTACGGAAACACTTTTTTTTTTGGTGTTCATTAGCTTTTGTGAGTTTGTTTGCTCACAGTAGTGCAGTAAACGCTTCACCGCAGCCTGTAGACGAGCAAAGAAAACTGCATTGCCAATGGGTGACAACAAAATGCCGTTTTCTTGGAAACACTCTACATTTCCACAACTAATGTGGTCATTGTTATAGAAAAACATTCCACGAGCGGACAAAAAAGTATACATGCTTCTGTTGATGAGGCACCTTCCTCCGTCTGGCTCGGAACATCAACCATGAGCAGTAGGCCATACTCTTCGTGATGTTATGGATGAGAAAAGCACCGTGGCCTTGAGAAAAAAGCATCCTCACGACATTCAGCAATCTCCTCACTCTGCGGAACAAATCTAAGAAAGGCAGGTAACCTGTATGCATGCCGCCATAATGGAGGATGATGACATCTACTACTGGAGAACTGGCGAGGTCTTTGCAAAGTGCATGCATATCGACGAAATTGCACTCACACAGAGCGCTCCACGATGCGTCCACTCCTTCGAAAGGAAAATTGCAGTCAAAGTGTCTTTGCATGTCAGCCACCCTCAGCACGCAGAATATATTGTACAACAATTACACCTCCCCTTCCTGTTAACCACACCCAAACTACCTCATTGGCTAATCTACACACTGCCATGGCAATTGGGCAAGGTGGTCTAAAGGGCACATTTTGGCACGTGCGCCTCCCAAAGTAGCGCAAGGGCCGCACCCTTGTAAATCTGGAGCAGTCCTTCCTCTCTTTGCAATATGTTCTCTGGAGCTCTACTTCATTGGGTTACGCATAAACAGGCACACACGCATCGACCAGTCGCATCGAAGCTGCCATCATCCAACACTGTCACTCTTGTACAACACTTGAAATGTACCGTTACACATTTACAGTACAAATGTCGCGCCATTCCAAAGCACGTCCACTACAAAGTTCAATGAAAGTATGCACAATTTCTCCATCTGTGTACATCCACATAGCCACCCTGGATGTGGCATGTGTAATCCTGAAAGTACTGTGTAATGCACTACCTATTTGTGATAGTGGGGAGGAGGGGAAGAGGATGGGGGTAAAGAATATCAAACTGGGTAGGGGATTCAGTCTTCCATCGTAGATGTATGAAAGTGTTTTTTTTATTTTTGTTGTTTTTGAGACGAGCGTGCCAGCAACTTTTTTTTTATTTTCTCTTTACATGTGTTTCTGTTTGCCTCTTGTCACATTTTTACCACATTCTGGTCAATGCTTCTTGCTCAGTGTAAAAGAAAATGGCATTGCCAATGGCACTCAAATAAATGCCATTTCTACAGAACCACTGCGTATTTGGCGACCTCATGATCTCATACTGGGTGGAGAACATGCCAGCAGTCTGCATATACTCACACATAATTGTGTTTCTGGCACACCTTCCGACCTCTGACTGCGGACAAATTACACCGTCATGGACCCAAACTCCTCTTGTGTTATTCATGAGTAAACGATCTTTGCAGTAGGAAAAATACACATCACTGCGGTCAGCAACCTCTTCAGGTGACGGATTAATTGTCCACACAACATGTAACCCAAATGTAGACATCCATAGTGCAGCACGACAAAGTCAACGTTCATGACGGATGCCACATATCTGCAAATGCGACCCATCTCGCCGAAACTGCAGTCAACCTGACAGAACCAGAGAGCATCCATTCCTTCCAACCCGAAATTACCAGCAACACCTCTTTGCACACAACACCTGTGCAAATGTTGCACAAAGGTATCACTGACTATAAGTACTGTGCGTCTCTCCATCTCAACTACCCTCACAACACAGTAATGGGAGGAAATGGAACTGCCCCTTCTCGTGAAGCGCACCCTAAAGTCCTACTTGCCTATTTCCCACAATTCCAATTCCCTTTCCACCCTGCTCATACTGGCAGGATGTGCATGTGCGCTTTCCGATATACAGTAAGGGCCACGGCCCAGTGAAGCTGAGACAATAATTCTTCCTATGCACAGGCACTTTTTGCAGTACTCCCACATCGGGTTCTGTCAAATTTTCAAATAAGCATGCAGCAATGACATACAAAGGCTCTGCACTGCACACTGTCATTTCTATACAGCACTTCATATTTTACGTTGAACACTCTCAGTACACTTTTTGTTTCATTGCAAAGCCTCTCCACCATAGACTTCTGCTAAATAATGCACGATTGCAGCACCCACAAATATACTCAGATGCACCCAGCACACCTTTGGACATGCACACAACATTGCAGCACTTTTCACACCCACCAGCACACTATACATCCAAGCAAGCGACCATGTGGGCACCTACCATCATGCACAAATGTAACATACGTAGCAGCACTTCCACCCAAATCCCACACTCCATAAAACACCCATGCACGAAAACATGACACACGTAGCAGAATCCACAAACATACCACATGCTGCATCACCCTTACACACTGCCATTCACAAAGTATTCTGTCACTGGCAACCTATGCACAACAGCTGCACAATATTGGGCCTACTTCAATAATTCTGCACACAGCACAGCAACCAACCACATATAACCTGCACTACAACCATACCCACTTCCATACTCACATTACATACACACTGCACCCTGTGGCCACCCTGCACAACTTCTCACTGCACCATCTCCTGCTGCAGACCAAATACTGTAGCATGTTGCAACTATCACCACAACCATGGAATGCACAATACACGCTTCGCAACTCCCTTGTAGTGCTATAGCACGTCGACAATGTGCTCCACACCCATTCTCCAGAGATCACCAGCCTGTGCCTCATGCACTGTCAAACCTACATTGCTCCAGTGGGTGTGCTCCTTGCACACATTCCTGCACCACAATGCAATCATGCATGTCAGTATGTCACCAACTACCAGTATGGCCATACGCACCACTGGCACCAGTACTCCTAACCAACTTCTACATCGTAATGCACATGCACAACATTACATGCAACAGTTACCTTAATGTATGAACATTACACTGTTTCTGGCACCCGTACACCCTATCATTCGAATATTATTGTCTTACTGAATTCCACTCAGAAGGTATTGTGCCACTGCCAAAATAACTACAAAATGTTTACAACATTGCCCATACTGCAGGCATTGTGCACACAACATACTATCCAAGCACTTATAAGCTGTCCTTCACCCATACCCTCTACCATACTAACAGTATGCAATACTGCCCCCAATGCCCACAGTGCGTGACTTTTCAATGCAGCATCTCGAAGCACAGCGCACCGCCATGGAGCTATGCAGCAACAAAATGCAACAGTTACCATAATGTACAAATAAAATAATCTCTCCTGAATCCCTGTGCACTTTCAATCACATACTATGGGTGTACGGCCTTCAGCCATGCACCCAATAGTCTAGGCCTTCAGCACACCCACAGTAAGGTAATGCCACGCATGTCACCATGTCAGCAAGTATGACAATCCACATACACACAACTGCCACCAGCACTGCCAACCAAACTGTACAGCTCTGTGGTGCTAAACAACACCAAATTGCACCACTTCACAGAACGGCCATGTGGGCAGCTAACATTAAGCACAAACAAAACATCCATGCATGAAAACAGGTTGCAATTACCAGAATCCACAAACACACCACAGCCTCCGCCACCCCTACCCACAGCCATTCACAAAGTGTAGTGTCACTTACCACAACATTTTCACAACATTGGGCCTACTTGAAGAAATCTGCACACAGCATGGGCTGTGAACACACCCACAGCAATGTAATGCCACCATACATGTCACCATAGCACCCACTACCACCATCCACATACACACCACTGCCACCAGCACTCCTACCCAACCTGTGCACCGCCACACAGCTATGCAGCAGAAAATTGCAACAGTGAACATAATATGCAAAGAAAACACTCTCTCCTGCACCCCTGTGCACTTTTATTCACTTACTATGAGCGTCCCCACTTCCATTCACAAAGTACTGTGTCACTGCCAACCTACCCACATTCTGGTTGCAACAATAGTCCTACTGCAACCAATCTGCACATTCCACACTATACATGCAGCACCCTGTACTAAATGCAGAGTGAAACATGCGTTTCTGCGGTGGGTATGTTGCAGCCCTATGCTATTGAGTGCATGCCATACACCATACGGCCTACGGCCTTCGCCCATGCACCCATTAGTCCAATCCTTCCACAAACCCACCGCACCTGCATTCACCCATGCATGCCACCAAGTCGCCAACAACCACATTTTATCTGCAGCAAACAGTCACCCACACTCTGACCCACCCTATGTCATGTGCAAATCACACCCCTTCTGCAATTCACGTGCCACCACTCTCGACAAAACCTACCCACATTCTGGTCGCAACACTAGTCCTACTGCAACCAATCTGCACATACCACACTATAAAAGCAGCACCTTGTCCCAAATGCAGAGTGAAACATGCGTTCTTGCGGTGGGTATGTTGCAGCCCTACGCGCTTGAGTGCATGCCTTACACCCGACAGCCTACGGCCTTTGCCCATGCACCCATTAGTCCAATCCTTCCACAGACCCACTGCACCATTATTCACCCATGCATGTCACCAAGTCGCCAACTACCACATTCAACCCCAGCGCACAGGCATCCACGCTCCCACCCACCCTATGTCATGTGGAAATCACTCCCATTCTGCAATTCACCTGTTACCACTCACCACAAAAAGAGGTAGCCGCAAACAGGTTGCGGTAGAATCTATGGGGCCATTACGACAGCTGCTTCCAATCACCACACACAGTACTCGCCTACATATGTCACATTAAGCACTTTTCACCTCTCCACCCATCCCCTCCCTTATTGTTGCCAACGCATTCCGTATGGTACATTTTCCAGACCCTTCCTTTTCCAGACCCTTCCGCCGCTGCACTGTCCTCCAATACACCGTGGCGGCTTTCCCAGAAAATGTTGACGTACTCCACGCTTCCCTCCAGCCAACCACTGGCCGCATCCCAACTTCTCTGACAGCACGTCGTACCGTGAGCCAATGACACTTCTGTCCGCGGAGCGAACAGGGAAATCATTCCGCTGTTGAGGGAAGTGCTTCCACATATCACTCATTTACTTACATTTCAGTTATTTTCAACAAAACTACTGGTCGATTTCCACCAATCACACAAAAGCATGCTTTCTGACCCAAGTCCCCTCTCCTGTCACAAATTTGGTGAAAATCCGTCCAGCCGTT
The DNA here is from genome assembly GCF_040938575.1 of Ambystoma mexicanum. Lineage (NCBI taxonomy): Eukaryota > Metazoa > Chordata > Amphibia > Caudata > Ambystomatidae > Ambystoma > Ambystoma mexicanum. Next base: position 481,520,553 of record NC_090921.1, read on the forward strand.
CGGCCTGTAGCCATGCGCAAAGTTTTTCCCCATTCAGTCTATGGGAAAAAAAAGATTTTGGGACGGCCCCTATAACTTCCTCCCCCGCATGAAAACTCCCCCAAATTGGCAATAAAATTCATACCCAGCCAGATACTTTTTTTTGCAAAGTTCGGTGTTTATTTGTTCCCAGCGACCGCCAGAAATGTGCTCTTCCTATGAGTTTAGCAATTTAACCATAACTACACAGCCGCTACCGCGAGCCGTGTAATATATATATATATATATATATATATATAGTCACTGAAAAAACTTTGTTAAAGGGACGTTATGGTTAAGTTGGACTAATACAAATCTATGAAATTCAAAGAAAAAACTGTGTTAAACTGACATTATGGTTCCAATTAAAACCAAAAAAACCCTGAAATTCGCCAGTTATGGTAAGCTAAGCAACCATAACTCACGCCACCACCGTGCACTGCTCAGACTAACACTCAGGACATCAAAGATGACTCTCCTGCCAAAAGAAATACATCCAAAAACAACAAACAACATATTCCTTTAGGAACCACCTTTCACAGTTAAAAACAGAACTAAAAAAAAAAATGTATAGTCTTCATCTACTTTATATTTCTCAGTAAAGTACATAGACTAAAGAAGATTTTCCAACATTTGCATATGCATTTTGTATTATGCTAATGGAAATATTGTGGCGTTCATCCTCTGTTCCAGGGACTGAAACGGTGGATACCGGCCCAGCAGCCCAAGTTATCAGCCCAAGCGAAGCGAGGGTGGATGACGATGTCTCTGTACCATTATCCCCCCATTCTAGCCCTTGAAATGGGGGATGAAGGCCATTAGCACCCTAGGTTCCCAAAGGGGGAAACCGGGGTGCTAAAAAATAGGATTTTTATTCCAACACCGGGACACCTGCAGCGTCCCTGTGTAGGAAGGAAAATCCTTTTCCAGGATGGCCACCATGGGAAGGGAAGGTGAGGGTTCCATACTGGGCCCCTCTTTGCTTTCCATAGCAGCCTGCAGAAGGCAAAAAGAGAACCCTATGACCATATTACCACAAGCTCATTTTTCTTCCCTTTAAAATCTATCCTAATTTTGAATAACTTTACCACAAAGCCAGTCCCAGGTGGACTTGGCCACTTTAATCCTATGTTTTGTCCCTTGTGGTCATGGCCAATAGGCAGATTGTCCGGATCATGACCTTATTCCATGACCCGGACAATCTGGCCACTGCCCCTGGTCACAGGCTAGCCCTCAGTCACTAAAGGTATACCGCTATTTTTTGTAGCTACATTATGACAATTGTCAAATACTAAAACACTGGCACATTTGCAAAACCATGCTTGTAGGTCCTTGCCAATGCTCCTTACGCAAGTTTGTTGGAAATCCACCCATGTTTTATTTTTTCAAAAGTGTCAAATGTGTACACATACAATCATCATATAACCTAGCCCCCACTTGACAAAATCCATTCAGACTTTACGAAAACATCTAAATCTAGATCTATAATCGTTTTGCAAACCTTTGTGTAGATTTGTCAAATGGAAAATTAACAAGGGGTGTCCTGGGAGTCCCTCTGCCAGACATTAGTCCTGGTTACGAGAGACTTACCCAGAGTCTTTAGCTCACTATCTTTCACAGAGAAGAAATATCCCAAACATATCAGTCTTTGTCCTGCCCTGGGGCAGTCCAGCACCGAAATACTAGGCAATTCTCCTCTGAACAAGAGTACCAACAGCATCCCCAGACACGTGGTTCTTTTCTTCTCTTTGAAAGATAGTGAGCTAAAGACTCTGGGTAAGACTGTTGTAACCAGGACTCATGTCTGGCAGACACGCTCCCATGAGCCCCCTTGTTATTTGCAGATTTGTCAAATGGCACCACATTTATAAGCCTTTACAATATTTTGGGACCCCCACTCTAATTTTGCTCCCTCTCGACAGAATCCCACCAAACTCTGCAAAAACATGTATATCTTGGTCTATTATCAGTTTGCCAAATGAAGTGTAGATTTGTCAAATGGCACCTCATTTATAAGCCTTTACATTATTTTGGGACCACCATTAAGTGGCGCCAACGTTATAAGCCATCCAAGAACTGCATTTCACCAACCCTGTAATGCTAAGGTGTTCGCGAACTTTCACAGGACTGTTCGCGGACATTCGTGGCAAAAAACACCCGTTTCCTTTTGCTTCTTGCAGCCATATCCCATCCCATCCTCATCACCCCTCACCTACCCAGAGATTATTTGATAAGTTTGACAAGTGGAATGCTGTGTTTTTTTATATGTTTTTACTGCGATGTCCGCGGACATCGGCCACTGTCCGCGAATACAAGATAGTGGGCGTTTCCAAAAATCTGACGCACTTCACGCTCCTCACCATCCAATCAGCGAACACGTTGCAGGTCCACAGACATGACGCAAGCCGATTAGCCAATCAGGACACTGTCCGCGGAGCAAACAGGGAAGTGTGTCCGCAGACCGGACATAGATATCACTAATTTTTCGTGACCGGACAGCGCGGTGAAACTTGGTGGAAAAATACTATTTAGTAGAGTGTGTTGGTGTGTAAGACTGTTTGGGGAAGGTGGGGGAGTAAGAGATGGGTTAAATGTTGCATTTATTTAGGTGGTAGATTCCCCTGTTGTGTTCGCTTTGTCCGCAGACAACACGGATGTCCTCAAAAAACGGAATGGGGTGTCCTGAGGACACTACGCCTGTACGTATGGTTCGTAGGCAAGATGAAACTGTTTTAAGAACACACGCGGTGTCCTGAAATGTTCAAAAATAAACGAAATGGGTGTGTTCTGAGGACGGTATGCCTGTCAGTTTTGTTCGCAGGCAAGTTGAAACTGTTCTAAGAACACATCATGTGTCCTGGGATGTTCGTCAATAAACAAAATGGGGGTGTCCTGAGGACGGTATGCCTGTCCGTACTGTTCGAAAGCAAGTTGAAATTGTTCTAAGAACACATGAAGTGTCCTGGGATGTTTGTAAATAAACAAAATGGGGGTGTTCTGAGGACGCTACATCTGTCCTTATTGTTCGCAAGCAATCTGAAACTGTTCTAAGAACACTCGCGGTGTCCTGCAATGTTTGTAAATAAACGAAATGGGTGTGTCCTGAGGATGCTGTCCGTATTGTTCGTTGGCAAGTTGAAATTGTTCTAAGAACACATCAAGTGTCCTGGGATGTTCGTAAATAAACAAAATGGAAGTGTTTTGAGGACGCTAGCCCTGTCCGAATTGTTCTCAAGCAAGCTGAAACTGTCCTACGAACACATGCAGTGTCCTGAAATGTTCGAAAATAAACAAAATGGGTGTGTCATGAGGACGGTATGCCTGTCCGTTTTGTTCGCAGGCAAGTTGAAACTGTTCTAAGAACACATGCAGTGTCCTGAAATGTTCGTAAATGGACGAAATGGGTTTGTCCTGAGGACACTGTCTGTATTGTTCGCTGGCAAGTTGAAAGTGTTCTAAGAAAACATCATGTGTCCTGAAATGTTCGTAAATGGACGCAATGGGTGTGTCCTGAGAACGCTGTCCGTATTGTTCGTTGGCAAGTTGAATTGTTCTAATAACACATCATGTGTCCTGGGATGTTCGTAAATGGACGAAATGGGGGTGTCCTGAGGACACTGTCTGTATTGTTAGCTGGCAAGTTGAAAGTGTTCTAAGAAAATATCATGTGTCCTGGAATCCTATAAATAAACAAAATGGGGGTGTCCTGAGGACGCTATGCCTGTCCGTACTGTTTGTAGGCAAGTTGACACTGTTCTAAGAACACTCATCATGTCTGCGGACATTAAAAGACGCCAGCCCTGTCCGAATTGTTCGCAAGCAAGCTGAAACTGTCCTAAGAGCACACGCAGTGTCCCGAAATGTTTCAAAATAAATGAAATGGGTTTATCCTGAGGACGGTATGCCTGTCCATTTTGTTCGCAGGCAAGTTGAAACTGTTCTAAGATCACATGCAGTGTCCTGAAATGTTCGTAAATGGCCGAAATGGGGGTGTCCTGAGGACGCCATCCGTATTGTTCGCTGGCAAGTTGAAAGTGTTCTAAGAACACATCCTGTGTCCTGGGATGTTCGTCAATAAACAGAATGGGCGTGTCCTGAGGACGGTATGCCTGTCCGTACTGTTCGAAAGCAAGTTGAAATTGTTCTAAGAACACATGAAGAGTCCTGGGATGTTTGTAAATAAACAAAATGGGGGTGTTCTGAGGACGCTACATCTGTCCGTATTGTTTGCAAGCAATCTGAAACTGTTCTAAGAACACTCGCGGTGTCCTGCAATGTTCGTAAATAAACGAAATGGGTGTGTCCTGAGGACGCTGTCCGTATTGTTCGTTGGCAAGTTGAAATTGTTCTAAGAACACATCAAGTGTCCTGGGATGTTCGTAAATAAACAAAATGGAAGTGTTTTGAGGACGCTAGCCCTGTCTGAATTGTTCACAAGCAAGCTGAAACTGTCCTAAGAACACATGCAGTGTCCTGAAATGTTCGAAAATAAACAAAATGGGTGTGTCATGAGGACGGTATGACTGTCCGTTTTGTTCGCAGGCAAGTTGAAACTGTTCTAAGAACACATGCAGTGTCCTGAAATGTTCGTAAATGGACGAAATGGGTTTGTCCTGAGGACACTGTCTGTATTGTTCGCTGGCAAGTTGAAAGTGTTCTAAGAAAACATCATGTGTCCTGAAATGTTCGTAAATGGACGCAATGGGTGTGTCCTGAGAACGCTGTCCGTATTGTTCGTTGGCAAGTTGAATTGTTCTAATAACACATCATGTGTCCTGGGATGTTCGTAAATAAACAAAATGGGGGTGTCCTAAGAACGCTATACCTGTCCGTACTGTTCGTAGGCATGTTGAAATTGTTCTAAGAACACATCAAGTGTCCTGGGATGTTTGTAAATAAACAAAATGGAAGTGTTTTGAGGACGCTAGCCCTGTCCGAATTGTTCGCAAGCAAGCTGAAACTGTCCTAAGAACACACGCGGTGTCCCGAAATGTTCGAAAATAAACAAAATGAGTGTGTCCTGAGGACGGTATGCATGTCCGTTTTGTTCTCAGGCAAGTTGAAACTGTTCTAAGAACACATGCAGTGTCCTGAAATGTTTGTAAATGGACGAAATGGGGGTGTCCTGAGGACACTGTCCATATTGTTCGCTGGCAAGGTGAAAGTGTTCTAAGAAGACATCATGTGTGCTGGGTTGTTCGTCAATAAACAAAATGGGCGTGTCCTGAGGACGGTATGCCTGTCCGTACTGTTCGAAAGCAAGTTGAAATTGTTCTAAGAACACATGAAGTGTCCTGGGATGTTTGTAAATAAACAAAATGGGGGTGTTCTGAGGACGCTACATCTGTCCGTATTGTTCGCAAGCAATCTGAAACTGTTCTAAGAACACTCGCGGTCTCCTGCAATGTTCTTAAATAAACGAAATGGGTGTGTCCTGAGGACGCTGTCTGTATTGTTCGCTGGCAAGTTGAAAGTGTTCTAAGAAAACATCATGTGTCCTGGAATGCTCATAAATAAACAAAATGGGGGTGTCCTGAGGACGCTATGCCTGTCCGTACTGTTTGTAGGCAAGTTGAAACTGTTCTAAGAACACTCATCATGTCCGCGGACATTAAAAGACGCTAGCCCTGTCCGAATTGTTCGCAAGCAAGCTGAAACTGTCCTAAGAGTACACGCAGTGTCCCGAAATGTTTCAAAATAAATGAAATGGGTTTATCCTGAGGACGGTATGCCTGTCCGTTTTGTTCGCCGGCAAGTTGAAACTGTTCTAAGAACACATGCAGTGTCCTGAAATGTTCATAAATGGACGAAATGGGGGTCTCCTGAGGACGCCATCCGTATTGTTCGCTGGAAAGTTGAAAGTGTTCTAAGAACACATCATGTGTCCTGGGATGTTCGTCAATAAACAAAAACGGGCGTGTCCTGAGGACGGTATGCCTGTCCGTACTGTTCGCAAGCAAGTTGAAATTGTTCTAAGAACACATGAAGTGTCCTGGGATGTTTGTAAATAAACAAAATGGGGGTGTTCTGAGAATGCTACATCTGTCCGTATTGTTCGCAAGAAATCTGAAACTGTTCTAGGAATACTCGCGGTGTCCTGCAATGTTCGTAAATAAACGCAATTGGTGTGTCCTGAGAACGCTGTCCATATTGTTCGTTGGCAAGTTGAATTGTTCTAATAACACATCATTTTTCCTGGGATGTTCGTAAATAAACAAAATTGGGGGTGTCCTAAGAACGCTATACCTGTCCGTACTGTTCGTAGGCAAGTTGAAATTGTTTTAAGAACACATCAAGTGTCCTGGGATGTTTGTAAATAAACAAAATGGAAGTGTTTTGAGGACGCTAGCCCTGTCCGAATTGTTCGCAAGCAAGCTGAAACTGTCCTAAGAACACACGCGGTGTCCCGAAATGTTCGAAAATAAACAAAATGAGTGTGTCCTGAGGACAGTATGCATGTCCGTTTGGTTCTCAGGCAGGTTGAAACTGTTCTAAGAACACATGCAGTGTCCTGAAATGTTTGTAAATGGACGAAATGGGGGTGTCCTGAGGACACTGTCCATATTGTTCGCTGGCAAGGTGAAAGTTTTCTAAGAACACATCATGTGTCCTGGGATGCTCGTAAATAAACAAAATGGGGGTGTCCTGAGGACGCTATGCCTGTCCGTACTGTTCATAGGCAAGTTGAAACTGTTCTAAGAACACGCCTCATATCCGCGGACATTAAAAGACGCTAGCCCTGTCCGAAATCTTTGCAAGCAAGCTGAAACTGTCCTAAAAACACACCCGGACTCCCGAAATGTTCAAAAATAAACAAAATGGTTGTGTCCTGAGGACGGTATGCCTGTCCGTTTTGTTTGCTGGCAAGTTGAAACTGTTCTAAGAACACATGCAGTGTCCTGAAATGTTCGTAAATTGACAAAATGGGGGTGTCCTGAGGACGCTGTCCGTATTGTTCGCTGGCAAGGTGAAAGTGTTCTAAGAACACATCATGTGTCCTGGGATGCTCATAAATAAACACAATGGGGGTGTCCTGAGGACGCTATGCCTGTCCGTACTGTTCGTAGGCAAGTTGAAACTGTTCTAAGAACACTCATCATGTCCGTGGACATTAAAAGTGCCCATATGGCATAGTTAAAATGTTTGACTGTATGGGTGTGATATGCTGCGGTGGTTGTGGCCAGGGCATAGAGTCTTGGGAGAATGGCCATATCTATGCCCTGGCCACAACCACCGCAGCATATCACACCCATAGTGGCTTATAACTTTGGGATCCAAGAACAAATTTATATGCAACAAAGTTATAAGCCACTATGGGTGTGATATGCTGTGGTGGTTGTGGGCAGGGCCTATAGTCTTGGGTGCATGGACAAGACCAAATTTATAAGCACCGAAGTTATAAATCACTATGGGTGTGATTTGCTGCGATGGTTGTACTTATTATAATATACTTACTGTTTGGTTTAGTAACTGGAGTACATGCATTTCTTGTTGATTTCTGTGATAAAAGAAAAGATAATGTTAGTATTGGTATTTTGTAACGACTTATAACATTGAATAATCAACATTTTCTTTTTTTTAACCTCATATTTAGTAGATTACAAACCAGTGTACTGTGCAATTTACTCAGTTTCTGGGTTTGTTGCTAAAATCATTGGGTCTGTGGGAGAAAAAAAACGAACCTTTTTTTTGTTATGCTACAGTCTATTTGCTTGTTTGTTTTCAGTGTGCACTTGTTGTTTGTGGCTACTGCTCTATATATTGGCTTGTTGCAGATTTTTGGAGCAGTTAGATACCTGTTGACATATTGTAACTGTGCATTTTTTGTTATAATGAAGTGGTATTGATTTTTCTGTTTGGATACTGTAACATTTTGGGGCAGTTAGATACCAGTTGGCATATTCTGTCTATTTTTTGTTATAATGTAGTGGTATTGATTTATCTGATGGTTATTGAAAATCTTGAGGCAGTTAGATACCAATTGGCGTATTCTAACTATCTCATTGTTTATATAATTTAGTAGTATCCATGTATCTGTTTAGTTTTTGTAGAATCTAGGTGCAGTTATACAGCTGTTGACATATTGTAACTATGTGTTTTTTGTTATAATGAAGCGGTATTGATTTATCAGTTTGGATATTGTAAAATTTTGGGACAGTTAGATACCAGTTGGTGTATTCTAACTGTCTATTTTTTGTTATAATGTAGTGGTATTGATTTATCTGTTTGGTTATTGAAAATCTTGGGGCAGTTAGATACCAGTTGGCGTATTCTAACTATCTATTTTTTTTATATAATTTAGTAGTATTTATTTATCTGTTTAGTTGTTGTAGAATCTTGGGGCAGTTATATAGCTGTTGGCCTATTGTAACAGTTTATAGTTTTTTAATAGAAGTTTAGTTAATGTTTAAGTACAGTTCAGTTAATACATTTTGGTTTTAAGAAGATTAAATAAGTGTTTGTAAGATTTGCAGGTAATCTCTGCTTTAGAGTAATGGTACTATCATTACATTCGAACCATCCACATTTCTTTTTTATATATGCAGTATAGTGACCTGCATTGGTTGTGGCTCCTGTGTGGTGATTACACCTATTGTTGTGATGGTTTTCTTACCAAGTGATACTTGACCATGTGTGAATCCTGTCAGCTTGCAGTTGTTTTTGGTACCATCTGCATTGTAACGTAGAAGCATTAGTATTACGTATTTACTATGTGTTTGTATTAGTAAGGTGGAGCGATTATCTGAATTGCAGGTAGTACATAATGTACCATGGTTTGCATTTTGTACAAGTTGCTGAAATGGAACAGATTCACGGTTTGCATTTTGTACAAGTTGCTGAAATGGAACGGATTCACAATTAGGTATTGATACATACACAAAGCGCTCATTGGGGATTTGTTCTTGTGTCACATTGTTGCGGAGAGTGCATGTATGGAAGATGTCATTTATAGGTATGTTTTGTTTTCCAGTACTTGTAGCAAGTACATTAGAAATTATTGTGGATCTTCCTGTGAGTTTATAGTGAATGTCACCATTCCAGCACAGTAGTCCAATTGTTGTCTTATTCCATAAACACTATACGTGTTGTCAGGATTGTTTGTTGGGTTTCTATGAAGTACTAACATTTGCAAACACAATTGGTCTTTACTGTGTAAGTAAATGTTGTCAACAATTGGTGGTAATTGAAATAGAATATTCATTGCTACATTTGCGTAGCAAATTACACCAATTATATTTGAAAGTTTAAATGGACCAGGTAGTTCTGTATCTGAGTGTTTTTTTTGGAGTTTGTCTTCCTTTTTCGAAGAAGTACCTGGTTTACTTTCCCTAATAGTTACTTTTTTGTTTGTGGTACTTGATGAAGTACTAGTTTTTTTTATTCTCATTGGAGGATTTGCAGTTACATCCTGTTGCATTTCTGTTTGATTTAGTTTTATTTTAGAACATTTTACTTTTTGTGGAACAGGATATGTTTTTAGATGGGGGGTAGTGAACGAAATCTATTGTATTCTGAAATGCAAGGAATATCAGCGTTTACTTTACTTGCATCAAAGTTGATTAGAAATAGACCTTCAAGTGTACGTAACTGTGATAGTGCTACGTAGCTCATGCCTTCTTTAAAGACTGTGTTACCAATGTCTATCAATGCTTTGTCTAGGGTGAGACCTTGTGACTTATGAATGGTGACTGCGTATGCAAGAGTTAGAGAAAATTGTTCTCTGCGTACATACATGTCTTTGAAGAGAAGGAATCGAGCTGTTGAGCGTCCTATCCTTTTCACTTCTGAAAGTTTGTCAAAGAGAATATAAAACTGAATGTTGTTGTCACATTTTGTTGTCACATGGGTATGTTTGAAAGCCAACAACTGTACCGAGTGCTCCATTAACTAGTCCTTACGTTTAAGCATTACTCTGCAATTTAAGGATAATTTTAATATTTATTCCAATCCAGCTGTGTTGGAGATTTAATTATCTGATCTATTTAATCTCGTTGAGGCTTGTTCACACATGGGTAGTGTCATACCATGTATGTCTATTTTGTCTGTGGCGCTAATTTCAATTATTGGTTGCATTTCTTTTTTTAACATTGTTTCATTGAATTTGAAACAGCTTGCAAGAGTTAGCATTAAGGCCATACAATTGACATTTGTGTGGGCTAATTGTTCCATAACATCCGTAGCACATGCATTATCACCATAAAGTGCATGAATGTGCCGGGTTTTCAATATTGCTTCTGCTTCTCGAGATAATATACCAACTCTAAAACTTTTTAAGATGTTGGCATAAGTGAGATCTGCAGATTGCTGCATGTTTTCTGTTAATTCTCTGTATTGGAAATGTTGCCAAAGGTTGACATTTCCAATGCTGCCAACAGTTTTACGGCAGTGTTTGTGTCCCACGGTTTTAAAAATAGGCTCACCTTTCACTGGTGTCAAATGAAGAAGATCTCTGAAAACAATGTGCCTCATTCCGAGTACGGCGCTAACCAATGGCGCTATTAACGCCTTGCTTGACGCCGTACCCGGACCGGCAGCGCCTTGGTGGATGGCGGAATCACCGCCCCCTTCCAACATTGGCGGGGCGGTAATTCTCCATTCACCAAGGCTCTTCCACATTCCCAAATGAGCCCCCATAGGGCTCAATGGGAATGGGGAAGATGCAAATAACGGTGACCGTTCATTACGGTCACCGTTATTGGCCTGGAAGCCCCTTTGCGCCCTCGACTTTAACACCTGCTCAAAGCAGGCGTTAAGGGCGAGGGCGCAGAGGGAACTCGGAGTATAGCGATAAGGGAATACCGCCACCGGTCTCGTTACCGGTGGCCGCGATCCCTTACCGCCATATTCGGAATGAGGCCCAATGTGTTTTCCTCCAAAGAGCTCTTCGTAGTTTGTTTTGAGTATTTCTTGTAATCTGAGGTGAATCAAAGGCAACATTAGGTTGGAGCCCATGCTCACTTCATCTATTAGTAGCATTTTCATTTGTTTTAATACTCTGCGTAGTTCCATTGCAGCTTATGTAGAAAGTTTGTAATAGTCTAATTTATTTTGGTGTTCTACTGGCAGGAGTAGTAATCGGTGTAAAGTGACACTGCCTATGTTGTAGGCGGCTAAACCTGTGGGGGCAGTGACAACAGCTGACAGTTTGCTGTTTGTCAATTGTTGAAGGAATTTACTGATGATTTTGATTAAGAATGTTTTGCCAGAACCAGCTTCACCACTGACGTACAGTAGTAGAGTTTTGTAATTTTGGCAGGTGCCTTCTTTGTTTTCATGTTGTACACCATGTGCAATTTCTTTTGTTACTTCTTGAAAAATGCTATATTGCTCATTGTTTAGTTTTGATAGTTAAGTCTTCTTTATCTTCATACTGACACATGGTGTTTTCTACTTCCGTCATAGCTAATTCTGCCTCATTTATTATTAGTCGCTCTCCCAGTGGTTCTTGGCTTCCTGTTACAGAAGGTTGACAACTGTCAGGAGTGTCCTTATCTAGTTGGGCCTGGAGTTCTTCTTCGTGTTGCTGTTCATTGTGCAACATTGTTTTGTACTGTGTAAAGTTTACATCGGTTATAGTGCTTTCATTTGCTTTGAAAGCATCTTCATGGGAGTCATAGTTATCTAGTATTTCTTCTTTTCTCCATGGTTTAAAGAGTTGTAGCAGTTACATGTAATATAGTTCTTTATGTTGAGGAGTCTTTAATGACAATTTGATATGATTAATTAAATTTGGTTTGGTGAGTTTTACTAAGCTGCCTTCACAATTTGACACTCTGTATTTACCTTTTTTTTCATCGGGTTTTATATCATTTTTGTATGTGAAGTTTTGGGCTATGTGGTATAGACACATGGTTTCCAAAGTGGTACTTCAGTTTGGGTAGTATGTGTCCAGTGAATTGTTTTTTAAAATGTCTTGGCTGTTGGGATCATGTTTGGCTATTGTTTCTATATTGTCGTATGATTTTAGGACTCTTTTTCTAGATTTAGCAGGACCAAGACTTAGCCATACTATATTTACAGATTTTCCATACAAAGCAGTACCAGTTAAACGATCTGCTGCTTCATAGGAGCCACATTCTCTATGGGAGAGCATTTTTATGCCCAAGCTGTATAATTTCTGAGACAGTGTTTTGTCTGATGACAGGTCATTCCAGAGGTCTTGGAGCTCTGTTTTTTCTGCTTTGGTGAAGTATGCTGTAACATATCGTGCAACTGCAGTGGAATTGTCTGCAATGTACTGCACATCTATGTTTGCATTCCATAAATGGGCAATGATTGTATTGTAATCATTGATATATTTTTCTTCTTCTGTTCTTTTTATGTAATATGTATTTTTAGGTGATTTACCTTTAACACTATGGGCCTGTGATAACCATTGCGCTATTAGCGCCATGTTTGCTGGTGGTATTTTATCGAGTCCGCCATGGTGAATGGCGGAATTACCGGCCTATTCCAAGGTGTGTGGGGGCGGTAATTCCCCATTCACCATGGCACTTCCCCATTCCCATTTTTGCCCCCATAGTGCTCAATGGGAATGGGGAAGGCAGTAATTACGGTACTGCAAATTGCAGTACTGTAATTAACTCCAAGGTCCCTTTGCGGCTCCCGTCCTTAATGGCTGGTAAAACCAGCCATTAAGGTAGGGTCCCACAAAGGTACCTTGTAGTAAGGCGGTAAGGGTTTACCGGAACTGGTACCCTTACCGGTACCGGTAAACCCTTACCGCCATCCGTGTAATGAGGCCCTATGTCTAACTGAAGACATGATGTTGTTTACATGACCTGTTTTTGTAACCGGTCTAGGGAAACCAAAGCGGCATTTGGTGTAGTATTTCCCTTTGTTTTTGCATTTGCGATGACAATATTTGCCACATTTGTGTCTTTGAAATTGTAAAATGTGTGCATGAAAATCACTATTTGTTGCTTCTGATGGAATTTCACAAGTGACATATTTTTCAATAAACTGTAACACAGTGGCATCATTGTCTTGACCAAATGTAGGAGCATCTTTAATCCATTATAGCATGTGGATATGTGGTGCTCCTCTGGCTTGGTATTCTTTTCTCCAAAAGAAGTGTTGCACTTCTCCGAGGGAACAGTTTTATTACAAATAAAGTGTAGCATAGCAATGAAGCGATGGTGAAAATATCTTGAAAAATTAACAGGATCTAGAGAACAAAGTTCTCCAGGTGTTAGTATGTCTATGTTTGTTTTGTTTTCGTTTGATATGCGTAGGAAATCATGTAAATCTTCCCATGCATATTCTGCACAAATTAATGTAACAAACCAAGTGGGTGGGCCAAGGTTTCTTATCATACAACGTACATCTCCATGACGTCGAAACCAGTACTCTTTAGTACCACGCATGTTTGCTAATAGATTTGTAATACTTGATTGCAAAACCTCATCTTTTTGTTACACTTTTTGTAATAATTGTGTAGCTGATATATTTCGAAAGTGGGATCCTGATTTTAATGTGTGCGCAACTCCGTGAAATAAAGTTGCTAGTTCACTTTCAAAGAGTAGGTGGAATATGTATTCCACATTTTGTCTAAATCTGGGATCTTCAGAATACATCCGTAATGAGCGGTTTTCTGATGCTGTTATTTGAATAGGTCTATCATCGTATCTTCCTCCTTTGCCAGTGGGAAAGAGTAGAGGAAAAGAACGTGCTTCTATACTTTTTTCCCATATGCTGATTGGTGATCCTTTTGTTTGCCGCATTTGGTACGTTTCTAGTGCATCTTCTACGGTGTCATTAGAGTGCAATGGATGAATTGCATAATGGTCTAAAGTATCGGATAATGTAGCAGGACCTAAAGCTCAAATTGACCAGCTTCTGGTGACTCTTGAATTATTTCAGTGGTTTCTTCAATATTAATTTCTTTGTAGTATTCAATATTGTCTTTTAGATATTGCAAGGCATGTCTAACTTTATGTAAATCTACCAGTTGTTGCCAAATTATTTTGTCTTTTGTAGGTACACCATTTACTAAGACAATTAAAGATTGCTCCATTGGACGTTGCACTCCCAGAGTGTGCACATTTTGTTTTAGATCTAATGGTAAATACACTACTTTTCCAGGAATACCTTTCACTAATTCAGAGCGAGGTAATTTTGCTGTTTTTGGTTGAAGGCATATTATTGCTTGAAAGTAGTGCACTGTTTGAATTATGATGCTCTCATATTAATTGGGTTGTTGTAGAGGTTTTGGTAGTGGAAATAATTCCAAATTATTTGTGATAGCACGTGAAGGAGTTTGGTTGTTGTCAAGTTTTGTAGTGCAGTAACTGCAAAGTATTAAGGGGTCAGTTATTTTGTATTTGTTTTCTGCTATAAGGTATAGAGCTAATTCAAACCATTTAGAAACTTCATTGTCATCTATTTTGTATGGTAGGTCTACAGTTTTTGTGTTACTTTTAATAAAAAGTTCTGCGGCAACATACACACACATGGTTTGGTACTTCAGCAGATGCACTTTTAAATTTCAGTATTTCTTTTTTGTATGTGTGTAGTAGAAGGTTGCCATGCATAGAATTGTTGCCAATTTGTTTTAAAGCTATTTCATTCTATAAGTGGCTTTCACTTCCAAAATATTTTTTCTGGATATAGTCGATTTCTTCAAGTAGGTCTTTTGCTGTACCATGTAGAAGAATGTTATTTAAATTGGCTAGTGCTAAAGCAGGACTTTTAGCATAGTACAGTTTATAGACTAGATTTCTTATAGTTGAATGATGTGTTGATATAATTTTGATATAATGGGAGGTGGTTTTGCAAGTAGGTCGTTAAATGCAGGCCAATGAATGTCCTTGTAGTCCTGTGTACTTGCGCACTGGACAGGTATTCATATTTTTCAGTAGTTTAATTTTGATTTTGTCTTTGCCTTTCACATATTGATTGAGCAATTGGCATAAAGACTTGAAAGATTTTTTGGGAATGTTACACATTGATGTGCATGGCCATTTGTATACTAGACGTTCTGATTCAGTTGGATGGAGAGGTAATTCTAAGTTATCTGGGGATATTTTTGTAAGCAGTATTTCTTGTTCCATTATGGTATTATTAACTTTTTCATAACCTTATCCGCTGCTATGTATCCCAATTGTATTTGTTTGGTTTTGTTTGTATGTTTCTTCATTAAAACATGGTTCTGTGCTTGTAGTGTGACTCCACTCACCTCCACAGATATTTAAGAAGTTATTTCTGTTGACATTTTCGTTTATTGAGAAGTCCTTTTTGTAATTTAGTCATTAGTTTTGTTAGTGGTTTCATTTTGTTTAACACTAAAATAAATAACTTTCTTTTGAGAGGGATTGCACTGTCTATCAAAGCTTCTAAGATTAATTTCCTATGATAGGTTTTAAGGGTTGTGCCTGATTTCTCTCCTGTTTTTATAAGATTTTGAAGGACTCTGTGACGGAAAATCTTTGCTAAAATACTTTTTTTGGTATGCTTACTTGGCATTATATCAAGTTTTATAGGAGCAGTTTTATCAGTAGTGGTAGCTGAATTTTTGTTAATTGTTTTTTGTTTCGTTTTACATTTTGATAGAGGAGGCAAAGTTTCTGTACTTGAAGCTGGTTTTGTTTCTCTAAATGACTGTATTAGCTGTTTTGTTTGAACTTTTTTTACAAATTCTGCTAGAGATGGATGCTTATTTTGGACACTTCTATTTTCATTTGCTCTACGTCTGCGTTGCTTTCTACGGACTTGATGTTTAGTAGGCATTCTTTAGGGTCTGTTGAAAAAAATAAAGAAGGTATGGGTTGGGGTGTTCTGCAATGTATGTGTGCTGTGTGCATGAGTGTCTGAGTATGATGATAAAGATGTATGTGATGGTGTGTGATTGTGCTATGGGCAACTACAACTAGTTGGGATGGATATTCTTGAATTTATGTGCTACTAAACTGGGGTTGAGATGACAGTAGATAGTAAGCTAGTGGTGCGGAGAAGTACAAATAGTAAATCTAATGGTATACAATTAAAACAGTTGTTTGTTCTATAATATCAAAATTCTAGGGGCTGAGTTGGGTCATTTGTCGTCGAAAAATGGGAATTTGTGCGCCATTCTGCCTGTAAATCTCTGTTTAAGAAATGGGGATTTGTGGACAGAATGGTGCACAATCTCTGTTTTTAGGTGCAGAAATAGCATGAATTAACCTTACAGTGTGTTTGAGTAATAGTACACATATTATGGTGGTATTTAACTTACTTTTTTTCTGGAATGAGCAGGTTCCTTCTTAGTTCTTCTTTGTACTTCAAATTCGGCTGCTTCTTTTCAGGAGAATGGTCTTCACTGCAATTGTAAAGGAAACAAATTAGTAATTTTGTTTGTATATAGCACTGATTTTAATTTAGACATTGATTTTTATGTTTTTGTACAAGTATTGTTGTTTGATATTTGAACATAGTGTGTGCATGCTATTTTGTTTGAATATGTAAACTCTTTATTTTGTACTTTAAATATATTAGTTCAACATGCTTTGCAAATGTGTGTGTAAAAAGAAATTAAATAGCAGATAGGTTTGGAAGTGACAGTTGATTATAGGAGATGGGAAAAATTACAGTAAATTCATTTTATACGTTATACAAGCTAAAATTCAGTTAATTTGTTTATATGAATCTATAGGAATTGTACATGTTCTATACAGAAAATATGTATACCTGTAGTTTGTGTTCATGCATATGGATATGCATGCAGCTGCAAGTAGAAATCTTGGAGACTTGTTCACTATTTCTTGTAGAAGGTGCTTTCAAATGATATGACACTTGTACTCAGAGAGATTAACAGTACATTTGAAGTGCTGATCTATGATGATGCAGTTAGAAGTAGAGGTCTTGGATGTGATTGGTGGATGGTCGTGTGATTGCATAGCTATATCCAATGAGGGAATGGCACAGAAAGTGAAATGGAAATGGTAGAAGGACTGTCCATGTTACGATATGTCCGCGGATATGGCAGTAGTCCGCGGACATCCCGTGTTACATCTGGGGATTTTGGGGTGGGGAGGCATGCAAATGAGAATGAGCAGAGCAAGGGATTGGTCAGTAAAGTTTAGTGGGTGTGTTGTGCCAGGAGAGAGTTTCTCAGATACTCTTTTTGCTGAGAGAAGAACAGAAAGCTAGGGCTCTGTGTTTCAGAAAACAGATTAATTGTAATTCATTGTGGAGGGAACAGTTTAGGACATGTGTCTGGAATTTCTTTGCAATTTGCAATGAAAGAAGGACTTGGGAATGTCATGGACATGTTTCCAAATTCTCAAGTAATTTTTTCACGGATTGCGCAGAGACAAATTTGGCTTCGTTCTTCTTCATTTGGTCCACAAATGGAGAAAGGAAGGTTCAATGTCAATAAGGCTGTTTGTGCCTTTCTAAGAGAATTTGGCATGTCCTCTTTTCACAATGAAAATATTATGTTTTGTAGCACATACATTTTTCGCAGAGATGGAGTCCATCTTACGTATGCTGGCAATCAGATTTTTCTGAGAAATGTACAAAATGCATTGCGACCTTTTTTGGAATTACAGCATCCATTTTGTAGTAGGTGCTGAGCATTTCAAATTTTTCAAACACAAACACCACCAAAAGGCTCTTTTCAGAGCCACCACTTCCTCCCAGACAAAACTGCAATGGTTATGATAGGGCAGCACCCCAAAATGTTAGATGTTCGCGGACTGTCCTCACACTTCGAAAAAATACACAAGGCCCTGCTTCATTTATTTTCACTTCTATTTTTAAACTGTGAAAGGCGGCTCTTTTTGTTTTTTATACACGACACACTAGGAGAGTAGTTAAAAGGAGGGTAAGGGGGGATACCAACTACGGGGATATGAAAGGGCGGGTGGAGAGAGGAAGATGTAGAGTGGGTCTTACTTGGGTAGTGAGCAGATCTTCTCGTGCTCTGAGACCAGAGTCTCAAAAGCACTTCAAAGTCTCTCCCCCCTGCAGAGTACTGCGTCACAGTACATACACACAACTGTGACCCTCGAAAGGTAAGGGTCATCAGCATTGCATATGGCCTGTTAGGCAGCTTGAGGAATACGCTGTCCCACAGGAGTGTTCCTTGTGGTGACAGGATCGTAACCGGAGGATTTAGTAGTGGAAGTCAACCTACTACGCTCCTCGCAAGGTACAACCTTGCAAATGTCCCCAGTGTGGAATGACCTTAGGTGTAGCTTCATAGTAGTTGTCCCAAAGCTGTATGAACCAAGCCTCCCGCGACTGAGTACCATTTTGCACTCGTTGCAGGTGACTTGGTTCGCACGCGCCTTAGGTACATTACCACAAAAGGTAAATAACCGCCACACCCAAGACTCACGCCGAGTGCTGGCAGTACGGACTTCCACTACCTCATTCTCATCGCCCTCTTCATCCTGCTCTGCATCCTCACTCCTGTTCCCCTCTTCAGGCCCTTGGGGAGGTGGTGGTGGTGAAGGGGGTGGGGTGGTGCCAAGCAGATGTAGCACCAGGTGGCGGTACTGCAGCCATGGATGCCATCATGTTTCAGATGAAAATCTGGAAAGTTGGCAGCAAAATGCACTGTTTTCTGTAAGATAGCCAGAAACACAAAGATAATGAACTCTATTGTGTGGCCTTTTATAGGGGTGCTTGTGCGCAGTTCACGGACACACGTGCTGCCCACGGACAGATCGAACACCAAAAAAAGGTTCAAAAAGTCCAAAAAAGTCCCAAAAAGTATGTAGAAACTCAGGATTACTGTCTGGGACTTGTGCTATGGTGATTTATTATTGAGAAATATTGTGAATTGCTTGAAAAGGTAGTTTTAAATTGTTCAGGGACACGAACAGTGTCCTCAGTCAGAACACACACTCAGCGTGGGTGCGGTCATATGACAGCTTTGCGAACATGTCCGCGAAGGGAGCAGGTGTACGCAGGATATCAAATGCACTGAAACTGTTTTGCGCATGCGCGTTCGTGTTCTACGGACACTGTTCGGGTCCTGAAACTAATTAAAAGTTCTTAGAACAGTTTCAACTCGCTTGTGAACAATACGGACAGGCATAGCATCCTCAGAATACCCCCATTTTGTTTATTTGCGAACGTCCCGGGACACTTGATGTGTTCTTAGAACAGTTTGAACGTGCTTACGAACAGCACAAACAGATCTAGCGTCCTCAGGACACCCCCATTTTGTTTATTTACAAACATTTCAGGACACAGCGTGTGTTCTTAGGACAGTTTCAGTTTGCCTCCGAACAATACGGACAGGCATAGCGTCCTCAGGACACACACATTCCGGTTATTTACGAACATTTCAGGACACCGCGTGTGTGCCTAGAACAGTTTCAACTCCCCTGCGAACAATACGGACAGGTAAAGCATCCTCAGGACACCCCCATTTTCTTTATTTACGAATATTTCAGGACACCATGTGTGTTCTTAGGACAGTTTCAGCTTGCCTCCGAACAATACGGACAGGTATAGCATCCTCAGGACACCCCCATTTTGTTTATTTATGAACATTTCAGGATACTGCCTGTGATCTTAGAACAGTTTCAACTCGCCTGTGAACAATACGGACAGGTCTACCGTCATCAGGACACCCCCATTTTGTTTATTTACAAACATTTCAGGACACCGCATGTGGTAGTTTGATTGCGGACATCCCGAACACCAGGTGTGTTCTTAGAACAGTTTCAACTTGCATGCAAACAGAACGGACAGATATAGTGTCCTTAGGACGCCCCCCTTTTCGTTTCTTTACGGACATTCCGGACACTTGCGCTGTCCGCGGACTCCTGAAACGCTTTTTAAAAAAAGACAAGAAATGAATTAGGACACAATATAATAATTTTACTTTATTTTATATGGATGTTAAATTTATGACAGAGAAGGTGAGGCAGAAACTGAAACAAAAACAGGAGAATTGGGGGTTTCAAGAGGATTCATATGAGGTGAAGAAGGGATGGAAGTTTCATCAAAACGTTTTTGTTCATGGAGAGGATTTGGGGATAATTAAGTGGGATATGGTGAGGGGGGGCAGGTACATGTGGGACAATGGTATCCAGTTTTTTCTTTGAAGTGATCCTCCACAAATGTTTTTAAATTGTTGACATTTTCCATGAGTATGTCCATTTTTTCTTCCATGTGCTGGAGAGTGTTATCTAATAATTCTTTTTGTTTACTAATTTCAATGTTTGTATAGTCTGTACAAAAAAAGTATATGTTAAATATATATAAAATAATATTTATTAATTGGTTTATACAGAAAAGTGTCTACCATTAGGTTCACTGTCTTCAGACATTTCCTCACAAGGGAAATGCTTCTCTAGCCACTCCAGAGTACTAGACATTTTGGTGAGAAAAACAAAGGATATCACTTTTTTGTATCCAATACAGGCATTTTAGAAATATATGAGTAAAATGAAGTACACTTACTAGCTTCTGGTGAGGTGTGTTGTTACTGGTCTGTACATCTGCTGTTGCTCTTAGTTGTGCAGTTTCTGTGAGGTAAGCCGGAGCTTATGTAAGTAAAGGCAACAATCTTTAAAAGCATTTGTCTCGTATGTGCTCGCAAAATAAATCGGCACATATCCCCTGCAAAAATGGCTGCCGTCTTTGCCTGAGCCCACCAAGAGCACTGCCTGACATCAGCCGACAGCTGATTGGGCCGCACTGCAACTTCCCCAAACTCCCGCGACCGGAGGCTTAGTGACTCCTATTAGAGTATTGCTAACTCGCCCCCTCTCGCACCAAGTCCAGTTTGCTCTTTCAAAATGCAAACCAACATTTAGCCTTCGCACCTAAGCTCCAAATGCCACCTCTTTTTCACACTTATGAGGCATTATAACTACTGGTGACCACTTGTACGCTGCATATATACCCAAATGCTAATAGATGCCGACCCGAGTTTGCATCCTAACCTTACTGAGTAATTGAATTTAGCCTATGTGTCCATTGTGACTTGCATCAGTGCATTACCTGCCTGCGCTGGATTATTGAATTTAGCCTATGTGTCCATTGTGATTTGCATCAGTGCATTACCTGCCTGTGCTGGATTATTGAACTCAGCCTATGTGTCCATTGTGATTGCATTAATGCATAACCTACCCTTGCTGGATTATTGAATTTAGCCCATGTGCCTAAATGGTTTATTGAACTCTATCTCTGCCCACTCAGCCCCTACCAATATAATGCAGGCTTTCCTTACCACTATCATGTTCCCTTTTTGCATAGTTCCTAATGCCACACCATGCACAAGAGGACAATTCATCAAGGTTGGTGAAGGATTAGCCAGACTAGGTTGTCAACGTCACTTCCCAGTCGCCTGCCCTACCCCCTTCTTCCCCACACCCCCCCCTTTCCCCACACTATCTTCTCACTCCCACATTACACCTGCCACCATCAAGAACGCAGCAACCTCAGACATCCTGTGCTTCAGTCCCAACCTGCCCACATACAAACACACCCAACCTATTAGCATTAACGATAGGACCACACCCATCCTGGGTATTGAAAGACTCAATAACTTATGTCTAGAACTAAAACGTCCCTACTAGCTACCTCACTCACCACCACACCCAACACACTGACCAAACTAAACACCACGCCCATTAATTTCCAACACAAAAGCCTCCACAACTCACCTCCCAAACACCAAATCAAGACCAAAACCTCCCCCATCCTAGGTAACACACCACCTCCTGCCCCCACCTCCACCCTCATAAGTGCACTCATCAATGCCCACTCACTAGGTGCCCATGAAATAGATATCCATGACCTTATCGAGCACCAACATCTTGATATGCTGGTAGTCACTAAAACTTGGCTTCACCCAGCGGCAGGACCACTACTAGCCCTTGCTATTCCCCCGGGATTCAGCATCTTCAGAACAGATAGGACAAACACCCAAGGAGGTGGAGTTGCCATAATAGCCAAAACGACCCTGGAAATCAGAGACTGCCCAATAGAACATATACAAGGTTATGAACTCCTACTAGTAAAGTATACTTCCAACCCCAAAACCACTACCAACTTCCTAGTGGTGTACAAATCACCCAATAAAAATACACACCCCGATTTGGACATCCCGCTACTCCTAACTCCCCTCATCAAGCCTAAAACTAAATGCATAGTCCTCAGTGACTTCGACCTAGGATACAATGACCCCCTGGACTCTGATGCATCAACCCTCTATACAGCTATGTCAGAAATGATCTTCGCACAACTGATGGACAAACCCACCCACTCCAAAGGAAGAACCCTGGACTGGCTTCTCACTCTTAACTCTCATGTTGCCATTGACTCCATCCTCCCAGTTAAATGGTCAGATCACCTTGTAATCAACTTCACAATAGACAATGTTAGTGCAGATCACATCACTCCCAAAAAACCAGACACCTTTGAAACCAGAAATATCAAAAAAGCTCTCACCTGACAAACTCACTTCAGCCTTGAGTGCTGCTCTTGCCCATACAATTCTAGGTACCAACAACCCTTCCTATCTAGCAGAACAATACCAACAATGCCTCACCTAAACTATTGATATACTTGCTTCCATCACCACTAAAACCTGTAGACCTGACAAACGATCCTGTTTTTGGTTTAATGAGGAAATTGTCGCCTTAAGACACACAAAAAGATCACTTGAACACATCCATAAGAAAAACAATACCCCAGAATCAGCATTAGCCTTTGCTGAAGCCAACAAAACATACAAATCAGCTATAATCACCCAAAAAGCCAATGCCTTTAACCTCCATATTACTAATGCATCCTCAGACAGCAAAGAACTGTTTACCATCCTTAGACAGCTTAAAAACCCCTGTCAAACCTCAGCACCTACCAACTCTAGTAAAGACTGGTGCACGACTATACAAAACGACCTCTCATCCAAAATCCTCCTACTGCAAAACAAAATCGATAGTAAAAAACACTCCTAGCTGACAAAACTCCACCCACCATATCAATGACCACATCAAGTACCACTACTGGCCCCCTATTTCAATTCACACCAGTTTCTAACAAAGAAGTATTTGACACCATAACGAAACTCAAAGCCTTCAACTGTAAAGAAGACCAATTCCCTTCCCACCCAGTGAAACCACTTCTAAAAAAAATCCCTGGACCCATCAATACCCACGAACTACCGACCTATTACAACGGTCCCATTTCTCCTAAAAATAATTGATAACATAGCCTACTGCCAAATTCAGAACCATCTGGAACACCATCAACTGTTTCAAGACCGTCAGTCAGGATTCCGTCCTAACCATAGCACAGAGACAGCCCTCCTTGATCTGAAGATCCAAATGGATGCTACTAGAGAAGCAGGTAAACTCTGTCTACCAATGCTCCTGGGCCTCTCAGCGGCCTTTGATCTGGTTGACCACGATAAAATCTGTAACACTCTAGCGAACAATTTCAACCTAACTCAGAATGCCACCAACTGGATCAAATCATTCTTGGCAGACAGGACCTCCAGAGTATCCATTGGCAAAGAATCAGCAGACCCGGTGCCAGTCCCTGTAGGTGTGCTGCAAGGCTCCTGCCTATCCCCCACTCTGTATAATGTCTATACTAAGCTACTATTCGCAGCTTTGAATGTCATGGGTGTCATCTATACTAACTTCGCCGATGACACCCAAATCCTCATTCCACTCTCAGGTAATCACGAACAAGACTCACTCCTGGTCAACCAAATCTACTCAATCATTCAAAACTGGATCGCCAATAATAGCTTTTGTCTCAACGATGACAAAACCGAGCTCCTCATACTAGGCTCCTCCAGAAAAATCGATACCCTTGAGCCCGCTTTCAAATCATTCACCATCGATGGCACCATAATTCCCGTTCTTAAACAAGTCAAGACCCTTGGCGTTTACTTAAATGCAACACTATCCATGTCTAAACAAGTAAACACATTAGCCTCGTCCACCTCTTACACTTCCAAACTCGTCTCTCTTAGCCGCAAATTCTTCTCAGCCAATAACTGCGTTACGCAAGCCAGAGCACTCATACTGTCTAAGATAGACTATTGTAATATCCTTTTCCTTGGCACCTCCAAAGCCAACATAGTCAAACTTCAACTCATGCAGAACAAGGCCCTCAGAGCAGCCCTAGGCATCAAAAAATCTGAACATATCTCTAACACCAGAAGAGACCACCACTGGCTCCCTATCCAAGCTAGAATCGTATTTAAAACCTTGAGCATCACTCACAAATGCATGGCCAACAAAGCACCTAAATACCTCAACAACATAGTCATGAAGAAGCCCCAGACCAGGCTCCTCAGATCCAATAAAAACGCATACCTTGAAACCCCCAGATATAAAAGAGAGAAAGCAGGGGGTAGTAGCTTCAAAATACTGGCTCCCAGACATTGGAACGCTCTACCCACCCACATTATGAACGAAACATCCTTCCCAAAATTCAAAAGCTCTTTGAAGACTTGGCTATTCAACAAGTATTAACTAAACCAGAGCACCAATCCGCTCCAAATAACTGTACATCGCTGACTATTTTGTATGTTGTTGTATATTCTTGACTCCTATTCCTGTGTATTTCTGTGTTCGCATTTAAGATTGCATTCTCCCATTGTCTGTAACTACGCCGTGATACCCCCGGGTCTGGACGTATAACAAATGTAATAAAATAAAATAAATAAATAAACAAATAAATAAATAAAATAAAGTAATCATGTTGGAAGGCGATTTTTCTTCTTTTGGTATATTCCATTTTAGAACATATTGTATTTAAATGAATGGTTGATGTGTTGTTAGATATATAGGTTCAACTTCTTATTTATTAGTACATATAATGTGTTTGTGTGCTGGTTTTTGAACTTATGAGTGTTCATATGGCATGATATAACAATTTAAGATACCCCCTGAGTTTTTGGGTAGTATTGCTGTTGTCCGCGTCCGTCCGCGGACACTCACACAGCCGCGGAAATAAAAATCACTAGCTAGGGTTCAGTATGTTCTATGTTACATGTATATAAAGTCAGTTATATTATGGTTAAGTTGTGCTATTAAAAACTTAGGAAATTCTGTAAAGAAACGTTGTTAAAGGGATGTTATGGTTAAGTTGCGCTACTAAAAACCTATGAAATTCAGCAAGAAAACTTTGTTAAATGGACGTTATGGCTAAGTTGCACTACTAAAAACCTATGAAATTCAGTAAAAAAACTTTGTTAAAGGGACGTTATGGTTAAGTGGCGCTACTAAAAACCTGTGGAATTCAGTAAAAAAACGTTGTTAAAGAGACGTTATGGTTCCAAGTAAAACCGAAAAACCCCTGAAATTCGCCAGTTATGGTAAGCTAAGCAACCATAACTCGCGCCACCACCGTGCACTGCTAAGACTAACACCAAGGACATCGAAGATGACATCACATGTGCATTTACTTTTCATGAAATGTCTGACAAGGGATTTTTATTATAATGTTGAGAAAAAAAGTGTCAAGGTCATTGGAATAAATATCATGAGCTAATTAGTGCATTAAGCAATGCATTGATAAAAATAGCATTCTATTATGAAGTTCTATCCAGTATACCAAGCTACTCATGCAGAAACATAGGCATTGTGTGCAGCATACATGATGAAGATACAATATTCATAATGTTCATATTGTTGTGGGCGAACCCGTGCCTCGGGCTACCCGTGCTCACACACACGCACTCGCATTCATGCAATGAGATGCGGGACACGCGTGTATGCCTTCCGGAGTCCCGGCGCACGGGCGAAGTTTATTCCGAACGCGCATGTGCGAACCAAAATGAGGCTCGCGCCTGCGTCGTTCGTGATCATAACATCACATCCCTGTTTTTCTAATTAAACAAACAACATAACCATTACTACTTCAGAACAGTGAAACCCGCAAATACAAACATGTGACCCAAAGTGTATTGTGGAGCCTCTGGGAACTCGGCTCATCCTTCAGAGCCCAGGATGTAGTCCTTGAGGCGAGCAGGCGGTCTGCGGTCTCTCTGCACAGGTTACCGCGGGGTACTTTGCGGAACTGTGCTGGGATCATCGGCAGACAGGACAGCGCGCTGCGGGGCATCGGCAACTGTATTTTCTCGTACATCCGTAGAGGGGGCACCCTCTGCACGATCACTGGCTTCCGTTGAAGTGTCCATCTTCTTAAAGAATGATCTGTTATGAGTGACCGTCCCGCGTTCACATGCCGCCGTGACCATTGTGCCCTTCACATGCATGACTGTCCACGAGTGAGGCTCATAGGGGAGGGACAGTATGCCTTCCGGTCGGCAGTTCCGGACGAGCACAGAGTCACCTACGGCGACTTCCTTGTCTTGGAGGCCCCGTCTCTCGCTCTCTCTCTGGTTGCGTGCTTCTCGGTCTTCCCTCACTTTCTCATTATCAATGACCCCAGGTCCCCGGCCTTCTATCTCAGGTATCATCCCATGGGGGCAGCACCCGAACAGCGCTTCCGCGGGGGACACTCCGTTGACTGATGAGGGGTAGTCCTATACTCTCTCAGGAATTCCACGAGCTTTTCCTGTAGATTTTCCCCTCCACTTGCCGATATTCTCAGCACCTTGTTCAAAGTGTGCATAAGTCTTTCGGCCTCCCCATTTGCCCGCAGCCACAAAGGCGACACTCTCCTATGATGGAAGCCCCTTTCTTTGAGATACTGGGCGAATTGGCTGCCGGTAAAGGGAGGGCCGTTGTCTGAACATAGTAGCTCCGGAAAACCATGTATCGCAAACATTTTGTCGAGGGCTCTGGTGGTGTACTCGGTCGCAGTGGATTCCACTACCTCCACCTCCGGATACCTCGACCATTGGTCCACCACCGCCAGAAAATACATGCCTCGACCCGACGATCCAAAATCCACGTGGACAGTTCCCCAGGGCGTCTCGCTCCGTTCCATAGAGCTGATTGGTGGAGCCCTCTCCCCCGGACTCGCTGCTTGACACGGCAAGCACCTTCTCACAAACAGCTCAACCATCCCTTCTAGGTCAGGGAACCATACCTTGGGTCAGAGTCTCGCCTTGGTTTTGGTGACCCCTTGATGCCCTATGTGGGCCAATTCCAGTACACGCTTCCTCAGTGCCTGTGGAATCACTATTTGCCTCCCTCTCAGCAGTAGGCCGCCGTCTGAAATGGACAGCTCGTCCCTCACCCTCCAGAGTGCCGGAAGGTCTTTTTGGGCATCTGCCTGCCGCATGGAATTGTCCTGGAGCACCTCTCTCCAATCCCCACTTCTCACAGCCGTTGTGATGATGTGGAATACCTCATCCTTTGACGACTCCGTCGCTACGGTGAGTCTGGACAGCGCTACCGGCAAAGCACTGTCCACGACGTGGCAGAGCAGCCCTTGGCAATCATACACCTCTTTGGTCTGTTCTGCCTTCTCGTGATTTGGGTGTCGAGACAAAATGTCCTCTGTGTAATTGGTCCCCGGCCTGTACACCAGCTTGACCCCATATTCCATAAGAGCCAACATCCACCACTCACTTCTGGGTGGTGGCTTTGATGACACACCCGCCAGGATGGGCAGCAGGGGCTTGTGATCGGTCACGACCATGACCGGCTTGCCCAGGATGTAAAGACGAAAATGGCGACAGCCCCACAGAATGGCTAAGGCTTCTCTTTCTATCTGCGAATATCGCCTTTCCGTGTCTGTGAGCGCCTTGCTCGTGTAAGCGATGGGTCGCATGTCCCCTCTTCTGTCCGCTTGCATCAATACAGCCCCTACACCCACCGGGCTAGCGTCAACAACAATCTCTGACTCAGCGGTAGGGTCAAAGTACGTCATGGTGTCCCCATCGGACAGGGCATTGTTTATGACCTGAAAGGCCTCCTGCTCCTTCCTTTCCCACACCCAGACGGCATCATTCTTTGTCAACGCTCTGAGGGGTTCCGACAGGGAGGACAGACCCTTGATAAAACGCCCACAGTAGTTGACCATCCCCAAGAAACTCCTTATCTCCGTGGGGGACTGTGGTGTGGTGGCCTCACGAATGTCCTTGACCTTTGCAGGATCAGGCGACATGCCGCTGGCTTGAAAAATGAATCCAAAAAACCAAATATTGTCTTTGAAAAATTCACACTTTTCACGGTGCAGGGTGAGACCCAATGCCTCCAACCTCTTCAGTGTGAGTTCCAGTCTTCTCAGGTGTTCTGTCTCGGATTCGGCGAATACCAAGATGTCATCACTCATATTTAATACGCCTTTCAGTCCTGCTAGCGCCCCCCTGATGGAATTTTGGAAGACCTCTGCAGCTGATGAAATGGCGAAGCTCACATGCTTGAACTGATAGAGGCCATCATGAGACGTAAATGTTGTGATATAGCGAGAATCTGGGTGGAGCTCAAGCTGGTTATAGCCCGCCCTCAGATCTAGCTTCGAGAACCCTCTCGCCCCTTGTAGTTCTCCAATAATGTCATCAAGAGTGGGTGTAATATGTCTCTCTCTCTTGATAGCCGCATTCGGGAGGCGCATATCTACACAAATGCACACCGCTCCCGGCTGTTTTGGCCTGGGGGCCACCACTATGGGCGAGACCCAGGGCGTCGGGCCTTCCACCCTTTCAATGATGTCCATTCGGACTAGTGATCAGAGCTCTTCCTCCACCTGCTCGCGGAGATGAAACGGGATCCGCCTATGTTTGAGGGCCGTAGGACTGATGGTGTCATCGATATGCAGGCGTACGGGAGGAGCTTTCAATTTTCCCACCCCTGTACAAATTCCTGAGAATCTGGACAATAGCTGCTCAATGTCTACTTGATAGACTTCAAACGCAAAATGCACGAGGTCCAACGCCTCTGACACCGCACAGCTGAGTAGGGAGTGGGGACTCACGTCAGTGATGAAAAATTATGCTTTTATGGTTTTGTTGTCTCTGGAAACAGTTGCCACAAACACACCCTGAATGGGGAGTGGTGTGTCTCCGCCAAACATGAAGATCTTCGCTGTGGAAGTGTCCTACGGTGGTGGTCCCGGTATTGACTGGTAGTGATCGGAGGCAAGCACGCACACCGAAGCTCCCGTGTCTATTAGCACTTGTGTCGGCACCCCATGAATGTCCACAACACACTTGGGCTGCCTCTTTTTCTTTGCCCCTGTTGCCAAACGCGATATGAAGAACACCTCATCCTCCTCCTCTTCTTCCTCAGCGATGTTTAGCATCTGCGTCTCCTGCTCAACTGTCGCAATGCTTCTTTGCCTCCTCGAACTGGCGCCGATTAATCTGGCCGGACCCCTTTGCGTGGCAACTGGCGCTGGAGCACGACACATTCGGGCATAGTGTCCGGGCCCGTTGCACCTGCCACAGGATCTCGATTTAGCAGGACATTCCTCGGAGTGCGGTAAATCATACCCGCAATATTGACATATGGACGCAGCCCCTGGCGTTGGACCGCCTTCCTGGCGTTTCTGGCTCCACCTCATCTTCAACAACATCTGCTTCCCTACCGCAAACGCCTCTTCTGACCTGCCGGGGCGCACTGCTGCGTCCATTTTGGCACCCCTTGATTCAGCCAGCTCATAGGTCCTTCCGCTGTCCAGGATCTGCACAGGAGTCCAACCCGGCTCCCTCAACACCTGTCTGCGGAGCTTGCCTGAGCTGCACCCTTGTATTACTTGATTCCTGATTATGGTCCCCT
This sequence comes from Ambystoma mexicanum, assembly GCF_040938575.1. Classification (NCBI taxonomy): domain Eukaryota; kingdom Metazoa; phylum Chordata; class Amphibia; order Caudata; family Ambystomatidae; genus Ambystoma; species Ambystoma mexicanum. Next base: position 481,550,168 of record NC_090921.1, read on the forward strand.
CGTTGTCCCATCTACATGTCGTGTCCATTTGACGTAGGCGAGCGCAGAATTGGTCAAGTGATTCCTCTTCCCGCTGTTTTTCGCTACAGAAAAGGAATCTGTCATAGTCTGCATTGGACAACGGAATGAAATAATTCTTTAAGGTGGTTTTGACCGCATCGTAGGTGGCCACTTGCAGGTTGAGGGACTCATAAATGCGCAGGACGTCCATGCCCGCAGAGTACAACAGAGTCACCCTTTTTGCGTCGTCATTGGTTTCTCCTGTTGCTGTAAAGTACATGTCCAATTTTTTTATCCACAGCAACCATCTTGGTGCTATTTTCGAGGGGGGGCCTGACGTGTCGAATTCTTGCATGGGTAACAAAGACCCCTGTTGTCTCTGCACCACCACCTGCGCTTCCCCTGCTTCTCCGTCACTCTCCGCCATGTTCACAGGTCGCGCAGGCAAATCCTCTGGGTTCAGAGGCCGCAAACCTGACTAGGACATACAGCAGACGTACTTCGGGCAGCTGTGCGGTGATGAGCGACGTAGCTGTAGGGCTTTCAGTTGTTGGGCCTTCCTCTATACTTTTGTGGTCGTCCGGTCACCACTCGTTCCTTGGCCACTGATCACAGTACAGTCCTCTTGGATTCAAGGACTGTCAGGGTTCCAAAAATTGGCGTGATGCTGTTTCTTTAAGATGTGGGCAGTGCACGAGCACCTTTCCAGGCCGCTACTGCCACACCCTTTGCTTGAAAGCAAATCCGCTTTGCTTGCGCTGGATTCGGGAAACGGCGGAACGTCGTACCAGCTGACACGCTGCGTTGTGTCAGCAAAATGCTCCGTTCGCGTCCCATCCTCGTTGCCAGATTTTGTGGGCGAACCCGTGCCTCGGGCTACCCGTGCTCACACACACGCACTCGCATTCATGCAATGAGATGCGGGACACACGTGTATGCCTTCCGGAGTCCCGGCGGCAACTGCCACACGGACGTAGTTTATTCCGAACGCGCATGTGCGAACCAAAACAAGGCACGCGCCTGCGTCGTTCATGATCATAACATCACATCTATGTTGAATAATGAAATGATAACTGCTTTCTTATTAGAGTTGTGCGTACTTTGAAATATGTAATAAGTAGCTAATAAAACCCACGTATTACAAAATTGCATTATTATAGACAAAACACAAAGAGACAAGAACACATACAAATATGGGTATATACAGGGAAAGTGAAGCAAGCAAAAAAAGCAGAACTAGTAGCAGAAACAACTCATAACCTAACTGATTATCTTCATGCAAATAAATGATTGCTCTGTTTCAAAGCTGCTGTTTACCTTATGTATATGTATCACATGATGTGACTGGAACCTAAGGAAAGTAGTGTGAGTACAATGTATACAAATATGAGCATATACAGGGAAAGTACAGTAATAAAAAAACAACAGAACTATCAGAAAGTGCTGATAACTCTACTGATTATCTTCATGCACAGAAAGGATTGCTGTCTTTCAAGCTTGTGTCTTCCCCTATGTATATGTTTCTTATGATATGACTGGACTCTAAGGGAATTACTGTAAGAACATACTTGAAGGATAAGTCTACAAATATAGTATGTTTACAATTTTTAGTTCCAGACTGTTACTGAAGAAAACCATGTGGCCTAGATATGTCAGTAAAGGAAAAAAGAGGAAGACAGACATGTGATGTCATCAATGATGTCCTGGGTGTTAGTCTTAGTAGTGCATGGTGGTGGCGCGAGTTATGGTTGCTTAGCTTACCATAACTGGCGAATTTCAGGGGTTTTTCGGTTTTACTTGGAACCATAACGTCCCTTTAACAAAGTGTTTCTACTGAATATATATATATATTCTTTTTTTTTCTCCACGAGTCAGACTAGTACTTTGTGCACTTTTAATTCTAACGTGGCCCTTGCTATTGTGGAGTTTTCCATGTTTGCTATTTTGATCTATAGGCTGACCATGCATAATGACCATTCAGAACTAGGGTTGACCTTTCGATATTTGATAAGGTGAGGCGTTGGTCAGTATATGGTCTATTGTAATTAATGTTTTGCACTTATACACATATGCTGCGGGATGCCATAAAGAGCAACGATGATGCTATAATATGCATTTCGCACTTTTGACATTGTAGGGTGCTAAGCGGATGCCTGTTTTTACCATGCTGGGCCATAATCCTGCAATCAGGGTTTACAGTCTATAGAACATTAGTCAAGCGAGCAAGGTTTGGGATCTTGGATGTGGTCTATTATACATTACATCTGCATCGTATCTTCAATGTGACTTTTAATGCTGTTGTTATGTTGCTATTATGCACTTTGCACTTTAGCTAATTTGATGGACATAGGAATTTGCTATTTGCACCAGCATATCACACTTTGGTATGAAGAATGTTGCATCCGCAATCTAATCTTTGATGCTGCCATTATGATTTCTATTTTGCTGATTGCACATTGCACTATGCATCTTAGATGCAGAGAGTATTTTGCTGCTACTATGCATTTTACGTTGCTGACTGCACATTGCATTTTTCACCATAGCTAATGCGACACATACAGGAATTTGCTATTTCCACATCACACTTTGGCATGAAGATTGTTGCATTTAAATGCATATAGAAAACTGCCATTTGTCCTTCCACACAGCGTCCTTGAGATTAGTAATGTGTAAACACTTCTGCTATTTGTATAAGGGTAGGATTATGTTTCATCTCTAACATTTCTTTATATCAGCACTATTTCAAACAACGTTTGTGAATAATATGCATTGCGATAAGAGGATCTATCGCTGGATGTATTATAATGAGTATGCATTACAATGCTGCATGTGTAGCAAACTTTGGACTATATTAAAGCAGGATACACAGTCCAAAATGGCTGACACAATCCGCAACTCCATATAAAAGCAGTGCACAATGAATTTTAAACCTGACACAATAGATGGACTAAGCATCATGCACTGACTTGTACCTTTAGTTGGTCCACTAGTTGTTGAGTTCTCCTCTTCTGTGACACAAACAGGCCGATTAATGGAATAATTGAGCGCAAGCGAGAATAATCCAGCGCATAAGTGCGAATTGCACGTAAGCGATTAATGGAAGTCTGTGCGCGTGTTTTTCCATGGAGCTGCGCCAAAACCGTCACTGCGACATCCCGAACGCCGTGTGCAACGCGCACAGTGAAAGCGCACAATGTGTAGCGCACATACCAAAAAGGGGGCGGAATGGGGAATAACGCGTAAAATTGAGGGCGTAACTTGTAAAGTACTGCTAGGAAATGCATGGAACGCCCACACGCACGTGAACAACACGTATTCATGGAATCAAATAGGGAAAAGCTGCACACACCAAAAGTCATGCACAGCCGTAAACATGTCCGCCAAGTGAAGGCAGGCAGGAGCGCCACCGCACAGTATAATAGTGCGTGCAAACAACAAACACGTACATATAGCTACGATGAATGTCCCATTTCTCACAGCAGTGATCGTGGGACACCGCAGGAGGAGGAGAATAGCCAGGCCCCACATTTTTTTGCCCAGGACCACCCTTTTTGGGATGCCTGATGATGAGGTCTAAGGCAAGTATAGGTTTCCAACTCATATCATTCTAGTCCTGGTCACTGAGTGGGAGGATGACCTCACATCACCCACCTTGTGCTCCCAAGCACCCAGCCCCTTGGAAAAGGTCCTCGATGTCCTGCATTTTTTGGCCAATGGGTCATTTCAGCGGAGAACTGCCATAGTCAGGGGTGTCTCACAGCCCACGCAGTCACGCTGCTTACACCAGGTGTTGGCAATCATGACTGTGCGCCTATCAGTCCTCCGGCAAATATACATGCCCAGAACACCCTCAGAAAGGCAGGCCACGGTCCAGAACTTTTACAGGGTGGCACACTTCCCCAAAGTGCTCGGTGCCTCATTTCCTCATCACATTGACCTTCAGAAGAACTAGCTCAGGGGTCCGTCGGCTTCTTCCTTCTAGTCTGCCTGGCTTCAGGATCCCCCTTCCCCTTGGTTTCCTTGTTCCTCCTTTCGTGTAAATAGGGTCTAGCCCCCTCAGAGGCCACCTTGACTAGTAAAAATACCAAATCGCAGAGAACTCCAAGGAGCCAAACCCCCAAACCAGGGAAAAAGCCTCAAGGCACCAGATAACCCTGGAAGAGTCTCCAGTAGATGACTTGAAGTTGTAGAATATGGGCAAGTACATGTCCAAGCAGAATGACAGAATAACCAAGGTTGCACAGTTGTAGAATGGTTCAACAGGAAGGGTAGGAATTTGAGTAGACAACAATCAATGAGGATGCCACAATTGATGGGTAGAGCTGAAACTTGAGTAGAATATAACCAAGGAGGCTGGCACAACTGGATAGTTGAGCTGAAACCCATTCAATCCTTAATAGCGGGAATGGAGAATGGCATAGGCAGCACAAGTCTGGAAAGGCAGAGTGAATGCGAGATTGCCGGAAACAGCTGACAGCAAGGTACGAGCCAGAACAGTTGAATAACTTCAGTAAAAGGCCAAAGTCAACATAAAGGTATGGATGGAATAGATGAATTATAGGAGGAGGGGGAGTGAGAGATGATATGGTACAGAATTGTACCGAGGCAAACCGAGGCAGCCTATGAGTACGTGGAAATAACAGCCCGAGAGACGGGCAGACAGATCAGCAACAAGGACTTTAGCAGGAAGAAAGACAGGGACCAAAGGCACCAGAGTGTGAAAAACAAGTAAAAGAGCTGTATGCAGCAGTGAAGTCCAAGAGGGAAGACAGATACAACGTGCCGTCCAAATGGAACAGAGCGTAGAAGTAGTCTAGGCAGACATCTCAGGTGAGGACTGGACCGTGAGTTGTGGTCCTTGGGTCACATTCCTAATGCTTCCACCTTTGCCACAATTCTCAGGGGCTGAACCTAACACGTACCAACTTGACATTGTCACCACCCGACCCCCTCCCACCATCAGTGGGGCTTTGACAGCTAAAGGGTGCAGGCTACCGTCTACAGCATGAAGTCCATCAAGCACGCATACAGCCAAGAAATGAAAAAAACATCACAAACAATTTCAATAAATGCACAGTTCATAAATGTACTCACCAAAATTGATTACAGACATGCCATGGAGAAAACATCCATAATCCCCACTAGGGGTGTAATCACAAGTCGTACAGCAGACTGGCCACATATATGATGAAAGTCCAATGCCCTTGTGTGATTTTCTGGCACACCGAACCATCCTTGCAAGCCCATGGAAAGGGGAAGCAGGAGTGGCATATGTGTCTGGACCCCAAGCCAAAAACACATACACGAGACAAGCTTGAATGGGCTCAGCTGGAACACACAGTGGATTCTTTCAAAAGCCACAAAGCACCACACCATCACATGAATGCCCAATAGACAAACAATATTATGAAAAAAAAGAAAAATGGCCACATACGACCCAGGGTGGGGAGTGGGGCAGCCAGGAGGGGGGAGGTACAGGGTGCACCTCAACACCCACATGTGATGATGTTGAGATAAAAAGAAACTCCATGGGCTCAAAGCCTGCATGGCCCGACCTGTGTGGGAGATAAGTTGTCGTCATACTCACCCTCAGGATGGAAATCAGAAGGTGGACGTGGCACAGTTGCCTGACCATGCCTATCCGCAGCTTGCCCCTCGATGGCAGCAAGCACGCAGGTCTGGTAATCCCGGGCCTGTGTGGCAATGGCATGTAAGTCAGCATACAGCACCTCACGTGATATGCGTGCTTCCTCTTGCAAGGTAGCATGTGTATGACAGAGTTCTGCCTGCATGGCCTCACATGACATCTGGAGCACTTCCCAGCTTGCACGTAGCTCAGCCGAGATGGTGTTCTCAAGCTGCTCCAACCTCTCTTCTGACCGCTGCCTCTGGGACATGTTGAGCACACCCAGAGTAGAGCTGAGGGATTGGTGATTATCCCTCAGGGCCTCCCTGGGTGCCTCTGCCTGAGCAGCAAGTGCCTCACGCAGAGACACCATTTCAGCCTGGCGTGCCCTTTCTGAGGCCACCATGCCCAGCCCGAGTGAGCGTCCCGTGGATGGCGCTGCCTGCTGCTGGAGCTCCAACTGCCTATTAGGGGGGGAGAACGGATTGGGCCACACGTTCCATGCCTTGAGCGATCTTATCAATAGCTGCCCCCTGTTGCTCTGAACTGGCATACATGGATTGCTCCCACTGAGTGTACCCTGGTGGCGCAGGGCACCGCGTTGCTGGACATTACACCTGCAAGACCCAAGGAGCCGTGGTCCTTGCTGGATTGGCACCACCCGCAGCTCTAGGACTACATCCCTCCATTGACATGATGCCCCAGGCACATCAGCAACTGGTATTGAGTGTGACCGTGCATCCAGGACAAGAACAGGCAGACATTCTAACACTGGCCTCTCAGTGCAGGTGTCGCGGACAGAAGATCATCCACATCAGGATCACTCACTGGCGATGAATGGACATGATGTGCATCCAACTCAACATTGTGCTCAGAGTGATCATCAGAGCTTGACTGACTGCCAGTCCTGGACACGATGGTGTGGAGCACAAATGGGTTCTCGTGGTCTACCTCCCCATGACCCCCACTTGTGTCGGGTTTCTGATATAAAAGCAACCCTGTGTCTGGAATGACATCACCATCCTCTGGCACCATTGCGTCATCACCTGTAACGTGAACAAAAGAAACATGAGTACACATGTCAGCAGCACATAACCCACACACGCACAGACATCACATCGACAGCCAACACATGAAGCAGACATGTCACACACAACTCAAATTCTAGCATGCATCCAGTGGCATTCATATGCAATGGCATCCCGAAACAAGAAATGGATGCTTGTAAATTGCAAAGCCTACACATGTACTGAATGTAGTATATCACCTCCATCACACACCACCTCTGGCAGGCACATAACACAAGCAGAAATGACAGATTGCAACAAAGATATGGCATGTAGCATAAGCATGTTTGAACAGCCAAATAGCCACAGCTGCAAGTGAATAAAAACACACCATGACACACGTAATATGCATGTACACATGCATCACTAAATCATCACCACCAATATAGCTACATCCATCTGCAGCTTGGCGCGTACCAGGCGTCATGGGTTCCTGAAGACATAGTGAATGTCCCGAGCAAAGCGAGGGCCTACAATGAGGTATGAGGGACCATAACGCCCAGTACGGTACGAGCTGTGGTCCATGAAGCCTCCAATACAACCTTCAGGGCCTATTTGAGGACTTTGTGCATTGAATGTGCCAAATAGCATTATTCAGTGTGTAAATTCACCACGCCCAGGCTCCAACAGATTTGCTAAGTGGGCCTGGGCATACACATCCTGCACGACAGTGCACCTTCAGTATTGTGCCTGTTGAACATAACGGCGCAATGCTGAAATCTCAGCAGCATTTACGTAAAATAAAACACATATTACTTATTCAACAAAAATGCTGCTGAGAACACATGTGTAAATCAACCCGTATGGTGTATATGAACAGCATCCTATACAGCAAAGCAAGCAGCTCCAACGCTGCTTGCTTTGATGTATGTGAAAGTGTACACATACACACGTGCAGCAGCTCCACAGTAATTGCAAACCGATTGGCAGGCTATAATCAATCTGCGGCCTATACCAGTTAGTATATCCCACAGATTGATCTATCAACTTTGCTACACACCCGCTAGGGTGTTCCTATACAGAGCACATGTGTAACAGGATGCACCTGTGCTAGTGCGTTTCATAACAGTGAAGGGATGAAAATCTGAACATACATGCCAGGTCACTTTTACATTGCTGCAGTGAGTAGGCATGTAGAATGGTGTAACATGGCTCAGAAGTGGGTGGGTGCAGTGCAGAACATGTGTACATTACCAACAATCTACATCAACAAGCACGTTTTGATGTCAATCACTAAAGATGACGGCAGTGTAAGGGCAAGTTCAGCCATCATGTGCAATGTCCATGCACTGGGTTGCATGGCTACAAGTAAGCCCCCCCCATAGTGAAAATGCAGGGAGGCATTGCATGGCGATGAAAGGTTGACCACAGAACTGTGTATTGGCAGACAGTATTGGCTAGCGTCAGTTGCATAATCTCAGTCAACTGACACCACAGCAGATGAGAATGGGACAGTAAGCAGGACCCATGATGAACCCTCAGTAGTACACCCTTTCATGCAGAAGGCACTACACAAGTTGAACAGAGTCAGGGGGCCTGCAACAAGGGCCCCACACAGACAATGACACCCTAAACATGTGCCTGATGCAGGACTGAGCCAGAGTGAGCATGGAATGGATGACCAAATGCCATGATACGTATGTAATCCTGGACACAGGATTACTACAATGATCATCCTGTCAAGGACAAATAGGGGCATGCATGGAATATACATGGAGCATGAATGGGCACTCATGTCCCTGGGGAGAATCTACCATCTGCACAGTCCGAGTGAGGCACCCTGCATTAAGGAAAAAGGATGTAACCCACAGTATGTGTCTAGCAGGTTCGCAGGGGGAAGTGTTCATGTACACAGGAACAGGCCATTACAGTAGTCCAACATGTTACCCACCAGTGCCATGGTGAAATTGAGGTGCAGGGGGTGGAGGGGCAAGGAAGGATGCCCGTGTGGAGTACCCGCATGCAGGATGAACACACATGCATGTCAGTCATGCGATGACAGAGTCCGAGTGCTGAGTGGAAAGACACCACAGGCTACATGCAGACAGGTCAGTGAGCTGGAACATGTATCGGAGGGGCAGCCGGGTGACTATCATGTGTGGTGATGAGGACAGTCCCCGTCTGCATGAGAACCATGTACACATAGCATGTAGTGGCAGTCAAGCACAACACATCACACAGGCAAACCACACATGGGCTGGACAAACACGTAACAACACTCACCGGACGAGGCATCCTAATCCTGCATCTCTCCCACTCCTTCAACCAATTCTGCCAGGATGACCTCTGCAGCGATCACCTTGTGCAGAGTGAGTTCTTCCTCCTCAGGTGCTGGCCCACTGCCAGTCACCCAAGTCATGGCATAATTGGAGGCACACTTTTGCTTAGCACAGCGTCGGAGGTCATCCCAATGCTTTTTGCAGTCCTGAGCTGTGTGCACTTAATATCCGAATGTGGTGGCAGTACCTGACTGATTTGCATATGGCTGGACCCCTTTTTCAATGGCGCAGACGGGCTAAAAAACGGTGGTGTGGAAGGTTGCCCAGAGCAATGCCAGTGGTTCAGATTCATTCAAAACCTTCCACCCATCACTTTTGTGCTTACTGTTTGTCGCACTATGTGAGAGAGGGTATGCCCAGACGTGGGTCCCTTGCTCGCTGCACCATAGTGAACCAAGCTGTACCTCACTGAGGAGGCCCAACAAGGCCGAAACATGTCTGGGGTTGCTTGTGTTTCCGTGCAGAGGGGACCTGGCCTAGCAGTCCGGGCTGTTCTGCTACCATTGGTGGCTGTACCTGACTGATTGCATATGGCTGGACCCCTTTTGCAATGGCGCAGACGGGCTAAAAAAACGGTGGTGTGGAAGGTTGCCCAGAGCAATGCCAGTGGTTCAGATTCATTCAAAACCTTCCACCCATCACTTTTGTGCTTACTAATATCCGAATGTACCAACACCATCCGCAACATGCTTCCAGTGTTCCCAACGCTGGGCAGGCGTAGTGTGACAATTTGGGCCCACTACCATATTGCGTTCGTGTTCCGAGATCTTGCCCACAAGGAAGTCCAGTTCCTGCTTGCCGAAAGGCTTCTTCCTTGTCATGCCGGAGGTCAGAGCTGTGTCTGTGGTCCTAGCCTCTTGCGCAGGAGCAACCTTCCTCCTCTTGGGCAGTGGTCTTGGCCCTGACAGGCAAATGCTGCCCTGATCAGTAGGGGCAGTGGCGCTGGTGGACTGGACCTAGGGAGTGGCAGGTGGAACTGGGATGGAAGCCCCGACTTGTGTCAGTGGCTGCTGGGTGCTCTTGACAGGACCCAGCACAGCAACAGCCGCTGTGCCAAGGTCTGTGACCGAGACTGTCCTGGCTAGCAGACTCACAGCCGGGGTGGTGTTGGCTGCATCTGCCCATGCAGTTGCCAACACCCAGCTGCTCGGAGCAGCAGATGACAACAATGCCCAAAGGACATATGCCTCGGTCAGAGCATCCCTGCGCGCATAGTGCTTGTGCTTCCTGACCACCTGGAATTCAGCCTGGAAGTCCTCAGGTGCCAAAGCATCATGGGCTGGCTGACCCTGAGCTGGGTGGTGGTCGCCACAGCTGCACCTGCAGCTACCACTTCCGTTGGGCCCGTGGCAGTAGATGAAACTGACTGCCGGGTCACATGAGCGCCAGTGTCAGATGCAAGAGCTGCATCTCCCGGAGCTGCAGGCGGTGGTAGCATGACTGCACCAACACGTGGCAGTACATCCTGCCAAAGTGGCGTGCCCCTGCCTCTTCCCCCTCTGCAGCCACCCTGGCCACCCTGGACTCCTCCTACTCCCTGGTCACCCTGGCCACATCCCTGACTATGTATGAGTAATAGGCTATATCGCAATCTCTTATCCTTGTCCTCAATCCCCTTGCCATTGTATCATACTTGTTTCACTATTTAATGAGTAGCCTCATGACTCTATATGATTGGTTTTGGACTATTTAGAGTAAACTGCATGTACCATTTGTGTTATCTATCATGACTGTAATGATTACTGTACTATTCACAAATTTCTGCTTTTTTAGTACCTAAATTATAAAATGCGTTACGATGGTGAACACCAGAATTCCTAAATTTCGAACCTTGTATGAGTAATAGGCTATATCGCAATCTTTTATCCTTGCCCTCAATCCCCTTGCCATTGTATCATAACTGTTTCACTATATAATGAGTAGCCTCATTACTCTATATGATTTGTTTTGGACTATTTAGAGTAAACTGCATGTACCATTTGTGTTATCTATCATGACTGTAATGATTACTGTACTATTCACAAATTTCTGTTTTTTTAGTACCTAAATTATAAAATGCGTTACGATGGTGAACACCAGAATTCCTAAATTTCACTATGGAACATATTTACTCTACCTTTCTTATTCATCCTGATCTCTGGTCAGTCCTTATGAGTACGTTTGCACTATGCGCCATTGCAAGATGGCCCCCATATTCCTCACTCACCGTCCTCTATGCCCCCTTTTTTATGTTTATTATTTAGTTTCCTTTTTACGTCTGACGGCGTGTCCCCAGCACAGATCGTTTCCTAGGTCACGACCGTGCGGAGCCATTGCCTGCCGGTTTCAGTTTCCACTAACAGTGTTCTACACACTGTATAGGTAAGCTACCGCTACTTGGATTTCTTTGCCCGGTTGGGAGACCCCATGTTCATTTCTCTTCAGTATAACAGAAATGTATGTGTCCCCACTTAGGTGCCAGCAGTACGTGTCTCTTTGCAGATGCCCTGCATCGTATAATTGTTTCAAATATTTGTTGACCACACGGATGCCTCTGATACCTTGGCTACCCGTCCCGCAACTCGAGTGAGTGCATTCTTTAAAACCGTTTCCGGTTCATTCTAAGTATTATTTATTTTATTCAGTAACGCTCTTTTGGAGTTTTTCTTTTTTCTTTTTTCTTTTCCCGTCCATAGGAGGGGTAAGGTTTTTTTCTTATACACGCTCCCCATATTGTCTCTGCTTTTTCACTATTCAAGGGTGGTCCTTGCTATTTATAACCCACTACCGCCTTTGGCTTATCTCGATCTGTTCAATCTTTTATCACGCCATTTTCTAGATCCCACCATGTAGGTGGATCTCACACAATACATCTCCTTTGTTATGGGTTTAGTTATTAGTATAGAGTATTTCTCTTTTATCTGAGAGTTCACTCTTTTCACCATACTAGATCTCCAGTATTCTGCTTTTCACCATCTCGCTAGCATCTCGAGTTATGTACAGCTTGTCAGTCAGTCCTTGACTGGTATGGAAATAAAATAAAAGATTTTACTTTTTGTCTCTTTGTAATGTTGTCAACAGTTCAATTGGGCCCTTATGAAGAAGAGGTTACCCTCGAAACGCGTCGGCCACCCCACAATTGGACAGCATCATCTCTTCATCATTTATTGCTTCATCGCAATTTGTTTTAATATGTCATACGTCATGAATTACTTTGTATAACAGATTGTGCTTTTTGGCAAATTTTATTCTATTTTGTTTTCTTCTTTGCCAAATAAATCGTTATATGCTCAACTAACAAAACTGCTGTTATATATTTATACATTGATAGATTTATATCTATATATTTGAAGGCCCTATGTGGCATCAGTAAATAGTGTGCAGGGGACGGGAGGGCCCCATCTTTTGGGCCCTCTTCTATTTTCTCACATCCCTGACCATGCCCACTACGTGGGGGACGTCCAACTGAGGCACCGCTCACCTTTCGTGGCCTCCCAACCATGGCACGGATGTACTAGTGCCAATGGGAGGTGTACACAACAATTGTCCTGGGCAATTGGTGTGAAGGGTGCAGGGTACGTGATGTAAATAGCACCCCTGTGCACCTGCAAGGCTGTATGTGACCCCTGTGAGAAAATGATGGGTCACACAACGCTCAGGCACCCCAAATCTGCAATAAAACCATGCACGCAACCCCCAGTAGCCCACGTGTGTGGAATTAACCTCCCTCAGTATGGGTTGGCACCCAGGGACACAAGAAACGCATATGTGTGGGACACACAGGCTACTATGACCTCAAAAATGGGTAAGCGATACACAGGGGGACCCGCAGTGGGAAAAATAGCATGCGGACTCACCGTCTGACTAGCGTGGGAAAGAAAAACATGCATAGGCAAGACCTCTGCCAAAAGAAGAGGTACGTCCTTGATCTGCTGTGAAGTGATGGCGCGTGAAACAACAAGAAGTAGCAACACATGCGTCGGTCTCCATGAAAAACACGTACAGCAAACTGCTGGCTCGCGCTCACCTTTAACCCATGCCGAGGGAAACACCTGCGCGTGTCACGTCACTTATGCGCTTAGGCCCTTTCCTCGAATTACACGCATTCACACGCGGATGTGCTGTTTTTGCACGTGCGGGCTCACTTTGCACCCGTGCTGAGGGAAATGCCTGTGCGCATCATGTCACTTATGTGCTTAGGCCCTTTCCTCAAATTACACGTTGACGTGCTAATTCACTCTGAATAAAGCTGGCCACGCAACAACACACGGAAGACCACTCTCGTGCCCAGAAGGCCATTTTCCTGGCCCCCAGAAACTCGAGCAGCCTCCCACGAGCCATATGCTGTGGCCTGCCTGCCTGCTGGCCATGTGCCCTGCTATTTGGTGCTGGCACATCAGCCATTGCAGGGGTCCAATTGCTGTGACCACCCCTGCTGGAACAGAAGAGATGTTTCATCGCTCCACAGCCCAGCACCAGGACCCAGTTTCCCACCCACACCTGCCTAGGGGGTTGCCATGTCGGGCCAAACTCCATCTGGGACCCATGGCGACCCCCTGGCAGAGAGGCAGAGGGCTGCCAGCTTCACTGCAGGAGAAGTTGGCATCCTGGTGGAGCAAGTCCTGGTGAATTATGATGCCCTCTTCGGACGAGCATGCGCCGATAAGGATGGACAGAAGAGGATCTAGTTGGACATCGTGGGTGCCATCAACGCGGAGGGGGTGGCAACCCACGACCTGAAACATGATCATAAGCACTTGGAGGACTTCAGGTCCAGGACCCTCAGGAAGGCCTGGTGCCTCTTGGATGCAGCAGATGCAGTGGAGTGCCAGGCCCTGCTTACCACCGACCAGATGAGGGTCCTGCAATGCATTCGCCCAGCGCTTCACCTCCAGGTCCTCGAGAGGCAGACCCGTCTGGAGTTGAGCGTTAAGTGTCCATGCATAATCATTGGACGCAGTGCATGTTGAGGTGTGGCAGGAGTGTGCAGCTTGGACATATGTCTGACATGGCCCATGTATGGATGTGTGTGTGCAGGGACATGCCCGTGCTTCATGTGAGTCCAGTCATGTGTGATGCACATCAATGGTGTATGTGTTCCAATGCATGATGCCCAACTGCATGTGGAGATGCACACCTGTTTGAATTTCTGGATATGTACTATGCCAAGGTTGGGGTGTGACACATGGATGCTGGTCCCACCTTCATGTACGTGCACAGTGTACATGTGCGTGTGTGTGTTTGACATGTGTGTGACTGTGAGACACCATGGATGCATGTGACCCAGACATGTGGGTACCTGATTGGCAGATGTGACTTAGTTGTCGATGATTGCACTGTGACAGGTGGTGGAGATGTACAGATGCATGTCTGTCTGGTGGTGTGTGTGCATGCGATCGGCACTCCTCATGTTGCTTGTGATGTCATGCCAACCTTTGGTTGTTCATGCAGTTACATGTGTATGGATGCTGATGCCTGTTGCATGATACCAGTTCATGTTTGCATGTGTGTGGGTTCAAATGATATGAGTGTTTGGGAGTGTGAGGCCACCTGTGAAGTTTGACACTGCCACTCATGTGCAACTGTCATGTGTATCATACCATTGTACAGTGCCCTGATGCCTGTGTTCTATCTCTCCCTGTCTGCAGCATCGACTGATGAAGAGGGCGGAGACGGTGCTCTGGAGCACAGCGGCAGGGATGCCACCGCCAGCCAGAGACGCAAAGGCCTGGCTCCCCTCCCAGGTAATCATATCTTCCGGGAGTGAGGAGTCTGGTACTGCATCCATGGCCACAGCTGCTGAGAGACGGTCCAAGAGGCGGAGGTTGGAGGTGGACTCCTCTGCAGCAGAAGGTACAGCTGAGCCCCTACAGGGGCCTATGGAGGAAGACGGAATAGAGTCATCCAGGTTGGTGGGGGGTTTGGTTTAGGAGGAGGACATTACAGCCCCATGCACGGTGCCTGTGTGGGGTTTTCCACTGGTGCTAGTGGTGCAGTCCAGGGGCAGGAACAGGAGGCAGCACAGGCTGCCACTGAGGTGCCTGTGTGTAATCCTGTCCCCGATCCGGTGACTGCATCATCCAGCACCAGCAGGGATGACTTCATCCAGACCGGTTTTCAGGGAGGGGATGCGCAAACAACAACTGGCCTTCCTTTCCCTTTGGACGTGGCAATCCGTGACCGGATTGAGCCTGTCCTAGCTGGTTTGGCGTTGCGTGCACGTGGTATTCGGGGTGACGTGCAGGGTTCTCCTCAGGACAATGCACATCATTTCGAATACCTGTTCGGGCGTGTCGAACTACTAGGACAGGTCGTCGGCACTGGGTTCCTCCGTGTGCTGGAGCTTCTTGCAACCTCCTCCTCAACTGAAGCCCCTATGCACCAGTCGTCCTCGGTGCCGTATTCCCACCAAGGTATCCCCTTCGCCCCCTGTCACTACCAGCGGCCAGGCTGGTAGAGGACACATCCCTGCCACAGTCGGGAGTCGGAGGTCCAGCAGTTGTGGCCACCCCACCAACTGGACCCCAGCAAATGGAGGACCTGCAGATATTAACAAGCAGGGCACATGCACGACGGCACCGGGGGATTCCATCAGCCTGGATGCCGTTGTGGTGCCATAGGCAGTTGTATTGGAGGCAGCAGCAGGCTGAGCGTGGGGGGCATCATGGCTCGGGGCCATCAACATCCCGGGGGCAGGCATCGGCCAGCGGGCAGTAAACCCAGGATTGTAAGTGTCTTCCGGGTGGCAGCGGTTGGACCAGCAAATAGATGCAGAGCTGCGTCTGGTGGAGGTGGCACGGCTCACAATGGTCAGGGTGGAGAACTCCATGCACCGGGCTTTGAGGCTGGCTGAGTGCCTAGAGGCAACTCGCAGGGAGTTGGAGGATGCCATGGCTGCATCCCTGCGAGACCTTGAGGTCAGGGAACAGGCCTGCCTCTGAAACATCGACGTGGAGTTTGATGATGTCCTGGCCCGGGACATCAAAAAGTGAGCCCTCGGACTAGCCCGCCGCCTTTGTATATAGTTATTTAGGTTTAGGTTTCATTTTGTTTTTTTTATGATTTGGAGTACACAGACTTTGCTCCACATTTTGTGTTTAGTTGTGTTTTACATAGGGCTTTTTGTAGGTTTTATTTTGTTTTGGGATCATGGACCCTTCAGACTTTCATTGTAAATAGTTCCGGACATGTACATACTTTCGTTTTTACGTCATCCCATGGAGTAATGGTCTTTTATGCTTTTCAAATTTGTATTTATTTCTATGGACTTTGGCGATGGACCACTTCTCAGTTTTCATGTCTTGGATTTTTGTTTTTACTTGGATTTTACTTTCTTTTTGGTATTGCCTTCATAATTTCTTCATTTGCTAGTGCGGTTTTGAGTTTGTCATTTTGTTTTCTGTTTAATACATTTCACAAATCTTCATTATTGGTGTAGTCTACTCTCATTAGTTTTGTGCATGTGTCACTGTCCATTGCCTCTGTCATGTGTCACCACTGTGTGGCTCTGTTGGACATGTCTTTGGGTGCACGTGTGTGCTTTTTTGTATGTCAAGGCATGGGACTTATAGCGCGGAGTGGGTACAATATATGGTTGTGTGTTTGGACTGGGGTGCTGCGGCATAGGGTAGGATTAGGGTTTGCATTTCTGACATGGGCCTCTATTCTGACAGCACGTTGGTGGCGGGACATGAGTCGGGGCCTGCTGGCAGGTTGTCTTTAAAAGGGGAAAATCTTCCTCAGGACCAGCCCTTGGGAGCAGAAATTACCCAATTCAGCCCAAAATACAGGTTCTATTGTGCCGAGCAGTGAACTCATGCTAGTGACAAATGACACCTTCAATAGGTTTTAGTATTCTATTCTAAACAGTGAATTTCAGCAACATCTTGGGATTCAAGTAAGAGAAGATTACAAAGCACAAAACTTAGAGAAATGCAAAATATACAGAAACATAGAACTTAGAAAAACATAGAGAAACACAGTCTTACGCCCCTTCAATCAGCACTGGGAGACCCTGGCCCTCATAAGCTAGCTGTAACAAGCCCCGCTCAGAGGACAGAGCCATAAATTCCGGACACTTGATCTTGCTCGAACCAAGTCCACAGAACGATCTGCCACCTGAGTCATGTGGGCATGCATTTTTATAATCTCGTGCTGTCAGTCCATGATGCACAGTTCCAGAACTTTCCCTGTGCAAAATATAGGCTTGCTCATGGAAACACCCAACTCTGTGAATTTCCACTGTGCTCCTTTTCTGTGCCCCTCCCTACTTGGAGCCCATCTGCGCGAAAGCTCAGGAATGTCTTATCAGTGCCTTCTCAGAGAAAGAGGATTTGTTTACGAAGCCATGCAGGGCTACCGTTAGAAAGGCAGAATATTCTAAGAGAAGCCGAGATGAATTAACCCCATGTGAGCAAGCTCTAAAAGGCATGCACTCATAGCTTAGTGTTCATAGCGCTTAAGACTGGCTATCTAAGCGCTATATAGGTGCCATAATGTTCCAAACACTCCAATAATGTCTTTTAGCTACAGAGCTAGGGCCTTCGCCTTGCCTGTTTATTTACAATGCATAATGTGACCTACCACCCCTACTAGGCCATTCATATTCCTTGTAGCTCACTACTGCATAATGGAAGTGTTACAACAGACTACTGTCAGCATTTTTGGCACATACTTTGAATAAACTATTGGCTTTCAGCGGCTAATGCTGTCATCTAAAGCCCTGATTGGCAAATTTGCAAATTTGTGTATCACTACACTCCACCCCTATTCAAAGTGTGTGCGACAATGCTGACTAATACCCATCAACATAGTATGTAGTGCAGTGATAAAGACCTTGGGGCTTTGCAAGAGGTTTAAGCAAACTATATTCTAGCGGTTAGTCAGCGTGGCATGCAAGGTTAGTAAAAACACTACCTAAACAAAAATGTACACAAAGTGAACAGTGACATATACCCTTGCCAAAACCTGGCCTACACAAGAAATACCTACACAAAGTGAACATGGACATTTACTCTAGCCAAAACCTGGCCTACACAAAAATACCTAAATAATTATTGTATAACTGATTGTCAGTTAAAAAGCAGCATGCAGTTAGAATGTCAAGGCAATCCGGTGTAGTCGAATCTACAATGCACTATTGCATTTATGTATGGTTACCAATTCTAAAACCTGGCAGCCTTTCACTCTAAGGGCCTACCCTCCCCCTGATCCCGGGGCAGTCAAACGTGACTATGGGCTGTGTGATTAGACACTTCCCCCATGTATGTGGAACCCAACCAAAAACTATCTAATTTCATGAGCAAGGTGAACCCATGGGCACCAGGTTATCTAAATGAAAACAATTTTACTAATTTACATTAAAGCATGGCATGTGTTATTCATGCAATCAAAAGCAAGGGATTTGATCCATATGTTTGCTGGTAACTGTAGCTCTGTGTGCCAGTGTGTTGAGGATGGTCGCCCCCACTCAGTGAAAAGCCAACACCTGCTGATTTAACAATGTTTGCCATAAAATGCATCGTGTTTATTTAGCAGTCTTGTTGACCTGCCCTATGACAGAAAAAATGTCTTCATACCTAAAATTCTGCCATCTGAGGTGGTGGCCAATACTTGCAGCAGAGTTGGGCATATCAATGGGCCCCACTAGGCCAGAGGTTTTGTAGCAGAGCTGGCATCAGTACCCATAGTGGCTAGCTTATTGTGCACAGTTTCTATGTCAAAATCGTTTAAAGCTCCTGTTACCCCCGCTGCTCCCGCAATTAAGGAATCAAGCTCCCTAGCTACGTGCACTCTGGTGATGGGCCATAGAAATGGACTCCATTTGTAGCAGCTTGGTAGTACTAAGGAAACATTGCCTCATGATAAATCTATGTCTAAGTGTATCACTGTACTAATAGAGGTGTGCATTACCAGCCAACAATTTAAATGTTGCCTTACTACTGGAAAATCTAACATGTTCACAGTTTCTACCTTGTGTGACTTGGAGAATACCCTTCTACAAGTAGGATGCCTACCATATACAATATTAGTTTTAGCTACAAACACCATACTACCATCCGGCAGTGGCTGTTTCATCACACCATTGTGTGAAATGCATTTAGTCAAGTTATAGTCCATAAAATCTTGGCGAGAACACTCGCTGCAGTTCTTGGTCAGAAAAAACATCACATTAAACAAATTAAACAAATCGTTGGATCCATTCACTGAAACATTTGGGCCTAGGATTTCATAGGCACCAGTCATATGAGTCAGTGACCAAAGATGCCCGACAATGTGCCAGGCCAGTACGCTAGCAATTCCATGTGGATACTCATTTGTAGCGCTTTTCCAAAGAATTATTCTAAATGTCTACAATCAAAAGGTGACTCTTTGCATTATTGTGCTGGAGACAGCTGTCCCCACAAAAAACATGAAACTGGTTGGTTTAACAAAAACCGTGTCACACTATGTGTCATAAAATCAAACATCAAGTCAGTCATGGTTTCATTTTACCCGCCTTAAGGCTGGCTGTAAAAGTATCCAGTGTTTCAAAGGTTACCATCTCAAATTAGAGCTCACACACTTGGCAGCATTTCTTCCAATTAAGAACCTTAACCAACGCACAGCTGACTTTGGTGTGCGCACTCATTTTATCTCAAAATAAAGTACGCTCCTGCTTGCATAATCCTGCTGCCCACACAATTCATAAATCATTTTCCTGCCTACGTGCAACGTAGTAGTTTTTCTTTTTCTTCAAAGCAAAGCATCTCTGGTTAAAGCAATTCAGTTGAAAGAGCAAAACATTTCGTTTTTTCAGATTCATCTCAAAAATGCATTTAAAAACCATTTTTCAATGTGTTAGCATTCAAGTGCTGTGTCACACAGCTGTTTGTGGTGCATGATGTCATAGTCCACAACCCATTGTCCACAGTCCTTTAAACAAGAAAGGCAAAACATATCAACCAGGTTATTTCCAGCAACTGAATCATTTGAATGTGCAGCATCAAATATTTGATAACTAGCCAAGTCTGCACCGTGCCAGTTCAGCAAAAGTTATTACTCTGTTGGACACCTTTCGCAGGTTGCAGAACAAATGTCCTCATACGTCATGCATGTTAGCAGCATTGAGTGCGGTGCAGGACAGGTTCAAAGTTCACATATCATATCGCAGTGACTCGCTTTCTCTGAGAATGCGTCTGCTTGACTGATCAGTGTCACCCGCAAATTGCACACATCTACCCCAATCATGGCACGCAACTGTCTTGGTTTTTTGCCTAGGCAAAATACAAACAGAAATGTTAGGATTTCATCAAAAGTACAATGTCATTGTTATTCACGTTAGGATGTCATCAACACTACAATATCAGCGTTATCCACCCCTTCCCTTAACACCACCCCCACCTTCAGAAGTCTCATCAGGTAACTACACACTTTATCATTGCTACCACAATTATTTGTCACCCTTCTGCATGTTACTGGGGGCTTATTTGCACTCAACCATACGGGGTGTAACTGCCTAATCATAAAATCATTTGTGCAATGCGATCATAGTTGGTCAATGGTACTTCAGACTGATCTGTGATTTTACAAAAGCCATATAATAAGTACCCAGGTCGCACTTCTCAATGGATCAATGCTTTTCTTTGTCACCAGAGCGATCACGAATGCCAGGCACCAACTTGCTTCCAGTGTTTCATGATCTTGATTTAGGTTGCCCTGCTGGCATCACTCCATATTTCAAAGGTAAAGTCCTTCAGTCCAATACCGCCTGCAGTTGCACAAGCAGCTTTGTTTATTTTTTCTCCATACAGCTAGTGTCTTTCAAGCCTCTGGTTTTCCACTTGTCGTTTTCCCAAAGGGTGTCTGCTGATTTCTTGGCCCACCCCTTTGAGAGCGATAGTCTGAATCAGTTCCTTTTATTTGCTTCAACAAATCATTCATTCTTGCACTAAGCCGTGAGGCTTCTGGATCATGGCTAATGTTCAGTGTTCATGTTATACTCCAAAGCCCCGCTCTGCATGTTGTCTCTTGCAAACCGGCTACCTTTGTCAGTTTTTCTTCCATCTGGAACGCCATAATGTCTTTGTCAGTTACTCCAGCCCTGGCAATGTAGCTTGCATTTTGCCAGCTGTGTATTTTCACTTCTCAAAGCGCCTAGAGGTTTCTTCTCCAGTGCACGGCGCTTTACTTCAGTTCACATCACATGGAGCACTGGGATGCAGCTTGCACGGCAATGTCGCTTTACTTCACATCACATGGCGCATGGGGATGCAGCTTGCACGGCAATGTCTTTTGAAATGGGCATCTGTCTTTTCTTAGCCCATTCACAGATGCACAGATTCCCCAAATGTTCAGATGCGATGTGCCCGTCTGCCATCCTGCATGCAGCATTTGTTTTCCTTCCAGTGTTGATACTGGGCTAATTCTGTACTTCTGATCAGCTCTGTTATTGCATGCCGGTGTTAGAAAGCATACGTACATCAGCATGTAAGGTAGATTGCACTCTTTTTCAATTTCTCACTCACAGCAATTATTGCCTTCAGTTCTGTTTCAGCATTCTGTCTCTGCACCCCCCTCCTCAGTTTTTGCTCACACTGACAGTGTCTCTCACAGGGGATGGAATACAGGAATGTCATTGTTTATCTTTCATGTGCACATGTCAGCGCCATGAGCACGCAGCAAACTTTTCTCTTTGCCTATAACTCTTAAACTGTGGCGGCTTCAATGAAAGGCACTCGTTTCAGACAGTTCATCCAGATTAACTATTTCCTGCACTGCTTTCCTCCAACAGTTTTTTTTTTCTTCGCGCACCTCGCCCAAGATAGTGCAAGTTATCTTCAAGGCACAAGCTCTGCACAGCAAGATTCTTATTTTCAAAAGAGGCACTTTTTCTTGTCATCAGATTCTACTCCATGTAATTTAGCAAAATGTCTAAGCGTCTTTTAGCCTGTTTTGAACTGATCAATGTCCCATTTAAAGGCATACATTTTTTTTTCCTTGTAACCTTGTAGTTTGGCTTCACAAACTCACTCCAATGCAATGTGCGATCTTTCAAAAGAACCCGCAACCCACTAAATCTTTGTGCTGTCTTATCACACACAGATTTTTCAATCTGTTGTACCATTGCCAGAATATAACCACTTATTTGAGTGCATTTAAAACATGCCATGTGTAGTGCAGCTCCCTGCATGTTTTTTTTTCTCTGCAAGAGCAACCCACACTCTATATTGCTTGTGGGTGGTTAATGTGTCAACAACATTTTTCACCATGTACCTCAGTCAACAGGTCACTATTTCCAAAACATACATCACTTATAACGCAACAGTACAAATCCATGGCATAGCGTGGGGACAGTCAAAAATACTCCACGGGCAATTTAGGGGCAATTTAGAAAAATATAAATTGTCTTTTCCTCCCAAAACATTGCAAACTGATTCTGCAATTCCAAATCAATAGACAAAAATCGAAAATCCAAATACCATTCACTCACTTTCTTTTTTAAGTGAGTCTCTCACCCATTGTAAGCATGGCACAGCTAAAATGCAATGTAGCCATTTTAGTGTGTTTCCTTAAAACAGAATGCACCACCAGCACATGGAATTTACAGTTGCCAAAAGAAAAACAAACCCTTTAGGCTCTCAACACAGATGTTACTCTTTCTCCTAAACACGGCTCATTCCCCACGTTATCTTCAGGAATGTCAACACTTCAAAAGCATACATTTAAAAAAGCGAAACTTCACCTCGCTAGCACACTGGGGCTGAATCAATGGTTAGATTACTATTCACAATTTGCATGTCAAATCCTCGCAACTATTTTCCTGCCCTCATGACAGAATAGAGTTGAGAACTCCGTATCACTTTGCATTTCAAATTACAACTTTAAACTAGGGAAACCGCATGATAAAATTCTTTCCTAATTGAACATAAATCTTTCTTGACCATTCATCGGAGCGCTTTAAACATAGCCATTTCCCGCTTGTTTATCGCCATGTGCTCCCTGGCACCATTCCCAAGAAATAAGTCAGCCACGACTGATTTACTGAAGGGATTCTTAACCACACAAGCTATCGGCCATGGCAAGCCGACACAACGTTGCTGTCTTTTGTGTCTCAGAGCTGCAGTGAGACCACTAAGGAAATGCGACAGCCTGCTCATCACTCTGCACTGTGTTCTCTCACACAATTTGTCAGTTCACAGCAAGGCACTGCTCTGCACAAATCCCACCGCTGCCACCAAATGTCTTGAAAAGGGGAAAATCTTCCTCAGGACCAGCCCTTGGGAGCAAAAATTACCCAATTCAGCCCAAAATACAGGTTCTATTGTGCCGAGCAGTGAACTCATGCTAGTGACAAATTACACCTTCAATAAGTTTTGGTATTTTATTCTAAACAGTGAATTTCAGCAACATCTTGGGATTCAAGTTAGAGAAGATTACAAAGCACAAAACTTAGAGAAATGCAAAATATACAGAAACATAGAACTTAGAAAAACATAGAGAAACACAGTCTTACGCCCCTTCAATCAGCACTGGGAGACCCTGGCCCTCATAAGCTAGCTGTAACAAGCCCCGCTCAGAGGACAGCGCTGCAGGGTGCCGACAGAGCCATAAATTCCAGACACTTGATCTTGCTCGAACCAAGTCCACAGATCGATCTCCCACCTGAGTCATGTGGGCATGCATTTTTATAATCTCGTGCTGTCAGTCCATGATGCACAGTTCCGGAACTTTCCCTGTGCAAAATATAGGCTTGCTCATGGAAAAACCCAACTCTGTGAATTTCCACTGTGCTCCTTTTCTGTGCCCCTCCCTACTCGGAGCCCATCTGCGCGAAAGCTCAGGAATGTCTTATCAGTGCCTTCTCAGAGAAAGAGGATTTGTTTACGAAGCCATGCAGGGCTACCGTTAGAAAGGCAGAATATTCTAAGAGAAGCCGAGATGAATTAACCCCATGTGAGCAAGCTCTAAAAGGCATGCACTCATAGCTTAGTGTTCATAGCGCTTAAGATTGGCTATCTAAGCGCTATATAGGTGCCATAATGTTCCAAACACTCCAATAATGTCTATTAGCTACAGAGCTAGGGCCTTCGCCCTGCCTGTTTATTTACAATGCATAATGTGACCTACCACCCCTACTAGGCCTGCATATTCCTTGTAGCTCACTACTGCATAATGAAAGTGCTACAACAGACTACTGTCAGCATTTTGGCACATACTTTGAATAAACTATTGGCTTTCAGCGGCTAATGCTGTCATCTAAAGCCCTGATTGGCAAATTTGCAATTTTGTGTATCACTACACAGGTTGCCATCAATGGGGGTGGTTGGGGGGACATGAGTCGGGGCCTTCTGGCAGGTTGCCGTCAATGGGGGTGGGGTGGGGGGACATGAGTCGGGGCCTGCTGGCAGGTTGCCGTCAATGGGGGTGGGGTGGGGGGACATGAGTCGGGGACTGCTGGTAGGTTGCCGTCATTGGGGGTGGGGTGGGGGACATGAGTCGGGGCCTGCTGGCAGGTTGCCGTCAGTGGGGTTGAGGGGACATTAGTCTGTGCCTGCTGGCAGGTGCCTGTCACTGGTAGGGGGGACATGAGTTGGGGCTCACAAGTGCATGGTGCCATGTGGGCTGCTTGCAGGGCATGGTCAGGGGTGATGGGCTGCCTGTGGGGCATGGTCAGGGTGGGTGGGCTGCCTCCCCATGCCCCGCAGGCAGACCATCCATCCTCCCCATGCCCTGCAGGCAGCCCATCCACCCTCACCATGCCCCGCAGCCAGCCCATCACCCCTGGACATGCCCAGCAGGCTGGCAGCCCATCCCGCATCCCCATGCCCCGCAAGCAGCCCATCCACCCTCCCCATGCCTCGCATGCAGACCATCCACCCTCCCCATGCCCTGCAGGCAGCCCATCCACCCTGACCATGCCCCGCTGGCAGCCCATCCACCCTGACCATGCCCCGCAGGCAGCCCATCACCACTGGACATGTCCATCAGGCAGCCCATCCACCCTCCCCATGCCCCGCAGGCAGACCATCCACCCTCCCCTTGCCCTGCAGGCAGCCCATCCACCTGACGATGCCCCGCAGGCAGACCATCCACCCTCCCCATGCCCCACAGGCAGCCCATCCACCCTGACCATGCCCTAGAGCCAGCCCATCACCCCTGGACATGCCCAGCAGGCAGCCCATCCACCCTTCCCTTGCACCGCATGCAGCCCATCCACCCTCCCCATGCCCCGCAGGCAGCCCATCCACCCTGACGATGCCCCGCAGGCAGGCCATCCACCCTGACCATGCCCCGCAGGCAGCCCATCCACCCTGACCATGCCCTGCAGCCAGCCCAACACCCATGGACATGCCCAGCAGGCAGCCCATCCACCCTCTTCATGCCCCGCAGGCAGACCATCCACCCTCCCCATGCCCCGCAGGCAGCTCATCGACCCTGACCATGCCCCGCAGGCAGCCCATTACCCCAGGACATGCCCAGTAGGCAGCCCATCCACCCTCCCCATGCACCGCAGGCAGCCCATCCACCCTCCCCATGCCCAGCAGGTAGACCATCCACACTCCCCATGCACTGCAGGCAGCCCATCCACCCTGACCATGCCCTGCAGACAGCCCATCCAGCCTGACCATGCCCCACAGGCAGCCCACACCACAGGCGGAACTTTTTCCATGCTATTTGCCTCTCCGCGAGCGGGGTACGCGTATTCCAAGGGGTGTGTGGGGAGTTTTACACGCGATTGGGCTGGCGCGAGCGGGGTACGTGGATTCTGAGGGGTGCACAGAGAGGTTTATACGCGACTGGGCTGGCGCGAGCAGGGTTCAGGAGTTTACATGCGATTTGGCTGGCGCGAGCAGGATATGCATATTCCGAAGGGTGCGTGAGGAGTTTTACACATGATTGGGCTGGCGCGAGCGGGGTACGCGTATTCAGAGGGGTGCACGGGGAGTTTTACACGCGATTGGGCTGGCGTGAGAGGGGTACGCATATTCGTAGGGGTGCGCAAGGAGTTTTACATGCGAATGGTCTGGCACGAGCGGGATGCGCGTATTCAAATGGGTGCGCAAGGAGTTTCACACGCGATTGGGTTGTCGTGTGAGGCTGAGTGGTGTTTTTAGTGCGATTTCATTGTTGGGGTGCCGTTTGCTGGTCAACTGGCCTTTGCGCCACGTAGGGGATTTGTGCGGATGTTTTTGGTGCACAGGGCAGGGTTGGGGTTGTAACTGGTGCTGCTGCAGGGTCGCTCCTCCATGCTGCGCCACGGCTGGTTATGGATGTTTAAATCCATGAATACGCTGTGCATCAAAACTTCTGCGCTTGATTCCATGAATTACCCCTTTGTATTTTAATGTGTTGATGCCGGGAATTGGGTAATGTGAACAAGTAACGGGTACGTTGTGCAACACGCCATAGTAGTGATGCCGTCATTCCTTGGCTACAATTTAGGATCCGAAGATTTTAACAAATAAAGATTTTGGGCCTCATTACGGCCCTGGCACTAAGGCAACAACGGCGCTGGTAGTGCTACCGGCGCCGTTGTTGCCTCACCGCCTCATTACGAGCTATGCTCACGGGGCCACCCTGTACGCCTGGTTGAACAGACATGCAGAGAGGCACCCGCTAGCGGAGCAGGATGCTAACAACGGTCCCGTCATTAACGGGACCGTTGTTAGTATCCTCCCCATTCCCATTGAGTCCTATGTGGACTCCAAAGGGAATGGGGATGTACCGGGTCCTGGTCCCGCAAATGGGAATTACCGGTGCCACAAATGTCGGAATGGCCCGGTAATTCCCATTTTTCGGGACCCGGGTTTGGAGGTAGCCATGCCGCTAAAAACGGCATGGCTACCTCCAAACTCGTAACGAGGCCCTTTATGTTTACTTTGTGATCCGGACTCTGGCTGACTTATGTGCATGCAAGCCTTGCGGGAGTACAACTCAATTGCCGGTGATGCCCACTGGTTGAAAGAAGACATATATATAATGTTCACAGCCTGGCCCTATCTTATTTCTCCTCACTGGTCATACTTTGTTCTCCCTATCGTTCTCTTTGTCCGCAATATTTGGATCTCGTATCTGTTCCGACGCCAATTTGCGCCTCTTCTTGCATTCCCTTTGTCGCTTCTCGCCCCCAAACACTGGACGTTTCCTCGACTATCTATTTGTTCCAGCCTATTTGCAGGATGGGTCTTGGACCTGGCCCGGCTTCTGCCCCAGGGAGCTCTCAATGCTTCTTGAAAGCATGGTAGTCCTATTTTGACTTTGATATTTTCCCACCTGCTCTCACAGTTCCTTTAACATCTACTTTAGATCAGTGATTCATCATTTTTAATTGTGCCGTTCCTATTTCTGACGCATTCCAATGGCGCACACTATGTAAACTAATCAACACTTGAGCATCTGTGCAGCAGGCCGCATTTCTGCAGTACTGTAACGAGAAGATACCGACCAGGGGAGAGTTGCAATGCGCCTGAACCTTTCAAAGCAACGGGCTCTTTCGTTTTACAAACTCCGAAGAACGGCAATCAAAGCTAAAGACAGGTACTGCATGAAGTGGCTCTGTAGCAACTTCAAAGAGCGGTCATGTGGGGCCAAACAGGAAATGCAAGCCCCAACTGCTGAGGGAGGGAAGGAAAGAAGGAATGAAGGAAGGGAAGGAAGGAAATGGAAATTGTTGGAAGAAGCAAAGGCACAAGGACGGAATTAAGGCATGAAGAGAAGGAAGGCAGTTACGAGTTGAGAGAGGAAGAAAGGGAGGCGGTGAGAAAGGAAGAGAGAAGAAAGTAATGAAGGAAAAAAGGAGTGAAGAAAAGGGAATGGAATTGATGGAAAGAGCAAGGATATAAGGAAGCAAGGAAGGAATGAAAGCATGAATACAAGAAGGGAAGGAAGGCAGGGAGGAAGGAAGGTGTGTGGGAGGAAGTAAGAGGAAGGGGATGTGAGGCAGGATGAAGGACGTTACAAGGTGAGGAAGGGAGGGCAGAAGGCAGGAAGAGAGGAGGACATGAGGGAGGAAGGAAGAGAGGGATTAAGGACATGGAGGATGGCAGGACGTCGGGAAGGAAGGAAAAATAGACAGGTGTGAGGGAGGAAGTAAGAGAGGAAGGGGACGTGAGCTAGGAAGGGAAGGAAGGAAATTACGAGAAGGAGGGAAGGAAGGAAAAAGGGGGGCATTGAATTGATGGAAAAAGCAAGGATGGAAGGAAGGATGGATGAAGGCCATGTGGTGGCAAGGAAGGAGGAAGGTAAATAGGCACCGAAGGAGCAGCGTTTAAAGGGAAGTCAGGAGGATGGAAGGTCAGACAAAAGGAATATAGGATTGAAGGAAGGAAGGGGAAGACAGAGAGGACATGTGGGAGGAAGGGGGGCATGAGGAAGGAAAGAAGGAAGGAGATGGAAATTGTTGGAAGAAGCAAAGGTACAAGGAAGGAATAAAGACATGAAGGGAAGGAAGGACGTTACAAGTTGAGAGAGGAAGAACGGGAGTAGGTGAGAAAGGAAAGGAGGAAGAAAGGAATGGAGGGAGGAAATTGATGGAAAAAGCAAGGATACCAGGAAACAATGAAGGAATGAAAGAATGAATTAAGGAAGGGAAGGAAGCAAGGAAGGGGGTGTGTGGGAGGAAGAGACAAAGGGAGGATGTGAGCAAGGGAGGAAGGAAGGGAGGACGGAGAGAGAACATAAGGGAGGAAGGAAGAGAGGGATGAAGGACATGGAGGATGACAGGAAGTAAGGGACGACAGAAGGAAGGGAGGAAGGAGAGACGACGGGAATGGAACTGATGGAAAAGGCAAGGATATAAGGAAGGAAAAAATAAAGGAAGGGAAGGAAGGAAGGTGTGAGGGAGAAAGAGAGGAAGGGGGGCGTGAGGCAGGAAGGAAGTTACGAGGTGGGAGAGGGAGGAAGGATTGAAGGAAGGGAGTAAGGAAATAAGAAAGTGGAATTGAATTGGTGGGAAACACAAGGATACAAGGAAGGAATGAAAGAATGAATAAAGGAAGGGAAAGAAGGAAAGAATGAATAATGGAAAGGAAGGGACATGAAGGGACAGGAAGCAAGGAAGGAGATGGGAATTGTTGGAAGAAGCAAAGGTACAGGGAATGAATGGGAAGAGAGGAAGTTGCGAGCTGAGGGGAAGAAAGGGAGGAGGTAAGAAAGGGAGGAATGAAGAAAGGGGAATGGCATTGATGGAAAAAGCAAGGATACAAGGAAGAAAGGAAGGAATGAAAGAATGAATAAAGGAAGGGAAGGAAGATGTGTGGCAGGATGTATGGGAGGGAGGAAGTTACGAGGTGAGGAAAGAAGGGAGGATGAAATGGAGGAGGAAAGGAATAGAGGGATGAAGGACATGGGGGATGTCAGGACGTCGGGGAAGGAAGGGAGAATAGACAGAAGGAAGGGAGGAAGTAGAGAAGACAGGGAAATTAAATTGGTGGAAAAGGCAAGTAAGCAAGGAAGGAAGGAACGAGTGAATAAAGGAAGGGAAGAAGGAAGTTACGAGGTGAGAGAGGAAGGAAGTTAGATAGGGAGGACATGAGGAAGAAAGAGAAGAAGGAAGGACATGCAGATGGAAGGAAGGGATGGATGAAGGACATGGGAGAGGAAGGCTGGACTTGAGAGCGGAAGGAAGGGAGGAAAAAGAAGAAAGGGGAATGGAATTGTTGGAAAAAGAAAGGATACACGGAATATAGGAAAGAATGAATAAAGGAAAGCAAGGAAGGACGGGAGGGAGGGAAGAAGGAAGGACATTGTTGGAAAAAGCAAAGGATACAAGGAAGCAAGGAAGAAATTAATGAACAAAGAAAGGGAGGGGGAAGGAAGGAAGAGAGGAAGGGAGGAAGTTACGAGATGAGACAGGAAGGAGGGGAGGACATGAGGGAGGACAGAAGAGAAGCAGGAAGGACATGAGGGAGATATGAAGTACAAGGGGGAGGAAGGCAGGACGTGAGGGAGGAAGCAAGTAAGGGAGAATAGAAGGGAGGGAGAAATGAGAGAAGAAAGTGGAATTAAATGGTTGGAAAGAGCAAGGAAGGGAAGAATGAATAAATGAAGCAAGGAAGGAGAGAGGAAGTATGAGAGGGAGGACATGAGGGTGGAAGTAAGAGAGGGGTGAATGACAAAGAGGATGGAAGGGGTGGGGAAGACAGGGAGGAAGGAGAGAAGACACAGGAATGGAATTGGTGGAAAGGGCAAGGATACAAGGAAGCAAGGAAAGAGTGAATAAAGGAAGAGAAGGAGGCAAGGAATGGAAGGAAGGTGTGAGGGAGGACGTAAGAGAGAAAGTGAGATGCGAGGAATGAATTTACGAGATGAGAGAGGAAGGAAGGAAGTTAGAGAGGGAGGACATGAGGAAGAAAGAAGAAGGAAGGGCATGCGGGTCGAAGGACGGGAGGGATGAAGGACATGCGAGAGGAAGGCTGGACTTGAGGGTGTAAAGAAGGGAGAATAGACAGAAGGATGGGAGGAGAGAAGAAAGGGGAATGACATTGTTGAAAAAAGCAAGACTATAAGGAAGAAATGAAACAAAGAATAAAGGAAGGAAGAAAGGAAGTAAGTAAAGAATGAATAAAGGAAGGAAGCAAGGAAGGTGTGAGGAAGTAAGAGAGGGAGGACATGAGGGAGGAAGGAAGAGAGGGATGAAGGACATGGAGGATGGCAGGACGTTGGGAAGGGAGTAAGGGCGAACAGACAGAAGGAAGGGAGGACGGAGAGAAGATAGAGGAATGGAATTGGTGGAAAGGGCAAGGATACAAGGAAGCAAAGAGTGACTAAAGGAAGGGAAGGAAGGAAGCAAGGAAATGAAGGAAGTGTGAGGGAGGACGTAAGAGGAAGGGGGATGTGATGAATGAAGTTACCAAGTGAGAGAGGAAGGAAGGAAGTTAGAGAGGAAGGAAGAGAAGTAGGAAGGGTATGCGGGTGGAAGGAAGGGAGGGATGAAGGACATGGGATAGGAAGGCTTAACTTGAGGGCGGAAGGAAGGGAGAATAGACATAAGAAAGGGGGGAGGAGAGACGAAAGGGGAATGGAATTGTTGGAAATAGTAAGGATACAATAAGGAAGAAAGGAATTGATAAAGAAAAGGAAGGAAGAGAGGAAGTTACGAGATGAGAGTGGAAGGGAGGACATGAGGGAGAAAGGAAGAGAAGAAGGAAGGACATGAGAGAGGGTTGAAGTAAGAGGGGGAGGAAGGCAGGACGTGAGGAGGAAGCAGGTAAAGGAGACTAGACAGAAGGAAGGGAGGGAGTAAAGAAGAAAGGGGAATGGAATTGTTGGGAAAAGCAATTAAGGAAATAATGAATAAAGGAAGGAAAGAGGGAAGGAATCAAGGAAGGGAGGACGTAAGGAAGGTGTGTGGGGGAGGCCATGAGGGAATGAAGGGAGAAAGGAGGGCATGCGGAAGGATAGGAAGGAAGGGACCATAGAAGTAAGGGAGAAATGACAGACGGAAGGAGAGGGACATTGGAAGAAGCAAAGGCACAAGAAAGGGAAGGAAGGAAGTTACGAGGTGAGAGAGGAATGCAAGGAGGAAGAAAGGAAGGAAGGGATGATGTGAGGGAGAAAGGAAAGGAGGACGTGAGGGAGGTAAAGAAGAAAGTAAAGTAAGAGAGGAAGTGAGGGGGAAGAAAAAAAGGAAGGGAGGATAGAGAGAAGGCAGGGATGAAAGACACCAGTGAAGGGAATGAAATAGTTGAAAGAAGCAAAGGTGCAAGGAAGGAACAGGAAGGCACAGCGGCACGTGACTGCCCCACATCTAGGGGAGCTGGTTTAGGTTAATGACATCACTTCACATTTGCACTCGAGGTATTGCACACGCAGTGGTTAGGATGACCAGATATTCAAAAAGTAAAAAACCTGGACAGGACAACTAACATAAAGGTAGGACTACCTATGGACAGTGGCTGTCAAGGCACTACACTTCAGTAGCCGTTGGAGAAGGAGATTGAAGTGTCATTGTTGGAATAAACACATGTTATAAACGTATCTATCACATACTACCACTATCTTAATTCGTAATATGCAGCATTTCTTCCGTGTGTGATTGTGTATATGAAACCGGGCCTCAGTCTAGTCACCCAAACAGTGGTGTTACTGATTGCCCTGAGGTGGGAGGGGTGATCCAGGGCCCAGCTACATGCGTATGTTGGTGTCGCCCAATACACACAACACCTGGGCTAGATGCTTGCAGGGGCATGGGGGCTGTTTTTCCAGCAAACATTAGGACTCCACTCTTCCATTAACAGTCCGAGGTCACAGTCAGTGGAGTCCAGCCTGGAAGATCGGCCTCATAAACCCAGCATGGCTGTCCCTGGCCGGACCTGGAGCGACAGTCTGTCGCCGACAGAACGCTCTTTAGTAAGGGAACAGGTGATTCGCGTGCGTTCACATTAACACCAGCTGTGCATTGGTGCCGAAAGAAATGGGCCACCCAGGCAGGCCACAAGGCATAGAGACCTGATAGCCGCGTCGCTGTCCTTTTGAGAAACATCGAGGTATTTAAGTGGAGAAGCCCCGGCGATCGCATGTAGTGTCAGCTGGCGCTGATCCCTTTAAATAGCTGCCGGTAAATCACAGCTCTGTCAGGCGATGCTCTATTTAACAGGAGCCGCGTCTCTCGCCAGCAGCAGGAAGTGCCTCTCGAGTCCGTTTTCTCAGTGAGTGGCGGTAATAAATATATCCCTCCGCGCGGTCCTTGAAGTGCAATCACCGCCTGAGCTTGATTACTTCTGCTGAGAATTTAACCAAATGTGGGCCGCCTGCTGCCTGGAGAGCTCTCGGCTGCACTAAGGACACATGGCTAAAACAGGAATCAGCGGGGGTTCGGCGTCCGTGGTCTGTGAGGGAGGTGGAACGGGGACCACCGGGGTCTTCTGTCTGGCTTGTCCTTCGACCAATTAACACGGAGTGACAGCTGCATTATTGTAAGTGAAAAGGTGCTCCAGGCGCTGTCTGGCGTTCCAGGTGACAGCGGAGCAGAAGCAGCCCCTGGGATGCCTGACTGCTTCCGGCGCGAGACAGGAGGGAAAAACAGTCAGGCCGAGTTCCACAGTGCGACACATGGCATGACATGGCAACGTGATCAAGTGAATAGGGCTGATGTCCAAAGCATTATAAACTCTATGAAATGTTCATGAAATGTTAAATAAAAGAAAAAGCACACAACGTTGGCCAAAAAGTAATGAAAATGTGTATTTATTTACTCTGATAATAGTTCAAAGAAACTTTCCACATAATAACACTCAAATACATATGTTAAAACATTATTGGTCTGAAAATGGGAATAACACTGTGGTGTACGCTCGTCCAGGTATTAATAGTAGCGTGGTCTCATGCTGCAGCTGCCAGCAAGTGTGGCCCCCTTAAGCACACACCCTTGAAGTACAAGATAGACACGTGATGCTGTGTTGCACCGTGACCCAGTCGTAACAAAGAGTATGATAAGTACAGGATTGTCACAAAAATTAATGTCCACAATTATTGTTCAAGTCTATTGTTGAGTTCCATTTAATTGGTACAGCCGACACGTGTTTCGACCTATGGGTCATCCTCAAGGCCAAAATATTCTGTTCAGATATATGAGCAATGTTGAATAAAGGGTTGTTCATCAAAAAAAAAACGGTAGTTACTGCTGACAATCCAATAACGAACACTTTACATGGGTCCAGATACCTAATTGAGTTAATATATGGGTGCTGAGGCTTGTGCAGTCTGCGGCAGTCTTTCTACGCTGTTGTTTTGTGGGAGGACCCACTTATACCCTGTATTCACCGCGGAGCGGTGAGCGGAGCCGTGTGCTGAGGCTTGTGCAGTCTGCGGCAGTCTTTCTACGCTGTTGTTTTGTGGGAGGACCCACTTATACCCTGTATTCACCGCGGAGCGGTGAGCGGAGCCGTGTGCTGAGGCTTGTGCAGTCTGCGGCAGTCTTTCTACGCTGTTGTTTTGTGGGAGGACCCACTTATACCCTGTATTCACCGCGGAGCGGTGAGCGGAGCCGTGTGCTGAGGCTTGTGCAGTCTGCGGCAGTCCGCGGCTGACTTTCGGCTGCCTGCATGCCCGTCCTTATGGAGCCCACTGAAACTATAAACCTAATCCCCGAACTCTCCTATCTGACGACTCCTGCTGAGTCAGCTTTGGAAGTGCGAAGACTCAGGAGCAGCCGTAAAGGCCCGGAATCCCATGCACTCCTTGCACAGAAGCCCTTAGCCAGAAAGGTGAAGGAGCGCTCCCCGTTTCTGTCTCCCACTAATCCCTCCATTGCTAATCCATCGGAGACCACGGAGACTGTGGAGATTATGTCTCATACAAGCCACTTTAACTTCCCTGTCGCCGTTGCTAACAAAACGGCATTAATACGCTGCAACACATCATCTGCTGTTTCACCCCAAGCAGAAGACCCACCAACGCCCCCAATTTTTCCCATTTCACCTGTGCTGCGGGCCGCGGCGTTGGAGGCGTGCCCCTCCCCTGAGGGAACACGCGAGCAGCGCTCACCGCGACCCAATCCCGCGGCGACGATCTTTTCTTCCTCCCCCTGTGCGACTTCTCCCGCCCAGCCTTACCGCCAGCCCTCTAGGCTGGCGAGTGGAGCGGAGGCCGTGACTGTCGGAGGACGGCCGGCCGCCGCCCCTGAGCTGGTTGCCCCGCCGGGGGAGCGACGCGATATTGCGTCTCCAGAAGTCGACCTGCCTGCTGGAGGACAAGTTCCGGGCTGGGAACCAACGAAGGCCAGCGTTAGGAGGGCTCCACCAAGGGAAGTGGATTTTTCCTCCCTCGTAGCAACTAAGCCCAACCACCTCCACCAGCTACAAACCGTGGAGGACTTGACTGAAGGTTTGCAGGGCCATCGCCAAAATGTCTCTCCTATTAGCAGTACCAACGTGGGACTAGTAAGCACGACGGTACTAGCACAAATCCACGTACCAAGGAGTACCAGCATGGACTGGCAGAAGCAGAACAACGAAGGCCTGCAGATTGAAATCGCAATCATGGGTAACAATACATCACCGGGGAAGGCTTTGATTCCACCCTCGGAACCACATAGAAACAAAGAAATAAACGTTCAAAACGTGCCAATACTCAAAGAGGCTCCTACTGTCACCTTAAAAAAACCTTCTGCCCGACAACTATCGACAGAAAAGGACCTAAGTGACAATATAGAAGTAGATTGTTCTGTGATACAAAACATCAAAACTCCGAAAAAACAAAAGTCAAAGAAACAACTTCCTCTTGACAAAGCTGACAAAGCAGTAAAAACATCGCGTCAAAAATTGTCAAAAGAACCCAGTTTGTGTTCACAGAATATTCAAACCTCAAAACTCAAAAAAAAATCATTAACAAAAAAAACCCTTCCACACCCGCTTCTATCAGTTGCACTCAAAGATTTTTTTAAAAAGCAATGTAAAAGAAAACTGGACCAAGCACATGAACTCTCGGACGCCGAGATCCTCGAAGCTATACAAGATTTTCCCCCAGTGTCCAAAGTAAGGAAAGTGATAGAAACAATAAAAGAAAAGTCATTTGGTTCACTCATAAACGACAAACCTACATTGGAAAAAAAGCTGGATACCAAAGGAGTTTCAAGACCCATGGACGCCCAAAATTCGTCCATAGTGAACCTTTCTGGAGAGATGATGGAAATTGGCACACCAACAAAAACGACTCCAGGAGGATTGCTCAAAACAAACCTAATACAACCAGAATCGCAAATACAAACACTCAGTAGTACTAAAGCCATGACAGACCAAGTTCTGAACTATCCTGTACAACCCCGAGTCGTGGAGAGCTCATCTAAAGAAACATCCCCAAGAGTAATTTCGGTACTGTCGCCACCCGCTATTCACCATCGACCTCCTGGCAGTCTATTAGCCGACCATTTGGAACCTGGCAAACTCCTGCCACAACCATTACACTTGAAAAAAGCAGTTCAGACAGATGATTGTTTTGCACTATCCATGCCATCATCGCCGCTTAGACCAAGAGATCGGTCACCACCCAAAAACCGGAGGCTTAGCGAAATAACTACGCCTTGTACTAAGGAAGCAACTCCGAAAAAACCCGACCTTACAACCATCATGTCTGCTATAACAATAGCATTAGCACCTTTCGGGAAACTGTACGAGAACATCAGTGATTCCCTAAAAGATCATATTACAGTTACAGCAATGATGCACACTAAATTGAGCTTTGTCGAAGGTTTCATAACTGCCCTGGACCAAAGGAACAAGATACACAGCGACACCTGGGACTTAAAACTGGCCTCGCTAGACGAACAGATCAATTTTTTAAAATCTACTACCAGAGCTAAAAAAAGCTCGATCAACAAAGAAACCCAGACAACGTCGCTCCCTACACCCATAGAACTCGCACCAGTGTTTGCAAAACAAACTGACAAGCTCCCCCGCATACCAAATAAAGCACCTAAACTTGCTCCTCCCAGTGAAGGGCCCCAAAAAGTAACATCTGTAGGGGAAAATTATCCTGTGCTGAAACTGGGTGTCCAACAAGATTATTCTCATTTGAAAACAGTGTCTGCTCTCGACTCAGTGTTAGCACCAAAAAAAACGCCAAAGAACAAACAAAAAACGCCTGATGGAAACCTGGCGACACTACATCGGTGTGAAAATAACGTTAGTACAGAGCTAGATCCACTGCCGTCCCCTAGGACCTGTGAGGAATTTGAGTCTCGAAGTTCCCTGATCGACCTCACGCAACACTGGGATACAATAGAAAATATAGAATTACAAGCAGAAAGCGTACCAAATTCCAAGAACGAAACTTCAAACGTACGCCCTGGCTCCAAGAACGACAAACTTACGATGACATCAACCAACCTTAATCCGGAGAGTAGGGCTAAAATTACACCAGCATTGCCTCTACTTTCTCCGAACGTACATCAAAAGGAGATTTTAAAACACGTGGCAACTTTCTCTGAGCAAAGACATGCAAAAAAACGAAAACTGTCATCTACAAGACCTGAGATGCCCCAAAGTTCTCAGGCTTCCATAACAAGAGGCACCCGCTTATTCAAAATCGAACAAAAAATCTCGGACGATCGCTATATGATTTTGAATCGAAGAACAGTACTTAAGATCCTAAAACAAGTTGCTACTCTTCGGTCCTTAAAATCAGACGACTTCACCTTAATTGAGCCGTATCATAGGTCCAAACAAGCAAAAGCATACCTTCACATTAAGCCATCGGCAATTCGTGAAATTTCAGATGGTGTTTATACAGAGCTAGAACAATCGGGCTTTATACTTACCGAGATCCTGGCCCAGAATATAAGTAACAAGAGTGAAGAAAACTCCAAGATTTCACCCAGCAAAAAAATCAGATTCAAATCTCGTACAGAGGACTTATACGGCTCAGCGGGACGGAGAAAAACCTCACCCCATCGGAGAGAATCCAACTATAACCCTACTAGACCAAACAGGGACCGCCCTAGTACTTGGGACAAGCCTCGATACGACCAATCGGAAAATGAAAGAATACAAACAAGAAGAGAGTCTAGAAACCATAATGATTATGGGAGATCCCACACTCGTCGATACTCCCCTA
Organism: Ambystoma mexicanum; assembly: GCF_040938575.1. Lineage (NCBI taxonomy): Eukaryota > Metazoa > Chordata > Amphibia > Caudata > Ambystomatidae > Ambystoma > Ambystoma mexicanum. The sequence continues at coordinate 481,587,652 of NC_090921.1, forward strand.
GAGTACGACACCAAGATCATCGACTTTCCCCACTCCAAGAAAACGAAAGCAGGAAAAACCTATCGCACTCTTTGACAACCGACCTGGACAGTGTGCCAAAAAAGGGTCGCTGGTCTTGGATACGAGATGTCTTAACACCAGGACTCAAAAAATAGCAGCGAATAGGGGGCCCAACTTCATCTCTCCAGCCCCCCCATCCGAGCCAAAATGACCCTCAAAACTCACTCCTGTCCATAGCATCATGGAACACCAGAGGCCACATGCACTTAACTGAACATGACAGCTACAACTTGGGAAGCCACGATATCGTTTGTCTTCAGGAAACGTGGCTACTGGACAAACCGGTCCTGGATGGTTACAATATAGAGATTTCTCCGGCCCATAAAGGCCCGCTTGGACGTCCATCATCCGGCCTACTCATAGCCGTCCGTACAGGCTCAGGGATACACATCTCTAAGAAAATAGAAGCATCTTACGGACTGCTGGTAATTTTGGCTACATGGCCGGAGAAATCCTCGCCAAGAGGCAAAATCTCCTTTGAACCGTTTGCCATCATCAACACATATTGGAACCCCCAAAAAACATCACCAGAAATCTTTTGCGACGCCGCCTCTAACATCATCGATGAAATCAGAATCAAGCATCGCATCTCGAATATTGTTATCTGTGGGGACCTAAACGCAAACTGCGTGGCTTCAAATGCGTCAAAAACAAACGCACTATCCAGCACTCTGGCAGAGAAAAGAGGTAAAATATGGCTAACACTAATGAGCTCAAGAAACTTCTATAACGCCGCTAATGCAATAAAGAGCGAAAAATTGATCCCTACATGGGAACGTGACAACTCATCGGCTACACTTGATTATATTTTTGTTTCTGAACAAATTTATCACCGCATAACCACCTTTGAAATAATTAGAACCAAGGCGAGTGACCATAATCTTTTGAACCTTATCTGTAAAACCGCCGCTCATGATCAGCAATTCTACAAACAATCGATTGAAATAAACTCCCAGGCAACCCGCCTTTGTATGTCTACTAACGATATCAAATCATTGACTGCTAACTACAAAATGTTAACCTCCGTCATGGATACTGAAGATGCAACCTTCAGAGACAGCTATATACCACTACTCCTTCCGTTCAAAAAACCACGGAAATTTCCTAACTATTCTGCATCACAATACAATCACGTTTACAACACCAATTTGGTAACTAAACGTAGGACGCTGAGGAAAGCAAAGAAAAAAGCTGCTGCTTTAAACACAACCACCTCATGGGAAACATACTTCACAGAAAAGAGGAATTACAAACAATGGCTGAGACATGTACGGAGTACCCTCTACCAGTCCGACGCAGAAAACATGCTCAAGGTGTTAGCCTCGAAAAAATCGCGGGATTTTTGGACTTTGATAAATCAAACAAACCATCATCCAAAAGCTGCTATGACCAACTCAGTCGCTGAAAAAAATTGGGTCAAACATTTCACCGATCTTTTTGAGGCACCCTCAACAACCACCACCCCCACAAAGCAACTGCCAGTGAGAAACTGGGTGGATCTTTCTGACGAAGACGCGATAAAAAAAAACATCACAAGACTAAAATCATCCCGAGCCCCAGGTCCGGACGGGCTAGCAAACTCGGACCTTAAGCAAAACCTTGACGACTGGGCCGCAGTAATGAGCCTAATCTTCAAAGATTGCAGAGATCAAAAGATAATACCAGACTCCTGGACCCAGGCGATCATTGTTCCGATTTTCAAAAAGGGTGTTAGGGAGGACCCTACGAATTATCGTCCTATAGCCTTGTTGGACGTTATAGGCAAGGTCTTCGCCACTATGCTCTTGAATCACTTTCAGAACTGGGCAAGGCTATCCCCCTCGGCAGACCCACTGCAAACTGGTTTTCAAAAAAACGCAAGCACGGCAGCTAACATAATGATCTTGAGCATCATCAAAGATAAAGTATTGTCGGGAGCACCTAGAGTTTTTCTAGCATTCGTTGACCTTTCCCAGGCGTTCGACCGAGTGGACAGGTCGAAATTGTGGAAGAAATTGAAAGCGTGGAGGTGTCCTGAAGACATCCTGGACCCTATAATCGCCCTTCATTCGAACACTAGGGTGGCCGTTCGCCTGAACAATCAAGGACTCCTATCAGATCAAATTCCCTCTCATCGTGGAGTGAAGCAGGGTTGTCCGCTGGCCCCCGCACTCTTTATATCCTTCTTAGGCGACTTTAAAGATTCCCAGGATTCGATCAGGTCATTTCCACCCAAAGTGGGCAACGTAGGGGTCAGCCGACTTCTATATGCCGACGACCTGATAATTCTGGACCATACGCAGGTTGGACTTCAGCGACAACTTGACAATCTTGCCCAATACACTAAGGATAACAACTTGGAGATAAACAAAGAAAAAACCAAAGTCCTGATCTTCCAAAAACAGGGGAATAAAAAGAAAGATAATCTACAGTGGTTCCTTCATCAAGCAAAAATTGAAGTCGTTACAACATTCAAATATTTGGGAGTGGAAATTGACAGTTCTAAGAACGCCAACGCGATGCAACAAACTCTATGGACAAAGGCGAAACATCTAGCATCCCAGCTTCGAGCAGTCCATAGAAAATACGGTAAATTCAGTCTTCTACCCGCAATCCATTTCTATAAAGCTAAAGTAATCCCATCTCTAACGTACGGCATGGATGCAACACCAACAATTCCATCGACGCTCTGGACCAAACTAGAAGGCCATATTTGGCGAACAGTTTTTGGACTTCCTAAATCTACATCCTCTGCAGCAATAAGACGCGAGCTAGGTCTGCTCTCTATAGCTGCAGTGGTGGCACAAAGTGGGATTCAGCTATTTAGAAAAATAAGAGATCCAGAGAGTCTTCAAATATACCGTATGATTAATGAAGAAATCAGCAAGGGAAACAATAAGCTACTCAAAAACTGGGTTGATACCCAGCTACAATTCCTACAGGCGATAGCCTGTTCAGAAGACGAACTAATCAAGAACCCGTTAAGAATAAAATCTAAAATGGAGTGGTTAGACTGGATAAATACGAATGAAAAAGCAACATCAAACAAGCTGTTAACCCATCTACCACCCGTCTTTAACAAACTTAAAGAGCCTATGGAATAATGTAAAAAATACCCCAGCAAGTTGTCTATGATAACTCTATTGAAAGCCCGTCTTAATCTGCTTCCGACAAAAGAAATTCTAGCCATCCGAGCTAATACCAAGGAGAAATCATGTCGTCTCTGTAAAAATTCCGAAAATACAGAATCCATAAGACATCTCCTGATGGCTTGCCCAGCGCTCGCACAGGAAAGGGACGCCTTTTTTGGTCCCTTGTTCACAAACTCCTTCACTAATGACGAAGACATGTGGTGGAATCGCCTAATTACAGGAGCCCAAACTAGATGGCTAACCCCGACGGCAAAACTACTAAACATCACCATGGAAAAGTTTACCCATCTCTCTGATATCTCTGACATCTAACGAGTAAAGCCACCGAACTCTCATACATTTTGGATGGTGTAAACACTAACAATATTGTTCTAAACACTTATCGGTGTGCAACTTTTAACATTCCAATATTTCTTCTTCTTCGGTCAGGTACACGAAACCATGAGAACTCCTTTTGTAAAAATCTAATATAGATTATATACAAAAAAAAAAAAAAAAAAAAAAAAAAAAAAAAAAATATATATGGGACAAATACGCCGAACTTCCTTAGTAGCTAGCTCAAAATCGCCATTGGATTTCTATAAAGTGCAAGATGTGCAGCAGTGGTTTAGAATTGAGGCAAAATTCCAAAACGCAGTTTTTTTTTTATACAGCCCATATTATGCACAAAGGCCCCTTGTGACACGGAGAGCAGGGGGGTATCTGGAAATGGATACACAAAAATCGCATGTTCCTCCATGTTTCGATGTCAGAAGTTCTCCTTCTGGGTGCTGCAGTCCGTTGTGTGCTGCATTTTAGTGCCCTCCAATATACCGCCGACCCCCCACTTTATCACATAAAGTTTGCAGTTTAGAAAAACGAACCCAAATCAATGTAGTTACCAAAAATGACTCTACTGTCTGGGACCTTTTAGAGACTGAGCCTCTGCCCAACCGTAGCCCCAATGGTAGATGCCAAGATCGTATGCTGCACTGACAAGTGCAGCACCAAGCGACTGAAAAAACTCTAGAGAACCCAAGAGCACACAGCAGAGTCTTGGATTGGGACCCTTGATTCCCCTGCACTAACTCCCCAAAAATTAGAGTAAACTTCAAAATCTGGTACGCAGTAAAATAATTCAGCAACAATAAAGAATACTGAAAATAAAGTGTTCAAATGACTTCTGTTAAAATTGCTAAGCTTAAAATATAAAGGGAAAATATCCGGACTTTAACATTTCTTTGAAAAAATGTGAATACACCAGAACAAAAAGTAAAACATTTCTGGTTAGGATAATTACTGTGAGGAGGAAGGGTGGTTGCAACTCAAAGGGGTGTTTCAGTGTTTTCAAAGTCTAACTTTATGTATGGAATAAATGCAAAATAAGGGGCGTTCAGTGGCGATGAAGTGTTAAATGAGGAAATAGGGGTACCCATGTGCTACTAAATCATCAAGAAACAGAAAAACCTTAACAATGGATAGTTTTAATTACTTTCAGAGCAGTAAAGGTGCATTTATTTTTCATTATTTACAATGTCTTTTATTTATTTTAATATTACATTCAATCGAAAGTTAGTTTTATTTTCCTCTATATTCTTATTCCATGGACATTACTACTCACCATCCAAAATTCTCTGTCTAACCACAAAAGTGTTGAATGACCAAGTCCAGTGCCAGTTCAGGTACCAATACCCCTGCTGCAAGGCAACAAAACAAACACCTGTCATTGACTGCTCACACACTCTCTGTGGACACCCATCACAGGGGAAGATTATGTCACAATGAAAACTCCTCTCTCTGGAACAAACTTACAGACTTACAGAAAGGCTTGACACCTTCTCCTCATATATGGACCCATTTCTCCCTCTGACTCTCTTTCCCACCCTCCTGAGGCCTTCACAGTGATCTATCTGCCATTTCTGTGTGAAACCACCCGGAAATCACAACAAGGCGGACAAGAAGCATTATACCAAAAACAATCGATAAAGTCCAAATTTGTTTTAGTTGCTCTTCCTTCCCTAAAAAGTGTATTGTGTGAAAAAATAAGTTATATAGGACAGACACTGTATCTCTGTCTATATGCCAGGAACATGGTTCTGTTTTTCATGTTAGTGTGAATCACTCCTTCATCACTCCGCCATCACCTACTGCTTCCATCGTTAATTTTATAGAGAGATAGTCCATCAAAATCTAGCTCAATTTTTCATATTAGGTGGAATTACTCCATCTCAAGATGGTTGCCTCTTTCATGTTAGGGTAAATTACTCAATCCCAAAACGATTACCTCTTCCACATTAGGGTGTGTCACTTAATTTCAGACAGCGATCCTCTTTCATATGATGGCAATTCACTCCATTTATTATTATTATTATTATTATTATTATTATTATTATTATTATTGTAATTATTGCGTGCAGACCTAGCTTCGAGAAGCAACAGAGCGCTTTACAGAGGTGTACATCATTACAGATGCATAATGAAGCGCTTTCCAGTGGGAACAACAGAACAGATAGAAGGCGGAGGGTAGGATACAGATGGGCACAGAGGAGAGGTACAGTTGTACCAGGTGGCAGGGAGGAGGGTAGTGGATGGTGTCTAGCGAGTCAGGTGGCACAAGGGGCGATCTGATGACCTAGTCTTTGGGGAGATACTCCTGGAAGAGGTCAGTCTTAAGTTCTTTTCTGAATTATAGGAGCATGGGGGCAAGTCTGATGCTGATCGGGGAGGAGGTTCCATAGTCTTGGGGCATAGGCAGAGAAGGTTTATTTTCTGGTCCTTTCTTTTTTGCGGTAGAACATTTCAAAGCCGGCATGTGTCCTGGCTTCTGGTGATGTGCTGTCCACTGGAGATGCTGCGTTTCTCTGTGAGGTAGCTGGGTGACATGATTGCGACTGCATTATAGATGATGCAACAATACTTGGAGGTGATTTGTGCATGCAGTGGGAGCCAATGAAAGTTCATGAGAGCCGGGATGATGTGGTTGCATCTGCGTAGACCCATGCTGAAGCAGTGGGCGTGTGTAGGACAATTCTAAGGGGCACAAAGCAGGAAGACGGGAGGCCTTTGAGGAGTGCATTGCCGTTATCTATGTGGGAAAGGACCAGTGCTTGAACAGTGGATCTAAAGCTGTCCGGAGGGAGGAAGGTCTTCACTTTCCACAGGAGGGAGAACTAATACCAAGCTGTGTGAGTTTTCTTAGCTCTTTGTGTCTTGAAGATGCTGTGTTTGTCAATGTGGAACCTAGCTCAAGGTAGGCTGAATTACTGCATCTAATCTTGTCTTGGCCTTTCATGTCACATTGATTTGCCCCATTCCAGCCTGTATTCCACTTTCATGTTAACTCTCTCAACACAGGTGTCTCCTAGTTTGACGTTGAGGTGAGTAACGCAATAACCAACCGCTCCTTCATCCATTTTATGCATGAAGATAATTTGCATGCAATTAATTTCAATGCTTATTGTATGCATATGTGATTTTGAAAAATGGACTATACTTTGTGCATTATTGATTTAAAGAAAGAGCGTAGTTCGAAGTTACGATCTGACAGTCTGCAATGTTTTCATGAACAGGAAATGTAAGATATTACATGGAACTGATTTTGTCTTAGGCACCTCGTAAAATAGCAGCACCAGCCCCATGTTTACATCTTTCCAAAGCATTTGTTGCATTCTAGGATGATCATTCTAACTCTGCAACCAACCAGTGCAGCATATAAGCATGGTTGGACGTGGTGTTCTGCTATTGTTGCAGCCTAGACAATTTCACCTTGACATGTTGAGATTAGTTGAAGAATAGACCTCATTCTATGGTGGATGATTTATATGCCGTTTCAGTTGAGACAGAAGCCAACATCCGTCCATTTCTATCCCAAAACATAATGAATGGATGGGAAAGATGCTCCATTGAGATCAGAAACATCTTCTTTTTTTAAATTTAATGCTTATGGCTAATTCAAGCCTTTTTGCATAATAGTTAAATACAATACATTTCATCAGCATAATACATCAAACAAGAGTTGAAAAAGAAACATTTCATCCACCAACAAAATCATATTAAATTAGGATATAAAATACACTCTCAAGTTTGCAGCCATTCAATTCCAACATAACCAAGAAAAAGGAGAAACAGGGTAACAGACCAAAGATGTCATTTTTAAGCTCAATCATTTGTTTTTCCCAATAACGTCTCTCTCCAGACCACCTAGACCTGTATCCAATCTCTACTGGTCGATGGAGTTAGCAAGTGGGGTAAACAATCTTACTTTAACAATCTCCCAAATGTGCTATGCTGCCGCAGCAATGATCAGCGGTTCCACCCAGTGTTTTTGCAGAACCATCTACATGGTGGCTCCCTTACACAATCGAGGATATTCTTACCGCCCTAAGCAGATAGAATGGAAAATGGTTCCATTGAAGATCAAGTGAACTAAAACTGGGTGTGTGAAATTAACTTTGGAAACTGCCATGAACATTATGAAAAAGATAACTCGTGCACACATTGTGCGCACCCTACACATGCGTCAGTTCAGAAGACGACTTCTAGAATACAGCTGGAGGAGATGGCTAAAACCAAAGCTCCTCTCCTCTGATGAATTGATCAGACTTGATAATGCTGGGAGAGAGGTGAGCTATCTCGCCCCTCTCACCACTCCTGTATGCATGGATCTCACTTGTGTTGTGGGGGGGGAGACATCCCCCCTTCCTCCCAACTGACGTCTGTGCTAATCATCAATTAATTACTGACGAGAAAAGCATATAATTAGGTCTTTCTAACATGCACCAACTCCATTCTAAGCAACTTGCCTGAAGCCATCTTTTACTAGGCCTCGAAATGATCTCTAAAATGCCCATTTCTCCCTCTGTCCTGTTCTTCACACCACCAGCTCCAGCCCCCACCTTCCTGTCTTCTGTCCGTTTTGCACAAACCCCGTTCTAACGGAGGTTCAGCCATTCATTGTTGCAACCTGCAGTACCATCCCAGAACAGATGAGCTCACTGCACTGTGTGAGACTAGAGCAGGCCCCACCTGAGCGCCCATTAATCTCCACTTAACTGCCTGTGCCCCTCTTTTGACCACCACCCTGCTAAGCTGTAAACTACCAGGCCAGTGCCCCTCTCTCCTTTGATACAGATACACATCTGGCCCCTTGTAGTGAGCCAATGAAGACACTCTCAAGAGCTCCCACTCTAGACACACCTATATTTCTCTCTAACCATAACACTTGTCTATTCGTACTATGAGGCATTAGATAGATCAAAACCTCCAAGGTAGGCACCTGGGACCGGGAGTGTAGGTTTGTTTGTTTGTTTGTTTGTTTAGAATTTATTAGGCGCGCCAGACCCGAGGTATCAGGGCGCGGGCATTAAAGAAGGCATACAGCTTAGTACATGAGTTACAAATTTACATATGCTACAACATGCTACAACAGTAACAGATCAAACGCTAAACTATTAATTATTCACAATTATTCACAATATACATACAGAGGCTCAGTACTAAATAACTGCAGGTGGTATTCACACTATACACAAATGGAATTAAGGGTAATGATATATAGGTACAGGACAATATAAAATTGTTTGCAATTTACAGTTATTTACAGAGATGTCCAAGGTCTGCGATACTTACGATACTTACTTATTTAGATTAATTCTCAAGAAGCCATGTAATCAGATTTTGTCTGAATTTGGTGAAAGTTTGGTCCATTCTGAGTGAGGTAGGTAGTGAGTTCCACAATTGGGCAGCTTTAACTGGGAAACTAGTTCCCCCAATGGTGGATCGTTTAAAGCTAGGCACCTCTAAGCAGTTGGAGTTCACTTGTCTCATTAGTCTAGTGGCTAATTTTCTAGCAAATCGTTCTGTTCAGTATTGTGGTGCTTTATTGTTTAGGCATTTGTGGATGAGGGATGCTGTTTTTAATTTGTTTCTTTGGAGTATCTGTAGTTTATTAATAATGTATTTATTAGCGCCGATATATATATAAGGCATTACAGTAGTCTATTTTGGAAAGAATAAGGGCCCTGGCTAAAAACAAACAGCTGTTCGTTGAGAGGAATTGTTTACTGGATCTGATGAGTTTGCAGGTGTATGCTGTTGAATAGGCAAGGGTGTTAACCTGTTTGGAGAATGTCAAGGTTGAGTTTAAATAAAAGCCTAGTGTTTTTACTTCCTTGGTAACCTTGATTAAGTTTCCATCGATGATGAAGGATGAGTATTAAAAGCCAAGTGTGTTAAGAAATGATGTGGATCCTAGGATGAGGAGCTCAGTTTTGTCATCGTTCAGACAGAGGCCGTGTGTGGCCATCCATGTCTGTACGATGCTGTATATTTTGTTCACCAGAGGTAGATCAGCATTGTAATCCCCGGTAAGTGGTAAGAGGATCATGGGCACCGGGGGTTCAGAGGGTGCAGAGGGTACAACGCCTGCCTATAATTTGTGAATTAACTCTGAAAGACACCCAAATTCCTACCTGAGTTTACGAGTGTCATTTGTCTCATGCTCTGAAATGCTGTTTTTGCAAAGATCAGTTAGTCAGGGAAAGTGTCATTTTGCTGGTCTGACCTTCACCTCGCAAAAGATGAGCCCAGCTGACACACGTGCCGAGGGAGTGACGCCTAAGCACCCACCAATCCTGTGAATTCAACCCCCATGGATCCATATCACCCGACTACCTCATCCAGTGATGTCTCTGAATTGTGCATTTGTAATATGATGTCATTTGTGACGAGTTTTCCCTTTTATTATATGTTGCCCATGTAAATGGTTGGCAGAGCGCTCTCCGGGCAGCAGAATTCTCTGTGTGCACAGCTTTCTTTATATAAACTTTGTTCAACTTTCAATCTTTCTCCTGGTCTCATTCCCTGCTGGGGTGTGTCCATTATTCTGATTGTGGGATATCGTGTCGGGGAATGGGCACCTTCATTTGATGACCATCCAATGTGATTTTTTTTCCCTGACGTTTCCATACCGTGTCAAGATCCAGGGCTTCCCCGGAAAGGCCGTCGCCACCTACGGCTGACCAGTATCTACATAAGTGTACGCTCCTGAGCAGGTTCTTTGGGTCCCAGTTTTGCGAATACCAAACGGCTCGCCAGGCAGGGCCCGACGGGCAGGCCCCCACTTGTGTATAGACCACGAACGGAGGCTCTCGGAATACCACGGGCACTTGAGTATTGATTGCAAGGGGAAGTAAAGAAGAGAAAGGGAAGTTGTGGAGCTGATCTATTAAGTGGAACACTCAAAAATTCGGTTTAGTGTGACTGCATGGAGTGATTGTTGAGAACAAAGCATTCTTTCCTTTTTCATGGCCATTAGCTTTTTTCATGTAAAGGAATACAGTGAGAAAAAATAAGAGGATATATGGGAACCCAGCTCCGAAAGGGGGTGGAAGGTGGCGCAGCGTACCACTGTACCAACCAGTTCTGGAAGTAAGTGAAGAAGGGGAATAAAGCAGGAGCCTCATATATTCAGTAGGCTTGCATATTAGTAGTCTTTAGCATCCATACTGTTTTTTGATTCTTGTGGAGGTAGGCCCAGGAGGGGCGAAGGTGATGTGAATGTTGAGTGTAGGGAAAGGAAAAATTAAGGGTATGTTCAAACAAGGGGCTCAGAGGCATATGGGTTTAATTTAGAGTGTTTTATTTTCTTTGTTCAATGTTGTCAATGAAATTGTTGGTTTGTTCCGTCAAAATGTTTTTTGTTGTTTCTGTGTAACTGATATGGAAATGCTTATCTAATGTTTTTTGAAAAGTAAATGATTGGAAAACAAGATTGCATACCTAAAGTTTTAAAAAGAAAAAAATGAGAAATAAGATTGTTGAACTTAAGGTGGAGGTGTTACGATACAGATAAGATAGGGGTAAGGAAGAATCCCCTTTCATTAAATAAGGCTCTAGACACACCACTCACACACATTTGCAAACATCTCCCCTTGTATAGTGATCGAAAAAAGAAATACCATGCCCAGTTGGTAAATGAAATAAAAGGGGAGGGGACACCTCATATCTGGCCAGAAGGAGGATATTTCAACAAAGGGATATTAGACCATGTAGCAACATATTTAATGGCAAAGTATAAAGGGAAGCAGCTCCAAAATAGACGGGAAGTGTTAGATTTGTGGAGGATGTTTGAGGAAACGCCCCCCACAAATAATAACAAAAAAGAAGCAGAGGCCCCAACAGTAACCACCAATTTAATATGAGAGAAAGGTAAGGCGAGTGAAGAACCAAAGAAACTATGCTCACTGCTTCCAAGGCCTGCTGAGGGGTATTGTGATCCGATGTACTTACCACAGATTAACACCCCAGCCATACCGTCAACCACACCACCCCCTCCGTATGTTTCATCAAATACCAATGTTGCCCCTGTAGGTCTATATGACCCATCGAGCACAACCTCTGTCCCCGCAGGCCCAACGACACAAGATTTAGAAATTTTAATGACAAATACTAAGGCAGCATTATCCAGATTGAGAACGTTGTGTGAAACGACACTGCTGCTACAGGGGGAGGGCAACCACAGTTGCCACCTCCATTAAAGAGTTCCTCCTTGCTACCAGAGGATGAATGGAAGTCCGGGGATTTCCTTTTTCGAGTAGACTGCACCCTGATTAAAACAGTTTTTATAGAGCGAGAGGGGGAAGCAGCAAATGTGGGGTATGACACAGTTGCATCAGAGAGGGAAGAGGAATGTTGCAGCGATTTTGAAGAGTCTGATGAAGTAGCAGTGGGAGGTATTCAACAGATCAAATGGGCAACACCACAATTGGCTCAAGTAGAGGAAGAAAGGTGGGAAGGAAGGCTCCATAATAGATTAGGGAGAATGGCATTGGCAAAAAAGAAGGCAGTGAAGGTGAGTATAGGAAAGGTGTGATCGAAATAACAGATGCCTCTCATCCACAAGGGAGTGGGATGACCCCATTATATCCCTTGGGCACTAATGCACAACAATAACTTATTAAAGGCCCTCCCACCACTCTTGGGGGGAGTGGGGAAGTGGATATATGCATTTGAGAAAAACATAGCAGGAGTGCCCTTTGCCAAAAGCCTTATGTGTCGGCAGTGGGTGATCAAGCAGACTCAGTGTGGGTCAAGGCAGGGCTCACAGCAGTGACCATGGGTAACGATAGACATGACGGGGCATCTTTCAATAATGTGAGAGCACAGGTATGGGATGCACTGCAGAGACTTTCCCTGACACCCCAGATTTACACTCTGTGATGCAAAGCACCTTGAACCATCTATCGGAAGCGGCCTCTGTGATTCTCTGTGATTCTCTGTGCTTGAGAGGGTGCGGCTTGAGGTGCGGCTTGATGGTCTCTCTTACGGCGTTAGGTCCTTTCCTAGAATTCCCTGCTCCCTTCGCCGAGTGTGTGTGTGTGTGTACGCGGTGCTGTGCGGGGAGCTGGGGCTGAAGCAGGAAGCAGTCGAGAGAACGGGAAACGAGCAGCAAGTAAGCAGCTACCTGCAGCTACCTGCAATCAGGAGGCGAGCAGGAGGCTAATAATTTATACCCCCGTTCTGGCACCTGAAAGCACGGCCGTGGGGTTTCCAGGTCTCTAGATCTCCAGGACTCCAGGTCGCCGGGTCTCCTGGTCACTCCAGGTCACTCCCATTTGCAACGCTGTGTACAGCGTGTACAGTGTGTGCAACAGGTAAGTGACCTGGGATGGACCGGTGAGGGGTCCGGTGAAGGGCCTGAGAGTTACAGGGGAGTCTGGCTGTCTTCCCTTAGTTTTGAAAGGTTTACCCCGTACCGCTAACGCTTACCGCTAATATGGTGTGCCACGGGCAACGTGACTGAGCAGTGAGTTCCATAGGGTATGGTGGGCCCCCGTTGATCTCAGGGTTATAAGAGTGCAAAAAGAGTAAACTGAGCCGGGGTTTGTGGCCTGTGGCCTGAGGCTCTTCTGTTCTCGGCCCACCTGCCTGGGCTATGCTCACTGACGGGCAGTAATTTGGGGCCAGAGAGCGGGGGGTGACTCGTCGCGCACTCTCTCCCTTTTGGGAGAATAGTTTGCTCCCCTGGTGGCTAATTGGAGCCATTTGGTACTGTGGGGTACTTTTGTCTGGAGCACAAAAGTAGCTAGTGAGCAGCTTGGCTTGGGGGACTGCGGGCTGGTTGGCTTTTGACCCAATAGCCATTGTGTTTAATGCGTGACAATAAGTCTCTGTTCCTTTTATTTCAAGGAGGTCTTTGTAACAGTGATCTCGGTACTCAGTACTATTCTGAGGAAGAGAGCATCTTTGATAACCCCAAAGTGGGTTGTTTTTCTAAAGGGCCCGAAATGTCAAGGATGTGTAATCTGCGGAGTGCCCCCCAGGATATGGTCTCAAGCCCTTCAAGGGAAAAGGATCAATATGACAGTATCTCCTCTCAATCCATCATTCTTATGGAGAAATGTTCCTTCAAATCCTACAAGTCAGGGGGTGGTGTGTTTATTCCACAGAGTATCCACCCCACAGATCAACAACTAGCTACGAGTTCAGGGTTGTTGGATTTGCCTGCTCCGATAAGATCAGAAATTTGTGAATCAACACCCCTAACTCATACTATTCGGGATTTACTCCCCGCCAATCAAAATTACACCATGAGGGTGTCATCTATGAAAACAGCGATTGACAATCATTTCCCGGTGCACCGAATAGGAGCGTGGAGGATCAGGGTATGTCCGCGGGGGTTTGTGTAAGTCCTCCCTATCTGAGAGGCTCAAGAGTCTCTCTAATGGTGATGTGTTGGACGGAGTCCTGCTGGAGTTGGATAATAGATTGGCTGTTGAGTCATCTTATGAACTTAATGCTCTAACAGCCACGTGGGCTAATGTTCCAACTCTAGGGGCCCCGATTGGGCATCTGCCCCAAAGTTTATTATGCTCGTGCTAAACTAAAAAGGGGTGGGAACAGACAACTCTTCAGAACTAATAGCACCCACCATAACTGCTCTTAACTTTGTTTAGAGCTCACTGGTTCAAGTGTTCAAAAATCTAAGACTAGAAGTACATCAGCAGTCGGGCACACTTTTGGAAATCTACAAGGAACTGGAAATTAATGAATCCACAAAGGTGGGGTTAAAGACTGCCTTGAATGACTCAGTTTTGGAGATCCTAGGGGAACTGTGCCAGGTTTCTTTGCCCAGACGACCAAAATGGATCTCTTAACGGAACAGTGGGGTGGGGTAAAGGAAGAGGTGAGGCGTCTCTCAGAGAAATTGGACGCCCTCCCCTGGATGCCTCTAGGCAGGAATTACTATCACCCGCAACCATGAATCCAGTGATTGAGTTGGATGACTTACCACTCTCAGCTTCTGTGATGGAAGAGTTCCTCTGCCTGGCGCAGGTGGTGGAGCGGGTCTCGCCTACTCCCGCCCCTGGCGAAGTGCCTGCTTCAAGTGTTCCTTTGGACTCGGAAGAAGTATTGGTGCCCCAAAGAGGTAAATCAAAGGGAAAATCCCAAAAAAACGAAGAAGGTGGGTCATAGTGCCATGTCCAAAGATCCACCGAGTGATATTAGCAAAAAAGGCAAACCAAAAAAGAAAAACCGTATGATGGATCTAAATTGCTTTATTAAAAACGTAAAAGCCCCGTTGGCTCAGGAGGAGTCCTCAAGGGCCTCTAAAAAGGCCATTGGAAGAAAGGGAAAGAACTCCTTGAAAAATCAAAAAAGAACCTGAGGAGAAGATCCCGGAAGTGGTGGCAAATCCGAAGGTTGCAGGAGGGATACAAACTGACCCAATTATTCACCTGAAAAAGATAGCTCCCATTTTTCTGAAGGTGCCAATTAAATAAAAAATGAAGACCCCAGAGGTGAAACCTGCCCCAGTCTTCCTGAAACACAGTGCAAGGGATGTTATTAAGATGACAGGTTTGCCTGGGTCTGATGGCTTAAAACTGGCTGACAGGGAGGTTGAAGGCACACTCAAGCATGATGGTTTACACTTAGTGCCTCGGGTTTACCCTGTCACGGCATCTCCATCGTGTCAACCTCTGGGGCCTGCATTTGGGCGGCTGGCAAACGCTCCTGGGGGGCGCAAGTCCAGATGAATAGAGGTGCAGTAAATCTGCAACAATGCTCGAAATCTAAGGATCAGGCCTTAGGGTTGAAAATCTATTTGTCCAGGAAAAGCTTTGAAATGACTGGCAACTTACCTTTGAAACGCACAGCCATTTTGGGAGAAATGAAACATATACCATCATTACAATTCATCTCTTCTGTGGATATCGATAGAGTGAGTTTTACTCACTCCTTCAACACAGACATGGCTGAACTGGTCCTTAAGTAAAAAATGGGTCTAGAATCAATTTGGGGGGTTAAGGATCTTTAGGCTGAAAGAGGGATAATAGTCTCAAGATCCTGTCCACGGCCGAAAGATAAGCAGGCAAGGCTAACTGTGGGCCCCCTCCGTGTTCTCGCCCGTACAATAAGATCATCAGAGCTCCTCAAGTTAACAACACGTGGGAAATGGTCCCTGTAATCATTTCCCAAGTCTTTCAGAAAATTGGCCTGCCTGAACAGAGACTTTATTTAGCTCACAGATAAAGCTTATTTCCTGGAGCACTCAAGATTATCTTCCTTCTCTAAAGACCTGGGAAAAACGTCCACTGTTTTGAAATTGGACCTGATCTGTTTCCAGGAAACCTGGTTGACTTTTAAGCTGGGGATTGTTGGGTTCTCCACCTACCAGCAGTTGGCGCAGGGTTTGGGGGGAGGCAGACCTGTGGTAGGGCTACTGATTGCCTGCAAGAATGATGTCTTTAGCTCTTCAAGAGTGCTTTCTGATAATAAACAAGGTATCTTGATGGTGAGCGCTCAGATGAAGAGGGCTGAGGGAGTCTCGAACTGGTTGGTAGTTAACTTGTATGGTTAACTTGTATTGGAACCCCTCGGCCTCCTCCCCTGTTGGAATATCTACAAGATCTGTCTGATTGCTTAGTTGAGTTTTCATGCCTTTTTCCCAGCGATGAACTCATAATTGGTGGTGATATAAACTCTCAGTGTGTGTGCTCTACAGATCCGATCTCAGGGAAATCCAAACCTGTTTCGAGTAATGGTACTCTTTGGTGCAGTTTTATGAGAGATTGGGATCTTGTGATGCTTAATGGTAACGTGGAAGGGGACCTCTTGGTCGCCCCAACCTGGAACAGAGGTATGGCCTTCTCAACAATTGATTATTTTTTTTGTTTCTTGAGCAATTATGAACAGCTGCACTGAGTTTAGAGTGATTGAAGGGAACAGTGATGATCATGACATGTTGGTGGTCTCTCTGGTCCGGGACTTTTCCCATACTGCGTGTTGTTACACTGAAGAGCTATCACTTAATTCTGCGGGTACCCAGCACAGAAGGTTTGATAGAGGGGGTTGAACCCTTATAAACAATTTGAATAAATGGGTGAATCAACTTTCTAGCAATCAGTTGTCATTGTATTGTCAGTCTGCTACTTTTCTTCCCTTTCTTTGGGATCTGAATCCTGAAGTCCTTTCGGTCACGAAACAGCGTAAGGCCCATAAACATTTGTTTGATGTGCAAATTCTTCAACAGAAAAAGCTCATACGTTTGGAGAGGGCTCGCCTAAAGAGGATGGTATTTGATGAGGAACATTTGGGTGTACAACTGAGAGCTCTTAATCATAAGTACAGATACTGGGTACGCCTTCATAGGCACCAACTATTGCAGCAGGAAGGGGAAAAAATGCTGGGGGGATAGCTTTCCAGAAATTCTAGAAATTCCCGGGCTTTAGTAGGGTCTCTGAGCAATCTTTCCCCATCATCCCAGGAAACTATCTTACAGGAACCGGTATGGGTCTCTCACTTTTCAGAAGTCTATCGGCCATCTGAACTAATGCTCTCTAAAATAGCAGTGGGTGGTGCCTGGTCCCTAGCTTTCTCTTGTGAGGATATAGAGAATGAAATAAAGAAATATTTGGGCTCGAGGGCTGCTGGTCCAAATGGCTTAAGTAATTCTATCCTAAATGAATGCAACACTTTGGCCAAGGTCCTCAAGTCCATGGAGATCATCGATTGTAATACCAATTTATAAGAAGGGGGACCACCTTGCAGCCTTGAATTATTACCCCATTTCACTCTTAGACGTGGACAGTTAAATCGTTGTGGGTCTGATCTTGAGTGAAATGGAGGCATGGGCCAAATCAAAAGGTATTATTCCCAAGCAGCAAACGGGGTTCAGAAGAGGATTGTCCATAGCTCTGAACTGACTTGTCCTAAACTGTATTAGTTTACCATCTACTATGAAGGGTGGCTCCCCATTGTTTGAGGCATGGATTGATCTGTCCCAGGCTTTCAACACTTTCAACAGAAATCTCTTTTGGAAAAAGTTGAATAGCTGGGGAGCCCCCTCTAACCTATTGTCCATCCTAATTGAACTTCATTAGAGTTCTTTGATGTGTGTTAGGCTTTCTAGCGCAAGCTCATTATCAACTCCAATTAGGGTCGAGAGAGGTGTCTGGCAGGGCTGCTTGATTGCACCTTTTCTCTTCATTCGTTTTATGTCACATCTGTGTGAATGGCTTCAAGGTGATGGACTCATTGCTCCAAAAATTGGTGAAACTAAACTTAACTGGTTGGCATATGCTGACGATGTAGTGGTCCTAAACCACTCTCAAGTTGGGCTACAATGTTGGTTAACAGGATTGGCAGGTTCTGCCCGGATTCATGATCTAAAAATAAATCCTGGAAAATCAAAGGTACTGGTGTTTAAACATCCTAACAAGATACTAAAGTCTTATAGTTGGTCAATCGATGATCGCCAAGTTGAACTGGTTAATGAGTTAACCTATTTAGGGGCAGTGATTAGAGTCTTCCCAACAAGGAGTCACCTTCTGCTGATTCTGGGTCATAAGTTAATTAGTCTGGGAGCCCAGATGAAAAGAATTTGCTCCAAACTGTGTAAATTTTCCATCCAACCCTTAGTGAGGTTTTATATAGGAAAAGTGGCCCCTGTAATTCTTTATGGCTTGGAGTCAAATCCTCTATCTATGAAAATTGAATGGGATAATTTGGAGGCCAAGATTTGGAAGAGGACTTTAAATATGCCCAATCGTGTCCCCATTGGGTGTTTAAGATATGAGTTGGGCCTGTCCTCCTTGCTGTCCATGATGGAGTGGAGATGGGTATCGATGTTTAGGTTAATCCTCGTTCCCCCAAAGGGTTAGTTATATGAGGATGTAGCATTATTGCTGGAAACAGCCAAACAATAACTTTCTAAATGAGCCTAGACTAAAGTGTGGTGAAATCCTGGTGAAGTCAGATTGTTCAATTGACCTTCTCATCCAGGATCCGGAGAAAGTTAAAATGCATATGAAACAATGGGATTGGATTCGAACAATCAATCAAATGAGGTTGGCAAAGCTATCAGCTTCACATACGCTTTTTGATAAACCTCGATCCTGGCTTCCTCATTATTTGAATAAGTTTCCTGATCCAAAGGTGAGAGTGGAGTTTCTAAGGTTCAGATAGAATTTGTGTCTAACCTTGGAGGTTTGTTCTATCTGAAAAATTGGGGAGTTCCCCTTAACCATCTGTGATAATTGTAGCAGTAATGAATGACAGTCTCTGAAACATCTATTTATGCATTGTCCAGGGACTTGGTCATTGAGATTGGCAAGATTTAAGAGATTTGTCCATGATGCTGGTTGGCTGAATTCTGACACCTTCTGACACCTTCTGGGACAGACTGTCATCAGGCAATGAAACACTCCTGACGTTTGAAGTAGTTGCTCTCTTGAAAGACTTGTTGGGGGGGATAGGCCAGTCCTCTGTTGGGGTGTCTTCTTTTTTCGACTTAGCTTGAGTGATATTTTAATTTGTTTTATCTTTAAAGTTTCTTCTATGTTAAGTGTGTTTGTAAAAAACAATGTGTTTCTCATTTCTAATTTCCTGTATGTGTTAAAATTCATACGTATGTATTATATGGTTTTAATATATGGCTATGAAACAATAAAATAAAAAATAAAAAAGATGCAATGCACTAAGGGGGACGAGAATGAGGCTCCACAGTTCATTGTTCGGATGCAGGCGGTGTGGCGGGCGGAGACGGGTACAGTGTGGGACTAATCCACCTCCATGTTCTGTTTCAGTACTGAAGGCCCTTGATAAAATTGCTGGCATAGAAGCCAAAGGCTGGCCAGAAATACAAAGCATTATAGTGCACAACTGCAGAAGGATCAAGGAGAGGGAAAAAATAAATAGCACAGAGAAGATTAGCAGACGAAGCAAAGCTGGTACAGAGTAAGTTAGTGAAGGTCACAGGGGTAGGAGAAGAAGGGGAGGGGCCATAAGTACTACCGGCTAGAATGGCAGCTGCATGGGTAAACAATGGACAAGATCAATGGGATGGAGAGGAACGGTATACGGGACCCCAATGGCAGGTAAGACTGGCAAGAGGACGAGGTGGGTATAGAGGACCGTGAGGAGGAGGGGGTGGATATGAATATGGAGGGCACGGACCAAGGGTGGGGTGGCCCTAGACCATGTCGGTTGTGCGGAAGGTGATGACACTTTGCCTGGGAATGTCATATCAGGCCTCTAGCTAATTATCAGAACATACAGGGGTACAGCAGGGCACAACAACACAGACACCCACACCTAGGTAGCCCATATGGACTCCCTATGGGTCACTGTACGCAAGGTGGGCAGCCCGACCACAGACACATACAAAGGTACCCTGTACAACCACACCCCATGCAGCAAAATTGCATCACACACACACATGCAAATCCATTTACCTCCACTATCAGTGCTCCAGCACCTTATCAGGGAACGTGTGTGCTAAGTGAAAATGTTTTCTCTTGCCCAGGAACGAACATCCACCCAGACTAGGACAGCCCACAGAGAACCCTTGTGTGTCAAGTCCGATACACTACCTTACATCCAGATGAGGAACCACTGGTGGGGGCAGAGATAGGAAATAGGCAGTTCATCTTTATGGTGGACTCAGGGGCGGAGAAATCATTTTTATGTGAAGGTGATTTTCTGTTATCTGCCAAAATCTCGAGACACAGGGATTTTCTGGGGCTGTGGTCACGGTTCCTTACACAGAATAGCAGGATGTCAAAATAGGAGGAAGAACAGTGCAGGCACCCCTACTCTATCATGAAGACTCACCCGTGAATTTCCTAAGGCGAGACTTACTAAGTAGATTGATCATGACCATCGCATTCACAGACAGAGGAATTGCTTCTCATTCAGAAAATGGTAAACGAGACAGTTGTCTGAGGGGTACCAACTAAAGCAGACATGTTCACTTATGGAATACAAGTGCTAGCAAGAGTGGTGCCAGAGATTACATGTAAGGATTGGAGAGTGCCCTCTGATTTAGTTTTTTGCCCATTAGCAACCCCTAAAATAGTGCCAGCACCATTTTGTCTCTTGATCTGAAAGGGGTACAGGTGTCTGCAAAACGTATTGTGGCAATTGGACTGGACAGGCATGGTTGTGAGTGGAGAACAGTATTGTGCATTGACCCAAACATAGCACTACGTGACTTAACTGAAGAAGAGCTGTTCACTGATGATGACACTGATGGCGACATCATTCGAGAAGTATGTATGCTTTGTGACATAATGGTGCAGAACAGAGGAGTAATTAACCCCCTCATGGCCATCGTCAATGCACCGCCGTATTTCTGCAACAAGAATTTACAATTAGTACCACCTAATTTGTGGACGATGAACTCCCATGAGGTAGGGTTATTAAAGGAAGAGACCCCAATAAAAATAAAGGTCAAACCAGAAGCAGTGTTGCCCAGAGTGTGGCAGTACCCCTTGTCCAGGGAAGCAGAGGAGGGCATCAAAGACACCATATACGCACTATTACAACAAGGTATTATTGTACCCTTGAATTCCCCATTCAACACTGCAATTTATCTGATTAAAAAAATTAAAGGGGGGTCAGGGAGGATGGTGCAGGACCTTCTCCCACTTAATGATATTGTTCAAAAGGAGTTCCCTCTTGTCCCGAACCTGGCATCCATTTTATGTGGCATTACAAAACGGGCTCCCCATTTTACTGTGGTAGACTTGAAAAATGCCTTTTTCTCAGTGCCCTTCGACCCAGACTCTTAATATCTGACAGTATTTACCCATGGAGGGAAAAGGTACAAACATTGTCAATTGCCCCAGGGGTATTGCAAGAGCCCAAGCATTTTTAACAGACTATTGCACAAAGACCTCAGTAATTTTTCTGTTCAAAGAACCGCCATTCAGTATGTTGATGACCTCGTAGTGTGCAGTGAAGGTGAAAAAATGAGCAGAACAGATTCAGTAACTTTGTTAACGTTATTGGCCCACAAGGGGTACAATGGAGACAAGAACAAACTTCAATACTGTTTGACAGAAGTATTGTACTTGGGCCGTTTAATATCTAAAGATGGTACGTGAATAATTCCTGACAGAGAAGCAACAGTACGAGCGACAGCCAGACCCCACAAAGTGAAGGACATGCACACATTTCTCAGCATATGTAATTATTGCTGGGCATGAATCTTAGATTATGCTGCATACACACGGCCCCTATTGCAAGCTCTAAAAGAAGCACAGACAGAGAACACAGCCATAACATGGACCCCTGAGATGTATACTGCTTTCACAACATTAAAAGAACTGATATGCACAGCACCCGTCCTCGGCACACCTGATTATGAATGGGAATTTGTCTTATTCTCACATTCAAATGGAACACTGACAAGCACATTATTGACACAAAAAACATTGTTAGGTCATAAACCATTATCTTACTACAGTGGTACATTTGATTCAGTGATGCAAGGACACTTCACGAGCGAAAAAGCCCTTGCTGTGGCCTCCTTCGCGATTGAAAAATGTTCAACAATTGTAATGGGGTGTTCAGTAACATTGTTTTTCGAACATTCTCTGTTTTCCATACTTGAGTGATCAAAATCCACACTCACCACACAAAACGGATACTGATTATGAGATTATTATCTCAAGTCCAAACATTCATCTGATACGTTGCAAAACAGTAAACTGAGCTACATTCCTTACAGAGCCATGCACGTTGGAAGATATGCAAGTACATGACTGTTCCACATATGAGTGCGAAGGAGAAGTCATTTCTTAAGCAAGTGAGAATCCCTTGGGTGAAGGAGAAGTGTATTTTTTAGATGGGTCATCGTCTATTTATTCAGAAACTGGTAAAAAAACATGTTGGCGTGGCAGTAGTGAGATTGGAGGAAGGAGAATATGAGGTGCTGATACAAAAGAGATTTCCAATGCATTATTCAGTGCAAGCAGCAGAACTGGTTGCATTAATAGAGTTTTCCACACAGCAAAGGGGTGCACAGTGACAATATATACAGATTCAGCATATGTAACCACCACGGTACATGCTGGACTCTCTAGGTGGAGGAGAAGAGGGTTCAGGAGAGCAGATGGGTCACCAGTGCAGCATGCAGGACTGTTAAATTAATTAATAGAAGCACTAGCAGAGTTATCAATAGTAGCCCTGGTGAAATGCCAAGCCACCACCAATAAAAAAGATGAAATATCGTTAGGAAATGGGGCAGATGCCACTGCAAAACAAGCAGCATTTTTCCAAAAGGACTTAGCAACAGAATGTGTAATAAAAAAGTGAACGGACGAACCCAAAGACAGCGGTTATAACTCCCTCCCCACGGCCGCCCACCAGTACCTTATTTCCAGATTCAGGAGACAATCCACTAACCGCCCCTCCAGAGTAGCCAATACCAATCTACTTCAAGTGCCTAGATTCAAACGTATGAAGACTGGTGGCAGCAGTTTCCCGGGAAAAAGCTGCCCAAAATTGGAATTCACTTCCACCCTCTTTAAGAGAAGATATGCCCTACCGACGCTTCAGATCTAGCCTCACCCAATGGATCAAGGAACATGACATTTCACCCTATACTACACTGTCACACTTCTTTCCATTATCGCATATAACTGTATACATATTTGTATCTGCATAACTGTATATATTGTATATAACTGTTGTTCGATGTTCTCTGATAATTTTTTATCACTTGTATGATATAGGCTAGCACTGTTTTAAAAAAAAGATATTTTGTACTGCAACGCACAGCAATATAACCTAAGCTGAACAACCCTCTTTTCTTTCTCCTGCGCCCTAATACCCCTGGGTCTGGTGCACACTATAAATAAATAAACAAACAAACAAAACAAACAAACGGCACAAATAATAGAGTTACAGAATAAAGCACCCCAAACAGAACAAGAACTGTAAGTGACTTCAATTCAGCAATCCAACTAAGTCAATTCCTAGTCTGGGATGCCCAATGGAAGCCCTTATTTATATATTTTTAAGTCAAGTTCTTAAATCTGGATGATGAACCCTTATATAACACCCCTCTCTTTGAATCCCCCTGACCTCACTGAGCCAAGAAGTAGGTTTGTTTTGCAAATTAAAAGGTTTATTGGAAAAATTAAACAATATATATATATATATATATATATCACACTTTTATGAATAAATTGATATTTAATAATACACTTATGAATATAATAGTGATCAACAATGGGTAATATTACAATAGCACAATTCTTTGATCACTTAGGAGTTGGTATAGAAAGAATAAGGTAGCAGAGAATGCTTTGTATGGTTTCAAGGAAATGCAAGATGGGAAAGAATGCAACACAGAAATAAATTTGATATGAATTCAATCAGAGATAATATGATCACGTGTTCCCTTGTGACAACCCACTCCCCCCTTATGCAATAGGAAGAGATGGAAATGAGGACACACAGGTTTCAAGAATACAAGTAATAACGCAGTTCAATCCCAGTTCCCCCCAGCAAGCTTAGAGAAAACAGGGAAGATTTAAACAGGCAAAAATAATTTTGAATGTGATTGCAATGAAGTGAAAAAGATACTAAAAATGATTTTAATTCACTAAAGGAGATTCAGGGTAGGAGACAGTGACTTTGAATTGGGACAGGTCAACACTAGCAATGATTCATGAGTGATGATCAGGTTGAAAACGAAATTCAGCAGTTGCAAGCAAAAGACAGCAATTTTGACAGGAGCTAATTTTTCAATTCACGGCACGCTTTCCAAGTGCGTAAAGCGCGATTACGGAATAACTATAGGAGTTGGGATCCTAGCTTTAAAATTATAGTTAAATCTTGCTTCTAGGACGTATGGTTCAAAACATACGGACGTTTTTGTGGAGGTAGATTTGCAAAAATAAAGTAAATCTTTCAGAATGACGCTTTTACAGATTTGAAATCACAGAATGTACACACGATTTCTATGCAAGTCTGGTCAGGTTGAAATGGTTCAAATAAGATTATTTTAGACTAAGAGATTGGTCTTGTACAGTTCTTAGATGGATACTTACTCCTAGTTTTGGACTGGAATGGGCCTGGGACTGCGCTCTCACCACCGGACGGTCAGGCACTGGTTCTGCTCACAGGGCGTTCTCTGGTCTGCTATCGGCACTGCACAGCGGTCTGGTCGGTCTGGATACAGCACTGCTCTCTCTGGATCTCGGTTCTGGCACGGGGTTCTGGGCCAGAAGCGAACAGCATGGCAAGGCTGTTGAATAGTTTGGTTAGGTTGCTGGATTCTGGGGCCTCTGAAAAGGATTCAGCTTGTGGATTAGGCCTCTTTTCTCCAAGGTTCTAGAGTTTAGTTCTAGAGTTTGGTTCTGGAGTCTATCTGGAGTCTAAGTTCTGGAGCCTGGAGGCTCAGGAGTCTGGAGTATTTGTCTGGATATGGTCGGGCAGCGTTCTGCGCAGGAATTGATGTGTAGTGGAAAAATGGGTGCGCCTATCTGGGTCTCAGTAGTTCTTTTTATGTGTTCTCAAACGGGGTGTGGATGCTGACTTTCCATGCCCAACCCTCTGAGGATCCTGATAGGTTAGAGGATGTTCTGTCCTCTGACTGGAGAATGGAGTAGTGAGTCAGAATGAGTCATCAGGTATCATCTTTATGGCTGAAGGAAAGAACACTCCCCCTTGCATTTACTTAGAAAACAATTTTTCATAACCAAATATGCTTCCCAGATACGCAAGTTGTTGAAATTACATGTACACATCGCAAACTAATTAAGCCAGGTCTCTGTTCAACCCTGATCTTTCTAAGAGCTTGGGTTCAGAAATTACAACTTATTTGCGATTTTAGTGGGTTTCGCAAGATGGGTTTTGCACCAAATCTTACACAGATGTACACACCCTCTCTGAGCATATTACTGGAAGTTCTTAGGTTTCTAGCATAAACACTGCATCCACAATAATAATAATTACGGGGCTTGACCTCAGAACATCCCACAGCGTCCAACTTCGTCTTCAACTGTGAGTGAAGGTGTCATTTTAAGAATCTCAAAATTGTACATTTCTATCAGCTGGTTACAATTAGTTATCAGTATTCTTATAAAACATATATTTGCCTTCACTTCAATACACCCATTGGTTTGTCCCCGCCCCTAGAAACTTGGCTTGACTCAGAGGTCATATGTGTTGTTTTTCTTATTATGGTATTTCATACACTATATGTGGAATATTTTAGGGTTGGAAATGTATTAATCCGGAGCGGCCCCCTCTGGGTTCCAGAGGACTGCTCCAGTTGCTGCAGAGTGTGCCTGGAATGGCAAAACTTTAGCTGATTAATGTGGACCCACTTATCTTCCCCCTCTGCCAAACTGCCTTTGGGGATGCGGATCTTGTAGACGACTGGTGCGATCTTGTCTACAATTTCAAAAGGTCTCTTCCAGTTAGGCAGAAATTTCCACTGTTTGGCCTGGTTCCTTTGGAAATTGTACAGATAAACCCGGTATCCTACATTGTATTCCTTTCTGGTGGTCTTCAGGTCATAGTGGGTCTTCATGCTATCGGCTGATCTTTCTAGATTTCGCTGAGCATAGGCAAAAGCATGTTGAAGGTGTTTCCTTAAATTCTCAACATACTCATGAGTTGTGGAGGCATTGATCAATGTCCGCTCTTTGGTCCTGTATAACAGATGCTGGGGAAGCACCATCCTGCGTCAAGTCATCAACTCAAACGGTGACATTTTACTTGCAGATGAAGGGGTAGATCTGATGGCCATTAGGACAAAAGGTAAGCGAATATCCCAACTTGGCCCAGAATCTGCCACAAACTTTTTGAAGATGCTCACAATGGTTTTGTTGTAACATTCTACTACACCAGAAGAGGCTGGTCGGTAAGCAATGTGTAGCTTCCTTTTAACCCCCAGTTTCTCACCACATCTTTGTCATTACTTCGCTGGTGAAATGGCTACCTCTGTCTGACTCAATCCTTTGGGTTAGTCTAAAATGCGAAAAGATGTGATTGATTATCAGAGCAGCTGCTGTTTCTGCCTTGCAGTTTGGGGCCGGGAGACATTCCACCCATTTAGTAAATAAGCATGTCACTGTGAACATGTACTTATTCCCCCTAGAGGAGCGAATCACGGGCCCGATAAAGTTGACTTGTAAATCTGACCATGGCAGTGTCATCCCCCTCTTTTGGAGAGGCGCACGGTGTGAGGGATGTTGGCTGAAATTGTGCACACACAAGACAGCTAAGTATTGGTCAAGGTCCTGCCCCATTTGTGGCCAGTATGCAAACGCTCTTAAGATCTCAGGGGTTGTGTGAAACCCCTATGATCGGCCGTGGCCACATCATGGGCGTGACTTAACATCAGGCTTCGGAATGAGGTAGGAACCACCCACTGATCATGGCCAGATTGGGATTTCCTTACCAACAAACCATCTTGGATTCGGAACATTTTTTGACATTTCATCAACACTCTAAGGTCCTCTTTCCCAATGTAATCGGTATCCGTCAGGGGAAAGTTCTCAGGGTCCTCGATGTGTTGGTAAAACTTACCAATTATTGGATCCCCTTTTTGAGCCGTAATCAAATCAGCATCTGGGGTCTCCTTACTCCACTGTGCAGTTGACAGATCATTGTGAACATTTGTCTGGGACCTAGTGATAGCAGTGACCTGGATTTCCCCCAACAGGGACTCAATTTCTATTAGATCCCCTTGGATGGCCCCAGTTTTGGCCAGCTGATCAGCTAAGTCATTTCCAGTTTTGTCTGGTCCCTCTACTTTGGATTGACCCTTGATATTCTTCCAGTAGATGGTCATCCCATTCACGGTGACCAGATCATCAATGTTTTGAATTAACTTCCCATGTTTCAAGGGCTTGTTATAAGCACATAACATGCCTCTGGTTTTCCAATTAACCAGGTGCTCCACGAACCCGCTCTGTACATAATCCGAATCTGTGATTATGACCAGTTCGTGGAGTTGATGTTGGACAGCAGTGAGGATGGCTTGATGCACCGCCATCAACTCTGCCACCTGACTACTTTGGGGACCAATCTTGTACCCAGTGGATGGTTCTGGGGACTCATTCACCCATGCATTCCCTAAGCCGGCCACAAGTTCTTTCTCCCCGTTGTTGTCAACATGGTAAGAGCATCCATCCACATAGACAGTGGGCATTCTCTCACACTTATCTTCTTCAAAGACTTTGTGCGGGGAACTGAGGTATGCCTCCATGTTGTCCTTGATTTTTAGACTTTCGTCCTCAAGACAGTTTTCTCTGGCACAATCATGCAAGTCAGCCAGACCTTGCGCAAGGGGACTCTTCTTGTTTTGGCCATATCTGACCTCCACAGGAAAGCCTTGCATTGACAGAATCCAGGAAGTAATTTGGGAATTACTCCCATTTCCGGCCCGGATTCTGTCACTTTGGAGATATTGCAGAGGCTGGTGTGGAGTCTCCACTATGATGTGTTCCCCCTGGATAAACAGGTGGTAATTCTTCAATGCCCACACCGTTGCCAGGAGTGCCTTCACAATCATTACATTTTTCCTCCTCCACAGAGGATAACGTTTTACTCGCATTGGCGATTACTTTATCGACCTCGTCATTCTTTTGATATAATACTGCAGTCAAGCATGTATTAGAGAACCCCGTCTCCAAGAAAAACTCCTTGTTTCTGACAGGGTAAGCTAGGCACGGCGCTTGTGAGAGGCTTCTTTTTAGCTGTCTTACTGCCTCGGATTGTTCCGGACCCCATTCCCACTTGACCCCTCCTTCAAGAGATGAATCAGGGGTCTAGTGATCTCTTTGTAGCCCTCAGTGAACTTTCTACTGTAATTAGTCAGTCCAAGGAGCTCCTTAGTTCGCGCAGAGTTGTGGGGTCTTTCAATTTCTGAAGTGCTTCCACTTTCTTTTCCTGGGGACAGGGACCCTGAGGAGTAATCTCATGCCCCAAGAAATTAACACGGGTTCTACACCACTGTGCTTTCTGAAAGGAAAGTTTTGCTCCGGCGGCCCTCAACTGTGTCAGAACATAACAGATCTCCGCTATGTGTTCCTCCACAGATGAACTTTTGATGAGGACATCATCTACATAAGCCAGGTTACCCATCGCACCCAGGTCGGGCATAGCCTTGTGTAGGAACATGTTGAATTCATTGCCGGAGTTGAGGTATTCGAAGGGAGTCCAGGTCCATGTGTACTGCTGGCCCCCAAAGGTAAAAGCCAGTTTGTATTGGTCATCCCTACTGACAGGCACAGTCCAGTATCCATTGGTCAGGTCTATTGCAGTGAATACCTGTGACCCCTGGATCTGGGCCAGCCATTGGTCAATGTAGGGAAGAGGCCATCGGGAAGGACTCCATGAATGCGAGAGGCAAGCGATATTGCTTCACAAACACTGGAGTCATGCCAGGGTCCGTGGAAATTGTTGTTGTGTGGATGTCGGTGCGACCACAGTCATATAAGTCCACCGCAAAGAGATCTTGAAAAACCAAGAAAACTTGTTTCAACTTTTCCTTCTGCTCCAGAGTCAGACAGGCATCAGCTAGGTTGACTCTCTCTTCAACCGTCTGCCTGAAGCCTGGAAAGACTTCTGGTTTCGCTATCTCAGCGGCCTCCTCCAGCTGGGTGGAGAAGTCCCTGGTCAGAGTTCTGATTTGGACTGGTGGCTTCAGGTGGGAAAGGCAGCCCTCATGGACCTGGAAAATCACCTCATCCCCTCTGAAGTCATAAGTCACATCTTCCTTACCATAAGGGCAGGAAGTGTACAACAGGAAGTTCCCCCAATGCTGGGTAAAGATCCTGTCTGGTGTTTTATGGTCATCACTGTCACTGTCAAAACAGTCCTTAGGGATTGGTCCTACCAGTTCATTTCCTAAATCAATGGAAAAATGTCGGTCATCAACCGCCATTCCAATAATGGTGCCTGCAGCTAGAGTGATACTCTTTAAGTCGCTGTTATCCACCTCTATTGGAATGGTGTCATGTTCTATATTGACTAATGTTGTTGGGTTTAACCCCAACCCTTGCTGTTGGAGAGAAGCATTTAGATGAATATAAGCATCAGGGTTTTTCAATTTTTGTTTTCTGTTAACTTTCACTCCCAGGGAGAATTGTCGGGTCCTTTCTGGGATGGCGACTTCCTCTCCAATCTGAATTTCAACTGCATAAGGTAGCAATTGAGCTGACCTAAATGCTTTCTCTTGGTCATCAAAGCCCATGGGATTATCCGCTAATCGGGACCAAGCTTTGACGTTTATTAGGTCCAAACTAATGGCAAAGCGATTGAGAATGTCACTGCCTAAGTAAAAGGTGGCAGTGATGTCTCGCACGACCCATGAATTATGGACTATGCTCTTGTTGCTAATGGAGATTTTGAGCATACACCTGCTTGGCAGGAAATGTTTGGAATTGGGTGTTTCCAGATCCATTTCCCATTTGTCTATCAGTTTGGCAGAACATGGCTTCGCTGATGGAGCTCTTACCGTTGTTCACACACACTCGGGCGAGGACAGAGTCCTTCCCATCATTTAACTGAACAGGGATGAACAACTGCTCTCCAATTTGTTGAACATCAGCCAGGCTCTGAGCTGATTTCACCTCTTTCTGGACTATTGGAGTGGGAATGTCTGATTGTGGATTGGTAAAGAATTTCAGAGTGTTTCCTTCCAGTGTGGAATACCACCTTAAACTGGAAGGAAGATTGATTTTCAGAAATAGAGAGGACCCCCCATCACCAGTCTGTGGTCCTACTGCTATTACTGTCACGTCTGGAATTTGGTTATTCTGGAAGTGAAATTCTACTTGGTGAGATTTTTGTTCAACCATGTGGCATGTGCCGTTTAAACTAACATGGTTGACACTCTGTTTTAATTTCATTGGTCGGCTAGTCTGGGTCCAGAGGACCTTGTTTACGCAGTCTATTAGGGGTGACTACCTTCTCAGGAGGTCATGCCCTAGTAAACAAGGGGTGCCCTCTGGAGTCACTACTATGACCGGGTGTTTCACCTTGTGTCGCCCAATTTTAATGTCCAAGTCCGCAGTCCCCCCGATGGGAATTTCCTTCCCGTCAAAGTTCTGAAGTTGTCCAGGAAGAGAGGTGAGAGGAATTTGTAACTCTCCCCCCTCCCTGAATTCAGCTCATCAAAGGCCTTTTTGGACAGAAGGGTAGCTTGGGATCCAGTGTCCACCAGTGCCAAAATTGTACCCTGCCCCTGTACTTGTACCGGGGCATAGTATCTTCCCTCCTTCTCCTCAAGGGGCACAGATAGTGCACATTTTTTGGACAAGAGTCTTGGGAATCTGATAGAAAAAGTCCGGCAACAGGAGATAGGAGATGTTTTGCGTTCCCCTGGTTCCAGTTCTGGGCCGCCCCCCCTTTTTGGAGGCAGTCACCAGAATGTGTTTGAACCAGGGGATTTTGATGCTGTTGGTTCTGGGATGAGATGATGGGCGGTGCTAGCTCAGTCCCCACATCTACCCAGTCTGGATGTGAATCCCTTGTGACTCATTTTTCCTTGGGAGGAGTTCCCCTATCTCTGAAGGAGAAGATCCTTTTCCAAGGATCCTCTGAGGATCTCTCTCCCTCAAATTGGTAGATCTGTACCTCCTCCTCAAAGTGGGTCTGTTTGGGTCCTTTGTTTCTCCTACCTCCTCTCTGCTCCTTGGGTGGAAGACCTTCAGGGATAGGAGATTATGTTTCCGGTTCCTGGGTTTCCAGGGGCTGTTTACAAGTGGGGAAGGAAGCTTCCTCCAAGGCTTTACACCCCCCTTCCCCTTGTGCCTCCTCCCTGGGAACCGGTGGTTTATCGGGGTGCTGCCCCCGTCATTGTTCTGGAGCACCAGGCCCAGAGTTTAGTGCATTCTGCGCCGGCATGCCCATCTGAGGGTTATGCTGAGCCCTTAGCACGCGACCCAGCTCCTGTGCCATATTTTGGACCTGGCGCTCTAACTGTGAAACCCGCTCAGGCTGATACAGGGTTCTATTTTCTCCCCTGGGCTGATCCCGGGAAGGGTAGCTATCCCTTCTCTGGTTCTCCCCGGGTTGGGAAGATTGGGTACCCCTCCACCCTTGGCCTCCCCTCTCCCGGATTAGGTGGTCTGGGCTCAGGGAAGTGGGGAAAGAAGGATGGATGATTTTGGGGTTGAAAATTGGGTGGATACCTGGGGAAAAAGTTCTGCTCAGGATTTGGTGAATTTCTGCCCTCCTGTGGGAAGTTAGGAGGGAAGTTCCCTGGGTTAGGTGTTTGGCCAGATCGCCCCCCCCTTGGGCTGGAGGAGTCCACACATAACCCAGGATGGGTCGGTTTCCCTTGTAGCGGGGACTTACATAGTCAGGGGAGTGAGGGACCCCGTTTGTGCGACTACCTCCTTGACTCCCTTGTCTGTGACTGGCCCGAGGGCCTTCTGGGCTTGGAATTATTCTGTGCAGGCAAGTTTTTAGGCCCCACATCTCCAAATCCAAAATGGGGGCAACCTTTACCTCTGCCACCTTAGCAGCAGCAGGGGTGCTGGTCGGTTTGGGTTTTTTCTGAGCATTACTTTTATTTTCTATGGGCTTCTGCACCTCATAGATTCGGGTGGCCTGTTCAATGACCCAGTCTAGTGACCTTTTCTCATGAAAACTTTATCTGGGTCTTGATGTCTTTGGGCAAGGCATGGAAAAAAGTGTTAACAAATTCTTTGCTATCCGTGCACACCCTTTTGATAGTCTGCGCAAAAGCATGCTTCAACTCCTGCACAAATTCTTGTGGGGCCTGATCCTCCCCACATTGCAAATTGTAGGCTGCCTTGCGAGCTGCTTGGGGATTCCTATGAACAAAAAAGTGCTTTAAGATGGCCGTCCTATATGTGGACCATCTTGAATGGTTTTGGGCCTCCAACCCCGCAAAGAAACTGGAGTATTTTGGGGAGAATGTCCATTTTACATACTGAATGCAGCTACTGCTGTCTTTCAAATGCAAAGTCTCCATCATTTGCTCAAAGAGCTCCAACTGTTCCCAAACAGAATACTTGGCGTTCTTGTGATAAGGGGTGATGAGACTTCTTATTGCCTTAATCTGTTTTAAGGGGTCCTTAAGCAAGGCCCTTTTTGCCTTATTGGCCTTCTTGGTTCGGATAACCCTGGTCCATTCATCCTCTGACTCAGAAGCACTACTCCCAGAGGTTCCCTTCTGATCTTCCAGGTTTTCCCGGATTCTGCGAGCCTGGGAATGGCTGGCAGAATGTTGGGACCTGGTCTCCTGTGTCCTGTGACGTTCAGAGGAGTCTTCAGATTCCTCCTTGCTGCCAGGATTTGATGGGTACCCCCCCACTGACCTAACTGGGCAGAGGTTTTCAGAATGCTCTTAGAGGCCCTATTCTCCCGGGGTTCCCCACTAAATTGCACTGTACTTTGGTGCCCATACCCAGATGCCCGCCCATCCATTCCTGGGAGGTACTGACTATGAGTCCCATATTTCTGACTGGATAGTAATCTGCCATCCCCGTGGCCCTGGGCTCATGTGCCCAGGGGACCTGGATGTGGCAGAGTCCAGTGACTGGGAGAGATGAAGGCCTCTGGTACCAGGGCTCCTGAGGTTATGCTCAGGTGTTTCCCTTTCCCAGCAAACCTCATCTCTATCAGCCCCTGCTCCCTTTTGCCCTGCAAGAGCCTGTGCTTTCAGTTCCTCAATCAAGGCCTTACTAGACTCGATCAGTCTCTCCTGCATGGCTACCTGCTGCTGGAGCCTATCATTGTGCTGGCAGAGAGCTTCATTCTCTCTCTGTGCTTCCTGGTTAGTCTTGAGTACTGGCCCAGTCTTTGCTGCAGGAGGGTTACCCCCTGAGTTCCATCCCTACCGGCCTGCTTCTTTCTTGCCAGAGCATCTTCCACCCTCATGGTGTGCTCTAACAAGTTCTGATGCTCTTTTTGGAGGTCACCCAGTCCCTCGAGGGCCAGGTGATTTTATTCCATTTTCTTTTTTAAGTGGCAGACTTCCTGGCCTAAGGTGTCCCTTTCCTGAGCAAGAGCCTACCTCTGTGCCTCCAGGTAGTCCCCCTGCCTTTGAAGGGCACCAGCTTTCTGGCGCTCTTCATCAAACTCTGCCTGGGTATCCAGGTCTTTCAAAATCAATGTATTGCTCTCCTCTTTTTCTTTATCCAATTGGCTTTGCAGGGTGGCTACCTGCTTTGTGCATGCCCTGTTGAAATCAATCTGTTGCTCCAGCTTTTTCTGGCTCTGCAGTAGGGAGTCCACACCTTCTTGATGCTCCTTCTGCAAGGCCAGAATTCTGGTATCCTGGTCTGCCCTTTCCTGTTGCAGGATACCCATATCCTCTTATTTTAATGATATACTGGCTATTATCATTTTCTGACTCCTGGCCCCTCTGCAGCCTCTGCTCTGAAGAGTCTAGATCAGATTCGGCCTTCTCTAATGCTAACAGTTGCCTACTTGCCAGATCTTGGCCTTCAGCACATTTGTCCTGTATGGCTTCCATATATAAATATAAATATGCTGCTAACCTGACAATCTTGTCGTGCTCATCTTTGGCCTTAGGGGCCATGTATAGTTCACTCAGGGCCACGTTTAAGGGGCCCTAATCTCTCCAGAAATCTAACCCAGTTGCAGAGACCTGCTGTGTGATTGCCTGCAACCACACATCCTGGCCCTGCTCAGTCCATTCACCTCTCACAAACAACTTATGCAAAAGGTGCTCCCTAACTATCTTGATATCTACCAATGACGTCATTGTGGAAATTGATTTCCTTCCTGATTTACAGAATTTTGTTTTTTATTTTGCAAAACAGACCATTTCCTGAGAGCATTCCTTTTTGAGGGGGGCTTTCACAGCGTAACACAATGTAGTAGCCCAACAGGATTTATGTATCCTCTTATTAGCGCACTGTATTAAGCTGCACAAGTGGTAGATCTAATCCAGAATCCCAGACAAGTCCCCACTCTGTAAGTGACTTCAATTCAGCAATCCAACTAGTCAATGCCTAGTCTGGGATGCCCGATGGAAGCCCTTATTTATATATTTTTATGATAAGTTCTTAAATCTGGATGATGAACCCTTATATAACGCCCCTCTCTTTGGATCTCCCTGATCTCACTGAGCCAAGAAGTAGGTTTGTTTTGCAAATTAAAAGGTTTATTGGAAAAATTAAACAATATATATATATATCACACTTTTATGAATACATTAATATTTGATAATACACTTATGAATATAATAGTGATCAACAATGGGTAATATTACAATAGCACAATTCTTTGATAACTTAGGAGTTGGTATAGAAAGAATAAGGTAGCAGAGAATGCTTTGATAACTGTTTGAAGGTATGGTTTCAAGGAAATGCAAGATGGGAAAGAATGCAACACAGAAATAAACTTGATATGAATTCAATCAGAGATAATATGATCACTTTTTCCCTTGTGACAACCCACTCCCCCCTTATGCAATAGGGAGAGATGGAAATGAGGACACACAGGTTTCAGGAATACAAGTAATAACGCAGTTCAATCCCAGTTCCCACAGCAAGCTTAGAGAAAACAGGGATGATTTAAACAGGCAAAAATACTTTTGTATGTGATTGCAATGAAGTGAAAAAGATGCTAAAAATGATTTTAATTCACTAAGGGAGATTCAGGGTAAGTGATAGTGACTTTGAATTGGGACAGGTCAACACTAGCAATGATTCATGAGTGATGCTCAGGTTGAAAATGAAATTCAGCAGTTGCAAGCAAAAGACAGCAATTTTGACAGGAGCTAATTTTTCAATTTGCGGCACGTTTTGTGAGTGCGTAAAGCACGATTACGGAAAAACTATAAGGGTTTGTTGGAAAGCTTAGGATCTTAGCTATAACATGACAGTTAAATCTCGCTTCTAGGACGTATGGTTCAAAATATACAGACGTTTTTTTGGAGGTGGATTTTAAAAAATAAAGTAAATCTTTCAGAATGACAGATGACGCTTTTACAGATTTGAAATCACAGAATGGACACACACTTTCTATGCAAGTCTGGTCAGGTTGAAATGGTTTAAATAAGATTATTTTAGACTAAGAGATTGGTCTTGTACAGTTCTTAGACTGGATACTCACTCCTAGTTTTGGACTGGAATGGGCCTGGGACTGCACTCTCGCCACCGGATGGTCAGGCACTGGTTCTGCTCACAGGGCGCTCTCTGGTCTGCTATTGGCACTGCACAGCGGTCTGGTGTAGTCGGTCTGGGTACAGCACTGCTCTCTCTGGATCTCGGTTCTGGCACGGGGCCAGAAGCGAACATCACGGCAAGGCTGTTGAATAGTTTGGTTAGGTTGCTGGATTCTGGCGCCTCTGAAAAGGATTCAGCTTGTGGATTAGGCCTCTTTTCTCCAAGGTTCTAGAGTTTAGTTGTAGAGTTTGATTCTGGAGACTATCTGGAGTTTAAGTTCTGGAGCCTGGATTCTAAGGAGTCTGGAGTTGTTGTCTGGATATGGTCGGGCAGCGTGCTGTGCAGGAATCGATGAGTAGTGGAAAAATGAGTGTGCCTATCTGGGTCTCAGTGGTTCTTTTTATGTGTTCTCAAAGGGGGTGTGGATGCTGACTTTCCATGCCCACCCCTCTGAGGATCCTGATAGGTTAGAGGATTTTCTGTCCTCTGACTGGAGAACGGAGTAGTGAGTCAGAATTAGTCATCAGGTATCATCTTTATGGCTGAAGGAAAGAACACTCCCCCTTGCATTTACTTAGAAAAATGTTTTCATAACCACGCATGCTTCCCAGATATGCAAGTTGTTGAAATTACATTTACACATGGAAAATTAATTAAGCCAGGTCTCTGTTCAACGCAAATCTTTCTAAGAGCTTGGGTTCAGAAATGACAACTTATTCGCGATTTTAGTGGGTTTCGCAAGATGGGTTTTGCACCAAATCTCACACAGATGTACACACCCTCTCTGAGCATATTACTGGAAGTTCTTAGGTTTCTAGCATAAACACTGCATCCACAATATTAATAATTACGGGGCTTGGCCTCAGAACATCCCAGAGCATCCAAATGCATCTTCAACTGTGAGCGAAGGTGTCATTTTAAGAATCTCAAAATTGTACATTTCTATAAGCTGGTTCCAATTAGTTATCAGTATTCTTATAAAACATATATTTGCCTTCACTTCAATACACCCATTGGTTTGTCCCCGCCCCTAGAAACTTGGCTTGACTCAGAGGTCATATGTCTTGTTTTTCCCTAGAGCAGTGTGGGCAGTTACGCCAAAATCAGCATATCCTATTCAGCTGAAAGAATCCATTGTCTTGTGTTCCTGCTAGCATACCAGGGTGCCACTCTCCATCTGATTAACAGGGCCATGCGATTTCCTGCCTTGTTGCTGAGAAGACTAGGTGTGAAGAGTTCTCATAGAAAAGCAAGCCTTTTGAAGTCTCAGCTAACTCTGGTTACTGTTTAGCTTCTGAAATGCAAGTCTCCTGTCGGAATTTAGATCACCAGCACCGGTCAGTGGCGAGCACCGGTACTGCACCTATTTTTGACAGCTGTTTTACCAGTAAGCAATCCTCAAAATATACTTTGTTCAAATATAGATACACTTCTGTGGACCTCAGATTCATGTAGATTCTTGCGGGAGAATGATGTTGACCCCCCAACAAGGAGATGGGACCTTTTTAGTGGTTTTGGTGAGCTATGATTTTAGCAATTTTGACGATCAAAAAAATGAATTCCCAACAGCTCTGGGTTGCTTTTGGCAATCAGTATTGCTATTCCCAAATGGTTTCAGGCTACTGTGTGTGTAGCCCAATGGTGGTTTTAGGCAGTGACCTCCTCTGCTCACTAATATAGGCAAAAGTGGGTGGCAGCCTATTTTTCAGATTATTACTGTGCATTTTTGGATGATTTCTGGCGAGCAGCATGCTTTCCGGTGGCCACACTAATGTTTCTGCTGCCAGCAATGTTGTAGGGCTTGGATGCGTGGGTGAAAACATCCCCCAGAACTATGGGCAAAAAGGGGGTGTACACAGTCACCAACAGACCTCCTCTGGAGACAGGATACAACGGAGAAGGTAGAAATGCCTGTAGAACTATAGCAAGTAGCTATTGCACAACTACATTTTCCAGCCCATACGTCAAAACAACACATTGCAGTAGACATCCAGGAGGATTGGTTTATCCCGAACCTCCAGGAAAACATTAACAAATTAACAATAGAATGTATAACATGCCAAACATTTAGTTCTGGTATGACTCTCAGAACATTGCGAGGAACATTGCTCCGCCCTATTGGACCTTTCCATGAACTGCACATTGACTATGCAGACATTGGAGAAAGATGTAATGGGTCTAGGTACTTGATTGTGGTAGTATGCCCCTTTTCTTGTTGGGTGGAAGCCGGACCTTGTGCCCTCCCAGACGCAAAATGCGCAGAAAAACTTCTAGTAAGAGAAGTGTTCCCACGTTGGGGCATTTGCGATGTCATACGCTCCGACAATGGGACACATTTTGTGAATTACCTCTTCAGCGAAGTGACAGCATTATTAGGAATAAAGCATAAAATGTGTTAAATTTTCACCCAAAATCAACAGCCTCCTCAAAAGTAGATTGTCCAAACTATGTCACAGCCTTAAGAAAAACTGGGTTGATTTCCTCCAACTAGCATTGTTCCAACTGCGTACCGAGCCAACTAAGGACCACCATTTGTCCCCCCATGAAATAGTAACTGGGTGACAAATGCAAATGCCCTTGTCCCCGGTAAGAATACGAATGTCTGACACCCTTAGAAGTGCTACAGTGCTGGGAGAGGAATTTAATGAATATCTCACACAGCTTACAAGAGCAGTACAAGTAGTACTAAAACAAAACTGCCCCACCATTTATGAGAGAAAATGAAAGAGACACTTCAACACCCTCAGTAGACATCCCATCAAGTCCTTTAATGCCTGAGGAACTAGTGTATGTCTGCAGTTTTGTAAACAGATGGAAAAGTCCATGAGTTCACGGCCCCTATAAAGTAATATACTGCACACCTTCAGCAGTAAAGGTAAAGGCCCTGGAATACTGGATCCATCTGTCTGATGTCAGGAAGTCACATGACAGTGTTGTGGGATATTTTTACCCATGCCAATGCACCCCACTACACCTGTTTGCCAATGGGGGAAAAGAAACTGCCAAAAATGGATCCTCTAATCACTGTGTGCACCAAATCTGCAAAATTGTGCATGGCTCATAAATCACAAAGAGCACACCCCTGCCACACACAGGCAAAGTTGATGTCAAAACAGAAATCTCTGCAGGAGAATGCCAGTGGGTGCTGTTACCTGTCACATGAAGCAAGGCCACAGAAGTGGGCTAAAATCCAAAAATGCCTGTAAACTGCAGTTTTTCCCGATCAATTCTTCACTTCAAAGTGCCGTTTTGGTGCTAAGTTCAGTCATTTTCCAAGTGAACTATTGAAATGAAAAATGTGCTGAAACCCCAAATCATCCAGTGCAGTCAGAAGAAACAGGGACTCACTGGTTAACAGCAGCTAAGAAATGTATTTTATGAAACACCAATCCAGCAACAGTTTGTTTTCAGTTACACAGGAAAAATGTGGATAAAGATGGCAACAAATCAATTTCAGCTGTGCAGAGGAGAATCCAAGCATAAGCTGAATACTTACTTCCAGATTGAAGACAATTTCCAGCACTCAAAGACAGAATAATGCTGAGTTGAATGTGTGTGCTGCATAAGAAAATAAGATGTAAAAACCCAGTTTAAACGTGTTTCTTTTTCCTGAAGAAATTGCAAAATTCACCTATTTAAAGCATGTTTGTGAAGGGCTTAATTCTTTTAAATATCCAAATCCCTTATAAACTGTGCTTAATTTGTATGTTTTAGAGGAAAGACCTTGAAGTGAATTTTAAAGTAACACAGTTTGGAGTTCAGTAAATACTTAATTCTGACCTGACAGTGCCCAGCCTGGGAAAAATGACACTTCAGTTCACACTACCTTGCTACAGGAAGCCTTAATGGATGCTTGAGGTTCCCGCATATTGACAACAAAGAGCACAGCAGACTTTCGTCTCTGGATGAGCCAAGAGCAATGGCAGCTGCCTACTGATCTCTACAGGGGAGCATCCCTCTCAAGGAAGAGGAAACACCTCCTTGATCAAAGGAATGTGACAGCTGTTGCCTGTGAAAGGGAAGTTACAAAGGAAAACAAAACTGCCCAGAACTTTTGGTGTTTAAATCTTTATTTGTGATTAAGTTTGAAACTATTTAACTGTGCAACCTGAAGGAGGATACATCTAAAAATTGGTAGATGTTAACCTAATTTTAGGTCATTGCTTTGAAGACATTAATGAACCCTGTACCACCTAAGGAACCAAAGTAACAGGAAAACCCTAATTGTAGCAAAACTATTAATGCTGCAAGTCTAAGATTGTATATTCATTCTCCACTGATAATCGCCAAGCTATGTACTGAATTAAAAACTGTTAGTCCAAACTGTTATGATTAAAATTGATAGAATTCTATAGAATGACAAAGACAGCTCTCACAGAGATGGGGTATGAATGTAAAAAAAAAACCCATCAAATATGCAATGTATGTGTCCGATTTTATTAGGGGACATAATTTTAGAAATGTACATTTGTGCAAAAGTTAAGTTTTGGTCAAAATAAATGTGGGAGTTCCTAAATCCCATCATAAAGATGACAGCTCTTTTCTGACTGCCAACCAGAACAAGGCAAGCGCCTTTGGCCACTCACAGCTGTGGGGGTGTGGTTTAAAATTCTGCCCACACCATAAACCTTGTGACGTCATTTGGTAGAATAAATATAGGAACTTCACCACACATAGGCACACACAGCTTCCTGAACAAATCCAGATTTCCGCGCAGTGCTTTGTTCCTGACTTCTTCATCCTATCCAGAACTCTTCACCTTGCAGCTGACTCCAGACTTCTTTGCAGAATCCTGGCCTTAGCATTTGCTGAACTCTTGTTAGCTAGGCCCAAATTCAACCATCCCAAACTTAAGATAATTTAATTCTGATCCAGTCTGGCTTGCTCCCATTAAGGCTTGCCTGCTGAAACTTGCATCCTGCAAATCTGCCGTGCCCATTGACCAGAAGGGCCAATCCATTTCAAATCCAGTTGAGGTGCCGTCCAAATTGACCAGAACCGCCCATCAAACTGATCTCTCCAGAGTGCCCTGCTGCCGGTAGACCCGATCCGATGACCATAACCCTGATGGTCCAATCTTAAGTACAGTGGACAGTAAGTAGCAACAGGAATAACAGTGACCCATTGTATATTTGCCTTGTCTTATCCCAATCTCAACCCATCCCATCTTTAACTTGAAAACCCTAATATGGTCAGAACCATTCTTGCACTGATGTTTTCTCATTTGTCTCCTTAAACTATAACCCATTTGTGATTTGGGTTAAGTAAAGTAATTCCCATACAAAACGGAAACTAGAGTATCGCACGTGAAGAGTTTCGAGCGGCCGTGAGTAACTGTGGAGATTCATGGGTGGCATTCTCTTTTTCATAGTCATTAATATAGTGCAATAAAGCCAATCTGTCATTTTTGAAACCAAATTTCTGATTTTCTCTGCGCCTATTTTTTAAAAACGCCTCTCACTAAAACTTCCATAGCTTCTTTAATTTGATATATAGAAACGTAATTTCAACTCTCACTGATACCTAAGACCCTTAGCTACATCCACAACCAATAACCGCATCGGAACAGTGTATTTGAACAGTTTTTATCAGAAGTAGCAGAGTGAAATTTTGCTGAAAATTTACATTTTCAAAAGTTCTACACGTGTCTTTTCCCCTACAAAGTGTTTTTTCAACCCCATTCTGATCTAAAGTGTGTACTGTTGTTTATCTTGTAGCTCGTGTGTGTTAGGACCTGTTTAGTGTTGCTCCCATAGGAATTTCTATCAATGTAAGCATGTTTACCCTTTTTGCATTGTTTCACAAAGCCATTTTCACCTGTCAGTTTAAAAGTGTCCATTTCCAAAAACAGTTTTCTCTCTTGTTTGGGCAGGGAAGATTGCATTCAAACTCTAGGCGAGACTTGGGTGTGTGCCTGATTGAAATCCTTAACAGTGTGGTACTAGGAACACCCCAGCAAGGCGAGCAAGAAACAGCAACTCCCTAAGGAGGAACAGAGTAACCATGCACTATGATAAATACATTAGTGGAGTAATAGCAGTCAGCAGTATCAAAGAAACAATTATTTTTTGAAAATAAAAAGATGTGTGGTTATTATGCTCTCTCTCTCTCTGTCTCTGTAAAGATTTAACAATGCTGATGAACTGAAAATGTGTTTAACCCCTTATATCCCACTCTGTAGGTGCAACAATGGCAGAAGGTAGCACCTTGGTTTTGAATAATATTCAGTCAGATAGACGTAGGAATAGTATAAGTGCTACTAGAACGCATTCTTATGAATGTGGCCTTTATTTTATGGCTCATGTAACAATTGTATTATGTTTAGGGCTCTATTGGAGCATAACTTTTATCATCAGAGATGTAATAGAAGGAGGTTTGGGGGAAAGCTAATACAAGAAGGAAGTAAACGAATATGGGATGGTGTAAAGCTAATATGGGATTATTATACTATTTTAAATATCACCACACTGCACAAGAATCGTACAAAGGTGTCATCTCGGTCTGAGCAATTTGGAAACAATAAAAGTGAAAATGTCATTTATGTAAATGATCACTACTTTTCGACTGCAGCAATGTTTACAACACCACTAAATGACCTACGCACAACTAGATCTCTTACCTCAAATGTAAATACTGTATATACACTCTGTCTCCTCCTGATATATCAGTAGCACTTTTGAACACTCAATACTGGCAACAGAATAATGACACCAATGTAACATCTGATGCAGTTCTCTTCCCCATTTATCGTTTATATGCTTCTGGTACCCACGAAACACCTAGGGTTAATGTTAAACGGCATAACAGGTCATTATTATTATTATTATTATTCTTATTATTATTATTGTTATTATTATTATTATATTTTTTTTGGTTTATTCAGTTAAAAACCTTGACAAAAATAATTGTATATTTTACACACAATTCTCAAAACAATAAAAAAAATTGAAGACAAATAGAAAAATATAACGAAATTCAACAAACTTCTA
Organism: Ambystoma mexicanum; assembly: GCF_040938575.1. NCBI lineage: Eukaryota > Metazoa > Chordata > Amphibia > Caudata > Ambystomatidae > Ambystoma > Ambystoma mexicanum. The sequence goes on from NC_090921.1 coordinate 481,630,231, forward strand.
ATACATTCCTAAGAATCTCTGCACAAATTATCTTTCATTTTTCATACAATACTTAAACAATTAAAAAGGAAAATAGAAAAATTCAACGTATTTCTAATACATTCCTTATAGTATTTATAAAACAATCCAAGTATAAATGCATTAATACATATTTGATATATAAAAACCAATTGATTGAAACATAAATCATGGCCTTCAGACTGTGTTAAGAACTATAATTTCCCCTTTCTTCTTGTGAATTTGATACCTTTGTGGCCTGTCGGTTTAACCGTAAGAACAAAAGTAAAACATTTACTAATTGGGCACAGTTTAACAAAGGATAACTGGTTTTACAATCGGTAGTTTCTCACACAGATTTTCCTCCATAATTCTCAAGTAATCATTTAATATTAAAGTAAGTCGTTGACTATATCCTTCCATACAACACTTCCATAAGGACTCCCTAACAATGGAAGATTTGTTCAGTAGTTAACAATCAAATATACAAATTCGAGTTTCTTCAAAAAATTTACAATAGATCACCAGATGTTTCAAGGTTTCAGTCTCATCATCTGACACACAAAAACGACATGTTGCCAAGCCTATGATCCCATGGGATCTGTACCAATACTTAGTTATTGAATTAGTTGGAAATGTATTTAGTCTAAATCACAAAAACATTTTTCTTGCGACTGCAGAGGGGAACTGAATTGAAAGAGATTGTATTCATGGAAAGAGGAGTAGGTCCCCATCAGATCCAACATACTGCACCAATGAAATCTTTGAAATGTTTTCTTTTGACTTGGTAAACACATGCTCATGGATTCTGGGGTTTCATTGATGGCATTGAGAATTAACTGAAGCTTTAAAGTGAGTCTTTTTAAAGAAAGAATGCAGGAATCACCAAGAGTTTTGTTAAGCTCTACATATAGAGTGTTTCTTGGCGGGTACAGCATTTTTATGTAATTATTTATACTTTTCCAGTTGCATTTGACTGAGAGGGGTAACATAGAAAGCTAAACCTAATACATTTTTCCAGAGTTTCCCGTGTAGGACATCGAGGATGTCATCGATCTCATAGCTGCAAATGTCCAAAATATATAATAATATGGGTTCTACTTTCAACAGGTAGAATTGGATAAGGGGTAACAGAGAAAATATACAAAATTTGTGAAGTATAATTTTCATTTGTGAAGACATGATTTTAACCTTTTGATATAAAACATTCTTCCACATTTTCAATGAATAGGAGTCTGTGAGTGGGTAACCTAAATAGCGAATCATAGGGGCATACTCAATGTTGATCCCATTGAGTGTCCAGGCAAATCGATAGGGTTTCCGTTTTCCATCAGCAAAAGTTAGTATGTAAGATTTGGTGGGATTCAGTGTTAAATGATGTTCATAGGCGAATTCTGCAAATAGATCTAATTTTTTTTGCAGACCGAATCGGGTTCTATCGAAGAGCAACAGATCGTCCTCGAATCCCATCCAATCCAGTTTAATGGAACCTAGTTCCGCTGGGAAAATCCCTGCATTGTGCCAGTGGTCGTCTAGTCCCAGGAGGTATAGATTGAATAAGAATGCCGCCATATTACACCCCTTTTTTACCCCCATTTCAGCAGGAATGGGGTTAGTAAGTGCTCCTTCACGATTCAGGCGAACACGATAATTCGTGTTTTATTGGAGTAGTGCAATAACTGCTACCAAGTAAGTACGGATTCCCATTGCTACCATCTTTCCCCAAAGAATCTCTCGAATAACATTAGCGAAAGCCGCAGTTAGATCTAAATTGACCATGTACATAGGACCAGTTTTGGATTTCGGAGTTTGGGCCTGATGATGAAATAAGATGGTGGCATTCAGAGTACAGCCAATATGTTCCCGAAAACCTACCTGGCAAGGTGACAATAATGCCTGTTGGTCAATATGCATTTGCAACTGATGGAGCAATGATAAATAAACTATTTTCGAGGAGGCATCTGTGAGCGCTATTGGTTGATAATTATCAGGAGAATCTGGGGGACCCTTTTTATAAATAAGAATGATAGGTGCTGAACGCCAGGAGTGTGGAATTATACCAGTGTGGAGTATCATATCAAATCAAATTTTTAAAATATGGGCCCAGAAGTGTGGGTTAGATTTGTATACACATACTGGCAGGCCATCTGGCCCTGGAGCCCGTGAGTCCTTTAATTTTGCTATGGCTTCAATGATATCAGTAATCGACCACATAGATTGCATACCTGGTTGCAGCTTAGGTTCACCACCTTTGAGCGAGGCAAAGCGGTCAGGTAGTTCATATTTAACTTTTAAATGTAGCTCCCAGACTTCTAAAGTGATTACAGATTCCATCACATTGCCAGAGCCGGAAGTAAAGGTACGCAATATAGACCACACTTGACTTGTGTCGTGTTTTAGGAGGTGCTGTATCATTTTTTGGTTGTCTTCATAATACAGATAACTTCTCAACATTTAAGTTTGATTTGTAGGTTTGTTTAATCCTTCTTATTTGTTCCGTCAATGCTTCTGAATGAAATTTAGTTTTTAATAGATGTCTGATGAGTATATTTTTTTCTGTTCTTAAGACAGCTAAATGGACATTGAAGGAACGGGCATGACTGACAAGTGATTGGGCTTTAATAGTTCCTTCAGTTGCCAGTTTTTGCAAATGAATTTGGATTATAATAGTATTATTTGTTTCAATTTCCAACAGACTGGGTCCCCCTAAAGCTATCTCGGTTATAATTTCACTGTCAAATTCAATATATTTATTGCAGACTCTGATGTTCCATCTTACAGATAGATATTGGCGATCAGGTTCTATCAAAGTTAAAACTGGTTCTTCAGATAAACAGGGTAATGGGCTAAAAGGTCGTTGACTAATGATACTACTAAGCTAGAATGCAGGCAGAAGTGACAAACAAAACAACTGAAATACGAAGCATAACATGGGTTGTGGTTGGATGAGGTGAAGGATCTTCGTCATCCGGATCAGTCTAACAAGTGGCACTCTGAAATGAGCACCACTGGAAGGCAGGCCACGAAAGGCAGGTGTTATGTGTGTTCACTGATTCCTCATGTGTCAGGGACGCCTAAGGTTTTGATACCACATGAACAGCCCTTAGTGGAAGCCCAGTGTTTCATTCATGTCGCACTATGTGGAATAAGAAGCACTTTACAGGCACACATAGTAAACCTGCAATTGCTTCCTCCTGACGAAAAGCTGTGTAAGAAGAAACCTCAAGGTATGACATGTTTTAAAGAGCCATTCTTTGCAATTAAAGGTTCACCGAAAACATATAGCAAGATGCAATAGTGATGTGTAAGGAAAAAGTATTACATGGTCTATCAGACAAGATACTGCAATGGATGGAAGATACGTGTTCCCATGTCTGGTCACAACACATCACAAGTACTTCAATTCAATTCAGCAGAGACATTTTTTGCATCACTATTCCCACCATCCAGGCACGAGCAAATGCCAAATGGCTTCAATTTGTGCATTGGAAACTGATCCAGCTGGCTAACAACACAGAAGAAGGATTCAATGTGATAAAAGTGGAACTAAGAGCACTAAGACTGATGACGATGGAAAAAGAAGTATGTGCTCGATCTATTCACGGCTATGGAAGGTGTTGTTTGCTGAAAAATCAGTAGTGCATGTTGCACTTTCGTGCCTTCTTCAGATGCCGAAAATTTAACACTTTTGCATGTGATATCAGCCGTGCATGAACTCGGAGTGCGGATGAAAGAAGAAGGTAGTGTTGAAGAAGTGACTGGTTCACTGTGGCATTCGACTGGATACCGTAATGGCTTGGAACTGCAATGAAGTGACTGGTTCCTGTTATCATGTTCCTCCTGCTGATATTCTGTGTGTGCCAACTGGATACGATGTTGTGCAGAAGCAATCCCTAATAGTGCGATGATGATTGTGAATGTGGGCAATCCAATCAGTAGCGGGAAAATGCCTCATGGTACTATGAGTGACAAACCTAAATATCGCATGGTGGCCGTTTATAATACAGGAGATATAGTAGACACTCTATGGCACACGACCATCAAACAACCACAATATTTAGAGAACCACAAGGAAGTATGGGTGGTCCTAGCAGGGGATGGAGGGTGCATCTATGATGTGTACTCCTGAGGAATATGCACAACATGGGTATAGATTAAGAAGTATGTGCCGTGCATGGATGTCAATAAAGGGTACATCTGCCTGGGATGAAGCGGTGAAAAGGACAGAGGAATGCAGATGTACTGGAGGAGGGTATTCATTACTTTAGGAGTAATGAAAGGGGGGCGTGTTGGAAGAAAGGTGAGCTATCCTGCCCCTCTCTCTGCTCCCGTACGCATGTATCTCAGTTGTGTTGCCGGGGGGAGACGTCCCCCCTTCCTCCCAACTGACGTCTGTGCTAATCATTAATTAATTACTAACAAGGAAATCATATAATTAGGTCTTACCAACAGGCACCAACTCCATTCTAAGCAACTCGCCTGAAGCCATCTTTTAAATGAAAATGATATCTAAAATGCCAGTCTCTCACTCTGTACCGCTCTTCACACCGCCAGCTCCAGCCTCCACCTTCCTGTCTCCTGTCCATTTCGCACAAACCCAGTTCTGATGGAAGTTCAACCATTCATTGTTGCAACCTTAAGTATCATCCCAGAACAGATGAGCTCACTGTACTGTGTGAGACCACAGCAGGCCCCCGCCTGAGTGCCCATTCATCTCCACTTGTGTCGTCCTTTATGGTGGACTGTCCCAAGCTGAGGAAAGCGTTTGCAGTCAACGGCCTTGTCCTTTGTTCAGATACTCTCGGGCACTTCCCACCTAGAAGCTTGCTGGCAGAACCTAGCAGGGCACGCGTTGTGCTGGCTGGGTACCAGTTCTGGAGCTGCTGGATGGGTCAGCTGAGGTCAGTTCCCTGGGAGATGGGATCTTGCATCCTTCTTGGAATTACTGGCCTTCCTTCACTGATGGAAGCTGTAAGTTAGACTGTACCTTCAGTCAGGGTCCAACTGAGTCCTTCCTCTTAGTCCTTTCAAAGTCATTGGATAATCTGCCAAGAGGCTTAACCCACTTTTAAAGCCAAATGGGCCCCAGAGATTGGTGCAGGCTAAGCCTATCTTAATGAACGATTCCTGGGTTCCCACCAACAATCTTCTGTTATGCGTGAGGTCATACCCAGAGTGCTTTGCAACAGGAAACGTACGGGGTGACAACATGTACTACTAAGTCCCACCCATCTTCCTGCCAGTTGGGGATCAAAATGTCTCTCTGGTTAATTACGCTCTCTGTGACTCCTGATAAAAGCACTGGTCTCCCTTGAGATTTGTGGTGAGAACAGACTTTTGTCTCCATCAAATCACATACTTATTCCCTCTGAAAGGGAGTTCCCTCCAGGGGATGCCTACGGTAAACAGTTGTCCCAGACATGATATTCACTGATATTCACACAAAGGGGTGGGAGCTAGCTTCAAGTTGACACATTGCATTTGAAAAGGTGTTAAATTCCTGTCCCTTGTGTTAGTTCTGTGGCCAGGCATCTTCGTAGTCCTGCTTTCATTTAACTCTCATCAGTATGCACAGCCACCACACAGAACTTTGACAATAGAACAGGGTGGATCCATGGAGCCTTTGATATTTAATTAGGCTGGCCCTGGCAGTAGGAAGGTGTTGCCTTCCCCCTTCCTGAGATGCTTTGATGCACCAGTGGCTGTAGGCTGTGTCCCCCCAGAGTACACTTGACTGTCGGTTTGTTGTGTGGCAAGCATAGTTAAATGTGTGCGGATTAGCCCCACACATTTTCTGAGGTTGATGTTGATCTCCCATAATTCTATTTCTTACAAAAAATTTAAAAAGCCCAGGCGTGCAAACCCCCACGTGCATATGGTCGCATTCCTCACAGACCGACCTTCATGCTCTCATAAACAGGCCTTTCCTCAGGAGTTAACTGAAAAATTGCATCAGAAACTCATCTGGGCTGCATCCCGTAGTACCTTGTCCACCTCCTGTAGCTGAAAAGCCAGCTCGAGCACTCCAAACCAGTCAACAATATCCTTCCCCGCTTTGTTAGCCTGCACTAGGTTTTTGTGAATGTGCTGCCTGGGCTTGTCCCGGGCACTCTGGTTTGAGGAACTACTGCTGCTTTCACTAGAGGTGGATCTGTTGGCCTCCTTCTCTTCAAGCACAAGCTGGCGCAGTTCTATGGTCACCATATCCTGCTGTTTCTGTTCCTCTACCGCTAGTCTCCTCTCCACAAGCAGGAGCTTTCTAGCTGCTATCTCGTTAACAGCCGAAAAAATTACTGGGCCACTTAGAGGCTGTACTGAGGCCACGAACATGCAGGATGCAGGATGCCGCACTAGTCTCTGACCTCACAGACTCGCTAGAATGTTGAGAAACCACGCTTACCCACGTCGGGGTGGTTGGTGAGAAACACTGTTCATGCAGTCTTCCTTGTCATCTTCCACTTCCCCCTGCGGAAGGTCTTTTCCGTTCAGGTACACAGGGCCTAACCTGTCCCCTGGGGTCTCCTCCCCAACCGCCCTCGCTTCAACCGAAGCTTGGAGGCTGGTCTGTAGCTCAGGATTATTTATCTTAGTGCTGTGTGGAAGTCCCCTCTCTTTAAATAGGACGCACAGGACATCCTTGGTCATACCTTTCACAGTCTCCATGTCAAGATCCATGATTATAACAAATACCTAGCATTGCCATCAACAGTTCTTTTATCGTTGGGTGACTAAACTGTGCGCAAGGCTCCAACTATATCCGACTGCTTGCCACCAATGTGATGAATCAACTTCCGGGCACCAGTGGTCCAGGGACGAAAATCGGCTTCTAAACCATCAATCGGCGCCACACCTTTAGTACACCAGAAGGGATCCGAACAGATGAAATTATAAACCTTCTTGTCCAATTTTGGTAGTGTGGATGGAATGGCAGGCTTATCTCTGCAAGGTTGTGGATAGTTGGCTAGTTGCAGCACAGCGAAAATACTATTATTAGCCAATGATAAAAGGGACTGTCCAGTCAAGGTTGTATTCAAATATCTGCTTTATTATTATTACAACAGACAGTTGTAACACACTACAAAATACAACCCACCCTGTAAAGAAATGCAGAGGACAGACAGTTTCAAGAAGGAAAGCGGATGAACTCTGGATACTGACTGGAGGGTAGTCGGTAAAGTAATGAATCGCAATAGTTCAAGGATACTTGGTTTCAGCACAAAGGAAACAATGGGCCATAAAATGTCACTTTGTAGCTTCTGCAACAGAGTTCAAGACAGGAGACAACTGCAGGTTTCAGGCAGTTCGGTGAGCGATGCTGGACGGATGGCTGCAGGCTGGCCTACATTGCGGCTCCGGTCAGGAATCGTTGCCTCAGTGCTGGTTGGTGTTTCTGAAGCACTGGTCCAGGCATCTTGGACAACGTTGGCAACTATGGCGTGACAACAGTCAGTGGTGCAGTCGGTTGCAGCTCCAGAGTCTCGACTGGCTCAAAAATGTCCTTTAAGGTGGACTCTGGTTGATGCTTGTGGATGCACTCCTCCTAGCCTCTTCACTGGGCTCATGTCGTCCTTTAAGGTGGTTGGCCCAAAGCTGAGGAGAATGTTGCAGGCACTGGCCCTGTCCTGGGTTTGGTTCTGAGACTCTCTGGCACTTCCCAACTAGGAAGCTTGCTTGCAGATCCTAGAAGGGTGTGCTATGTGCTGGCTGGGTACCAGTTCCGGAGCTGGCGGAGGGTACTCTGGATTCCGTATCTCCCTCTGTTCCCTGAGTGATGCTTTGGGGAGGGGTCTTGCTTCTCTCTTTGGAATCCCGACCTTCCTTCACCGGCAGAGGCTTTAAGGCAGATTGTACCTTCATCCATGGTCCAAATGGGCCCCAGTGATTGGTGCAGGCTAAGCCTACCTTAATGAACCAATCCTGGGTCCTGACCGACAATCACCTGTATGCTTGAGGTCATAACCAGAGGGCTTTGCAACATGAAAGGTAAAGGGGTGAAAACATGTACTACTAAGTCCAACCCATCTTCCTGTCTGTTGTGGATCAAAGGGTCTCTCTGGTTAATTGAGCTCTCTCTGGTTCCTGATTAAAGAGGTAGGTCTACCTTGAAGCTGCGGCCAGACAAGACTTTTGGTTGCCGTCAAACCACATACTTGTACCTTCTGAATGGGGTCCCCTGTGGGAATGACTACTATAAACAGCTGTCCCAGCTATGGCATTTCACTATCCTTGATACTAAGAGCCGGAAGCTGGCTTCAGGGTGACACAGATGCATATCAAAGGTATTGGGGTTTCCTGTCTTTTGTTAGCCCTGGGACCAGGCCCACGTGGGCCTGCTTGAACTAACAATCATCAATACGCATAGCGGCCACCAGCAGGGCCAACAAAGGACAGGGTGGATCCATGCAGCCTTTGTCATTTAATCAGGTTGGCCATGGCAGGAGGAAGGTTCTGGCCTCCCCTTTTGAGAGGCCTTGATGTACCCCTGGCTGTCACATTCCAACTTAATGTAACAGGAGGAGGCGGCACCTGCAACTGCATTTGAATTTTGTCAAAATTATGTTGTTTAAGCCAGTATTTACAAGGACAAGGTCCCTGCTGTTAAAGGTGGATGGAATTCAACTTGAGCAAGTTGGAAACTTTGACTTGAGGGTGCGGTTCCAAGAATCCGAAGGTTGGGTTGCGCAAGTGTAACGCTCGGTCAATTCATGCCTTCCACGCTGGGCACGGCCATGGAGCTATATCACCGGCCTTAGATTTAAATGGGAAGCAGGGTGTCCCGGCAGCTTTATATGGGGCTGAATTGTGGGGGGTGTGCCAATCTTGAAATCTGACTATAAGTGAGGAGAAATGTAGGAAAACATTGTTTTTGCTACCTAGGAGCAACCCATCCGCTTTGGTATTTTAGGAATTAGATGTAACCCCAGAGGGCGCTTTTGCGTAACTTAGCCCACCTCTTTTCTGGATAAGATTGTGGAACCAGACAGGGTTGGAAAAATATAGAGATACTTTAAGTCATTTAATGTCCGTTAATGGGGGGAAACCGCTTAAATGGCTTGGCCATGTTAAAAAAAAAGCTCTATATGACCTAGGGGGAGGTAATTTATGGGAACATTCTTGCAACCAACCATTCGGACTGAGGAAAACAATAATGAATGGTGCTGCCCTAAAAGCACGGGTTCAGTTGGTGGATGGTGCAATGTTATTAAAATGAGGACCAGAATAGCTCGAACTGAGGATAGATTTGATCACATCACCTTTTGAAAAGTCGTTATATATATACGATTACGGTTAGGCACACTCCCTGTGGTTGTATTTACGCAATCATGGAAAGACTCAACCTCAGACCAATGCTGGATGTGTGGGGAGGCGAGAGAAGCAATGTTGCATTTTATGTTGATTTGTGCCAAAATGAAATATTTGTGGTGTGTATACATAAAGCCAATACTGAAGGAGGAGGGGATGAGTGACACTGTAACAGCTATGAACTTTTTGAGGCAAAGTCTACAACCCCATGTAGTTTTTGCCACAGCTAGATATACTCATAGGTCTTGGTTGTTGAGAAGGAAGTTGCTGAACCCTGTTTTTAATTGCATTGAGATTTGTTAAAATAACTGTTGGAGGCTGCGAGCAGTGCTCTCCCCCAGAATTTGATGTGTTGCATTTTAAGCATAATAATGTATGGAAATGTGATTGTTCTTTTCTTTTATGTATTGACTTCAATATTTTATATCGAATAAAAGTGTGTTGACTGTCTGTAGGCTGTGGTGTTCACCCAGAGTACACCGGTCTATGTGTTTTGCCATGCAGTGAGCATAAGAAAAGGTGTGCAGTTAGCCCCACACATTTTCTGAGGTTGATCTACCATCATTCAATTTTATATAAAACTTCAAAAAAGCCCAGGCAGGGGTGCACACCCACTGTGCGGATGGTCAAATTCGTCACACTTGCTGTCCGGCAGTCACAGAGAGAATGCTCTGGCAAGCATTGGTGCAGTAAATGCTTCGTTGCCCTTTTCTCTTCCTTGACTGTGACCTCAAGTTGGCACATGAAATTTGAAAGTATTGACCCATCTAATGTCACAGCAGCCTCCAATCTCGTGGACATGAAAAATATGTGTGCGCGTAAAGAAGCATCACCCGTCTAGGGCACTGACTTATAACCAGTGTCATTTGACCCCAAAAGACAGCCGTGCCCTTCTGTTAATGGGGGCACAAGAAACAGAGACGTTTAAAGACAGACAACAGAAGCATGTGAGACGATACAAGATTATATAAAGACGATAGCTCAAGAAAAGTACCAACACACCCCTTATTAAAGCAGGTAGAAATTTTACAGCATCACAATGTACCACATAACAAGAAGGGATGAGCTTGCAAGACTAATCCAAAAATATTTTAAGGATACCCACAATAAATATGAACAATTTATGTATGTATAATCAATTTCGATAGAGACTGTTTTCATAACTCTTGGTCTTGCTGAATGCCTGGATCTGTCACAAATGGAATATGTTTGTTTTATGCTCTCATGAGGATTCAACACAATGGGCCTCATTACGAGAATCCCGCTAAAAACTGAGTCATTACCTGCATGGAGGAAGTAGCGGGTCCATGCTCCTTTGACGCCGCTAAAAGTGGCTGATTACAAGCGCGCAAGCACGCGCGAACCCCCATGCCAGTAATGACCATACTGCCATGCCGCTAAAGGCCCTCCAACCCCCCAATAGCTGCATCACGGGACCCACCGATACCGCCTCTGCCAAGGAGCAACCCCTTAATTCCAACCCAGTAATAACATCATGTTAATACCGAGCTCGTAGACCCAGAAGTAATGTAATCGCGTCGGAACGGGAAATGCGCCGGCAGCCATCTTCAAAAACACACATCCATTTCAATCCTCCCAATCCACCAGTGCTACAGAAGAGAGACCAGGGCCATTGTATGCATCATGTCCAGGCTACCCGTAAAACCAGCCTTGCCTGTGCAAGACGCGCTTTTCAGATGATGAGTTAAATATGCTGGCAGATACCCTTGTCGCCCATGCCGATGTGGTTTTCACAAATAACCTCAAAAGGGAGGCGCAGCTGAGGAAGAAGGAAGTCTGGGAGGGTTTAGCACACAAGGTGTTTGCGGTAGGCTCCACCCCCCGCACAGTCAAAGACTGCAAAAAAAGATGGGACGACCTCCGTCTCAGGGTCCGGAAAATCCTGGCCAGCAATCGTAGGGAGGCCATGGACACAGCCGGGGGGGGGCACTCAACAGTGAAACTCATGCGCTAGGAGGAAACCTGCATCACAACCATCCAGATGGAGTCTATAGAGGGCTTCGGGGGACATGGAGAGGGGTGCCGCGACATCTGGAGAAGGAGGTGAGTGACCCTGCAAACCCCAGTAGGCCAAACCATGACGTAGCATGACTGATGTGAAAGTGAGCCAAGCCAATGCAATGCATGGCCCATCATACACACATTTACAGATCCATGTCCAGATGGAGGCCCAAACCCTGCCACACTGAAATGCATGCTGTGTGCCAATCCCATTGCCAACAGACACCCAACACAAAGGGACCATTTGCACATAACACATCTCACAAACCCCAATACAATGGCATACCACATGGTAGGCATCAGTGCCGAATGGAGATAAAATGGCTGATGCCAATATGCCTCCAGCCCCCGAAGCTACCCTGTGTGACAAACCTGTAAGATTGCAATGCATGAGAAATGAAATACTGTACAGCACCATCTCATGCATCTTGCATGTAACACCATTGCTGATGCCCTGCATCTCTTCTTCCCCCACAGGCACTGATGGAGAAGGTGCGAGTTAGGACCCTGCCACAAGGCCCTCTACGTCCAGGGCCAGACCGCCGGCCACTGGCCAATCCACCTCCGGGTTAGCACCGCGGCCCACAGTCCAACCCAGGGCAAGTGCACAGGCCATGCAGGCACATGAGGACACTGCAGCAGCGGACGAGACTGCGACCACAGAGCTGCCAACATCAGCTGAAATGGAGGCCTCTGGCACCCAGTCCGTTCATTGATGTGGGTGAGGCAGCAGCAGCCACAGCCCCACTCAGTGACATAGTTGTAGGGGTGGAGGAGTACGTCGACATAGATAGAACAATCCATGTGGAATGTCCACACACCCCAAGCCCCCATCCACCCCCAACACGCCACTCAGGGCACACTCTCCAGCCCCATGCTGGATCCTGCAGTTCTGCTGCACAGTTCAGACCTCACTACAACCCCAGAGGCCAGCCCTGCAATGGCGCACCCTCAACCTCAGCAGCCCCCATTGACATGGAGGCACGCCTGTCAAGGGTGGGGGCAAGGCAGGACTCAATGATTGAGCTGGTGTGCCAATATGTGGCTGACGGGGAGGAAACATGGAGAGAGATACGTCAAGCCAATGCTGCGTCCATTGCGGCCATTAACACCAGTGCAGTCATGATCCGTGGCAGTTTGGGGGCCGTCATGCAAGTACTAACCAGCATGCTACAGCACATGGAGCGCCAACAACCAGCACCGGCGGTGCCAATACCATCTGCATCCACCCCATCATCCACACCTGGATCCTCCTAACCCTCCAGCGCTGTGCGGATGACAAGGCGGAGCGCAAGGCAGACCGAAATGGTCCCCCCAGACAATAAAAAAGCCCGCAAATAGTGTGGGATGACAATGGGCGAGGGGGGAGGTGGTGTTGGTGGTATAGAGGGGATTAAGGGGATGTTCATTGAGGGTATGGGGTGTTCATTGGGGGTATGGGGTGTTTGGTTGTTTTGGGGGAGTGGGGAGGGCATGTGAGTGGTGGAGGGAGAAAGCACTGTTTTGTAAATTACCTTAATACACCTGTTGTGTTTGAAATCATTTAATGCCTGGACATTGTTCATTTTGTGTGTGTCCATTCAATTCATGACAGCGCACAGTGCCCAACTCCCCAAACACCCTGTGTCCGTATCGACACAGTCCCAGTGCCCAGGGTAGCACTGACACATAACCATCAATGTCCCTGTAGTTCAGAAGTAATCGTCAATCAGTGATTGGCGTACAGCACGGCCATCTTGTGCATCTCGTACTGCCAGGGGTGCTGCTACTCCTCCATCACCATCCTCATCATCCTCACCCAGTGCATGCATGTCAATGTCAGGTCGCAGTGGTACATTTCTCCAGATGCACATGTTGTGCAGCATGACACAGACCATGGTGATCTTTGCCACCTTCTCAGGGCCATAAAGGAGTGCTCCACCAGACCTGCTTAGGCAGCGGAACCATGCCTTTAACAGGCCAAAGGTCTGCTCAATCACGACACGAGTACGGGTATGGACCCGATTGTACTCCTCTTCATGCCTGTTTCGCGGGTTCCGCACAGTGGTAAGTAGCCACGTCTTCAAGGGATATCCTCCATCACCTGCATTGGAGCACAATGAGGTATGTGTGAATCAATCAGAGCTGACACCTGTGGGATTCATGGCCATGGCCGCAGCTATTTGGTGTTCAAATGCACATGTCCCTGTATGTATACACACAGATTTATTCGATGCATTGTGTACTGCTATATGGCCTTCTTGTGCGTCTTGCATTTTGACATTGATGTACGGCATTGGTCTTATGTATGGCATTGATGTATCATGTTCAGGTTGGGATGTTCAGGTCAACAGTGTTAAGGTCTGAGTGCATGGTCAACTCACTGCCCAATCCCACCCAGTTGTTGTTGCTGTTGTTGCTGTAGTTGTAGCAGTATAGGCATGTCCTCCAGCCCCATGATTTCAACAGCTATTGGTATCATTTTGGTGTGGGAAGGGGTGTGTGGGTGTACTCCTTTTGTACTGGGACAGGCTCCATTGACTCCACCTGTGGTGATTGTGTGCACCTGTGGCAGTTGTCTACACTGCAGGTGGCTATTTACGGGTGGTCTGCAATGCCTGTATTGCCGCCGTCATGCAGGCCCTAATTACCGTCTTCGGGATGCCAGTAAGTGCATGCCCACGTAACTCGTGATGTCCTCCTATTAGCGGCATCCCGTAATTTCCGCCGCGAAGGGGTGAGTGTACGCGCGCATGCTGGTATGACGGGGTACGGTACGGGCAGTAGCGGTATTGGCAGGTTGTCGGGTCGTAATGGCACAGACCCATTAACGATGCCAGTAATACCATTCCGCCTTCCTATATTCATTACCTCCATGGTCGTGAGGCCCAATGTCTTAAGAGTGCCGGAGGAGGCGGGAACAGACATCGACATCGTGGAGCACAGAGGTAGGTCATGCTCAGGGTCCCAATCCCGAGTGCAGGAGATGCTCTCCCAAGTGTCAAGAGTGGTGGGAGGAATTTCTAGAGTGAAATACAGCCCTTTAAATGTGAGAATAATCTAAAAAAAGGCTTGTGTTTTGAATATCATTCAACTATTGAGGCTCCGGCAGGGGGCCTTCAGGTGTCTAGCTGGCAGGCATCGTGGGAGCCTTCCGCAGAGGTTGCCCAGACAGTGCATCAGTAGACGTTGTGTACCAGGCTTAGAACAAAGGAGTCTGCATGATGCTTGACGGGCAGCCAGTGCCTTGCATTCATGGGCGGGGAGAAGTTGTCTAATCACCTGTGACTGTAAACGAAGGTATTATTGTGTTTTACTTGCTGCAACTGTATCAGCAATGTTCCCTTACAGAAGGCTCAGCAGTACACAGTCAAGAACCTTCCACTGCAAGGGGAGAGCAAAAGTGTGTAATGGTAGATGGGAAGGTAGTTGGTTAAGTGGCCACGCTAATCGGGGTCAAAATGACAGATCTCAGGCAAATGTAACCTTAAGATTTCAGACTTGCTGACAGATCACTTGTTCAATAGTTTAACAGTGCTAATACCACCAGACCGAATTACCGTTACAGCCAGTGGCATTAGTAATTCACTGGCTGATTAGAGGCGCTTGTTATTTTCATTGGATTTCAGTGAGGAGTGGTGGTATTGCAGGATATATTACTTCCTTTGTAAATGGAAGTAATCCCTCCTCTCACAAGAAGGTGGCTTTCTTGCTCAGAGGTTCCAAAATCCACAATCCAGACGAGGTATTACTGCTTGTTTTGATCACAAGCACCAAACTCACTGAGGCCCTTTGTTTTTATGTTTAAAAAGAAAATATGTGTATTAGATTTTTGGACATACTAAGACTTAAGCCCCATTACCATCCTGAACATAACAGCCACACACTAGCAGGAGGTATTGATGGTTCCATATTGAGCAATTCATGGCACATTATCAGTCCATAATTTTATACGATCTATCCACTTGAATGAAAGATCGTTCTCAATGACCTTAGTTTGAAACACTTAATCTCATGGAGCTCAGTCGTTGAATCAATAGGTTCTATCTTGTATCAAATTTCCCTATATTGCCTCTAATTTGAGCAGTTATTTTCTCCATGGCAGCAATTTCCCAAAACGTATGTTCCCATTGGCCCACTGATGGTGCCCCTTTATTGTCCCACATTGAGGTGATCAAACAGTTTGCCACCAATGTCATGCTCTTAATTACGTTCAGCTGATGGCCCATTCCCTCCGAATTGCCCAAGTACACACTGCAGCCACATTACTTCATAGTTCACATCTTCTTTGCCTTTACACAGTGCACCACATTTTGGGCAATTCCCCATGATATGAGTTAGTGTACACTCCCTGCCCGCACCCTCTCCAACATTTGCTTGCTGATTGTGGCTTAAATCTGTATAAGATGTCTGGGGTACAGTACCATCTGTGTGATATTTTTACCTGGATCTCTTTATGTTGTGTGCTTGTACACCCGTTTCCATAAGCTGTGATAAATGTTGTCCCAGTCCTTTTCAGAATTATCGTGTCCGAGTTCTTCCTCCCATTTCCTTTTGAAGGGCCATTCCCCATCTCGCTGAGCATCCATGATATAATTGTCTATCTTCCCCGACAACCCTTACATGCATTCTGCTTCTTGAATGTCTTTTGAGAGACCTGAGTGGCCTTGCTGCACCCTTCTTCATGATAGGGTAATGGAACCAGAGCCTTATCTGTCGGTACCTACATATATCAACAAAGTCTTGCTTATATTGCTCAAATGACTTTATCCCTCCTGCTGCCACCATGTCACCCAGCTTCCAGCAGCCTACCTTTTGCCACCCTTCAAAGACTTTATCCCTAAGAGAAGATGTGAAGTTCCCACTTCCGGGTAGTGCTATAAATGGAGACGGGAATGTTATCTTTAATGTGTCATGCCCCGTGCCTTCATTGTGCCCGAGGTTTAAGTACAGCCCCTTTGCCACTGTGGTCTGTCTAATCAAGATTGTTTCCACAGATGCTGACCTGCTATGGCCTTCTCAATAAACAGCCAAATCAAACAGTGTTTGTCTGATTTTAATTAAAGCCACTCTGCTATCACTCTTATTTGAGAAGCCAAGTAATAGTTCAGTATATCTGGCCAGTAACTTCCTCCCCTGTTCCTCCCAGCCATCATCTTTCTCCTGCTTATTCTAGCTCAATAACCCCCCATATAAACGCCAATTTGGAACGCTGTATTCCTTTTAACCCCTCTGTAGACTTAGTCAGCAGAACATTCTGGAACAGGTAAAGCAACCTGGGCAGCACATTCATTTTAACTACAGCCAATCGCCCCAACCATGTTAAATATAGTTTGTTCCATCTGCAGAAGTCGTTAGCAAGCTCCTTGAACAAGGCGGTGTAGCTGGGACCTTCCAAGTCACCCCATCTCTTTGAAATATTGATGCCCAGATATTTCACTGTACCATTTGCCCACGCAAATGGTACAATCTGTTGAATGTCCTCAATTGTATCCCCATCACTGAAATATTCAACATTCTGATTTATGTATGTTAACTTTGAAACCTGAGACCGTGCCAAATGTACATATTTCCTCCATAACTCTGTTGATTGATTGCAGCAGGCTTGTCAGAGAAAATACTACATTGTATGCAAAGAGACTTAGGGCCTCATTACACGGTAGGCGGAGAACCATGGCGCTATTAGCGCCATGGTTCATGCCGGTAAAATATCGGCACCGCCTTGGTGGAAAGGGGAATTACCGCCCCATTCCAAGGTTGGTGGGGTGGTAATTCCCCCTTCCACCATTGCCCTTCCCCATTCCCATTTTTGCCCCATAGGGCATAATGGGAATGGGGAAGGCGCTAATTACGGCACCGCAAATTGCGGTACCGTAATTAGCTCCCTGGGTCCCTTTGCGGGTTGGTTTTTAACGCCTGCAAAAAGCAGGCATTAAATTCCCAACCCGCAAAGGGTCCTCGTAGTACGGCGGTAAGGATTTACCGGTACTGGTAAAATACCGGTACCGGTAAACCCTTACCGCCTACCGTGTAATGAGGCCCTTAGACTATATTCCATCCCCCCCACTTGAGTCCCTCTAATTCTTTCATAAATCCGGACCCACTCTGCGAAGAGTTTCATTACCAATGCAAAGAGAAGTGGTGACAGTGGGCAGCACTGCCTAGTTCCCCTCTCCAATGGGACAGGGTCAGTGAACTGCCCACGTATGCTAATTCTAGCCTTGGGAGATGCATCATGTTCCATAATCATGTCGGTTATTCTTGCTTCCAAACTCGCTTTGCCCAGAATCTTCCAAAAGGTAGTACCAGTTTACCTGATCGAAAGCTTTTTTGGCATATGGTGTCAATAACAACACCTGGCCCTCCCCTTATTCATCCTGTCCATGAGTAGGTTTATTTTCCTAATGTCTCCTGTTGACCGATTTGCTATAAACCCATCTGGCCAGGGTCTACTGGTGGTTGCATGAAGATTTCTATTCTATTGATCTCGATTTTGCTGTAGATTTTTGCATCTTGGTTGAGCAGGGAGATAGGCTGCCTGTATTATGCTTATCTACTTGGGTCTTTCCCTGGCTTTGGGATCAGCACAATTTGCCCTTCATCTTTGAGTGTGGTGGGGCACTGTCCTCCTCTCGCACTGAATTAAATAGCAATTCCAACATTGAGTCTAGGAGAATGGGAACCATTATAGAAAGCTGATAATCATACATTCAGGCATATCCCCATTACCAGTCCCTTAATTGCATCGAACAATTCCTGACACTCTATCAGACGATCTACTCATTCTTTATTTTCTTTGGAAATACTAGTCCGGCTGAGAGAGGACAGATATTCCATCTGATCCTGTTTCTCGACTTCTTCAGCCCTGTATAAAGTTAGATAAGATTTGACCGAAGTACCAGAAGGCTTTTAGCTTATGCTCTTCTCAACCCCCCCCCTTAGTGTCATCTAAGATCCTTTGGATAATGGACCGATTTGTCTGATATCTTAACCTGTTTGCCTATAGCTTTCTCTCCTTTTTTATTGAAAAATATGTTTTTATCAAAGGAGCAATTTTTCAGCTTCGTTAATCCCAAGCTTGTTTAGTTCCCCACCTTTCGCCATTAGCTTTCTATGATTGACCCTAGTCTGTTTTAATCTTAATTGGTTTTCCAAACATTCTATGTCAGCTGCTAGATCCGCTTCCTGTTGTTTCCTGATTTTGTGGAGTGTCACAGAAGAGGCAATCATACTGCTTCTCGCCAGCACTTTTATACATCCCAATGATTGCATATCAATGTGTTCGCTGCCACATTATTTGTAAAGTATTCAGCTAGAGAATCCTTTAAATTCGCATTCAGTTTCCAGATCTACTGGGTTTTTGGGTATCCCACCAGGCATGCCACAAGCGCTATTGCTGAGTGGTCTGACATAGTGCCGATTCTTCTATATCTATTGTTTGGATGTTTTGGAGGCATACCGCCAGCATAAAGACATAGTCAATACGTGAATGTCTTATGAACAACCGAATAGTGAGTGAAGTTCATCAACCCGGGATGTTGGTGTCTCAATGCATCTACTAGCGCCATATCTACCAGCAACCCCTTGACTCTCTTCAGTATCTCCCTAGTCTGCGAAAACATGGACTGATATGACCTGTCCCAATTCCTCTCCATGACAGAGATCCAATCTCCTGCAATGACCCATAACCCTTCCCTGAAGCTCGCAAAGGCCTGTAGAAAGGTGAGAAGGCATTGTTCCTGTCCTTTGTTCGGGTAATAAACTGAAGCTGTTGTGAAAATCTTATCCCCTATTGCAGCCTTTCTTCCCTATCCAAGGTCGTGTCAGTCAATATAAAGCTAAGCCTCCTGTGGATCAAACTGGCCACCCCTACCCTCTTGGATGTGGCACTATAATGCAATTATATGTGAAATTGTTTGTTTTTAAGTCTCAAGTTGTCTCTATGTGTTACGTTGGTCTCTTGCAACACCACAACCTCCGCTCCGTCTGTTTTTATCTTTCTAGTATCATGTGTCAGCTTGTGTCCTGATCATACGTCTGCCCCTGCTGGAGTGCTGTCATAAACATCCCCAAACAATGTCAACTTCCACATTCTCCCCCCTCCCTTTTGGAAAACCGTTTGAGCGCTACCCGTCTGATGTTACCCTTGTGAACAATGCCTATGATTAGTGTTCCCCTCCCTTAACTCTCCCCTCCCAATCTGTTCTATTAAACCACCCCCTTTCCCATGAGACACCTCCCCTCTCCCATGTGTGTGAGCTTACAACACGTGTCCGATCTATCCAAGACAACCGTTCTCAGCACTGAATTTAGGCCTTTTCCCCCATGTGCTGACCATCCTGCCACTGGGTCCTGGCGTCGGTTCCTTTGACGCCATATCAAGTTCCATCTAGAGCCCCAGGGGGGTTGCTCCCTATTTGGCATTGAAGACTGTGACCACATTGTCTTCCCATTTAAACTGCAAGCCAAATGACTATGTCCATCAGTAGCTTATGTCCTTCATGGTCAGAGCGTCTGAGATGGATTTCATTCTCCTCCTTTTCACCGTAGTGAGCTGCATGATATCTGACAAAGGCTATCCTGAAAGATTTGAACCTTGCTTCCCTTAGACTCAATGGGTCCACGTTTTCTCACCACCTTGAGTATAGTCTCCTTGGTTGTGAAGTCTTTCGGTTTTGCTAGTATGTCTCTAGCCTCAACAGACACCTTCGTTTGATGCCCACCCTGTAAACTCTGTCAATTTTCACTAGTGTGTTTGAGGGGTCGTTGAGGATCAGTTTAAAGAGATCGGTATTGTAGCCCCTGATACCATTCTCCTAGACTCCGTCCTTCATGTATTTTATCCTTAGATTATCTATTTGTGATCTATTTCTAGATCATCACATCTGTTCTGCATTGTCTCGTAGTTCTCAGTTGGGATCTGGATTCCCTGACTATGTGAGATGTGTTGCTGTCCAGTGTGGACATTTTGTTGCTGGATATTATTTCCCCCAGCTTATTGATTTCCTTCTTGTTTACCTACATTGCAGAGACTTCTGATTTAAGGAGAGTAGCAATATTGTCTTTGAGCTTCTTAATCATGGAGACCAGGGTGCCCCTCGTCAGAGGTCCAATTTCCCTTCTCCTCCTCCAAATACCCTCCTCCTCTCCTCACTCCTCTCATTAGCAATGTTGTTCTGGAGCAAAGTCTTCAGCGAGGAAGCTTTCATATGTTTCTCTGTTTGGCATGGTGTTATCGCAAGGACAAGCCTGGCCACTCCAAGCGTTAGCCCCATTGTCGCTAGAGCAACCCCTTCCTTCTGCGGGCCAGGGCATGATCCCAGTAGCCCTCTGTGAGATGTCCGCTCCTCTGCTCTGAGCTCTTTCTCCGGATCTTCACTCTCTGGACTCATCTGCTCACCGATTACAGGGGAGGAGCCCACCTTCTTTAACCTCCACAATGAAATGTATGGGATTTTAGTATTTATCCTATGCTGCCTCTTCTTTGTGGCCCTTATGGGAGCACCACCACCACCACAATCATTGAGGTCTCCCCACCCCTCCATACTCCCTCGCTCTTCCTTCACCTTCAACTTTTCCCAAACCCACAATGGGTGGCAGGATGCAATGGCACAGCGGGCCTGGGGACACCTTTCCCATGCAGCCTGGCTCCCCCTCCTCTGCCCCTCTCTGTGCTAGCATGATTTACTCCTCACCTCTGATAGTCTTACTTCTTGTAACGTGTGTCTAATCGCGGCAGCTGCCTGGAGCTTAGAAGGGCGAGGGTCAAGTCTCCCCCCTGATGCGTGGAAGGCTCAGACAAGGGTCAGTCAAGGCAGGAGGTAGGGTCGCCAGCTTTCCCTCCCAACATCAATATCTTTACATCTTGGTGGGCGCCCCTCCTGTGCACCAGTGCTCTGCCGCAGCCTGCTTCTCCCCTCGTGCCATCTTAGAGTCCAGCTTCCGCTTGTGTTGCAGGATGCCTCTCCTACTTCTTGAGGCAAACCCAAGAACGGATACCCATGGCCATGGCCATCGTGTATAGTGTATTGGAGCGGCTGTTCCTGTCGCTCGCTCATTTTAGCTATGCCCCATCTTTTTTGAATGGTTTAGAAGGTGTGGAAAAGAGGGTACCCAATGAATTGTTTGTAGCAAAGGTGCAACTAGACCAATGCTTTTTGTTTGCAGTGATGGGCTCAGAAGATGCATCTATGGAATTGAAGCAGGCTGTTGTGATATGATAAAACTTAATACCCAGAGGTGTCTAAGCACGAATCCTGGGATCCAACCTGTTTTGCTCCATGTTGTCTTGCTTCCAAGGTGAGCATGTTGCCACTGAGCTATCCTCCCGAGACATGTGGGCTTGCTGGTTAACCCCAGACCATTCTGTAGACGAGTGATGTTCATTCAATAGGTCTGGTGGGAAGACACGCAGCTACTGAGACCTATCAAGAATGGGCATCTCTCTATCTAGTTACGGCACAACCCACAGCCACAAAAGGTACATTACACACGCACCAGTATAGCTAGAAGAGGCGGTCCATTCCTTGGACAAACAGTGGCAAGGGCTCCAAAATGTCGGCTTATAAATTAACAGTATGCAACAATTAGGGATTCGGCACTGGGAATTCGAATATGTGTAAATCGAGTGCAGGGATTTCCCTGCATGAAACTGACAAATGCGATGACAGATTTCCCATTAATTAACAATCGCATTGATGGATGATGGAGCGCCAGTTAATCGTGCAAAAATTGCTGCAGGCTTTCAGTAAATAGAACTATGACTGGAGCGTTATGTTATGCATCTCACAAAATGGATGTTAGATTTAATTACACACCTAAAGCCCACTGCTGAGAAAATACACTCTAAAATATGTTTCATATTGCGAAACATATTTGTTCGGCATTGACAATAAGGTCTCCAGCGTTTTGTATGGTTCCCTACTTCTCTTGGAAAATCACAATGAGGGAAACGAAAGTGAGCTATATACCTGATTCGTCTTTGGCACACAGCCCATAGAAAACAAGTTACGGACAATAACGTTTCGAGAACACATGTAAACAATCGTGACACGCATATCCTATACATGCCACTCTCTAAAAAGCGCACACTATGCAATCACACCCCATCCCAATTTAAAGACACAGCAAGCACAGACAGGATAAACCTCCCATCGCCAACCCACTCACCATGGCAGTGCAAGTCATGCTATGCTATGTGTGCTATGTTATGTTAATGATTCTTTTAATCCTAACGCTTAAAAGCGCTAATCAGTTCAAAGGGATAAATGAGAGTGGAACAGAACAGAAATGTTTGCAGTTGTTCAAAGTTTGCAAGATTTTGGCATTCGGGATCTTAAAGGACAAACGGCACTAGATACAATTCTGCATCTAAACATTCACCAATGCATCATTCCCTGAGTCTGCTTGAAAAAAAACCTAGATTCCAGCTCTGCTGAAATGAGATGCACTGGACCATAATCAAGCCCAATGGAAAAGCAAAGAGCTGCGGATATAAAGAAACCTGTTGGTGGGTAAGGGGTCATGGCAGTAAATATTCAAAGCTACCAGACTCAGGCTACCAGAGGCAGATAATGGGCCTCTCTGCGGTTACACATAATATACTCTAGTAACTTATTAGGGATAAAGGGATCCTATGCTCTTACACATCCTCTTGGCCCCTTACATCCTGCTGGGTCATAGCATCCAATGGGGGCATGTCTTCCAGCGTACCATTGTCTATAATGGTTAGGACTGATGGGAAATGTAGTCCGAATGCTCTGGTGGGCCAAGGGTTTCAGAACCCTGCACTAGTGATTATACCATGGGTATCTACAGATAACCTGGAAATGGAGGGAAAAAAACACTATGTGAAATTAATAATATGATAAGAAGAGTCACGCGTGGGCTAATTTTATGCTGCTGTGTGGTTTTGCAATGATGAACGGTCATTGTGTAAGTGATAAGCAGTGGGATGACATGACATTTAGCAGGAAATTGTCCTCAACGATTGATTTCTTGTTTGTTGATATTTCCCACCTTGATAAGATTCTGGACATGGGCACAGTTGAAAGAGAGGAGAGTGACCATATGCCATTGTGCGCACTGTTAGTGTTACTCAAGAGGGGCAGGAGTTCATGGAGGTGGGAGAATTCATTGGGCACAGTGATCATAACAGGATGTAATGGAGTTTTACAAAACTAGAGAGAGCAAGAGAAAACACAGGAAGAACTGAGTGGTCTTTTGATAAAAATAGACAGTTGGGGCATTGATAATAGTGACGTTGATAATATAGACGAATTTGAAAAGGTGGTGTTTAAAAAACAGGAACGGATATTTCAGATAGGCGACACAAAATCAACAAATTGGCAATAAATTGAAAGGCCCAAGTCCAAAATGAAAGACTATGATGGAGAGATACAATTTGAAAAAGAAAACACCTTAGGAGTGATTAGGTGGACCTAATTCGAAATGATAGAGAATCACCCTCGATTGATATCTTAAGTAAGAGCATGAAGATAACAAAACTTCAATTTAAATGATGGGTCCAAGTTCAACCTTCGAAATAAAAAAAAGAAGAGTTTGTTGAGTATGGCGAAAGCACAGTCTGATAATTATTACAGGCGATTCTGGCAATATATCAATCAAAATAATAGTCCAATGAAGTATCCAGTGGGGAGTGGGAGGACTATGTCATCTCTACATTGTGGGACATTGAAGTGGGTGAGCAGAGGGAGGATAGTTTGTGTGGTAATGAATGGTAATTTAAATTGTATAATGAGGCATTGGTGAAACAGAATAGTGAATTGAAAGTTTCTCGAACCATGGTCCAAGATGTTGAAACTGGACCCATTAATATTGCCCCACGCTCTATATGGAGTGCTAATAGCAATTAGTAAAACTAAAAATCTTGGCAAGATAGCACAATATTTCCTGTATTTAAGAAGGGACAGCAAAATCATCCTGCAAGGATGCTCGATATGCTTAGGATTCCATCCAAAATTCTT
Source organism: Ambystoma mexicanum (assembly GCF_040938575.1). Taxonomy (NCBI): domain Eukaryota; kingdom Metazoa; phylum Chordata; class Amphibia; order Caudata; family Ambystomatidae; genus Ambystoma; species Ambystoma mexicanum. The sequence goes on from NC_090921.1 coordinate 481,654,518, forward strand.
GCAAAGATTCTTTTAGTTGAATTCACGGACTGGTGTGAGAGTGGCAACATTTTGGTGTTCGATCAAATTTGGTTCCGTAAAAAATGGGGTCTTTCACAACATCCTGATGCTTACTAGAATAATGTAGTTCACAAGGAGCAGCCGGGGTTTGCCTCTATGTGTGGCCTTTATAGATTTCTCTGCTGCATTCGACACAGTGAACAGCAGCAAATTCTTGAAAAAATAGAGTGACTGGAATATTCCAGGTGGCCTCTTGAGTATGATCTTTAAGTTATTGTGCTCTAGCTCTTTAAGATGCCTCTTGTGCTAGATGAAATTACTCATAAAGATGTGAGACCACCCATAAACCACAGATTTCGCTTTATGCAACTAAACATCCTACACCAGACATACCTGACCCCCAACAAGCATTCAACAAAAAAGCAAGCCCCAACTGCCCATGGTGCAAAGCGGACAAGGCAGACCTCATACATATGTTCTGGGAATGCAACAAAATACAATCCCTATGGGCAAAAGTCAAGCAGACGTCCGAAAATGCGGGCACTTCAAACTAGAGCTGGTCCCCTGAGGAATGCCTCTTGGGAACATACCCCAGACCAGCTAAACTTAAACACCGGGTGAAACTAATGGACTTAATGTGCATAATGGCCAAAAGACATATCGCCATGTCCTGGAAAAAACCTATGGGGCCCATATATATTATAAAGATTTAGAAAGATGGGTCAATGCGGAAACAAGGGCATGGGAAGGCAGCGTTGCCAGGTCCACTGATGAATCTAGCGCAACCCTGGACGCATGGAAGGAGATAACTAGAACTGTATTCCACCCCTCAGACGATAACCCCCATGAGCTAATTTGGTCTGGACTATACAGAACTGCAAGAACACCACATCCCACAAAGACACATTAAGACCCAATGGATCCCCCGGAACTTACGAATCCCCCCCATCCCAACGCCACACGCTGCGGAGAACCCAGATTCTGAGTGATGACGACCAGATAAGGAGACAGTTAATGTTATTATGTTTACTTTTAAAAATGTTTTTGTTTATTATGAAATACTGATGACCTTGCAATGGATCCCACACTTAACATGACATGTGTGACTATGCAATGTTAAATGCCAATAAACAAATTTAAAAATAAATAAAGATGTGAGACCAAATTACTGGACAGACTCAGAAAATATGGCAAAATATTATTTTATTCTCAGTTCAATAATGCAGGGTGAACTGATGAACAACAGACTGATGCTCGCACACTCACAAACAAACCTGATTATACCAAGGTTATATACCCCAATATGCTTCATCTATGACATCATCCTATGTGGCAAACTAAAAAACATATTGAAGATAAGGATTGGTTAAGGGAACATATGTACCTATGGCATACATATGGGTTGGTACTTATTGGCTGGCTGCCTCTTTATTTTAGGGCACGCCTCAAACTACCTCTAAATATGCATAATAGTGATTATAGCAGAGAAATAAACGCAGCAGATTGGTTGAAGCAACATTGTATAGCGTGTTGTCCCATAGACCCTCTGATTGGTTGGCATGCTCACCCAACCTTGGACTTTCAACTCGTTAGCATCATGTAAGCAAAGCAAAACCCAGGTGCTTGAGTCATGTCCGATTACTCCCCACTTTCCCAATTAGTCCATCATCTCTCATCAGTCCAACCATAAGCCAAAGATTCCCATCTGTAGTTGACCTTTAGTCTTCTCTCTGTTCTGGGACATTTGAGGGAGTGTAAGCACATCACTATCTTTATCCGAAGCTTAATGACTAGCCCTTGTTTTTGACTTCTGAATCACGTGTAAGGAGACTGCACATTTTTCCCTTTCAACCTCTTATTTACTGCTATTTGATTTACTTATATTGGGTGTTCTTGCTCCTCTTGGCCTATAGAGACTTGCTCACCTCATCTTGTGTAGACCTTATTCACTGTTAATAGTCCAATACTTGGCTCTTGCTAATGTTTTCTTTTTCTTTATTCTAATTGAAATATGTCTTACGTACATGACTTATCTGTCTGCCTCCCTTTCTGCCTTGCAATTGTTCCTTAAAATAGAACCCTTGATTCCTGGCCAGAATAGACTCCTCTTTATTCTGCACACAAAGCTGTTTCTCCAATGTCTCCTGACTCTGCATCCCTGTTCTGTTTCTGAGGTAGCAGGATTGAATCTTAACACAAGCCAACGCCCATATTCCTATTGTGGCCAACTTAGACATGTTATATTTTCCTCTATAGCAAGCTTCTGTATGTCTCATCTACCTTCTGTTACTGTGTATTTACACATATTGGTCAGCAAGTTACTTTATCATCTTTGTACATATGATTACTTTATCGTTTCATACATGTTTCTTTGGTCACTTCAGTCACATCGTTAATCTTTAATATGTTCATATTGGTTCAGTATGTCCTCATAGATCTTCTTCATGACATCGCTCAGCCCTTGCCAGATTTCACTAAGTGCCTCATGATGTGCATTGGTGTGTGCTGACATACTTCCACTTTTTCAGCAGTACAAGGGTACATTTGCTATGGTTGCATGAGTGCATATCATTTTTCATACACTTGATGCGGTAGAGGAGCGACATATGGGGTCTGTAAGGAAGGCATGGTATCAAACAGTGAAGACAGACACAAGTAATCACAGTTCAAGGGTGTTTTTTGAACTTCAATGGGTTGGTTGAACGCCTATCTAAACCTAAATCTAAGGATGGAAGCAAGCAACGACCATCAAACAACAATAACGCATTCTAGTGGAGTCTCTGTCAAAATAAAAAGACCTATACTACCAAACGCATTTGACCCAGCTTTTGACCCAGGCCAGGGCTTTACACGACAAAGTCTCTTCCAACAATAAAGTCGCTTGGTCGTAGGAGCCTGGTGTATGTACACAAAGCAAAGTTTGCTTGTTTCTTGGATTTTGAAGTTCTCACAGGTTAGGATTCACAGTTTATGTTGAGCCTCCTTCAGTCGGGCTCTGACCCCTTTTCACATGCAAATTCATGATAGGCCTCTCTGTCGGGCTCAGACCTTTGTCACACAATTTGTCAACAGGTCTCCTTCGGCCGGGGTTGAACTCTTCAAAATGCATATTCCCTTGACTGAAAGTACATCAAAAACTTTCGACTGTGCGTTGCATTTATCCTAGACCTTCCCAGGACCACTTCGATTTACTTAACTTTGCTAATAGTTCACTTTCCCCTTTTCTAGCAGTTAAACCTCTTGGCTGGATACATCAAACAGAGACCTTCGATTGGGCACATTTGCGTTGCTGGACCACTCTGAAATAGTGTAACTTAATTTCACGGTTGTCTTAGTTCTCTTTCATTTGCGTTCATCCGGTATATGCATCAACTTCACTCTCTCTTACCCAGATGATTTCTGGTACTTCGAGTCCTTGTCAACAACTTGCATAGGCTTCCCTCTCTAGGGATCGAGCCTCATTCATTTAAAACTTTGTTTCACTTTCTCCATATCAGCCAGATTCTGGGCAACTCACAGGCTGTATTTATCTTTGATTGTTTGTGCTCCCCAACTCCGCCTTTCTGTCTTGATGCCTACCCTCGGGCATCCGGACCAAGCCCATCAGCCCCGGGAGGAGGCATCCAGGTGCTTACTAAAAGCCCAGCAGCCCCGGCTAGGGGCTGTCTGGGTACAGTCCTGGCGCCTTTGGCGCCAGGCTCATAGAGGAAATCAGTCCTGGCTCCATTGGCGCCAGGCTCATGTACTTTACTTACCTCATGCAGACCATGCTGCAATAAAGTCAAGCTAACGTGAGGCCTGAATGGGACTACTTTACTTCAGGGACTATTTTTTTACTCGGGTGTGGTTCTGGGGGAACTTCTTACCTGGGACTACTTTGAAGGCTATTTAAACCACGCCCGAACAGCAGCACATGCTTCGCGTTATTCTGCATCCTGCAGCGTAACGCTCACCGTGCCTGCAGTCAGCATCCAGTCTTTTGCCATGCCCACCTCGAATCGAGAGCTCCTAGAAAAAGAGGAAAGAAGAAGGAAAGGTTAGAACACGGACATTATTTTAATTCCTTACCTGATTCCGGATCCATCACGTCTTCGAACTTGGAAAGGACATTATTTCTGCACGCGTCACATCGCCAGCTGCAGCGCCACACCATACTCACCAGTTCTCACAGCATTTTTCGATTCGGCGCTGCCTCCATCATTTTCTTCGCCAAACTCCAGCATCTAGGGGACAAAAGAAATATAAGGTGAGCCGAGAGAGCCAACAAATACAATCTCTTTTTTACCACCATAGACTTACCTAATTTACCACCAGAGGCATTATTCTTTAACATCCTGCAACTTCTTACGCCGCACCTGTAAGGAGAGAGAAAACAACAAGTTAAATACACACATCTTTTACCAGACAGTGTTGTGTAATACAGACTCTTACCTGAACAGCATCAGCTGCCAAAAGACAATCTTCTCTTGGACCCAGCTGCAACACAAGAAGGGAATGGGACAAGAGTGAACATCGGACATATTGAACTCTTTGGTCTTTATATTTACGGGTTCTCACCAGGAACCTCTGAGTCAATATTCATCCAGAAATCTTCCAACACCTTCGAACTGGTGAAGTAACTTTTATCTACGCGCCCCTGCATTCCACGCAGGATGGAGAGCTCATCATTCAAAAACATAAGGTGAGATTACTGAAAGGGAATATCGGAGGTGATTAGTGGGGAGAACAGTGGGGTGCCATTACTAGAATCCACGGGTGGCTAAATCCCTTTCTCCACTTGCAGGAGAATACTTCTATGGGTCAAGCAGACGAGATTAGGCAGGCCAGTCCAGTCTGTCATCTCTGCACTACGCTTCACGTTGGAGGAGACCGCAGCTGTCCGGGTCCGATCGACGCCACTGTGGGAGCCAGGTGAGCGTAACAGAACGCAAAGCCTATCTACAAATCCCCACCCGGGTGTTATGGAAACCTCAGAAACCGACCAACTAGCCCAATTATTAGGGGAACTTAGGGCAGAAGTGCACTCCGTGCGCCAAGAAACTAATGCCCTCAGGAGAGAACTGATTGTGTCAAAGGAAAGCACTGATGATCTTGCTAGACAACTGCTGCAAAACCAAGCTGGGCAAACACCCCTACCTGGACTCGGGGGGAACCCAACTCCTGTTTCATCGAGCAATCCTGTGCAAGTAATTCTACCAGGGACTATTCCTGTAGCTCCACCCGAACGCTTTGCTGGGGACCCAAAAAGGTTTGTAGTGTTTATGAACCAATGCCACCTGCACTTTTTATGCAGACCTGGAGCTTTTCCAAATGACCAACCCAAAGTAGCCTTTGTACTATCATATCTTCGTGGCAGCGCAGCTGATTGGTCTATTCCACTAGTCAACCAGGATGACCCTCTTCTTCAGGATTTTCAGGGTTTTCAAAGGAGCATGGAAAGACTATTCACCAGACATTCACAGGGACAGGCCCTTGATAACGAACTTTTATCCCTACGACAGGGTAACCAGGATCTGCTACCCTATATAGCAACCTTCAATAGGTTGTTGGTGGAAACCGGATGGCCTGAGGAGAAACGAATTACATTATTTTATTGTGGACTTCGGGGAGAACTCAAAGATGTTTTGGCTCAAGTTGTGAACCCACCTCAGGATTGCGCAGAATATATAGACTTGGTGGTCCAGTTAGACCACTGACTTCAGAATAGAAAGGCTGATCGAGCTAAGTTCGAGAATCAGGTATGGGTTAAACCCAACGTTACCCCCAAAGGAACAGATGCGTCAGAACCTATGCAGATTGGGGGTGGTTAAAGGACCCTTAACTCAAAAGAAAAGAGAAAAGAGACTGCAGATGCAATTGTGTCTGTACTGTGGAACCGCAGGACATTTTCTACGGGATTGCCATATAAAACCACCCAAGAAAGTAGTAGGAGTTGCTGACAAAAGCCGAATAGAGCCTGATTCGGGAAACAACCACGCCCAACAAGCGTAGAGGTCCGCTTGCTGAACTTAAAGAAGGACACTCAGACCTCGCACCTAATCATAACAATGGTCCTTATTGATCCAAGGCAGCCATCACGTATGCATGCAGTAAGGGCATACATTGATAGTGGGGCCGTAGGAAACTACATGGACCACGAATTGGCCTCAAGGATGAATCTACCCCTTTGCAAAAAGACCGCTTCGGATGTCATCACCATAGTCGATGGAACTGAAATTGCCTCTGGGCCCGTAACTCATTCCACTACTAAGATGACACTGTTGGGTCAAGATGGGCATCGAGAAACTATTGTGTTTGATTTAATCAAGACCCCGCAATTCCAAATAATTCTGGGAATGCCATGGTTGGAAACACATAATCCTTGTATTGAATGGCGAGAGAAGAGAGTGACCTTAACGGATTGTGCACACACCTGTTACCCGGAAAAAACCTTGAACAAAGGCCTGGCCACAGTCACTAATCCAGTCGTGCAGTTACCTCAAGAATATCAAGAATTTCAGGATGTTTTTCAAAAAGAACAGACAAACACCTTACCACCTCACAGGTCATACGATTGTCAAATCGACCTCATACCCGGTGCACAACCTCCATGCAGTAGGATCTATGCCCTTACGGAACCCGAAAATCTTCACCTACGACAATACTTGGACCAATACCTTGCTAATGGCTTCATTCGTCCATCCAAGTCTCCTGCATCCTCAGCTTTATTCTTCGTGCCTAAAAAGGAAGGTGACCTTAGAACGTGCATAGACTACCGCGCATTAAATCAGATTACAGTAAAAAACCGATACCCTTTGCCTCTGATCCCCGAATTACTAGACCAAGTAAAGGATGCTTGTATCTACACTAAGTTAGATCCCCGAGGGGCATATCATCTGGTAATTGTAAAGAAAGGCGATGAATGAAAGACTGCCTTTCGCACCAAGTACGGGTTATTCGAATACCAGGTGATGCCCTTTGGGTTGTGCAATGCACCAGCAGCCTTCCAGTATTTTATGAACGATGCCCTTCGTGAACTCATTGACGTCTATGTTGTCGTATACATAGACAATATTCTAATATACTCCTCCTCAGAATCAGACCATGTTAAGCACGTTCGTGCAGTCCTTGAGAAACTACGCCAGCACAAGTTATACGCAAAATTGGAGAAATGTGTTTTTCATTCTACAGAAGTTGAACTCCTTGGATTTATCCTGACTCCAAAAGTAGTTCGAATGGACTCTCGAAAGGTGGACGCAATCCTCAAGTGGCTATCACCCAGTTCCGTGAAAGGGGTACAAAGCATGATTGGATTTGCTAACTTCTATTGCAGATTTATTCCTGAATTCTCTCATATTGTACACCCCATCACAGCACTTTTGCGAATAAACAAACGCTTCTTGTGGACTGAAGAGGCTGAAAGAGCCTTCCAAGAGCTAAAATTGAAATTCACGTCTGCATCTGTCTTAAAGCATTCACGCCCTGAACTTCCATACATAGTTGAAACCGATGCATCCAGTTTAGCCATGGGAGCTGTCCTGTCCCAGAAGGATCCCGAAACGGGTCAACTTCATCCAGTAGCATTCTGGTCAAGAAAGTTTTCGGCACCCGAGTTAAACTATGTGGTTACTGATAAAGAGTTATTAGCCATCAAATCTGCCTTCAATGCTTGGCGGCATTATATTCTCGGTGCCAGGCATACCATCACTGTAATCACCGATCACAGGAATTTGCAGTATTTGAAAACAGCCAAGGCCCAATAATCGCGTCAACTTCGATGGGCATTATTCTTTGCCGAATTCGATTTCGTGATCACTTATCGACCGGGTTGTAAAAACAGCAAGGCAGGTGCATTATCCCAAATAGGGATGGGAGAAGCATATTTGAATCCGGAACCGGTGCCTATAATTTCAGAACAAAGAATTCTTGGCATAACTACTCTACAGAATTTAGAAGATATTCATTTAAAAATCCAACAACTTTTCAATCCTGCAGCCCTGCAGGACTGGGTAAAGAAAGGCAAAGACTATTCAGTCAGCAATGTACCTTACTATCAAGTGCGTCTATTTCTACCACACAAGGAACTACAAGAACTATTTATCTCGAATTATCATGATGCTCTGATGGAAGGACACCCAGGTATTGCAAAAACTGAAGCTAAAATTAAAAGACAATTCTGGTGGCCCACCTCTGCGAAAAAATGTAAAGTCATTTGTGCTATCTTGTGGTATCTGCGCCCAAAACAAAAGTCAGAAGAAAAAAACAGCTGGTCTTTTACAACCTTTGGATGTTCCACCTACACCATGGCATACTTTGTCTTTAGACTTTATTACTGATCTACCTCCATGTAATGGTTTTAACACCATTCTAGTTATTGTGGATCTTTTTTCCAAGGTGGCCCACTTTATTCCTTTAAAGGGATTACCTTCCGCTTCAATTTTGGCCACGGAATTTCTCGAAAACATTGGTCGAATACATGGATTTCCTTCTGTATTGGTCTCTGACCGAGGTAGTCAATTAATTTTGCAATTTTGGAAGAGATGTTGTCAATTAGCGCAAATCGGCGTGAGGTTATCAAACAGTCACCATCCCCAGACCGATGGTCAGACGGAGAAGACCAACCAGACTCTTGAACAGTAACTACGTTGCATGCTACACCTAACAGAAAGCAATTGGAAGGATATTTTATGGATTTCCGAATACGCAAACAATAACTCTGTACATTCAGGAACTGGACAAAGCCCCTTTTATACCATATATGGACATCATCTTCAAAACCTCAGAACTCGATTCGCCTCAACACTTAGAAATGCCCGCAGTGAATCATCTGCACTCTACTATTACACAAGCCTTTAAGAAAGCAACAGAACATTTGAAACAAGCGAAAGAGAAATACAAGAAAAATGCTGATCAACATAGAAGTGATGCTCCACAATACTAGATTGGGGATCAGGTTTAGCTGGCTACAAAACACATACCTCTAAAAGGGACTTAGACTTTTAATCCTAGATATTTGGGACTTTACACTGTTAAGGCCATTATCAACCCGGTGGCCGTCAAATTGGAATTACCCTCTAATATGCAGATTCATCCTGTCTTTCATGTTTCACTCCTGAAACCAGTTCAACCCGGGACAAGACTAGCCAAACCACCCGACCCCATCCTAATAGATGGGGAACTCAAATTCAAAGTTAAAAATATCCTGGGATCTAAAATGGTTAAATCAAGACTTTTTTATTTAATTGACTGGAAGGGTTACGGACCACAAGAAAGGTCATGGGAGCCTAGTGACCACGTTCATGCACCTTGGTTGGTGAAAAGATTCCATCGGAATTTCCCAGACAAACCAGGACCAAGGGGAAGAACACCTTTAGGAGGGGCCTTCGGGGGGAGTGCTGTAATGATGCCTACCCCAGGGCATCAGGACCAAGCCCATAAGCCCCAGGAGCAGGCATCCAGGTGCTTACTAAAAGCCCAACAGCCCCGGCTAGGGGTGTCAGGGTACAGTCCTGCGCCATTGGCGCAAGGCACATAGAGGAAATTAGTACTGGCGCCATAGGCGCCAGGCTCATGTACATTACTTACCTCATGCAGACCATGCTGCAGTGAAGTCAAGCCAACGTGAGGCCTGAGTGGGACTACTTTACTTCAGGGACTATTTTTTTACTCGGGTGTGGTTATGGGGGTACTTCTTACCTGGGACTACTTTGAAGGCTATTTAAACCACGCCCGAAAAGCAGCACATGCTTCGCGTTATTCTTCATCCTGCAGCGTAACGCTCACCGTGCCTGCAGTCAGCATCCAGTCTTCTGCCACGCCTGCCTCGAATCCAGAGCTCCTAGAAAAAGAGGAAAGAAGAAGGAAAAGTTAGAACACAGACATTACTTTAATTCCTCACCTGATTCCGGATCCATCACGTCTTTGAACTTGGAAAGGACATTATTTCTGCACGCCAGCTTCAGCGCCACGCCATACGCATCTGTCCTCACAGCATTTTTCGATTCGGCGCTGTCTCCATCATTTTCTTCGCCGAACTCCAGCATCTAGGGGACAAAAGAAATATAAGGTGAGCCGAGAGAGCCAACAAATACAATCTCTTTTTTACCACCATAGACTTACCTGATTTACCACCAGAGGCATTATTCTTTAACATCCCGCAACTTCTTACACCGCACCTGTAAGTAGAGAGAAAACAACAAGTTAAATACACGCATCTTTTACCGGACAGTGTTGGGTAATAGAGACTCTTACCTGAACACCATCAGCTGCCACAAGACAATCTTCTCTTGGACCCAGCTGCAACACAAGAAGGGAATGGGACAAGAGTGAACATCGGACATATTGAACTCTTTGGACTTTATACTTACGGATTCTCGCCAGGAACCTCTGAGTCAATATTCATCCGGAACGCTTCCAACGCCTTCGAACCAGTGAAGTAACTGCTATCTACGCGCCCCTGCATTCCACGCAGGATGGAGAACTCATCATTCAAAAACATAAGTTGAGATTACTGAAAGGGAATATCGGAGGTGATTAGTGGGGAGAAAAGTGGGGTGCCATTACTAGAATCCACGGGTGGCTAAATCCCTTTCTCCACTTGCAGGAGAATACTTCTACGGGTCAAGCAGACGAGATTAGGCAGGCCAGTCCAGTCTGTCAGCTCTGCACTACGCTTCACGTTGGAGGAGACCGCAGCTGTCCGGTTCCGATCGACGCCCCTGTGGGAGCCAGGTGAGCGTAACACTTTCCCCCAAGATGGAAAAGCAGGCATCTGTGCTGCACTTCCAAGGAGGGACCTTCTCCACTCTGTGGGTCTTGACTCTTCAAAACCTTGTGGCCACTTGGAAATGTAATTCCCTTTGCTTGGCTCTGGTTCCAAAGGCGATGGCCATGTCCTGGCCACTTGAGAGACAAGTCCCAGAGGACCAGCTAGTGAGACACCATTTGGTTTCTCACAGGTCCCACATAGACCTCTTTTCCTGCTGTTGATGGCAGAGAGGGGGTGGGAACTAGGAAAACACAACCACCTGCTCCTCTACATTTGCCCCTCTGATTGAGTGCTCCATATTTTCCCCTTCATGCCTCTTCATTTTTTCTTCATACTGCTGTTTCTTTGGGATCCATATCTTTGTCAACCCCTCAGGTGACCTGCATTCTTTATATGTTCATCCACAGTCCAAGTCATGTGACAGCATTCTCCCGATGATGCACAGAATATCCAATGTCCTACATATATTTTATGATCCTTAGGGTAGTAGAAAATGTGTTCCTGGTCGTACCAAGGGACTTTTATTCATATTCTCATGGGTACTTTCCTCATCTTACATTCTCTCACCAGCTCCAGCATCTTTATCAATCATTATCTTCATCCCAATAGCTTTCTTGGCTGTCCCAAGATGATCCTTATGAGGCAAAATCCTATAAATACCAACACTAGTATTGCTCCAAGTATTTTGAAAGCATTAGCCAGCCAAGTGTGAATCCACAATAATAGAAATGAAAACCAGTCATTTCCTGCTGTCTCATCAACTTCATCTTTTATCTTTGTATGCAGGGTCATCAGCATAGTTATTGCTTCCATCAGGGTTCCATTTTCTTCATCATGAGATGGTTTGAATGTACAGCAAGAAGGCCCGACCTTGACACACAGGCCTCCTTCCATTGCTATAATTAAGTCCAAGACATACATATTCTGGAGAGTCATCAACCTGATGTCTCACAATTCATCTCTGATTGCATTGAATCCTTGTATTGTTGCATTTGATCATATGTAACAGCTCCCATCTGGTGATTTGCAGCCACTTGGCGTTCACTGCAATCTGAAGTCCTGGTATGAATATAGATGTCATTGTTATTGCTGTCTTGATTAACAGTTTATGCTCATCTGGAATTTCTTCATAGGCCTTTATGGATTTTGATGAGAAGTAGTTCTCCCTTTTCAGCCGGCGAAGATTGAGCGACCTGTTCCTCCTCTGGTGATCATTTATTTTTGGAAATGCATCGATATTGAGGTCACTTTGAGTAATCACTAATGTTGGAACATGTATTACTATAATGTAGCATACTCCTCCCCAATTATTAGGCAACTGCGTGTAAGCTCTGGATCCACAGGCCAAATTGCAGTCCATCAATACTGCAGATCCTCTGCAGGTAATCATGCATCTCATTACCTGATGTCTTTGCTATACTATGGGCATCAGTTTTTAACCTATTTGGAGGAGCAGGGGCGTGCAGCGTCCAGTCACCAACCTATGAGGAGTTAGATGGTGATCTGAGGCAGGTTGATTCCATAGATCATATAAGGCAAGTGGTGGGCAATGTAGCCCTACCTTCTTTAAAGTCATTTTTATTTTTGCAACCCTCTCTTTTAATAGTACATTTAATCCCTCACAGAAACCATTTGCCTGCGGATGGTAAGCTGGGGAACATGTTTGCTTAATGCCTAATAGAAGAACTATTTGTTCAAGCAATTAATTTACAAAAGGCAGTTAATTGTCAGACCGCAAGTTCTCGCACAGACCCCATCTTGGAAACACCTCACGCACAAGGAACCTGGTGGAGTATGTGGCATCAGGGTGTGTGCATGGACCTGCCTCGATCCATCTAGAAATAAGACATACCACAACCGGCATATATCTGTAACCGTTGCATGTCTGCAGTATATCCACATAATCTATATGAAGGTGCTGAAATGGCCCATTAGGTCTAGGGATAGCTCCTCTCACTGTTCGCAAACTATGTGCTCCAGTACATTTCTGGCACATGATGCAAATGCAATTTACAATAAACTGTGCCACATGTTCCAGCATATTTGGCGAAAATCAATCTTCTGCAATTGTACCAGCAAGACTCTCTCGAGTCGTATGCGTTGGATAGTGAAGTGGCTCCAGCGTTACCCTCAACAATGCTAGAGGCATAACTGGCTTTCCAGGGCTATCCTGCCTCCAAATTGCCTCTGCGGGGGATAGAGAATGCCCATGTTTCTTCCATAAATCCTGCTCTTCTTGTGGAGTGCAATGTTGTATTTCAATTAACGCGACAATAGAGATCATGTTAAAGCTCTCCTTTACCAAAATGCATTGTCCCATCATCTGTTTAACACTTTCTATTTCAAGATTAGAAATGGTTGGGAAATAGGCTGCCTTTTAGGCTTCTAAATTTGCAGCTTCATTTCCGCGAGAGATTACGTCTGCCCTTTTAGAATGTGGTACACTTTTTATGACTGCGTCAATGGGAGTCCTAATGCTTCAATACGTTTATCCAATAGGGCCGCTTGTTGCACTGGAGTGCCATCTGCACGGAGGAAGCCCCTCCTCTTACAGTGTGACAAACGGTAAACGGTTGACATCACATAGCTGTAGTCAGAGGACATCATCACTTCGTCATCTTCTAATCTCTGAAGTGCAGAAATAAGCGCCACTGATTCTGCAGCCTGTGCTGAGTAATGCGAAGACAATCTCGCGCTTGTCACTAACTCAAATCCACCCTCTCGGTTCAGCTTCACTACCTCTGACCCAGTATGCCTTTCGCCAGTCGTTTGGTCAATCTTTGAATAACCATCAATAAGGAGACCCACCCACCCCCCAAGAGCATTTTCCCTAGCTTGGGGAATATCATCATATTATTTAGTATGTGCTGTGCAATCATGTACATAATCACCCTCCCCTACTGGTTCAGCTTTGAATGTTGATGGGCTCAATGTCTTGCATCTAACCATTTTTATTGCAGGTTTTGAAATAAATACCTTGTATCCTGATGCTCTTTGTGTTGTTAATGTACTTTTGGGTTTCTCTAAAATCTCAAATAATGCATGCTCTACAAATAGTGTTACTGAATAACCCATTGTTATACTTGAAGCTTTCACAAGCGCGAATGCAGCAGCAGCTAAAGATTGCTCACAGGGGTAATGCCCTCTCGTGACTGTGTCTAAAATCCCACAATAATAAGCCAATGGTTTATGTCCATGTCCTAATGTTGTTTTCTGTGTAAGAACTGCTGTCATGACTTCTCCATTTGAATGAGAATATAAAGACAATTCTTCATGATAAACTGGAATTCCTAACACAGGGGCTATACTGATTGCCGTTTTTAATTCTTCAAATCCTTCAGTCATCTCATCTGTTCATGTTAGAACCAGTGGTTCTTTAAGTCCTTTTAAAAGTGGTTGAATATATGTACTGTAATCGGAAATCCAGGCCCTACAGTAGTTACCTAGGCCTAAAAATGGTTGCATTTATCTCGTTATTCTGAAGTCTTCATAATTGCCTCTGCTTTCTCAGGTGTCACCTTCCACCCTTTATGAGAAATGAACTGTCCTATATACAAAACCTCTTTCTGACAGTAATGTACCTTTTCTTTGTCCTCGTTATATCTTTTTTCTGAGAGTATGGTCATAAGCTTAACTGAATCTTCTCTGCATTTCTTCTGGCTCACTACACACTAAAATGTCATCCACGTATTGAATTATTGCACTTTCAAGCTGAATATTACCCAAGTCCATCTGGAGGACTCTGTTAAAGATTGAAGGGGACTCACAGTACCACTGGGGAAAACAAGCATGATTCAGGAGAATATTTCTATACAAAAAGGAAGTCAAATCTTGTGAGTGTTCATGGAGGACAATTGAAAAGAGCACATTCTTTAAATCTTCACTTTGATTCCCACCAGTTTCTTCATCTGCCTTTGCACAGGCAATCCCCGAAAAAAAATATGGTAAAATAATGCTACTGTTTGATCCCATGGTTCTCTCATCTCAAGGCACCATCTCTCTTGAATATCTTGGATAAAGGCAACATGATCTTCATCCTCTCCCATTTTCCTTGTCATAATCATGGCCATATCTGATGTATCGGGATATTGTACTCTGAGCACTAGCCATACATATTATCTGCAATTATTAAATGGCGTTCCATCATGTGTTGTGTTTTGTGCAGTCACACCTTCATATCCTGCTTGCTCCCAAATTACATAAGCCCCCTCCCCTAGAATGGCTGCTAGCAGGCCTTTTATGTCACCTATGGCTAATGTCATCCCTGATGTCATTCTATCTAACTCATAAATCAATTTTCCATCACGAAAAGTTATACTCTGTAATTTACATTTTAAATTGTCTTTATCCATGTGTGGCCATGGAATATATTAAGGTTGTCCTCCCCCTTTCTCTAATAATGGGAATTGTGAAAATCCTGTTCTGCAATCATACCTGCCTACAATTCTCGCTAGTCTCGCCCATTTCCCTCTGTCCTGGTAGTGCCCTTAATCTGTTTGCCCTTAATCTGTTTACATAACGCAGGGATACATCCTTTGCACTGCGCAAAATGTTACCCCTTTCTCTACACTCGATTCTTTTGAAAATCGGCATGCGACCCTCTCTTTCTGCTCTTTCATTTTCTTCCCTTTCTTCGTCTGATATCATTATGCCCCAGCTTGTATGACTATTATCTTTCTCCGCATCATCAAGATCTAATATGCTTAAAGACAGCCTTCTAGGCTTGTCTGTTATGTCATCTGACCTACCTCTAGTTTCCCTCGAAAGAGGTCCTTCGACTTTCTCTTGGGTTTTATACTTTCCTTTATCCTTCGTTTGCCCATATAAATCCCAAATTATTTTCGCTACATTTGCTGTTTCATGCTCATCAGCCCATGTTGATATTCTTGGTCTCCCATGCAGCTACATGCAGGGCTTTGGTGACCCTCTCTCTTCCTCAGTTCGTTCTTGTGCTTCAATCAGCACTATGTTTCTATTACACAGATAATCTCTTTCATCATATTCTAGTCCCCTGCTTCTGTTCATTTCTTTTTTCCTTCTCATCTCCCTCAATTCATCTTCCTCTCGCCTTCTTTGCACGCTACGTACTTTCATTCTTTGTGCTTCTACTTCCTTTCGTCAATTCCCTTCTAATCTCTCTACTGCTTTCCTTGCCTCATACCTTCTTCAATTTTACTTTTGCTTGCTTTCTCTTTCCTTCTCCTTTATATGCTCCCTTCTTCCTTTTCTTTCTTTTCTTTCTTTTCCTGCTCTTCTCCTTCTTCTCTTTCTCGAGCCCCATCAATGCCCTTATTGTCCAGCGTAAGTCATATTTCTCCTTCCATCCAACCAGTATTATTGTTATTCCCTTACCATTGTCCTCTATTTCTTTCGGTTTCCTTGCTTCTTCCTACATCTTCATCTGTCAATCTTGTCTGTCCTGTCTCTTGTCATGCTGTTTACTTTCCTTGTGTATCGATATATGTTTGTGTTTTCTGCTTTTGCTCTCCTCCACATTGTCCTCCCTGCTATAAGTGGGGGCTTGTATGTAGGGTTAACAGACCCCGCCGCTGCTTTCAATTCCTTTAAAGGATAACATCCCTTCTTCTCTGTATCTGCGCTCTTATTTTCAGAAAGGGAAAGGGGTGCCGAAGGCGTTACATCCTCCCCTTTATGCTGATTAAGCATCCACTCCTTCTCAGCTGGTTCTTCTTTCTCACTCTGGTACATTTTCCATAACTCTAAAATAGCCAACCTTTTATGTAACTTCTTTCCCTTATATGTAGCATGCAAATATGTTGTCATATGTCGCAATATTGTTTTTGACAATGAACCCTCTTGAGGCCAAGGCATGAGTGATACTTCATTATTTTGGCTGTGTATTGTGGCAATGTTCTGCATAAGTTTAGAAGAGGAGTGTCACCCATGATGACAAGTCAATCTCGACTGCCTATACTCATTAAACTTTTATTCTTCTCTTTATTTTATCAAATATACTGCACTGATGAATTTCAGCACACACCATTAATCGCTGCTTATTATTCAGAATCAAATTATTTTGACCACTTTTAAAATCTATAAAACAATGTTCTTTTTGTTCCTTAGTTTAAACGTTCGATCAATTTTTTGTATTTCGTTGTTTTATCATTGATATTTTAAAATTCTCTTCTTTATTTATTTGTTTCCTTTGATTTTTATCCTCCTAATTGACATCAATCTTCTGATAAAAAAGAATCTACTCTTCCTCAACATACCTGTTCACCTTCAGTCCACGTGGCACCTGCGTTGAGCAGACAGGAATTTCATCAAAGAGGGACCTGTCAACTGTTTTACACCTGTTTTCTTATCCACCGATCTCCACAGGAAGCTCTGCAGTCTTCTGGCTAACAGCGGAACCAGCAAAAGTCCGGCGATCTGGATCTGGCCCTAGGTCGATTAGACCTGAACCATCCACCCTGCTATCAAAATGTGCTCTAGCACTTTTAAGCGTCTCTTGTGCTAGATGGAATTACCAATAAAGATCTGAGACCAAATAACTGGACATACTCAGAAAATATGTCAAAATACTACTTTATTCTCAGTTCAATAAAGCAGGGTGAACTGACAAACAACAGACTGATGCTCGCACACTCACACACAAACTTGATTCTACAAAGGTTATATACCCCAATATAGGTCATCTATGATGTCATCCTATATGGCAAACTACAAAACCTATTGAAGAAAGGATTGGTTAAGGGAACATATGTACCTTTGGCATACATATGGTTTAGTACTTTATTGGCTGCCCCTTATTGAACTACCTCTAAATAGGTATAATACTGATCATAGCAGAGAAAATGGCAGCAGATTTGTCGATGCAACATTGTATAGCATGTTGCCACTGATTGTTTGGCATGCTCACCCAATCTTGGACTTTCGACTTGTAACCAGCATGTAAGCAAAGCAAAACCCAGGTGCTTGAGTTAAGTCAGATTACTCCCCACTTTACCAATTAGTACACCGACTCTCATCAATCCAACCTTAAGCCAAAGTTTCCCATCTGTAGTTGACCTTGTAGTCCTCTCTCTGTTCTAGGACATTTGAGGGAGCTTAATCACATCAATATCTTCATGCAAAGCTTTATGAATCGCCCTTGTTTTCAGCTTCTGAATCACGTGTGAGGAGACTTCAAATTTGCCCATTCAGACCACTTACCTACTGCTATTTGATTGACTTATACTGGGTGTTCTTGCTCCTTTTGGCCTATAGAGACATGCTCACTCCATCTTTTATTATCCAACACATGGCTCTTGCAAATATTTTCTTCGATTGTATGTGATTTTACCGACCACAATTACAAAGTGGTACATTTCATCGCAGACAAAATACTGAATGCCTTTTTTTAATTACTTTGGGTAGGCCCCCCCACCACAAGCCCTCTGTTTTTTAACCCTTATAACACCAACCCAACCCCATCCCAACCTATGTTAACCCCTTTACACCACTACCCCTTATTCAATTAATGTTTTCTGTGTTTTTTGGTATAATGGTCCACTCTGAAATTTAGCACTCTGTAATGTTTTCAATATATTGACTGGAAACCATTTTTTCTACTTTAATCTAAGAGAAATCTGTCTTACATACATATCTTATCCATCTGCCTCCCTTTGTGCCTTGCAATTATTCCATAAAAAACACCCTTGCACCCAGGCCAACATACATTCCTCTTTAATCTGTACACAAAGCTGTTTCTCCAATGTCTCCTGACTCTGCATTGCTGGTTTGTTTCTGAGGTATCTGGATTAAATCTTAACATGAGTCAATGCTCGTCTTCCTTTTATGGCCGCCTTATCCATGTTATATTTTCCTCTATAGCAAGCTTCTATATGTCTCATCGACTTGCGTTACTGCATATTTACACTTATTGGTCAGCAAGTTACTTTATATTCTTTGTATATATGATTACTTTATCATTTCGTATATGTTTCTCTTGTCACTTCAGTCACATTGTTATTCTTAAATATTTTCATATTGTTTCAGTATGTCCTCGAAGATCTTCTTCATGCCATCACTCTGCCCTTGTCAGATTCTACTCCCTGCTATATAATGTCCTTTGGTGCGTGCTGACCTGCTTCCACTCTTTCAGTACGAGGGTATATTCGGTATGGTTGGCTGAGTGCATGTCGTCTCTCATTCATGTGATGCATTATTGGGACAATGCATGGGGTCCTACATAGAGCTCTTCTCCTGCTGTTCCAATATGACAGCAGTGAGGGGGCAGGAGCTAGGGAAAACGCATTTCACCTGCACCTCTATACTATATACTAATACCAGGGTTCACCTGGGCATGGACCAGGCTGGGAAGGTAACCAATTAGGTGAATACAGTGAGGGAAGTGAAGCGGGTTTCCTATTGGCTCTGTGTTTATTTATCCTATAGAACTCCAGCTGGCCCTTGATTCATCAGAGTGTTGCCCGGTCACATTTGGAAGTCTGTCACTGCCCTGGTTAGGCTGTGTATGATTTGATCATTATGGATTATACACCACATGGCCTGCAAAATAATGTACTTGTTTTGGGTCAATACTCAAAAGATAATGGGCCTCCTTACAAGTTTGCCAGTCTGGAAATAGCGTTGCCAGTATATCCAGTGTATTCCGAGTTGCGACACCGGTAATACAGGTATTGCAAGGGACAGACCGCATCCGGCAACATCCTTGCCGGTATCTGTGGAGACATGCGGCAGCCATGCCTGTAATACCGGCATGGCATAAGTAAGTGCACATTCCGAAGTGCACGGACATGCAACCACTGGCATGGACATGCCAATAGGGAACTTGAAAACAATGCTGGAAACACTGGCATCGTGGACCATGCATTAAGTGGATTCTGGTGTGTAGAAACATGCCACAGGTGCTCAAAATCAGCACAGGTGGGCCCAATGGGCTGTGCCGCAGCACAAAAGGACCACTCCTACACCCGACACCCCTTCCAGAACCACAATGCTAGCATTAGCTGTAGCAGTACTGGAGCTGAAGGACATGCCTGCAGAGCTACTGATTGAAGAGGCAGTGAGGTGGAGGATGCAGCGGAGGCGCATGAGGAGAAGGAGAGTCATCATGGCCCAGCAAATCCCCAATGTGTAGCAGGTTGTACCCCACAGGCAGCCAGCAATCCCTCGCCTAAGGGACAACCCATTCAACCTCATCCCTGCTCAGATCCACACCCTGTACCGGCTAGACAGGGACACCGTCACCACTATAGTGGACCTGATACATGATGAACTGGTGGGCCTCATTAATCCGGCCATCCATCTCCCCGCTTGCTGAAGGTAGTGTCTGTGATACACTTTCTTGCCACAGGCACATACCAGCACATGGTGAGGCAGCTGCATGGTATCTCCCAACCCTGATTCTCCCCTGTGGTTTTACAGGTGCTAAATGCACTCCTGTCTGACGTACAGGACTACATCAGTTTAGCACGGACTGCTGAGGAGTTGAATGCCACAACAATAGCATTCCATGCACTTGCAGGCATGCCTAATGTAATTGGTGCGGTGGACTGTACACATATGGACCTGGTGGTCAGGCATGCTGTGGAGGTAGTGTACCACAACAGGAAGCTGTGCCATTCCCTCAAAGTACAGATGGTGTGTGATGCCTGTCTCCTCATCCCACATTGCTGTGCAAGATTCCCTGGCTCTACACATGACTCCACAGTGCTGCAGAACTCCAGTACATGGCACGACACGCTGGACATCGTACCTGGCTGCTGGGTTAGTCAAACTACAAGGCCATGTGGAGTTTTGAATTGGGGAGGGCAATGAACAGCATAGCATACCTGGCTGCTTGGTGAGTCTAACTACAAGGCAATGTGGAGTGTTGAATGGGGGGGCAGTGAACAGCATTGCATACCTGGCTGCTGTGGGAGTCTAACTAAAAGGCAATGTGGAGTGTTAATATGGCCCAGTATGTCACCCGTGACCAGTGTATGTGCACACTGCATGCATTAATCCATCAAATCTCCTACTGCAATTTCCTGAAACAATTACCAAACCTCTGTGAAAGTGCACAGAGGCTGGATAGGTCATTAAAAGGCAAAGGTAGATGAGGAATAAGAGCAAGGAACATTATTACCCACTTTATTACCCACAATTGTCACAATAATAAACCTCACACATTGAAGGTGCATGACCCTACTCAGCATTGTGAGGGCATGAAATCTACAAGTGTGTAGGTGTAACTGAAGGTGCAACACAGTAGTAGCATGGCAGAGCGCAAGGCCTTGACAGCCGTGTCTCCATGTATGTAAAATATACAGTGCATGCATAACTACATCTATGCGGTCCAGCAATAAACCAAAACCACATGTACCAGAATACACCACACCTTAGTGACAATGATACGCAAAAACACAGTCAAGGAAAACCACAACTCATGATGCTCAGCCAGAGAATCCAGAAGCTGCCACCCCAAAATAATGTGTGGTTGCACACACATTTGACAGGGACACTGCTTGTTAGTATCTGTGTCATGTATTCATACGAAACACCTTTAATGGAATGGTTTTAAGCCAAAACTTCCAAATTGAGAAAATACCTAACTACCACTAATATACAATTTTAAGTGGCAGCGTCACCCGATTCACTGTTTCCCACCCCTAAATACCCTCCCCTAACCTTATTGCAATTATTTAACCCTTTAACCCACACACATATATTTCATCAATATGTGTTTTTGTTATATGGGTTACGATATAAAAGCATGTCTATATAAAGAATTCTTAATAAAGACTGCATACTGTTACCACCACTAAATCCCAAATGCATACCATTGTACATGGACATATAGTTGATTTTCATCTGTGACACATTAATGACATTTACATCCATTTGTGTCAGTTGCATGGAAATTCTTAGAGGTAATGTTGTCTGTGAATGGTCCATGTGAATGCAACAGCACAACACAACGCACCCTGACAAAGTTCCCTTCTGGTACATGAAAAAGAACATATGCTATCTAAACTCAATTCTGCCTGTGCATGTTAGTCTCCTCAAATTAACATTATACAACCTGTGCCAACATGAAATTACCAGGAAATTAACATGTACTCTTTCTTTTGATCCAGTGCAGGTGATGCTGGGTATCCCCTGATACCATGGCTAATGACACCTGTCAGGCAACCCCATAACAGGCATGAACAGGCGGACAACCGTGCCCATGTATGCACTTGCTGCACCATTGAGCAGACCTTTGGCCTGTTGAAGGCCAGGTCCACTGCCTCAGCAGATCTGGGGGAGCCCTCATGTACAGCCCTGAAAAGATGGGCAAAATTGTGCTGGCATGTGCCATGTTGTACATGTGCATCAGGCGTAATGTCCCTCTGCCCCCCGACATGGACATGCTGTGACCAGAGGCTGAGGACAAGACTGATGATGAGGAGGATAATGCCCAGCGCTGTGATGGCAATGATGGATGTGCCACACATATGTGCTTATACACCACCACTTTTGATCACATGCTACACACACAGCACTGGACATCAAGCACACTGGGCACTGGACACTGTACATGAATAAATGCATTCACACTGAAAGATCAATGTCCAGTCATGATATTTTTTTCTACACCAAATATATTATGAGAAGAATAACTATTTACATTTGTGATATGCCTTAACTACCTCTACAATCCCACCTCACTATCCCTCCCCACACCCCCTCCCCAACTATCCACACACCCTCTCCACAACTATCCCCACACCCCCGCCCCAACTATCCATCCCCACACACACCCAGTCTGTGTCCTATTTACGTCCCCTTTCATGTGGAGGGGTACGCCCTTCTGCAGGGTGAGTCAGCCGCTGCGATCTACGCCTTGGGATGCTTGATAGGGATCTTTTGGGAGTGATACTTGAGGATGGCGTCAGGGGCAAGGGCATGTGCCATTGGTCAGCAAGTATCTGCACCAACACAGCAATGGATGCCACCAGGGTTGAGATTGACCATTCCTCTCCCTCACACGCCGTGCCAGATGGTAAATGCCTTGTTTTGCTCTGCCCAGCATCCGTGTGGTCCACCTGGAGGTGTCCTGAAGAGTCTCCTGCATGAGCCGTGCCTTGTCCAGGTATTATTGCACCAAAGTGTGCATAGATTCTTGTCGTGCCTCCATCCTAGACAGACGGCTCTCGATTTCATGAACAATGTGTAGGGGTGGTGGTTGTCTGGGTTTGCGGGCTAATTGGGCCCATGGGACTGAATCCCTCAGCATCGGTATAACTGTGATCCCTGGATACAATATCTGCCCGCCATCTTCCCCAATGTAGTCAGGAAGACACCCTTGCATATGGGGTGCAGGTTCCTCCTGTTGGTGTGGTGGCTGGGAAACAGGTGCCTCATGTCTGGGTGGTGGCTGGGCAACAAGTGCCTTCTGTCAAGGTGGTGGTTGGGCAACAGGTACTTCCTCTTGGGGTGGTGGCTGGGCAACTGGTGCCTCCTGTTGTCGTGGTGGCTGGGCGGCTGGAGTAGTTGCCTGCTCCCGTCTGCTGGCAGATGCACTGGAATCCTGGGTGGAGGTGGTGGTTGGCTGGTGGCGGCGTGCCCTGCTGTTCCTCGATGTGGTCGGCTGTTCGGCTCATTGCCAGATGAGGTGTCTGTGTGGGTCAGAAAAGCAGGGCATCTGTGATGGGTGTGGATTCATCAGACAGACATAAGTACTAGTGATTTCAGATGTATGTGTGTTGTCATGGACATGGTGATGGCCATGGCATGGTGCACACATGCATGCGTCGGGATGCTGTGTGGGTGCATGTATGGTGTGCGCACATGGTGTGTACAGTGCCTGGGGTACTGGTGTTTTCCGTCTTGGGTGTTATGAGTGTGCCACAAAAGCTGTATGACATGGGGTTGTCGGATTGTGACACGGATGTGTTATACATGTGTCTGCTGCCTATGGCAGTTGCTGCGTTGATGGTGATTTAGCGGGATGGGACATGGGGGGTGGGACAAGTGTGCCACATGCATCATTGATGTGTGCATCTTGTCATCTGCTGGTGGTGGGAGTCCTTGACACTGATGTGACTTGGGCATGTGGTAGCATGGCGGTGACAACAGCAGTTGTGCATTGTTAGGGGGATATGTGTCTGAGTGCCTGCAGGTGCAACTTTTGGGGGCAATACACGGGACCTCTGTGATGTGTGAGTGGTGTATGGGTGTGGGTTGCAAGCAGGTCCTATATGGATGTGTTCAACCAGGTTGACGGTGGGTGGACTGGCCTCGGATACAACATACTTGGCATGTTGGCCTACCTATTAGCATTGGGGCTACAAGGTGTGTGCTATGACATTGGGCTCATGGGGACTCACCAGCCTCATCTATTGTGACCTCTCCAGCCTCTGCATCTCCAACTCCCTTGATCACCTCCAGATGTCTTATGCTGCTGCAGGTTTCTTCCCAGGCCTGGAGTTTGATTGGTGATGGTGGTCCCCCTCCTGTGGCAGTGCCATGGGCATGCTGGGCGGCAAGGAGGTTCTGCACCCGGAGACGTAGATCATCCCATCTCTTGTGGCAGTCCCTAACTGATCTGGGGGTTGTCCCCACTGCTGACAGCTTCCGGGGGACCCTCCTCCCAGATGGCCTTCTTCCTCAATTGGGTTTGGCGCTGTAGGTCACTGCAGAAGACTTCTGCAGAGTTCTCCACCAGCTCGTCCACCAACATGTTCAGTTCGGGTTCACTGAATCGCGGCTTGCACTTTTGTGCAGCAGTTTGCCTTGAGGACATGTCTGGGTAAGTTTCTCAGTGCTCTGGATATTGCTCTTGCTCCTGTGCACTGAGTATTGCAATAGATTGTGTTTTTTTAATGGCCACCGGTACATTTACTGTTCTGGCGATCACAATATTTCCAGTCACGGCAATACCGGCAAAAGTAGCAGAGGTGCAGGTAGGTCCGTGTGCACGGAGCCGGAATCTCAGTCTGTGAGGATGCCGGTATGAGGGGGGTTTGGGGCCGTTTGATGGTGTTACCGGCATGCCAGGGCTACCTTTTCCAGCATGCAGAGTGCGGGTGCACGCTGACTCGGAATCAACCTGTGATTCCGCCTTCAGTGCCCCCCAGACACAGTAGCACTGGCATGCCGGTAATTCCGATTCTTTTACTGGCAATCTTGTAATGAGTCCCAATCACCTGAAGATTAGCACAATGAAATTATAGATAATGGTCTTCAAAAAAGCGTCTAAGAGATTTAAGAATTATAAGTGGAGTCTCCAGGATAAGGAATTAGGGGTGGTTAGAGAATATAATTATTTCTTGCTTAGATGAATTAGAAGCAAAATCCCTGAGGAAACTAATTAACACAGGTCCTACCCACCCGAGTGGATATTTAACACTGTAATTATATTTTCCTAGCTGTAAAGTATTGTGTAGACAGAAGTTAATTTTGTTATTCAGGAAGCTCGCTACAGCTCTGATGGTGACTCATTATTACATTGCCTATGGTCTGCCTTTAATACCTTGAATCTCCCACTCAGACACGGCAAGCTGGGACACATTAAGTCTGCTGCAATAGGGTCGGAAATGCAGTTAATCTCATTGTCAGTAGGGAGTTTTAAAATGGTTTTACTTGAAGTATTGTACTCCCAGGATAGGGAGCTACTCTCCACAATATACTCTCTATATTGTGGAGAGTAGCTCCCTGGCAAAATACCTCTGAGCATATCCATTCGGCAATACTGTAAGGAAATATTTAGGTATTACCTTTAACAACATGCCCTATATGGAGGTAGTGGGTGGCCAAATGGGTATTCCTCGGGAAGATAGAGTGTACTGGTTATGTAGTGAGAGCGTACTGGAATGTGCACACCATCTAATTGCAGACTGTAAAAGTCTGGATTAGTTAAGGGGGAGCTACCTCATGAAATATTGTAATAATGGCAAGATTATAGATTTCAACTATTGTGGGTGCAATTTTTTTATCGTAATTATTTTAATTAGATTTTTTATATTGTTAGTTTTGCTGAAGTGGTATTTGATTCATTGCAGGAGTTGTTCTGTTAGGAGATGCTATCTTTAGAAACTTGTTTTGTTAATTGTAATTTGTTCCATTTCTGATTTGGCAATGGCTGAAGTATCAAACACAATACATTTAAAAAATAAAAAAGGACAAAGGGCACTATACACAAGTCTGAAATGAGATGCACTGGACCATAATCAAGCCCAATGGAAAAGCAATGACCTCCTGATATAAAGAAACCCATTGGGGGGACGGGGTCATGGCATTAAATATACAAGGCTACCAGAGGCAGAGAATGGGCCACTTTGCGGTTACACGTAGTATACTGTAAGGAACTTGTAACTTTTAGAACCTCCCGCGTTCCAGTCTCACAAGCTATGCGATTCTTCTTGCGAGACTTGTGGACTAGAATGCGGGGTTCAAATAGAGACTGTTGGCTGAGCCTTGTAGAGGTGGGCCTGCTTTGAATAAAGTGAACTACAATTTTAAGCTTGCAGTTGATATATTAGGTCCTGTGGCAGGTTTAGGGGATGAGTTTAAATACATTTTTGTTCTGGTGGATTTCCATTCTAAATGAGTGGAGTGGGAAGTGATAAGAGAAGTGTCTGCAATTGTGTGAGTTTCCTTCTTGGAAAATGTGTTCCTCAGGGAAGGTTGCCCTGCTGAATTAGTATCTGTCAATGGTGTACAATTTGTCTCTCATTTCATGAGGAAGTTTTTGGAGGATTATGGCATCAAACATATCAGGACAGCTCTTTATCACCCGAGAGCTAATGGTTTGGTCGAAAGGGTAAATAGATATATCAAAGGGGGATTCAACTTGCGATGCGCAATGGACAACTTGGAGGGAGGTAATGAATCATATGATGTGGAGTTATCTAACAACCCCTCATTCCACTACCAATGTATCTCCTTTCGTTTCACTTAAGGGAAGGGAGCCTGGAACCAAGTTATGTCCTGGTTGGTTAGGCTTGGCAGGGACAGTGGCAGTGGATAGGGGTGCTATTATGAGGTTGATTGCCAGAAGTCAAACCAAGAACAAAGAGTTTTTTGACAGGAGGGAGTGTGCCAAGAGTAGAGAGTGGAAGGTTGGAGATTGGGTGTGGTTAAAAAATCCCAAGTCTACACAAATGTGTGTCGACAGTAAATGTATGGGTCCTAAAAGAATTGCCTCAGTGTGTGGTAGTGTTGTCATCATGGATGGGGGAGAGGTCAGGTCGCAGGGCAGGTTGGCTAAAGCTGGAAATGTTGGAGATGCAATGGGTGAGGAATGCAGAGTGAGAGTGAGGAGCGATTGGTAAGAGGGGAAAGTGATGATTCTGCAACAGTGCGTGCCCAATCCGGTAACGATTATGATGGTAATAAGAGACTCACGCGTAAACCTAATTGGATGATGGATTTTTTTCAGTGAAAGTACTCTGATTGCCTACAATGCAGTTTTCTTTCATTGTATCCTATATGTATATTTAATTTTCTTAGTATAGTTTTTTGAGTTTTTTTGTTTTAGTTATTATTACTTATAGCTTTTCTATTTTGTCTTTGGCTATTATTAGATTTTCATTGCATCGTTGTATTTCACAAATGTTTTGTTTTATTATAAGGGGGAGGATATGTAAGGAACTTGTAACTTTTAGAACCTCCTGCGTTCCAGTCTCACGAGCTACGTGATTCTTCTTGCGCGGCTTGTGGAACTGGAATGTGGGGTTCAAATAGAGACTGTTGGCTGAGCCTTGTGGCGGTGGGCCTGCTTTGAATAAAGTGAACTACCATTTTACCGTTTTACGATCCTCTTTTCATATACTCTAGTAACTGCTGTGGGAGAAAGGGATCCTATGCTCTTACACAACCTCTTGGCACCTTACATCTTGCTGGTTCATAGCATCCATTGGGGCATGTCTTCCAGCATACCATTTTCTAGACTAGTCCTAAAGATCTGGCGAGCCAAGGGTTTCAGAAGGGTTTCAGAACCGTGATCTAGTGACTCATAAGGGAAAAATAGTTCCGATGCTTGTATCCAGCCCCTCGGATTCCTTCCATTACCCGGGTCATGACGTACATCTGGAGCATTTCTGCATGCTGTCACTTGTGTCAGTTTATGGGAGAGTTTGGTTTACCTTTCACTGATTGGCTAATGCAGATAACCAAAAGCATTATACTGCCAAGCATGCCTCTGTCACATATGACACACAGCAGGCATCACTACTACCCTGAACTTTTCAATAAGTATGATTAATCTCTTCATGACACATTTTGGCATTTTGCCATGAAATCACATCTATGTCAATGGCACTCGTTTGGAGAAGGCCATGTCACAGAATCCGCCAAAGGGACAAGGACAATACTATCTGCATCTTACAGGGGAATTAGCTGTAGACACACCGTGATGACAAATAAACCCTAATAAAAGGTGGCTGGGCTAAAGGGTAAGATAAACAGAATACCCAACAGGCATTCCACCAAAGCCCTAACCGGTGTCGCCATCTAGAGTAAAGCTAAAGTTCTGACTTTGCCCATCAATGACTGCAGAAAGTCAAATACATTAATTGGTTTGATCCAGTAGCTATTCCCTCAGAATTCTGAAGGGATGCCAATGATTCAGAGAGAAAGCCACATATGTTGGTCATTTTAACAGCTATATGTGACCACTGTATGCTAGCTCCCAAACAGGCAGACCCATATAAAGAATGGGGTACTCACCAAAGATCGAGACCCCTGTACCAAGAATAGTACTGAAATGAAACCTATCTTTTTCAAAGTCTGCTATGAGTTTCCATAGAACCTGGACTGACCTTTAAGATACTTTCAATTGTCTACAACCAACTGGGCAATCATATTTCTCACTGTACCCACATGGTTCACATGGTTGTACCCTACTACAGAATTCTCCTGTTGACTGTGTGCGCTCTGTGGCTTCCAAGCTAGATGAGTGCTTCATGAACAAACCCAATGCATTCATACATACAGGGCACCCCCCAAGACTGAGCACAGATACGAGGGCAGGAAATGCCACCAGAAAGGCAAAGCTATCGATTATCCATCTGTTTTAGCGATACACAAATAGTGCTGGAAAAGGGATTTTTCTTTTACTTTGGGATCGATCCCACCACCAGCAGCGAGGGGTTGGGTGTGCGTCTAGTCGGGTTGTTCTCCCCACTAGCCCTCTGTCCCTCATAAATGTTTGCCTCTCAGAAGGCGTTTCCTATAACGTGTCAAGCAAAGTATACCAGGTACACGCCTTTTAACCAAGAAGCTGTACTTATATATGTCCTGATTTCCTGCATACTGCAATCCAATATCGGAGATTTCACAGAGCTACTGATCAGCAGTTTAAGTGGTCTTGTGCGTAAGTGTCTCACCCCCAGACCCCAATGATCTCTTGGTGTGAATTCCGACATCGGTAACAAGGCACCTTTCTGAACTCCGTGAAATAAGTGACAGGTGCAGATGGATTTCGAGACATTTATGCCGGATCCAGGAAAACCAAGCCCAATAGCCAGTACTGTACACACATATACTTAACATAGCATCCCGTTGGCAGCACGTGTTTAAGACCCAGCTGGCCATGTCTGCATGTGGGTCTCCATGATTTTCAGGGAGGTGCGAGGTGTGTGCCATACAATGTAGCGATGTTCACCGTTTCTCTGGGCAGAAATCCACAGCTATCTCTGCACGGGAATCTGAACCCTCATGAGACAGAGCGGGTACTTGTGTGATGTTTGAGTTCCACAGCAGGAGTTCCTAAGCGCGCGTGCATTCACACAAACGCGCACGCGCACACTCACACAAAACAGATGCCTCTTATTTCGAACCCACTGTTAACTCATTACACCAGCTGTTTCGCCTCCCCCGAAGAAGTCTAAATTAGAATTACATTCTTCCAATAATAAAAAATGTGCACATTTGGAAATAAAACTTGTTAGCATTTAAGCAATCTGTGCCTCTGCGCTGCGGGACTGGTCCTTCGCTTCGTCTTGTCAGGTTATGGTGAAATTCAATTGTTTTTCAAACAAGGAGCATCCCGGCTGGCGCAGAATTTCATCTCGCAAAGTTATTTCCCCTCTAACGGATCCTGACATCTCCCTTGCACGAAGCACGCCAAGACAGCAGCCTTGGCGCCCTGGACGCAGCCCAGACGCTTAGCGCGAAAATCACCGCAGGCAGCCTGGGCGGTCAGCTTCTACTCGCCTGGCAGGTTTTTCAAAGGCCTCATTCATCAAGGGTCCTGCCTGCAAAATGGAAACCCACAAGGGTTTCCTCAACTAAAAGGATGCCAGTCCCCCGGCGCCATGTGGGGAGGGCGGCCTCGTTATCACGTTGAAGATGAAGAGACCTGTCCACCCGACAGTACTACCTAAAAAGGCAATGCTTTTGCACCAAAAAAAAACAACAAAAAAAACACCAGGTGATTCACCGCTTCAGTAACAAATCAAGACAGGAGCTTGTGCAATGGGAAAAAGCAGGAATTCAGCACTAAAACAACATCTGGGCCGCACAGGTGAGCAGTGAATTCCTTACAAGGTAGCCAAGACAATTAACTTTGCCATCCAGATCAATAAGGAGAAAATCAAGCCTTCGGGCCCCTCTAGAATAGCCAATGAAGCTGCAGTTCCTGCCGCTCACTGGCCTCCAGCTCATATAGCTTGGGCATCCGAATTCAACACCGTTTTGACCGAAACGCAAACATTGCCAGGGATAACTCAGGCACTGGAAGAATGATTATGAAGACATACTATACTACCTTCTGAGTAGAGAGAATGTGGGGGCATACGCCCAACCACTGCTACATGCATGGGTGGTCGGACTCATCCATGGATATTCGCATGATTCACCACATGCGGGAAGTGCAACCCAAGCAGATCGCATGTTCAGAGCTTTTCTCCACCGCCTGCGGCGAATCCATGGTGATGCGCGGCATACATACTTGGCAGCGATCTGCAATAGTGGACAGCAGGAAAACCAGGGAGGCCTTCTTTGCAGCATTGATTCAAATGGACAGGTAGGAAAAGCAGTTATGGTCTACGGGAATCGGGATGCTCCACAGGAATCTGTGTATGATCCGCTGCAACCAGATCATGGATCCCACTCAACGTGAGGGCACCCTGCAGGGAATCTTCGGTTTCAAGTTGCAGCATAGGTTTCTTGCATCATATAGTGAATCCATATACATTGAATCCATGAAAATGAGGAGGACACAAAGACAAGAATGGATTTTTCAATGCTTTTCTTCAGCATCTGTCCGATGAACATTGATGGCCTGATTCACAGATGAATTAGGCCAGAGGGTGCTAGTAGGGAAGGTAGCCCTTTTTTCACCATAAGGAAGACTCCCAAGGGGGATCAAACATGTGCAGTGGACCCGTGAACAAACCGAGGGGCAGATTTAATCTATCCCTTTTTTGTAATCAAGTTTCTGTTAATTCTGAGCAGAGGGCTGCCCTCACACGTAGATGCAAAAATAGTGTGAACTGGAAAAGATAGGAGAAATGCAAACTTAGTCTCTTAATGAGGGTGTTGTGGGGAACATTGGAGTGAAAGACCACCCCCTGGAATAAACTGAGAACAGAAAGTGTTCTATAGAGTGGGAGCAGCGCCATTCATGAAATGATGCCCCCTGTTGGACTGAGCATCTTGCTTGCTGCCATAATGAAAAGTGTCCCCCTTTAAAAATAGGAGGTGAAAATAACTGTGCATGGACCTGAGAACATATTCCATCACAATAAAAGAAATTCACACAAACTGAAACCATTGATAAGGCCTTAAAATAGGTCCAGGTACTGCTTTGCCAATGCTGACGCAATGCCTAGAACTGCACCTAGTCAAATAGGAACCTTCTACATGTGAAATGGCCTGATTTCAAGCTTTGAAGACACAAATGTAAATCGTGTATTTTTCAACTGTTGCCTGATCAGTAAGTTAGACATATGGAAAACTGCAGATGGAAGTGGAATGTCACCACATGCAAAAGGATTGTGTAGCCACTTCCAAGAGAAAAGGTTAAGGATTTATATTGTCTATATACGGACATGGTTGGTACTGACCCAGAGCTAGACTAAGAATATTGAAAAGTAGAGGTTTTGAGCAGCGATTAGTGGAGCGCGCTCATATTTGTCATTTTTTAGGAAGTATTTTATAAAGTCTGGTAAGTATTGACAGTCAATTGAGACTTGACACAATGGGAGATAATACCCCTTTGATGCCTTTATGTAAGACATTGTAAAAGCACTTGCCCACGCTAAAAAAATACAGTGCGGAGAGGGTGAAAGGCATGGCAGATAAGATGTTCATGTCATAGCCACAAGGGGGATTATTTTCAAAAGAGGTATTGCAACACATGACCACATACTTGCACGCTGCATACACGGGAAAGAAGTTAGAGAAAAGATATGCTATTTTAGAGCTTTGGATAATGTACCAGGAAAAAAGAGAGGATCTGCCACCTGAAGAGCGGATGCTTAACCTGTGCAGGGAGGAAGATGTTGACCCTTCGGCTCCCCTTTCCTCGCCCAAAGTAAAAGGCGATATCCGTTAAAGGAATAGAAAGTGGCAATGGGGTATTGTAACCTGATATACAAACCACCTGCTTATAGCAGTGACGATAGCCCAGAGGAGACTAAG
This sequence comes from Ambystoma mexicanum, assembly GCF_040938575.1. Lineage (NCBI taxonomy): Eukaryota > Metazoa > Chordata > Amphibia > Caudata > Ambystomatidae > Ambystoma > Ambystoma mexicanum. Next base: position 481,686,847 of record NC_090921.1, read on the forward strand.
AGAAAAGAGGAGATCATTAAGATCTTGCAAAGCAAGGAAGAGAAAAGTGAGCGATCAAATATATCGACAGAGATAGAACCAGAGATTAAGAGATGGAAAGGAGAGAAGGATGAAGCTGATGAGGTAACGCCCATGCAGAATCAATGGATCGGAGGACAGATATTACTCAAGCTAGATGGGAAAAGCATCGAGGAAGTAAGGAAAAAGTAACATCAGGACAAAAAAGATAGATCAGACAGGGAACGTGAAAAAAGATTGAAGGAAGATGAGCATAATAGAAAGAGCAGACAGCAACGAGAACCGGTGTTTCAAGAGGAGCAACAAAAGAAAGAAGAAAAGGCAGAGGAGAAAAGAAAGTATGACAACAGGCAGAGAGTAATGGAAGAAAGGGACAGGGAAGAGGTAGGAGGTGCATGCGCCCCTGAGGGAAGCCTTCAGGTAGACATGGAAGATGGTCTGACCTAGAGCAACTAGAGGATAGAATGCCAGATCTTATAACATATCCAGAGCATCCCAAAGATGATCGAATAGTGAGAAGGGAGACTCACCACCATGTGTGAGCAGGTCAAGATTGTTTCCAGGAAGGAGGCGGTCAGGAAACATTGTCCCAACTATAGATAGTGTAATGCTCACCTGGTATCCACGGGGACATCACTCAGCCTGTTCTGACCTCTTACGACCTCGAACCCTTCCCTGAAGGCTATTCGACTGGAGACTGGGCCTGAAACACAGGATTGGTAGAGTTTAACTCCCTATTGTCACTGTGTGCCTGAACCCCTTCTTCCCCGGGGTCCAACCCTTCCCCTTGATCCACAGCTCACCTTGTTTTCTTGGATAGTGTGCTCTCCGTCCTGCCTTCAGTGCAGGGGCACGTTGATTGATGCAGGCTCATTGCTGCCTAGTTACTTCACTTGCAAGAGTCCGACAGGTAAGTATAATGAGTCTTTTTTAACAGTTCTCTAACTTCGTTCCTTTTCCTTCCTTAGATGATGGCCGGCGTCCGGGGATGGCGGTGTGCTGCTGAGATGAGTAGCGCTGAAGGTGAGTGAGAGTGCGATGCGCGATGCACCCCTTTTGTATTTGCATTGAACTGAGTTCTTTTTCTGTGTCTTTTAGGTGCCGCAACGTTTTCAGCGTGGATGCTGGTTATCAAGAACAAATGCGGTGCGTAAGCACGGTATGCAGCGCTTCTAGATGTTTCCAAGCTAATCTGGAGTGTCTTTTCCCTCTTGCAGATGGATGAGAAGTTCTGGAGACAGAGTTCCCCCAGAATGGCTGGGATTCAGGTAAGCGTTTCAAGCTCCTACAGTATTTAAAAATAAGCGAAGATTTGCAGAATGCTTACTAATGCCTTTTTTCTGTTCTTTTCCCTTTTCCTTAGGAAGCAGCGTGCCGGGATGGGAATGACACCGCCGAAGATGCCCGCAGAACAGAAGGAGCGATGACTGATGGGCAGAAGCGCTGTAAGGTAAGGCGCAGAAGAAAGATGCAGGCCTACTGGAGACTGATCCGAACACGGAGAGTGTCACGCTGCAGGTGCAGAAAACGCAAAGCATGTTTCTCAGCCTGGGTGTGGCTTAAATAGTCTCTGGGTATCCCAGGTGCCTCTGGGCAGAACCACACCCTAATGACTAGACCGCACATGCAGTTCTGCGAACCGAAATATGTGGGGGCATCCATCTTGTCCCCATCAATGCACTACAAGTCCAATCCCCAATTTTATCCTATGGGAGTGAGTGAGTCTGGTGCCACAAGCGCCAAGTCTGACTCCAAGTGGGTCTTTGGAGGGATAGAGAGGCCCTTGAGGGCCATGTAGGTGATTGTGGCCTGGCTCCAGCCTGACATCTTGGAGGGCTGGGGATATGAGGGGCAGGAATCATGACAGATAGGCTGACGATGGGATCCTATTGCGGGTTAGGGTTTATGCAGTTTCCCTTATTGGAAAAAGGAGTAGCAAGACCATAGTATATTCCATGGCCACAGATGGATAAGGATAATTTGAGGTGCAAACTCCCGAGTTTAACTGCGGCTGCAGGAAAATGGATTTATGAGTTAGAAAAAATGACAGGGGGAAATACTTTGGCAATAGGGGACATTAAGGGTCCCCTAGCAGTCATTTTTGGGGAAAGAGCTGATGACATTTGGAAGAGAGCAGGCTATTCTAGTATGACAGCACAGAACACAGCGCACAATGGAACACTGTTTAATAATTGCAGAGCAGATGTCTGGAGGGCTCTGAAGGTGCAGTATACTGACATCAGACATGGGTGCGATTATGACATGTAAGATGAAAGAAGGCGACGATCCTCTTGCTTACATTCAAGAACGTTGGACTCTTAAAATGTATGAGCCTTGGGGAAAAACAGTGGCAGTATTTTACCACATTTTATATCAAGGGTTGCCATAGCAAGTACATAAGCAACTCAAGAAGCATGTGTGAATGGAAGTGAAGCCATGGGCTGAAATACAGTTGG